>NC_046366.1:16716769-17345102 GCF_011125445.2 Fundulus heteroclitus
CTGATACCCGGTGCCGGTACTCAACAGTATCTATTTTCGGCACATCTGTGTGTGTTTATTTGGTAATAAATTTAAATTAGTTTAATAATAAAATCTTAAAATGTTTCAATTTAACATTTATTTCTCAGTATATAAACTTGTTTGGATCTAAAGATGAGCCTAATGAAACGATTTAGGAATTTTAACACATTGCTTGAACCCACACTACATAAAACCTCGTTCACTGTGTTCTTTTTGTACCAAAAGAACACAGTGAATGCGGCGAATAAGTGGCCGAAGCTTTGTGTGAATAAAATTTAGGAAATTATTTTAACGCAACGGTTTCAAAGAAAAAAAGACTACATTAAAAACACATTTTTACCAGCTTTGTAATCCAGAGTGGGATGCATTTGAAATGTGGAAATGGAGCGGATCTCCTCTCTGCTCTCTCTGCTCTGACTGCAGGCGGGGGTTTCAGGACGAGGCACCTTCAGCTGTGCTTGGAGGATTGGGAAGGGGATCATAGCAGCACTCGCTGCTGCCGCTAGATTAACTGCAGAATGATTGATGCTTTTATCTTTCATTCAATAATTGTATTATATGGACATTTGGACTATTTTAAAAACCCTACTTCATTACTACGCACTACTTTTTTTTTTTTTAAACTTTTGAAAGGCATTGTAACTTTTGTCTGTCCAATCTTCTTTCAATCATCTAAGTGATGTTAGATGATTAACAGCTCTATACCATAGGTCCCATTTAGAGTTATATTTAGTAATTTAATACTTGTTTTAAACTGATGTATTAGTTTAGTTTATTCATAAGTGTTCATTCCCCTCTCTCTGAAGTTGAAGTTGCATTTATATAGTACCCATGTGTCTAATCTAATGTTTTATTTATAAAGTTATTACTTAACATTGTAAAACAGCATGGAAATCCAAAGTTACATCTTTCAACGCTTGCATATAAGTTTACATCATAGTGTAGGTGTCTTATTTCAGCTACCTGCTTTTAGTAATCACTGCATCCAGCCAAATAGGATGGAAAAATATCTATATTTTGTAATAAAGGGAATTTCCCAACTCTGCTACAGGCAAGAAACAAATGGCGTAAAGATAAAATTTGTCGTTTCCCACTTCTTGTTCCAATAGCAGGATCTGACTTGTCTTTGAATTTATTCTAGCCTTACTTGTTGTACCTTGTTGCCTTCTCTTGTGTGACACATCTTAGGGTACAACTTGATGCAACCATTGAACAAACCATGCAAACAGTGATTCTTCACAAACAACTTTTTTTTTTCTTTCTCAGCTATAGGTAGTTTATGATGCTGACAGAGAGGCTTATCTGAAACAAGAAACCAAAACAGTGTGCTGGAACAGACAAGCAACACTTTCATGTTGATATCAATCAAACCTTTCTGTGTAAATGTTACTGAGAGATGCGGGAGATGGTGGCCTTGAACAGATAAGGCTCCTCGGGATACAGGACAGAACCTGCTCTGTTTTGCAGAGTTGAAATCTGTGGATTTTACCTGGCTGTCCCACCACTGCTGAATATTTTTCACTTTTAATGGTATGGAACTATTTAGCCTGTTTATTTTTTTAATTATTAATAATACAATTTTATGTCTAGTCACCATATTGTAAAACTTTTTGTTTTTGGTTGGCATCTGTTTATTTAAGATTTTATTTTAAGTTTTACCTACTTTGAATACCCAAAATATACAAAAACAATCAAATCTGAATTGGACATTTATTTTTTTATTGCAATAAAAGCCACACGCCTACTAAAACTGTTGGTAAGAGTAATCATAACTTGCAAATATAACCAGATAAAGGGAGTATTGCTATATTTTTTATATAGTATTACAATATGAAATTGTTTCCTATGCAACCATGTGATCATATAAAAAAATGGAGTGTTGTTGAAAGGTAAATTTATTTTTCTGTAACTAAATTCACTAAGTAAAAAAATAATAATAAATAATAATAATAAAAAAAAATTCAGTCCTTTTATTTCAGTTAATGATGATTTTTACACCACCGCTTTGTATTGCAGTTACATTTGCCAAAGTGCAAATGTAACGTAATTTGTAAAACTGAGATATAATAACACTGTATAAAAATATTTCAAGTCATAGACACTGGGGGAGCTTTTAGTCCAAGGGTAGGTAACCTTTTGTATTTTTAGGCAAACTGCAGTAGGCTGGGTTGCATTTTAATATAAATGGCAAATATTTAGTTAACATTTACGCTAAAGCAACCAAAAAAAACATCTGTCACTGGTGTGATTTACACCTCAACCATTAATAATGATACCGCTGGCCTTGTCTGCAGCTGCAGGGCCGAACCACCAAGGACTCCCCCTCTTGCCCTCTGTTTCATTATCCTTGGCTTTTCACAGCATAGTGCTCGCTTTAACTGGGATGTGCCGTCGAATTTAGCACCCCACAGAGAACAAAGTTTTCTCACACCTTGAGGTTGTGGCATTTTCAGGGTTGATGCGATGTGATAACGATATCAGGAGAGCTTCTGTGTATGTGTAAAGCTGGCAGCATGGTTTTAAATTGAGAAGAAAATGGAGGAGATGAGACTTCTCTGGACTTTGTCAGAGTTTACCCAGTAGTTTGGTAGAAAAACGCGTGTGGCGTAAACAGCTGTGCGTGTTCAGGAAATCATCCAATTCTTAGAAGGGGCTTCAGCGTAGTTGGCTTCCCTCAATCTCAGTCTGTCTTTACATGCGGTGAGGAATTGGCTTGGAATACTAAACATTAAGTATTTGTGAAAGAGTGTTCACTTCTGTAGAGTTAATTGTAAGTATATAGTGCACTAAAAGTCTCCATCAATCAGTTGTAGCTATATTTTTGTTTATTCCCATCTTTCAGTGCTCATCTAGTCTAAGAAAGTGTCTGGAATTATTAATAATTAGTCCTTAAAACGTCATAATGTGTATTTAAAGTTTAGCTCCAGCATCTTCCATTCTCACCTTTAAAATGGTCTCATTAATATAAAGAAAGTTACATTTCTTCTCATTTTTTTTTTTACCTTGATCTTTGGCTTCAGATAATTTGTACATCTTCATTCTAACTAAAAATGCACCAAATCTTTGACTAGACACAAACATTTGTCGATCGGTGAAGGCACCATGAGAGGCTAAAAATAGGTATATATATTTTATTAAACCCAAAGAAAAGTTGGTTAAAACCAATATTGACCCGTCACAGCTATACAAGAACCGGAGTTCGGAAATTGGCTACAATTCTGTGATCGTTGCATCTCTGGCACATAGAAACATGTCAACAACTTTGATTCTTCAATATGTTTATCTAGAGATTTACACAAACCAGAAAAGGTTTCCTCTGCTTGTTACCAGAAGTATAAACAAGTATAAACAACTGGTTCACAAGGTGGTGTGTTTATTGTGAAGTTGCATCCTGATGACCCTGACACAGACCAGAACTCTTTTTATTTCCATTTTATATCCAGCTGAGGAACAAATGTCTCCAGACAAAATGCTCTCCCAGCCGCCTCGCCCAGCACAAGTATGGTTCTGGCATTCTAGTGATTCATGAATGGGTAAAAGGCATTCAGTCATGGGCAGGAAAAGAAGAGGTGTGTCCTTTTGATGTGGGAGTTCCTTTTAGTCCTTTCTTTAGCGAGTCAGTTCTCTTCTATTTGTCCGTTTTTCCTTTTGACCTCTTGCCACGCCGCCTCGGTTTGCTCTTTTAGGTTCTCCCAGGAGTCCAATCTGCTCTCCGACTGTAGCCGTTGTGCTTTATTTCATTTAAACACAAGAGAAGCCATGGGAGAAATGCGGGTCTGGAACGTATTGACCTGGAATGTCACGACAGTATTAACTCTGCAAGCGGCAATGCTAACACCGCGAGGCATGTGTCTGCGAGGAGGCCCACTCCCCCTGTCTGTCCACATCTAAAGACCAGGGGAGTGGAAATTACCCTCCACACTGCCTTCTAAATCAGATCCTGTGTTGTAGGCCAGGCTTGCCCTGGAGACATGTAGGGTATCAGTGCAGGCATTTCTGACATCCTGCTGAGTTATGGCCCCCACCAGAAGCGTTACTTTAGCTATGAATTTCAATGTTTGTCTAGCGTTTTAAAGGCACTTGGGGATCCAAACAGGTACAGGGTTAAATATGAAAGTGCTAGAGTTGCTGAATAGACAAAGCTTGGTTATTCATAGTAAAACCTGTTTTGCTAGTTCCATCAAAACACATGGGTGGCAGCTGCACCTGCAGGACTTTTTTCCCATCCACTTAGCAGTACAGTGAGTTCTTATTCTGAGTTATGCACATTTGAACTCCTTTGTATGTGCTTTATAGCTTACCACTTTCCGTGTGTTTCGGATGAAAGGGTTTGTACCTTTCAGCGCTTTAAGGTGAAAAAGCAGAAATGCTGCAAGATCTGAGTTAGGCTGCGATCAGCTTATTAAAACGTGCTTTGACATGGCACACACCTCCAGGCACAAACCAAATTTGCATCAAGTCACGGAGAGTGAGAAATCATCTTTTTTTTTAAGTTTTTGCATACAAACTGTTCCTGTTAAATGTGGTTGGCTTATTCATTGGTTTTTGATATAGCTGGAACAGGTGGGAGACTTGTTTAGACTTATTTGCTAAATAAAACATGCTTGTGCAGATTTTATATGTTCAAAAGAAAGCAAACCTCCGTCTAAATATTTGGTTATGAAAAACACAAGAGTTATTTTACCATGCATTTAACACATTTTTGAGTTTGACATTTTACTCAATATATCAGCAGGGGCAGAGATATTGTTAATGCAAGCTCATCAAATTCCTCACATTGTGGGGAAAAGTGTGCACCTCTGGGGGATGGGAGAAATGGTTGAAACTGGTTGGGGGTGGAGGGGGGGGGGGGGGTGGAGAGTTCAGTTTGTTTTTGCTTTAACAGTTAAAGATATTCCTGAAATGATATTGTTGCAGTGAAAGTAATGTCAGGCAACCTGAATAAAGTTGTTGCTGCTGCTGTACTTATGAAACAACAAAGGTGGGAGCCTATAAATTGTCTGTAAACACAGGGGTGCGTGTCCTGCGAAGCCCTGAAGCCTGACATGCTCTGCTGCAGCCGGTGACTGACTGTAAACATTACAACAACTCGTCTTGTTTTTCCAAACCCGCTTCTATCTTTAGAAAAAGGACTTCTAGTTTAACATTTGTTGCACCCACAACGATATACACTGACAATAATAAACAAAATAAAAGTGTGAAATTTGTCCTCAGAATTTTACAAAGCACAGAGTTTGTGCTCTATCATGTCTCATAAGTACGTGGTAGAGGCTAACATTATCAATATCCATCTATGACAAAAGTATGGGCTCCACTTTCCAAAATGCGACGCAGATTACAGTCGCTGCATTTGTGATGCGAAGTGCAAGACCAGCAATCACAAATGTCACAAGCGAATTTCTCCATTGTGAGATCAATAAAGTTCTATCTAATCTAATCTAATCAATACTTCTAATCTGAGGAAACACCTGGTCACTGCTGCCAATCTAGTGACTTTAACGCTATATTTAGTGACTTTTCGGACCCCTGTAGTGACCTTTTTTTCTTTTCAAAAAGCGACTAGTGACAAATCTAGTCACTTTTTTGTGTTATTGTTGGTTTCCTGTGAAAGCACTAATTGTTCTGCAGTTATTGTCCTGAGGGAAATACAAACAAATACTGCTGTCAGGCCCACTTCTTCAAGCACTGTCTCACAGCTGAAGCTGCCTCGTCCTGAAACCCGCCTGCAGTAAGAGCAAAGAGAGCAGAGAGGAGATCCACTCCGTTTCCACATTACAAATGTATTCCACCCAAGATTAAGTTTTTATTGTCTTTTTTTTAGAATCTGTTGCACTAAAATAATTCCCTGAATTTGATTTACATACAGCTCACTTATTCACCTTGTTCACTCTTTGTGCCTCTGATTACTGTCTTTTTGGTAAAGGTGTATTTTATGTGGTGTGGAATCAAGCAATGTAATACAATTCATAAATTATTTCATTAGGTTCATTTGTAGATCCAAACAAGTTTATATTGAGAGATAAATATGCTAAATTGAAAAATGCTGCGATAGACTGACGACCTGTCCAGGGTGTACCCCGCCTCTCGCCCATTGACAGCTGGACATAGGCATCAGCACCGCTCGCGACCCCACAATGTGATAGACGTGTTAGAAAATGGATGGATGGATGAAATAAAAATGTTGAGATTTTATTTCTAAACTAATTAACATTTATTACCACATAAACACAGAAGGACCAAAAATAGATACCACTGAGAACCGATAACGATTCTCTTCTGATCCCGACATCTGAATTTGGCTGTCCACCGATACTATTGCTACTGCTACTTAAAGGCTCCCACATACTCGCACGTACTTGAATCCGTGGACGTCTGCCGAACATGTGTGCAAGTCGCACACGACTCGCAGGTTCACAGCCACTGACTGGTCTGTAGTGGGTGCCTGATGGAGACTAGAAACGAACTTAGGCATCTGACAAAGCCCCCATTAAAGAGCATTTGGAGTGTTTCAGCCAGAGGGGAAAACTCTATGTGCAGCATGTCCACGGACCTCATAGTTGAGCTAGTGTACCGATTTCCTATTTCTTGTGACAAATCCATACATTTCCCACGCTTTCTGCAAAATTGATGAAGAAGGGCTATGGTTTGATGAGGTAGTTACGTGCCTAGTGCTGTGTATTGCAAGTCGCAATGGAGCTTCCGCCTCTTGGTATAACGTACACATTGTTTGTCTAGCTTTGCGGTGTTTCTTGTGTAAAATAATTCCACAAAGTGGACATGTTGTGATTAAAAGCCTCTGCTAGTCAGCTGCTAACCGTGGAATGGATTTACCAAGTCGAGGCAGATCTCAAGAGAAATCCTATAGCTTATGGATCAGCAATGTCCGCGGTTTGGATCAGAATTTTCCAAAAAAGTTGGTGTTGTAACTCAATGGATCACAGTTGCCCCATCCTTACTTGTATGCATATACGTGTATATATTGCACTCTGAATTTACAGCACTCAGTATACAGAAATTTGGTATGTAAAAACTGTAAAAAAAAAAATTATGTTTTACAGTTTACAGTTTTACAGTTTATGTTTTACTCAAAACTAGGTCATTGTGTAAAACAGCGCATTTTGTGTTGCATTTTTATTGTTTACAATGGCAGGGCTGCCATATTGTTTTACAAGCATGTTTACAAGCATGCTTGTATTTAGTTGGGCTTTGAATTCAGGTCAACTCCGAGACCAGATGATTGAAATAAAAGCAAGTTTTTTAAAAAATGTGAGATTTTTTTTTTATGAAATGAAAAGGGGTTAAAGGCAAAAAGGAATGATTAATCGGGTTTGGTATAGTAGAGAGATTTTATTTTTAAGCCATATCTCCCTCTTCTTTCCTATAGTAATTACCTGAAGCTAAAAGTAAAAAAAAAAAGGAAAAAAACTGAATGCTGGTAATCTTGTATGTTTGGACTGCAGACTTAAATTGGCGTGCAACATTTGTTAGATGACAATTTTCAAATTTGTGTCTGTGGTCAAAGTTGAACATTGTTGAACTTTGACCACTCCGTGCATGGAGCTGGCAAAGCGCTTTTGCGCCCTTGTGCAGCACATGCCGTTGAAAATAACGGGTCTCATAGCACAGCAGGGCGTGCGCCCTGAAAGGCCCATAAGGAAACAGTGGCAATGACTGTTTTTAAAACTTCAACTGGTACATTTTCCATCTCACTATTTTCAATGAAGATTTACCTCCTATTAAAGGAATACGTGCTACATATTGCTTGTATCTGATTTAATAGTGATTCACTAGTCTAGTGGCTCTGGGATGCAGTCTGAACTCTCCCTACTTTAGCACCTAAACAACTTTTTTCTTTCTTTGACTGCTCAGCGATAGGTTCTTGCTATTTCTATCTGATGTAGACTGGAGTGTTGGTGAGGGTATGGCTTTACTGCGGGTACTAGTGAGTAAGTGACGGGGGCACTGGTAGAAACAATGTTGAGCCTCAATGTTAAACACAAAGCATCAGGCTGACCAGATTGTTTTTATAACATCTTCTCGCTTCATGTTTGCTAAAGTTCTCCAAGTATGAAATCGGACTGTTCCACTCTTCCCTGGTCCTTTCATTAAACCACTTACATGTGTTTTATTGTTGCCAAATTACATTTCTTGCAGTGTTCTCACATGCTCCTTTTACCTATGTTCTGCACCCCTGACTAAAAAATGTCACTGTAGGATAAATTTAATTTTTTCTATTTATACCAATAATTGGTTGATCTAAAAAAAAAAAAAAGAGCTGAAAATAACTTAAAAACCCTAAAGCCACACTACCTGCGATATATGGGACAATGAGCTCATGAATGGATTTGATTTCCATAAATACTGGAACTTGGACTGTTGCAGAATCACTAATTTCTGATTTCAACAAGTAAAAGAAGCAAGTAAACAGATTTAAAGGAGGAATTTGATTAAAAACATGCAGATAAAGAGGATAAAACCTGCTTAATATCATACTATCAGAAGCATGTTGAAGCTTTTTCAGAAGGTTGTTTTATCTTGATTTAAATAATTTATATCAAAATAGCAAAACAAATAGAAAAACTGACAATAACACAATGATCTATAGGTATCAAGCTGTAACCAGAATGTTTTATTAAGTTTATGAAAAAAATCTGGCAAGCAGCTTCAACACACAATAATTTACCCAGAAATATGTTAATCTTAAAATAATCTCTTATTTACAGCAGCTTTGCTGACATGCTTTTTAATTTGTAAAAGTACTTATTTACAGCAGTTAGTACATCGTCTTAAAGGATTAGAAAGATTGTATTTCTAATGATTCTTTCTTTCTGGGCAGAATGACTCTCCAGAAGTGCGAAGTTTGGCTGACGGTCCTGCAGTGCTGTACTCTACAGAGGAGGAACCATTCGGTTGGTCGAGGCCCAAAACTGTACGTTTATGTCGCACGTCCAAGGGGTTTGGTTTCACGTTGCGGCACTTCATCGTGTACCCACCAGAGTCGAGCCTGCACTTCTTCCCGGTAAATGTCAACATTTTTGATGTATTACTGTGTCAGCAAAAATCCAGAATAACCAAATTATGTGACCATAAGCAAAACAGTCATGCTGAGTGTCTTTGTGTGTTTACAGGAAGATGATCGTGGCTTCAGAGGTAAGCAGAAAACTCCCTTGAACTTTTTGTCCTAATGTACAGCTAAGCTATTGCTCTGACCTCTAATAACTCCACAACAATCCACATTTTGGCTGTTTTTTTTAACCTTCTTATGCAGTGACAATAGTCACCTATGTGTCGCTGACCTGTTTTGGAGCCATGAAAGGACTGAACAGGAACCCTCTGTTTATTTCCTACACTGTTCAACATTGTTTCACCTTTTTATAGGGTTTTCAAAATAGTTAATACCTCAGCATAGTCATTACTAAAAGATTAATTATTCTAAGATACTCCATTGCATCAAAATAAAATGACCTGTTCATATTCACCCTTCTGTCACATATGTCACACTTCTTTCAGCTGCTGTGCTGAAATAACGGAGGCTTGGCCTCTGACCAGAATATGCTGAAAGTTTTAAAGTCTGCAAACATGTCGAGTAAAGACGAAATACAAAAAACATGCAACCTTCGTTATTAACAAGAAAATCAATGCAAAAATGTTGTTCGGAGGGATTTTCCCTATAAGGCAGGTGGGCAGGAAAAATAAAATCTTGCAAGATGCAACATGCTAAGCTAACGCTACAACACCTGTGTTTTATAGCAACATAACAAGGCCAGTAAAGCTCCTGTATCTGCAACAGTGAAGTAGTAAATCCCCTAGACAACAAGCTAGTGTTAGCTTCCCAGGTGTCCAATTCTGCATCATGCAACGATCTGTTCTACTGCAGCATGAATCAATGCAGAAAAATGCTAAGGAGGTTTAAATGTATTTATACTGAGTCTCATACCAGCCGCATGCCGACTGTCAGCAGAAGGCGATCAGTTAAAATCACATTTTATCAAGTGTCAAAAGACGATCACCAAATGGCATCACATAAAACGGCACAAAAAAGAATTGATCTTATCTTTAAGTAAAGTACATACAATGACAACAAGCAAAAGCAAGAATCTGGATTTACCAAGACACACATTTCTATAATTAGAATGTAAATTTGGATGATAGAGACAACATAAAACATTTACTCACCTTTTACTCTGCTTGTTTCCTGTTTTAGATTGATTTAAAGACAGAATATGTCATAACTATAAAGTGTTGGTTATGTCTGAGTTTCCACCTATAAAAAATAAAGTAAACAATAATTAAAATTAAGTTTGAGATTGAATGACAAACCAGGAAGTTGGAAAATTCAGCTCTGAGTCTATGACTAATTTTTCCTGGGACCAACCCTAACAAAATGACACAGTTATGAGTATTTTGCTTTTATGTTATGTCATTTAACCAGGAAGCTGCGTGCTTAAATAATTTATGACTGTAAAACAACCTATGAAGCAACAGGTTTTGAATTATTTTTTTCAGGTGGCCTTATGCACATGTGATTGACATTGTTATCTTCATTCTTTCACAAGATATTTGCCAGATAAACCTATTGGATAAATGAGTAATTTTGAAGCATCAGTAATAACAAGAAAAAAGTGTTTTTTGTTGTGAATGTTAGAAGAAAGAAGCTGGACTTTCCAAAACAGACACCGTTTTGGGTTCAGTGAAAACGTGTGTGGCTCTATTTGTGAAAACAGTAATAAATCCACACACAAGTGTTTTCTTTATAGACGGTTGCTTTCTAGGACACAAGCAGTTCCTTATCACACTAAGGTTAAGGTTGGAGTAATGATCTTAGGTTCTCTTGTGAACTTGACACTGTTTCATATCTAGACAGTTTGTCTCACTCTCCTCTGACTTAATTTTCTTGTGCTGCTTGAGATAATTTCCTTGGGTCATTTAGTTTTTTCATACAAGTTTTTGCGCCGGTACCAATTTTTCTACTGAAAACACATTATTTAGTTCAGCCGTTTGGAGAAGAACCCCAGAGTTTATGCCCTTCTTGTGTTTCAGTGCAGAACATTGGTAATATAACAAACTATAATCTTCTGATCTGACTGAGGAATAAAATAATCTAAAGTCAGATTTGGGTACCTAAACTGTAACAGTTTCAGCATTTTATGCTAACGTGGGGCTTCAGAATGGGGGGAAAAAAAGAACATTTGTATTTTGTTTTTATGAAGTTTTTCTGTTTTATGTGATTTATTTATTTATTTTGTAACAGAGATGGAAGAGTCTCTTCACAGTTCTGTTTATGAATCGCTCCCTTGAAGAAATACATGCAGCTCCACATTACACCACCAGAGGGAGGGTTTTTCTCCCAGCAGTAGTACTAAGAGACTTTTCTTTCCTATTATGTAATTCAAATTCCCATGATGGGATTCTGTGTGATAAATCTGTTGCGTTTAAAGTACAAAATAGGGTCACAAGTTTGTGAGATTCCTTACAGGCATTAGAGCTCAAACAGGCCTTGGTATCATTTAGTCAATTTTCAGAAGTCAGATAATGCGGTAACCGGTTTCCAAGTTTGTTTTCCTCTTGCATTATTTAAATGAATGACTACAGTGTCGTTTTTAGATGACACGTACAGTCACAAACTCTCACATGTGATCTCATGCTCGACTTCCCGTCTGCTGGACTTAGCGAGGTACCGTGTGCTGACTCACCACCAGAATGTTAACTACTGGGGAAGTATTTTGGCCGCTCTTTGCCCACAGCTATTTCTCAGTTTACAAGGAAAGAGTGGGAGGTGTGCAGCTGAGCAACTCTGTCACTCTTCCTCCTCAGTTTCTTTTGCCCCACTCCTCCTCTCTTTCTTCTCTCCCTTTATTTCCGTGGCCACGCAGCTGCTAGGCGACACGGTCAGCATGAGCAAACAGGTTTTCCTGTGTTTGGTCATTCGGATCCATGTGCTTAAAAACCACACAGATTGACTCTATTAATGGCTGAACGTCTGTTTTAGCACTGCCAAGCATTATCCAGAACAAAACCTAGTGCACCGTCTTATTTTACTTAACATTATTCAACTAAAATTTGCCACAGATTTTCTAATCTCACACAAAGGCATCCCTTTTCCTTGGTTGTTTTCGGTGTGAAGTTTTTTTTTTCTGCCATAATATAAACAATAGGGACATTTAAATCATTATTTATAAAAGTGTTATAATAATGAATAATGAATTATCCTTTGTGTGTTTTTCCAGGGAGGCAGAGGAATAGGTTGGAACCGATGGACACTATTTTTGTGAAACAAGTCAAGGAAGGGGGTCCTGCTCATGAAGCTGGGCTTTGTACAGGTAATCCCTGGTCAGCAGTGACTATTTTCAGACTGTTTTTAAAAGTGCCGAGTCAGCAGTAAGCACGCCCAATCAAAAGCAGAAAGATTGTAAGTAGAGCCGTTTGTAGTCGCATATTGGTCTGTTGCTGCTCTGCAAATCGGCCGTTAGAGCAGTGGTTCCCAAACGTTTGTTGGTGGGCCCCCCCCCCCCCTGTGATTCAAAAGAAAGCTTTTGTGCCCCCGCTCCACTTTAAATAACCTGCAGAGGGGGCGCAAGAAAAGCTTTTGCCTTTTTTTTGTCCAGAAAATACAAGCCCTCTAAATGTGACAATATATTTCCTGATGTTTGGTCATTACCTGCGGTCAGTAGTATGATGGATATTATTAATAAACTCCTAAAAAAGTAGTAAACTTAATGTAACTGAAATTTATCTTGATTATTTTTGCCATGAGGTTCATAACTAGTTAAGAGTTAACACAGGCACGAGTCGGTCTAAAAGCTATTTAGATTATTAATTTTATACAATTAAAGTGTGGTGATGTTAAAACATTCTAGTTGTTAGAAACCATTGTTATATATTATTAATAAATCCATTTATATGTACATTTTGAAAGGGATTCTTGGTAATCAAAATGACAGCTTTCATGTAATAAAACCGAAAACGATAAAAGTGACATTTTGACCCATTTGGTTGGGGGGGATTTGTCCGCCTTCAAAGGGTGGTGCAACAGAAAACCTTTGAGAACCACTGGCTTGGCACAATGCTTGCAAACTTCTGCCTTATAGATGACGCTTTTGTTGTTTATTAGGTGATCGATTAGTGAAGGTGAATGGAGCCAGTATAATCGGGAAATCCTATTCTGAGGTGATAACTTTAATCCAAGAGAGGTAAGATTGTAGACTTATTCAGCTTCATTTAGCTGAACATCTTCTGTTTAAAAAAAAAAAAAAAATGTTTTTGTGTTTTTTCCAGCGGGGACTTTCTTGACCTTTGTGTGATGCCAAAAGATGAGGACATACTGCAACTGGTGAGACTGACTTGTAATCATATTCTGAAAGCTCTTGATAAAATATGTTATTTTTTTAAATTGCAAAATCACTTCTGTTTAGTCCTAGAGCTGTTCTAGTTTTATAGCGTTTATGTTGGGAGAGTGGTCATAAGATCCAGACGTTCAACCTGTCCCGTCAGCGCTCTCTATCTGGGCCTCCTAATCAGGCCATAGGAGGCTTTCTGTCCTCCACAACTGCAGCTGACATCGCTGTGGAAATGCCCTAAATTCACTGCTGGAGGAAGCATCCCAAAATACACTTGGGTCACATTAAAATGGAACAAAATATCCAACCTAAACTTTCTTTGATTTTATCTTGAAGATGAAGACTTTTTTTATGTATTCTAGGGCTGGGCAATATGGCCTAAAATCAGTATCCCAATATACAAGTCTGTCTTGTTACAGACTGGATGGGTGGAGTCACATGACTGCAAACTGTGTCTCGAAGGGACATGAGCATAGCCTACCTATACACAGCTAAAAAAGACAAAAGCATTTTCTTTTTTCTTTTTTTAAATACCGACTTGGACAAAATCATGTCAGTTTTTGTCATAAATTTTGGTGTCTGTACATTTTTGGTTTATTGCTCTAGGCCTAATGTATTCATTAAATCTCTGCAGAAATTCAACAAGTTGCCTGATTTAAAATACTGATATTAAAATACTGATATTATCCAAACTTTCCTTTTTCTTAGAGACTTAGAAGGTAAGCAGAAAAAATCCTTAGAAACTCTATTGTCATTTTGTATGCACGGAGTGCATAATAACTCATCACAAATTTATCATTTATCTTGGATCAGTAAAGTTTATAGTGCATTAAAATTTAATGGGATATTTTTAATAGTTAATCTTAATATTCGTGGCAAACATTCTGGGTTTTCTTCGCAAGTTTTAAACAAACCTTTAGAAGTTGCATTTAAAAGAGCAAACTCACAGAGGCAAACCCTCTCACCTTAACAGGCTTGAGACCTCATCATTAATCTTTTATGCATGCTGCTAGGAGCTGTAGGTAGCTATTATTGATTCTGCTAAATCAAGGTGTTCTCATATCTTGAGCTCATCCATTGCAGATACTTTAACAGGATGCACAAAAATCCATTCCTAAGAGCTTTTTATAGTCTGCCAGTGTGTTTATGACTCAGACGTTACAATAAAACAATGAAGATACTTGCTTGACGGGAGGTATTTTTTACCCTGGAGACTCTTAAGGACCTCATTGAATCCTTATAAATAACTGAACAGTTTATTCACCTACTATAAGTATTAAGCAGTTTGAACAATCAATCTTTATTTGGGTATGAAGCACAACTTAACTCTGCTGTTCATTGTTCTAAAATATCATAGAAATATTGTTTATGGATTCAATTAAATTATGTCTAAATCCCTTTAAATTTAAATGATCGAATTTCTAAATACCTTAATCCTGAAGTGACACTGGAAGTTGTTTCTTTAAATAATAATATAATGTAATTATTGTTGTTGAGAATCAACAAAATACACACTGAAATATAAAAAAATCCAAAATGACAAGCTTTATGTTCTTTTTTTGTCAACCATGGTTTTCAATCAATTTAATTCATTTTAGTTTTCATTGTGCCAATTTACACCACCTCATTTTAAGCCACTGTAAGGTTCAGTTGTATCGTATCATCATTGAAGTGTAACTCGCCAAAAAAAAATAAATGGCACATAAACTCTATACACTAGGCCTAAGGGTGCTACTTTAATGCGACTGTGCAATTTAAAAATATATATTTTCATGGTAACTTGTTAAGTTTTGCAATATTTGCCTTAAAACCGTCTTAGTGCTGCCCACTTAAGTTTGAACGGTGGCTATTGCAGTTGAATTTACCTATTGGTTCAAACAGTACATGCTTTTGTCATCATAGCCCCACGTTGGTCTCAAACTCCAGTTCTGGACGGCCGAAAATGCACCCAATCTATTTTCCACTGCCTCGGCAGCACTGGCTTAAGGCATCGCTGAGTCAGTGCCTTGAGCCAGTGGCTCATACTGAGGCCCAGCTCCGTGGGCCCCCCTAGACCTCCAGTGATGAGGTGGATGAAAAATCCTCCACCTCAAACGACAGATCTGTGGCAAAACTCCCAGATGTCACCCATGTCACTCCTTGATTCAACATGTCACTTTCCCCTGTCCTAACCACAGCCCCAGGCTCCACTCTAAACCCCTCCACCCATCCCCCCAGTTAACCGTGTCTCTTGGAACTGCCCACTTTGGTGGCGTTTTTCTAAAGCCTGGTTAGTGCTTGACGCATCCGCGAGGTCCGTGTGGCCATATTATGTCATTTTGGCTTCCACGCCCCTCCCCATGGCTAAGAGTTTCTACTCCGTGCACCTGGGAAAACATCTAACTACGCGGACAGTCCCGTGCGGAAAAACATGGCGGACGAGTAAGCGCTCCCTATGGTCGAGGTTCGTAAATATAGACATCTTTAAGATTTGGCCCAAAAAGCTCACCGTTTATCAACAAATTAACAATTCCTGGACAGAATTCACCGTCACTCTTGGAAGAAAGTTAGAGGCTTAAATGTCGGAAACAACTGTGTTTTCTACTTGTACGTGTAGTGGGGAGTTTTACGCTTGGCGTAGGAGCGCAACGCTGCCCTCTGGAGTCTAGGAGAAAAACGCTACTTCAGAAGAAGAGCCGCACCGAGCATAAACGCCGCAGATGATGTGTCCGCACGTCTTATTTCTGCACGGAACATACACGTGTCAAGCATAAAGCAACCTTTGTATTTCTTTCAGTACAGGGCTATTGATAGCCTTTTCCCTTTTAAAAAGTCATTTAAGAATGGTGATCATCTTTTTCTGCCATTAAAGTTAGTTTGATCTAAAGCATCTAGATGTGACAAAAAGCAAAAAAAGGAGGAAGTGTATAAGGGAACAAGCTCTTACAGCACTGTATATGTCAGATAAATTAGATTTTCCTTTTTAGTAAGTTAATTTTCTCCACCCAGTTCACTGCTACTCCACCCTCTTCCCTAAAGTCCTCTTGGCGCGGTTCTTTTTCTGTCTGTAGTCATTTATGCAGTTCACTCTCCCACGCGTGTGCTGTGATACATCTCGCCACATCGTTACTCGGCCAATGAAAAACAGCAACACAAAAAACATGGGTACTGTACACAAGCAAACTATGATCTTTCTGCAACAAAAATCAGAGGATTATTGCAGGCACTAGCGCAGAGACACAACACTGTAGGCGGCAGCATGCACCGAGAGCTTGGAGACGGGCAGCAGTTGCTTAGCAAAGAGAGACTAGAACATTTATGGAGCAGAACAGGGAGGGAACGGTACAGCAATAAAGCAGAGGAAATGGTGACCGGGGAAAACGGAGGGAAAAGCGTGAATGATGAGCTTAAACCAGTGGATAAAAATCAGCTGCTCTGTTTCAAACAGGTTGACGCTCAGTGAAAAGGAGGGAGGAGGAAGAAGTGGGAGGGGTGAGCTGTACCATCACAGCTGAATGTATAATCAGCAGCTGCTGCTTCTGTCATGTGAGCGGTAGCAGGGAGGGAAAAAAGAGAGAGCGAGAGGGAGAGAGAGAGAGGGACATGGATCGGAGACACCTTGTTCAGTTAGCGTAATATTCTGTTTGAAGATGGATGGAGTCATGGAGACCTAACAGCATTATGGAAACCAAGCTTCTGCTCCTGTCACCTCTCCCAGGACAGTGTGTCACAGGCAGGTTGTAACGTGGCAACCCCTGCTACCTCTTTGCTTTCTCATCCTTGTGTACCGCTGCTGTTACTCCAGTGTATTTTTAGCATGTCAATCCCTGGCTTTTGCTGTGGCTGATTCATCTTTTATGCTTTTGGAGTCGTTTTCTTTTTCTCTTACAAATATGTCCCTTCTGCTCTGCTGTCATCTTTTTTTCTCTTCTGCACGCCCTACTATGATTCCTCCATGCTCTTGTTTTCACTTGCTGTAATGGCAGCCTTTCTCCAGAGAAACAACTAATGTTTTGTTATTTTGTTGTTTTGTTTTTTTAAAGGGGTACACTGGGTACCTGCCACATGTCGTACCTGCTGTATCATTTTTGCGTGTGTCGTGCATGTCGTCGACATCACATGATTTTTGTCAAGGGGTTGCTGCCACACAGCTGTCTAGGATGTGTGTTTAATGATCAGATGTGAGCCTATGACTCAAATGTTTAGACGGCAGACATGGCCGATGCACTGTGCCTGCAGTACCTGTTAGATCTAGAGCTTGAGTTGGCGTCCAGCTGGAATCTCGCTGAAGCCTCGCCCTCCTCTTCATCTTTTATGTCAGATGTTGTCGGTCTCATAAAGGCCTCTGACCTCTGAACTTTTTTTTTTTTTTTTTTAAGAGTTGTGTTTAAAAGGGAGGAACTTCGCCTAGCACTGATTGCTCTGGCTCAGACAGTTTTATTGTAAGGTTGTACTGTAACACCGTACTGTAGCAGGGGCAAAGTCCTCATACCTTTGCATATCTAGTGCTTGTTTTTGTGGCCGATAATCACATTATCGGATATTGTAGGCCTTTTAAAAATGTAGTTGTAACTTTGGATTTTTTTTAACTCGGATCACCCAAGGAAATAGTTGGGATTTTGAGATATTTAATGATAACAAGGCGAGCTAATTATAGCACATTCTGTATTGAGACCCAGGCAGTCTGAGGTATGTCCATTTTATAGTTTTTGTCGTTTTTTTTTCTCCAAGTATGTCCTGTGTTTACAGTTGTAGCTATATATTTATTTAATGTCAAAGCTCCCAAAGAAAATTCTCACCAATAATTCTGGAAAATTGATTGTAAACAAGCAGTTGTTTAGAACACAACAATGTTTTGCTTTAGTTTAGAGAACGTGCTATCCACTGGTTTTACCAAGTCCGTTCTAAATGGGGAGCAGCTGAAGAGCGTTGACACTGCTCAGCTGTTTGAAACGCCTCCACTCACTCGCTGAAACAGGCGCTGCCAGTGCCTACACATGCATCCAGTAACATTTTCAATATCACACTCGACTTGTCTTTAAGCATCTAGCGCCACGCTGTTTAATCTCACACCCACTTGCTGTTTGTACTCCTCTCTTGTAACATGGCTTTCTTGCTCTGTCTTCAGGCCTATTCCCAGGATGCCTACCTGCGTGGCCACAGTAGCTACAGCGGAAATGCTAGTCACATCCCTGCCCCGCCACCGGTATGCTACCCCAGAGTAGACTGTAAGCCCACGGGCATGGCCCAAGCGACAGAGTCATCGGGCCAGGTCTGCCGGGGCCCAGCAGCATCTCTTGACTATGGGTATCGTAAGGAAATCACCGTGCCCCCATCTCCTTCTTGCCCGTCATATCCTAAAAGCCAAACAGCGGTTTGCATGCGCAACGACAGCGTCAGGACTGTGGTGGTTCCTCCTAACTCGGCACACGTGGGGCGCATGGTTCCGGCACACAGGATTGATTTCGTGGACTCGGCCTATGTTGGGGGAAGACCTGGGTCACTGGCCCAGTATCCTTTCCCTCGAAAGGCTGATGTCTATCCCGGTGGTCCGGGAATGGTTCCCTTCGCTGGCCAAGCACCTAATTACCCAGGCAACCATCAGAACATTGATTGGCGCACTTACCAGACATACAGGGAGTACATCGACAACAAAGGCATCCATTCCCATGGTAGTCGGACTATTCAGGAGAGGTTGGACAATTTGCGGACTGCAGGTCAGGGCTCCTTCGTTGCTGCTCATCACATTCCCAGGGGAGACTGGGCTCCTAGAGGGGTGAGGCGCAGGAGTACGTCCCATGAACGGTCATACCACGGACCTCCACCCCACTTTCAAGTTTCCCCACGCAGTGCTTCACAGGACAGAATGAGGAACTCAGAGAAAATAAGTCACGCAAGGAACTGGGCCCCTCGAAGCGTGTCCCAAGACGCCCTGGCACTGAAGGCGCAGGCTCATTCCAGAGACTATGTCGAACCTGTAGAACTGCTTCGACCCAGTGAGAGAAGAACAGTTTACCCAAGGGCAGACCAAGGAACAAGGCCCAGCAGGCAGTCCATGCCCAGGAACGCCATGCCCTACCCGTCTTCGGCTGGATACAGCGGTGGCATGAGAGGAGCACCAAACCATTCTATGTTCTCTAAAGGACCAGATTCTCTTCAGACTCGCTCCTCACCGATGCTGCCTACCGCCCTTTTTGGGAAGAGTGCTGAACAATCCTTTACCGACCAAAGAGTTTTCGTTAAAGGACCCCGTTTAGGCCCCACTACTAGCCAACAAGGTCAGAACAGGATGCGGTCTGAATCCTTGCAGCCCTCTGAGGCAGGCAGAGATGCAGCAGGTGTCGGAGTCAGGTCTTCGCCGAGCTCTGCTACGAGAGAGACGCCTCAGCGGCCTGGCACCCTCCAGACGGCCCAACAAGACCCCCAGAGTCAGGTCAATGGTCAGAGCCCCACAGAAACCACGGTGGTTCTGAGGGAGAAGCCTCATGGCGGCAAGAACCCCAGCCCGCTGCGGCACCCCTCCTACATCCTGGCCGTGAACGAGGAGGGAGGGGACTCCGCGGCCGGCGTGGCGGCTTGCTATCTGCCGAACGACGCGCGGCGAGAGATGCACATGCGCCGCCTCGAGGAGCAACATCACACCTCCTTCTCCAGCAACTTGGACGAGTCCCTGGACTCCATTCCATTCATCGGTAAGACAGCAATCAATTAATGGCCATATTGGTCACGTTGTCCTGGCAGCAGGGACTGTACCTACATGTAAAGCAGTACTAGAGGTTTAATAGGTGCATGATGAACATGTAAATGGTGACAGCTGATTTTATTTGAAACTAACTCTGTAGGGAGATGATATTGATCAGGTTGTGAGTCTTTCAGAATGGGTTCGAGGTGGTTTCAACTTAACCAAGACAGAGTGAAGGGAGGTTTGTAATGTATCGGGTTCCCCCCTTCTAATGCAATCATTTTCCTGGATGTTGTCTCTTGACAGCGAATGCATTGTGGTCGAGCTGCGCTGTAATGGACGCGGTGGTGAATAGATTGTTGCCATCTCAGAAAGTGGGGTCAGACCATTAACATCGAGTTTTAGGGTTTTACAGTAGCCACACATTCAAACGCTGACTGAATTACACTGATTAAGTCTTTTGTTTTCTATTGTTTGTCTTCTCAGCTTAAGGTAGAAATACTAACATGGGTATTTGCATGATGAAATGTGGCATTAGTGGCACTGCTAAAGGAATATAAGTGAAGAAAATTCCCAAAAAGATATTTCAGAATATTGCCTCTGTTTGTTGTTTCCTCCTTCTAACCTTACATGTCCTATATATTTGACTTTTATTTGTCTATCCATCTGTTAGGCTTTAGCAGGAAAAAGCCATGTTTTACTTTTTCCTGCCAGTTAGTATAACCAGGGCCCGGTTCACTGTTCTGCCGTCCAGCCTCTTTCTTCAAGCATGCCTTCTGAAGTTCTCAGTAGGCCTGAACGATTTTGGAAAATAATCAAATTGCGTTTTTTTTTTTTTCTTAATATTGCGATTTAGTGCAATTTTTTCCCAGTTTAATTTATCATGTCTTTTTAAACATATACAAACAACAAATGAAATTTGTTTCCTCGCTGTGCAAATTAGTTGCTAAAAGACCCACAGCATCTAAACTCGGTGCAGAAATTATTGCGTTCTGCCTACGATATATTTCAACCTAAATTGCAATTTTGACTTTTCTATGCATTAACCACAAGCAACAAAAATATGGCCTCTAAATAAAGATGTTTGTAAACAAGGACTATTTAAAACAAGAACTTTTAATATTTCTGTTGATCAGAATATTATTCAAGAGAACAGCTTTTAATTGATCAATCCTTGTTAAACATAAAGTGCAACAAACAAACAAGTCTATGTATTAAACTGATTGACCATTGAATGCTATGTATGATTATATAAACTCTAAAACAAGTAATAAAATTAGATTATCTCACTGCTGCAACTGTCTTCCCTTCCATGTGGAGGCAAACCCACTTTAAACATTTTACTGACACCTAATGGACGCGTCTAACTGCACTGATTGTTACATAGCCAAAAATTGCTGACCTCTGCGATTTGGAGATTGCATTTTTTAAAATCGCAATTATATTGAAAATGCGATTAATTGTTCAGCCCTAGTTCTCAGTGAGCCCGTCCTACAGAACAAGCCCTCCAACATCTTCCATACATCATAGAAGGGTGTACTTCTATGTTGAAAAATAAAAAGAGCCGCTCCTATGTGTTATATGTAGCCAAACATAGACTTTTGCTTTCCTAGAACGAAAATATGAGCGCCAACGTTTTCCAAACAACGTTTCATGTAAAAGTTGGTTCTAAATTCTTAACGAAATTTCCTCTTAATTGTCAAATCCCCAAAGTAAACATGTACAGCCCTGTTCTGCTGTTGGTTTGGTGCTCTGGTTGGCTTTGCTTGTTTAGGCGGCCGGTCAGTCCAGACGCAGTATGCGATGATGCAGTAACCAACTGTGTGTGGGTTTGGTGTCTCGGTCAATAAGACTGTATGAAGAACAGTAGGGGCAACTTTTTGTTAAATGAGGCCAATATTAGATCTTGTCTATATAACTACTATAATAATTGTCTTCAGTGAGCCTTGAGTCATAGTAACTTCTTTAAAACAATAAGGAATAGAAATTAAAATGTATTTTTACACTTAGATGTTATCACCCCCCATTGCGCTTCAGGTTTATCAACTCTCAATCTGAAAATTATTTGACCCCATGCATATAATTGTATATAAGAACACACATTTGAAATCTACGTGTGGTCTCAGGCACATCTGATTGAGGGTTTTGTTAGTTTTATTTTGTGTTGTTGATGTAGAGAACCTCAAACAGCTGGACTGCTGACTGTAATGTTTAATTGCAAGTCAAGATAATTGTCCAATAAGTTCAGAGAAGAGATCATTGCCTCGCATGAACGGACAAGGGAAAAAATAGATGGCAAGGGCCCTGAATCTTCTGTGAGATGGTTGCTTTGTTAAAGTTAAAAGGACTTCCCCTTTCTGTCACATCCAGGTGACAGAAAGGGGAAGTCATTTACTGCTGCCACCACATGGCTGCCTCTTGAGGAGACAGGTGGTCAGAAACCTTCTACTGATGCCAAAAGACCTGCGGCAAACTTGGAGGCAGCAGCCTCTGGACATTTGGTGTCCATCAAACTGAACTTAATGCTAAAGTGCTCCATGGCTGAGCTCCAGGAATTACACCACTACTGACAAAAAAAAAAGCAGAAGAAAACTAAGCTCCTATTTGCTCACCGCTATAGAAATAAGGTTTGAGGATTCTGTTCCTTAGAGCATTGAATCAAAACTATATGTCTGAGGATTTATGAATTAGTAGCTTGTGTTAAAGAAGGGTGAAAAGAACATTGTGCCAACAGTGAAGCATGGCGGTGGCTCGGTGTTGCTTGAGGGTTGCTTTGCCTCCATAGTGTGAAGGACAAGCTGGATTTAATCAAGTACCAGAAATGTCCCCGTCTGACTTTCAGACAGGGTGATGTCCACAAATGCTAAGATTCAGAAGTCCTGGAAGAGACTGGACTGGTCGTCACCTTTTGTTCATGAAGAGTGAATGAACGGGGTCTCCACTAAATAATAAAGATGCTTGTCATGAAGGGGTGGAATCATTTTTAGGCTGATGTGCTCAATATAAGTGGCATGTTGTTTCATTTGGAGAAAGCTCTTGCAGTGCTAGTTGTGTCGAGCTGCTTAAATCATTCTCCTCCTTTTTATTTTGTAAATTAAATACATTTTCAGTGGGTGTTGGATGATTTTTGGATGGACTACATTGTCCCAATCAGACACAGTCTCACACAGACGATTTGATTTCTAAGATTTTTCATTTAAGAAATATTGCAACCATGAAAAGAGATTCCTTTCCCCCTGAATGTTGGTTTGGGCCTGAGGACGCGCCGCTCAGATTTAGCTGTCAGTCCTCTCAGCCTGTGAGCCTCTCCTCTTCTGTCGGATTCATCTTTTCTGTGATGGTTTCATAACCACGCTGTTTACACTTTTTTAAATCTGAATCAAGCTTTTCCTGCCTCATAGTTCCCATCATTACAGGGTAAAAAGGCATCGCATTGAATTGGCAGTTCTCTATCTCACATTGCTTTTTAATTGGTCTAGGTTGCTTTCTCTGGGAAAATACAAGAATTACAGACTGTAACCCCCTGGAGTTTATCAATGATGGATATAACCTTTAAAAATAGCCTTGTTAGAAGCCTTGTTAGAGAGACGGTGGCATCCTTTTTTTCTGTGCCCAGTTTCGAAGTTGGGTTCAGGCTGGAACTAGGGCAGTTGCTTTTAAATTTAGCTCCAAAAGCCCCTTGGCTGCGGAGAACAGCTCTGTACTGTACTTTGAGCTGTTTCAGGCTTAAAGTGCCAGCAGTAGCCGGTGGTAGTGTCAAAACTTTTTTTTTAATTAAAAAAAATGCACCGTAAGACTTTCTGTTCCCCTGATTCCCTCTGATAATTGCTAAAGCAGCCATCTTTTCAACACAGTCCAGTTAGTCCAGGGGCCACTGGCCTGTTTCAGTGCAGTCACAGACCTGTATAAATCCACTGTGAAGTTAATTTACCTCTCTGCTCACGCTGAATATTTTATTGTCGTCATAGACGAGCCAGTCAGCCCCAGCGTTGACCGCGAGGCTGCTCCGATTCCTCCCTCTGCTGTGATATCTGTTGCACCATCCATAGCCACAGCACCCTCCAGTCAAGGCTCACCGTGCCCTACTATTCGTCGGCAGCTGTCACATGACCAAGGTAAATGGCAGTGGGTTGGCTAATGTCGGGATGATTAATAGAAGTGCAGTTCTTTTTTCTTTTTTTTTTCTTTTTTTCATCAGAATTTCTTTGTCTTGATAAAATAAAATGGATCCTGTATTTAGTTAAACCTTTAAATCTGTGTTGGAAAAATAATAAACAGAATATTTTGTTGTTTGTACCATAAATGTTTAGAGTCTCTGCGAAGTGCCCTGTTGGACTCGGACTCTGCTAGTAAAACAGAGCGGTCCAAGTCTTGTGATGAGGGTCTTGATAACTACCAGGAGGAGAGAAGAGGGTAAGAGAGAGAGCAGACTTTTTTTTTTTTTTTTGGTCTTTTGTCTTTGATAATTTGTGTTGGTTTGTCTGACGTTGCCTTTTTCTTTATCACTATGTAAAAGTTCTTCAAGCAAGCATATGTCCTTCAGAGGCCTGAGAAAGGTGAGGAACTAAACTACCGTTTGATGTACGGGTCAGAGTCGAGAACATTTATGTGCTCGGTTAAATTAAATTAATTAATTTAATAATTAAATCATGGGCAAGTAACAGAAGTAATAGCATGTAAAAGAATCCAATCTGAGTAACCTCTGATTTCCTTACTATTTAAACATTAAATAGTAAGGAAATTAGAGCGCATGTCATCTCAAGGCACTTGACAAAGTCAAATTCAATCAAATCATCCAGATTTGATTGAATTTGTGATTAAAAAGTAATAAATGTCCTGCACTTATTGAACAATAAATGCAATACTACACGTCAGACAGAATGTATAACTTTGTATTTTTAGTGTAAATGGAAATGCACTGGAAGTTAGAAAGTATATATATTTTTTCTTTTTGAATATCAAGTACTTTCACGATAGAACTACGGAAGAAAAACAATTAGCAGTATTTGCCAAGGTCAGTTTAACTTTAGTTTCCTACAGTCTCTGCTGTCTTATGCTGCTGTTTTTACAGAAACAGAAAACTGTTTTATACATGTGTTGTCTTTATGAGACAAAATCAGATCAGACCTGCAATAAAAACTAAGATTCACTAATCAGGTGTTTGTTGTTGATCTCTGACCTGTCAATTCTGAAATTCTAAATCCTGTCAATTCTAATTATAAAAAAACTAAATAATTTTTTGTTTTTGTTTTTTCTGGATGAAAGAGAAAGTTGTTTGTGAATTAAAAATGTGGTGATAAAGACCGGAATAAAAAAAATGGACACTAGTGCATGATTATCTTTGATAAAAATCGTACAGAAATGAAACATTTTGCATTCCACCAAGCCTTCCATCAGATCTGCTTAATCCAAACTTCAATACCTAAATGTACTGAGCCCTACTTTTAGAGCCAAAAGATGCCAGTCATTTTTTTTTCAAGATGGTGTCATCCGCAGAAATTATTCTAATCTTGTTCACTTGTTTTTTCTTGTTTTATTTCTTTTATGTACTTTGATGTAAAATCTTTGTTGTGGTTATTTGGGAATCCATTATTTTAGGTAAAGTCATTGTGACAATTTAACTGTGACATCTTCAGTCTGTTTCTATCTGCAGGTCTTTGTTGTACATCATCCTCCCTTCTGACTCTCTTTCATGTCAAGCTCAGTCACTTCCTAACGTCAGCATTATGTCTTATTTTCCCCCCTGCAGACTCTGGATGGGCATAAACCCACTAGCGATTCTGGATCTCGTAGGGACTCATCTTTAGATGTATTTGCGGACTCTTCCAAGGAGGGGCTGCTTAACTTCAGGCAACTAAGCACGGAAAAGAACAAGGTCTTCTTCTCACACCCAAGCTCTCATTTATAAGCTCTGTGCATCAGTGATGTGCCATTTAAGCATTTTTCTATCTTGCAGCGTGTTGGTGGGGGCATGAGATCCTGGAAACAAATGTATGCCGTTTTACAAGGCCACACCCTGACCCTCTACAAAGACAAGAAGGATGCTCTGTCTCACGCGTCATCGCAGTCTGACGAGGACCCGCTCCGAATCAGCATCAAGGCTTGTCTGATTGACATCTCCTACAGCGAAACAAGACGCAAGAATGTGCTGCGATTAACCACCTCAGACTGCGAGTATCTGTTCCAGGCAGAGGGGAGGGAAGACATGCTCTCATGGATCAGAGTCATCCAGGAAAACAGTAACCCCGATGAGGAGGTGTGTGTGTGTTGCCAAATCAGCATCATTAAGTGCCATCTCTTGAGTTGACCGTAATGCTGTCATTATTTCCTCCACTGATATCATAGCTGTTTAATGTAGGGGGAAAAAACAAGCAGGTTGAAGCAAACCAATTAGATTTTTTAGCTCAGTGACACAAGTATGTCTGTGACCAAAATCACAGATCAGTGAAAGGATAGGATCACAAATGTATTTTTAAAATAGTTAACAATAGCTGGCTTCAAACCTGTTTTACCTGAGTAGGACAAATACGTCTGGGGTGTGAAGGAAAACGAGAGCTGATCATAAAGACATCTTTCAGCAAGACTATTGCCAGTGGTGTTTGTTTATCATCAACATAAAAGGATGTTTATTCATTCCCTCATTTGTTCACGCCACAAAAAAGTTTTTATTCTTCTCATTTACATTGAGTTTCTGACTAAGGACTTTTGGCTAGCTAACATTTTCAAATCCTATTAGGGTTTCTGCAAAGACAGAAAAAAGTCTGTAAAAGTCTCAATTTTAAGATTTAAAGAGTAAATATGACCACTTTTTCTATAATGTTCTTAAATTAGATTTAGTTAGGTCTTAATTGATTAAATAAAAAAAAAAATCATCCAGAGGAAAACACATTCATTTGTTACATTTCTTTTGTGGATCTGGCGGAGGAATACATTTTTTTATTTTATTTTAATTCTGTGACAAAACGAAGTCCGGGCATTTATGTAGATTTAAAAAACATCTGCTCCTGAAAATCCCATTTTGTGGTCTGTACCATTAACTTAACACCTAACTGGCCTTGACAACAATTTTTAATGTTATTTGTTGGCTATTAATTACCTTATTAGTTACCTTACACAAGTTACTTTGTCATTCACATAAGTTTTAAAAACCCTTAAAAAGACCTCAAATTTGTCGAAGAGTCCCTTATTGGTGTTAATTACTTTGAATTAAAAAAATGGTTGTTAGTGTTCGGTTGTTATGCATTTTTTTATGATGGACATTTACAGTGGCTGAATGTTTTTTTTTAAACTTTAACATGGCGATATCAGGTTTGGCTTATTAAGATAAAAAGACTCCTTCATATTGCTGTCATTGCTTATGTTTATCAGAAGCAGAGGCGACGCGTCGCACTGTGTGAGAGAAAGGAGTCCATGTAAAACAGGGTTTCACTGATATAAAACAAACTGATTTGGTGACATTTTAAACAGTTTTAGCATCTTTTGATGACAACAATTAGCTTCTTAAGCCTTTTAAGCCCGCCTAAGTCGACTAAACACCCCCAAGGCAAGTACGAGTTTACATCCTGTGGCAGATGACCTGCCTTTTATGCCCGAAAACGGTTCATATGAAATAACAAAACGCAGCATGGAAGTGAAAGGATCAGCACCCACAAACAGTCCTGTCCTGTTGTAGCAGCTTTTTCTTCTATGCTTCCTTTGACTTCATGTTTTAATGACCTTTCTGATGCTGAGAATAACATTTGCTTCCACACCAAAGACTGTCCTTGGTAAGTGTGATCTGATGGAGCTTAGGGGTGTTCACTTGTCAGGAAAATATCCCATATTTCAGTTTCCTACTGTATCACAGCTGAGCAGAAAATTCACAGACTCTGGTGTCATTAAAAATGTTTCAATACAATTTTAACTTTTAGTAATATGGAGGATTTGATACGTTCCTGTTTTTGTTGGTGCTACAGTTTGCTATATGCAATGACTTTTAAGCAGGTTGATAAAAAAAACTGGTTCTAAATACTTTTCAGGTTTGAGTTTCAAGACATTGTTAGCAAAGCTGCTGTTACTATAAATAATGTCATTTTAGAAAATATATTTGGATACATAATCTAAATTCTCACTTGTTGTTGTTTTTACAGAATGCTTTTGTTACCAGCCAGGATTTGATCAGTAGAAAGATCAAAGAATACAACATGAGGTATGTAGCGTGCTGCATTGCCCCCCCTGGTGGTTACCTAGAGCAAGTATTCACTGTTTAAATGGATTGCCAAACAGAAACTAAAATGTTTATTTTAAGCTCTTCCAACGTTTTGTGTTGATCAGTGCTCCCAGCAGCAGATCAGAGCCTTCCCCAAAACCCGTCCGGCCATCGCTCAGCCTCAAGCCAGCCAGAGCCAAAACGGGAGAGGAGCGGAGGGCGCTGAAAGGTAACATCGTCGGGATCGTTTACTGTGGTTAGAACATCCGTCGTCTCGGGTGGCTCATTGATTTCTGGGGTTGTTTACAGATGACCCAAGTCCCCCTCGAGACAGAGCTTGGAAAATTGGCATAGCTGGAATAATTAAGAAACCGTTCGAGAAAAAGCAAGCTGGCATCACCTTTGGTGTCCGGCTTGAAGATTGCCCACCTGCCCAAACTAACAGGGTGCGTTTTTTTTTTACTGTTTGGTTTGTATTAATGTCATGCAGCATTTTCTTTTTTCATTTTTTCATCTTTGCAAGTGAAATCACAAATTCTGGTTTGTGACATTGGTGTGAGCTGATGTTCCTTGTTGCATAGTTGTTGAATTATGGGAGCTATGTCCTGCTGGCTGTTGTGCAGTTTGTCCCTCTGCTCGTGGAGGTGTGCTGTAAGGTCGTGGAGGAGCGGGGACTGGAGTACACCGGCATCTACAGAGTTCCTGGAAACAACGCCGCCATCTCTAGCATGCAGGAGGAGCTCAACACCAAAGGCATGGGCGACATTGACATCCAGGAAGATGTGAGTGACCAACAATTAGTCTTATAGCGTCCTGTGGGACACATTGATTTCCACTGTAAGTGCTGCTGCCTTGCAACTCTATAAATTGTATAAATCTCTGCAGAAATGGAGGGACCTTAACGTCATCAGCAGTCTGTTAAAGTTATTCTTCCGAAAACTTCCAGAGCCTCTGTTTACAAATGGTAATACTATATGAAGAAAAGTCCTAATTGGTCAAGAAACCCTCTTTGTGTCTTTGTGTTTATGAGTTTCTCTGCTCTGTTATCAGAAAAGTATGATAAATTTATTGAAGCCAGCAGAACAGAAGACTCAGTGGAGCGATTAAAGGAGCTCAAGAGGCTTGTAAGTAGATTCTGACTTGATGGACATTTAAGTAGCATTAGCACTAAACATTAATTGATCCTGATACTGTTTTTTCTTTTTTTTTCCCCTTTTGCAGGTCTATGAATTACCCACTCATCACTTTGAAACTCTGAAATTCCTTTGCGCTCACCTAAAAAGGGTTTCGGACAACTGCGAACAGAACAAGGTGCGACCTGCCAGCGTCAGATCCTGACTTTTACCCTCTTAAGCGTTTTGTCGAGTAATCTGACTTGTCTTTATCTGCCGGCGTATTTAGATGGAGCCCCGCAACCTGGCAATCGTGTTCGGCCCGACTCTGGTCAGAACATCGGAGGACAATATGACCAACATGGTCAATCACATGCCCGACCAGTGCAAGATCGTAGAGAACCTTCTCCTGCAGTTTGACTGGTTCTTTATGGAAGATGCCAATGAGGATCCTGTTGTAAGTGGGAGTTTGTTTTCAGTCGGTTGCAGAAGTATTCATAGCCCTTGAGCTCGTTCACATTTTGTCACATTGCAGCTGCAAAGTTCTCTAGATTTGATGTGACGGGCCTACATATAGCGGTGGGTATTTGTGGAGCGGTAGGAAAATTAATGCACAGTTTCTGAATTTCTTGCAAGTAAAATTCTGAAAAGTGTGGCATGACTTTGCATTCATCTCCTCATTAAGCCAGTACTTGTTTCAGTACGTGAACATAATCTAGATATTGACGTTTTGGCCCTTTGGTCTTTTGTAAAACAGCTTAAACATCATCAGTCAGTTTTTACGTCTTGCCGTGAATTTAAAATTAGATTTAGGTCTGGACTTTTGACAGGGCATTTCTAATACATACACATCCTAGACCTTTAGTGTGTGCGTGGATGGTTGTTTGTCCTGTCTGTCCCTGTGATAGACTGGCGATACCCCGCCTGGTACTGGTGTACCCTAACCTGACTCTCGCCAGATGTATGTCACTCCGCCTAGCTTCACTCACATACATCTGGGACCTCTCCCAAAGAGAGTGATTTCTCCAACCAATTTTATTGTCTAGCCAATCAGGACGCAGGGCTGGAGTTTCATAGATGTGACGTAGTGGAGAAGCGACCGTGACGTGAGACTGTTTTGATAGCAATGGCGGCTCGCATCGAGGAAGCAAGCGTTAACATATATGCTGCTATGTCTTCCGTGTTGTCCAATCTACCTAATATTGTTTCATTAAAAGAACATCAGAGGACGGCTCTGAAGGCTTTTGTTGGTGGAAACCATGTTTTCGCCCTTCTCCCGACCGGATTTGGCCATTTTTGTTTTCGGGGGCGCGCCCGCGGTGGAGCGGTTAGCACAAACCATATTAGGAGGCCTATAGTCCTCAATGTGGTCGGCCCGGGATCGACTCCGACACGCGGCGCTTTGCCGCCTGTCTTCCCCCCTCTTCCTGTCAGCTCACTGTCAATAAAACGTGTTTTTCTTTTTTTTTTATTCTGCGTCGCTCTCACAGCGTCACGGGTTGGCTTCAATGTTAGTGGTTGAAATAGCACGTCGATAAAGATGACAGACAAGTGGCTTATCCAATCATATGCAAAGATTTTTGATAAGGCCCAGCCTTCAAAAAAGGCAATTCCTATGGAGAGGTCCCAGATGGATGTGAGTGAAGCTAGGCTGAGCGACATACGTCTGGCGAGAGTCAGGTTAGGTGTACCCCGCCTCATGCATAGATAATAGATGGATGGTGAAGGTGTCCCCAGCCTCGAGACTTTTTTCAGAATATAACCTATGGTCTTCCTATTTTTTCTCTGTATTTAGGCCCATCCGTCCCCCCGACTCTAACCAGCTTCGTTGTCCATATTAAACAAGGGCACCCAAAGAATGATGCTGCCACCACCATGTGTTGAGTCAAGGGTGGTTCAGGGTGATAAGCAGTGTACACTAAAATTCAATTATGGCTATTACTTTAAAAGGAAGCGCAGGCATGACTTGCGCGTTACTTTGTGTTGGTCTGTCACCAGAAGTTTGTGGCTGTAATGTGACAAAATATGCAAGATGTAAGAATCGTTTTGCCAGGTACGTCAGTACTGCAGTTAACATTTCAGCCATAAAGATTGGCCTCAAGTGCAGTGTGTGGAAATGTTTACCTCTTCTACAGTTGGCACTAACTAGGCTGCCTGCTTTGAAGTAAAATGTCGCTAATATTGTTCTGCTCTCTGCTTCTTCTGTTGCCCTGTTGATGCTCCAGACTGCCGCTGAGCAGGAAAGCACAGTTCAGTCTCAGCCTGTGCCCAATATTGGCCACCTGCTCTCTAACATTAGCCGGGTTCCTGCCTCATCTGGTGAAGTTTCAGGTAACCCAGAAGCGTTTTTTTTCTTTTTCTTTTACAACTGCATACCATATGTGTTATCATAGGAAATGGAAATATGTGAAATAAAATCGATGATAGTTTGAGTTGCAAATGGTATAAAACATCTTTTAATTGTTTTAAACACTTTTAGTGAGAGCAAAAACACCAGCTTTGTTTTTGTGAGTATTTTACGGCAAGCTTTTTCAGTCATTTTTCAGTGTTATACCATGAAGTTGCTTAATCACTGGAAAATTGCTGAGAAACACCTTGCAGCAAAGCTTATTTTTTTATTGATTTATTTACTTTGAATCAGTTTTGTTTTGTCACCATTTGTTTTGTTTGTTTTATTTCTGCCCAGATATAAATTTGTCCAAGTTTTATTTCTGTTCATTTCTTTGCTTTACTCTTTTATTTCCCGTGCTTAAGTCGTATAATTTCTCCCTGTGCTTTTTCTATGTTGAATGACGACTCCTTTTCTTTCAGTTCTTTTCTTCCCCTCCTCATCATCTCTCGCATAATCCCGGCATGTTCTTTCCCAAAGAAAATCTTAAACGAAACAAAAACCTAACGATGGAAGTTGTAACCCTTTCTGACCTGTGCCCTTCTGTGTATAGTGTGTTCTTTCTCCTCCCTTATCCCTGTCCAGCACTCACTTATTACCCCATCTTGACACAGGCCAAGTGGGCGGCGTCTATCACTCGATGGTGTCCCTGATGGACTCTGTTTTGTCAGTGATGGACAGCTGGGACTGTAGGAAGAAGGACGAGTGTTGTGCCCAGTGTAGCTGCCTAGTCTGCAGAAACCCGCAGCTCTTTTAAATTTGGCCGGAAAGGAGGAAAAAAAGATAAAGAAAGAAAGAGAAGTCGATGTTTGTCATTGTTCTTGTGCTGTGCACATCTCATATTTAAACCAGTACCCTAAACTGAGGGGATACAGAGCCACGCTGCTGCACTTTCTCTGAAAGCCCTTTTGCTGTCTCTTGTTGTCTTTTAAGCTGATCGCAAGGACAAGTAGCATGGTACGGACAACCTCAGGTTCTCTTCCGGTTATGTGGCATAATCTGTCATGATGTCTGAGGGTGGGGTCGTAGGGTTGGGACTGAGCTGGATGTTCCCCGGCACACACAAACAATCCACTCATACAGCCACAACCCAGCCCAGTGGGAGCGAACTGATGCAGAGGGTGTGAAGGCTGCACATTAAATGAACCAGCATGTAAATGGAGGCTAAATTTGTTTCTACACGTAGATCTTTAAAATATGTTTTTTTCAGGTTTCAGATGCTGCCTTTTTTTGGGGTCTTTTGTTTTATTTGTTGTCTGTGATGTATTAATTTAAACATTTTTGTCTCTTTTTTTTTTTACATTTCCCAACTTAACACCATCACCTACAGAGACACATGCCCACAAAGTTCCTCTTCCCCTTCTGTTGCATAACTCCTGACAACCATGTCAATCACTCGCTGTTTTCCTACATCACACCAAACCCACAAACAGCAAAAATAGCTGTGATTTTTAGCGTCAGTCGGCTCATTGTTGAGTGACTACTACCTGGAGTTAGAATAGCAGAACAGATGGATGCAACTCGGTGGAGCTGTCCAGTGCTGATTTGTCCCTTATTAGTCCAACCTGCAACTTATTTAGCTTAACTTTTAACAGTTTCGTTTAGACTAAAATTAACAAAGCATCCCTCTACTGACTATTTTTGGAGCGGGATTTTCCTCATCAGTTCACACGGCAGTGAATAAATCTTTCTATTTGTTTGTAGCACACAAATTGTTTAAATAAATACATAAAAATGCACTGATCAGACCTTAAATAGCCAGCACAAACTTGTTGGTTTTTCTCAAATAGTCTGACTAATTTTTGATTTACTTTTCAGTGAATGAAATGTGTCAACCTGATGTAGAAATATAGTTTTCTTTTAGGCAAGGCCAGTTTATTTATAAAAGATGCAAAGAAACAAGACGAATCAAATGCTTTTATACGGTTCTTCCGTCTCAGCTTCCCCCGTTATACTTGAAAGAGTTTATGCTGTTAATGATTGAAGTTTTCGTCACTCTGTAACTACAGGTTCCCTGGAGAAGTAGGGATTGGAAAAAGCTTTAGAAAGGGTGTAGAAAGAAAATTTTTTTTGAATTTCCAGACTTGATTCTCTGTCACATTATCTAAGTGCGTTGACCTTGCTTCAGTGTGTCATTCCTTTCTCCTACTTTGTCTTTTCTTCCTTGTTCTTTGTGTTGTTCCTGTCGTTTTCTCTTGTGACCTTCCATAATCTTTGTCCCTCCTTATGTTCTTCCTTTCCTGTGTCCTTCACATATTCTTACCTCTTTTTTTTCCCCTTGTCTTTCCTTCTTTCCGCCCTTCTGTCCTACCTGCCCTCCTTCACTGTCCTTTCTTGTGTGCTCCCTTTCTTCCTTTTGTTGTTTGCTAAATTTTTCTTCATTTCCTTCCTTTCTTTGACTCCGTCCCTTGAAACATCTGTCATAAATACACGCTGAATGTTTGTATCTTATATTTTAAAATAGTGGAGATTTGAGTCTGGAAAAGTTTGGAATTTGGACAAAACATTTTGTAGGAACCTTGCTAATAGCATTCGCACTGAACGATCAGCCAAGGCATGTACGGTGCGTTCGCTGGTTAGAAAAAGACAGGATCATTGAGTTTCAGAGCTGCTTTTCACACCAGTCGGGACAAATCAAGCAGAAAATTGTCAGATTCATTGATGCATCTATAATGCATCTAACTATAATGCATAAAAGTGTTTTGTGAGATTTTTGACTCAGCAGTGAAAAGCTATGGGAACACAAACCATAGACAAAAAATCTATGCTGCAGGTATCAGGGTAGGGAGAGTTGCATAAAATCCAACAAAGTTAAAGGATTTAAAGGTTATTCCCATTAATACATCAAACCATATATTGGGATTTTACTAAACTAAACCTAAAAGGAAGTGACTCCTAGAAAATGTTTTTTGGTGCCTTTATGGACAGAAAAAAGAGGGAGGTTTCAGTTCTGGAAGCTTTTGTAATGAACATTAAAAGATTTATTCATTTAGTATTCAACTCGCCGATCACCCGGCAGAAACATTCAAGAAAGAACAGGTTGAATTTGATCCCTGGCCGATTGATTGCTGCAGATTGCTTGTTATAGTTTTGGTTGTGTCATGTGGCTTTTTAACGTAAAAATAATTTATTTTTCATACTGCGAGAATACAGAATCCTTTAAAGTATTTTTATTTGCACCCCTTTGTGTTGCCTTTTGGAACCATAAGCAGGGATTGTTTTATAGTGTCTGTGCCCTCCAAGTTTGTGTAAGTATGTGTTTAGAACAGCATATTAGTCTGCTTCTCATTGTTAGCTGCAGTTAAAGTCTATAGAGTTCTGCTGCGCATTATTGTTTTGCCTTTTCTGTTGTTTATTTTTTTTGGCGACAGGCTACACGTTTAAGCTCACTGCAGGAGGCCTCAGGGAGAAACGTGTGTGTTACACCTAGGCTTGCCTGCACACATGCACTGATCTGACACACTCAGGGCAACCTTAAATTCCCCCAGTTAGGGCAAACTCATTGACTCCCCCTCCTCTGTGACGTCTTGAGTTGGGAAAGAATGCGTTCAGCTGGTTGGTGGCTACATGTGATGCTCTGTGACTGCCGTGTTTGTCCCCGATGTGCCGTCGACCCATCGATACATGAGCATGAGCTGCTTTTTGTGTCGTTGACTGCCGGGTTTTCACCTCCTCTCCTTCATCTCAGGCACCACCCGCTGCGCTGTTCACTTTTTGCATTCAGTGCTGACTGTTGTTAATTCTCTTCCTGTCTCTTTCTTACTTCAATCAGAAACGTGTCATCCGCTTTTGTCTAGCTGCTCTCATGTCCATCGTGCCTATTTTAATCTTTGCAAACGTAAAAGTGTCATCTTTTTTTGTCATTCAAAACGCCTTCATTTACTGACGACTATCTTGTTTTTAATGCAGACCCGGCATGTCCTGACTCCAATAAATCCAAGGTAACATTTTCTAAATTCATTATTCCTCCTAATTCATACAGCTGCGGCTGAGTATCTTCAAATTGTATAATAATGTTCAATTGCGTTGGTAGTTTTAATTTAAAAAGTATCTTTCTTTTAGGCTCGATACTTAGGTTCTTAGAAAAAAAGGTAAATATTAGATCAGGGATTTCTTAGACAGAAATGTCATGTTTATGTTATTTTCTACACAGTCATGAGAGAGACTGCTTGACCTGGCAGCTGTCCAGCAGTCATTGCTAAAGAAGAGAGCTTTTCAGAGGGCTGTTCCCAAGTGTATTAGTGGAAAGTTGAGTGTAAGGAAAAACTGATGCCAACAGGGGAAACCAGCGAGAGGGATGACTATTCAATTCAATAAAATTTTATTTATATAGCGCCAATTCATGAAACATGTCATCTCGAGGAACTTTACAAAGTCAAAATCAATCAGATTATACAGATTGGTAAAAAATGTCCTATATAAGGAAACCAGTTGATTGCCTCAAAGTCCCGACAAGCAGCATTCACTCCTGGAGAAGCGTAGAGCCACAGGGAGAGTCATCTGCATTGTACATGGCTTTGCTGCAATCCCTCATACTGAGCAAGCATTGAAGCGACATGTGGAAGAAAAACTCACCCATTAGCGGGAAGGAAAAACCTCCGGCAGAACCGGGCTCAGTATGAACGGTCATCTGCCTCGACCGACTGGGGTTACAGAAGACAGAACAGAGACACAACAAGAGGGACAAAAAAGCACAGAAGCACACATTGATCTAGTAATCTGTTCTACATTAGATGGTAGTAGCGGGTGAGCCTGTCTTCCTTGGATGATGTCACAGTTAACAGAACGACAGACCAGATGTGCCTACTATGAAGAAACTACCTAGACTAGCAATCAGAAGGATTGGAAAACAAAGTTTATTCAAGAGATTGAGACTGAACCCCAAGGTTTAGACCTCAGATGGCGTCTGTGGTCAAGCAGCCGCCCACACACACACACACATACACGAGTTTCAGCGTCACACTTTGACAAGTGTTTGATGCTGTTTTGGTTTTATGTCACCAGGGCCTGTGGATTTCAGGGAATCAGTGTAGCAAAGAAATGCTGCGCTCCTCCCTCTTCGCCAACCGCAAACGCAAGAAGAATAAAGAAAAATCCCAACTCAGCAGTTCAGACGATGACCTGGAGTCTTGTTTCAACAAAAAGGAGTTCCCAGAGGAGGGCCAGAAGCCTCTGTGGTCCCAGGACAGCCAGACGGAGGACGACGGTCTGACGGATGAAGCCAGGGAAGAAGACAAGCACAGGGACAGCCCGGGGGGTCGGCTGGACTAAGCCATAAGGAAGGAGTCTAAGCTTTCGGCCCCCCTCCCTCCAGAGGACGTATCCTCCAGCGTTCAGATGCCTCCGTACGCCTCTCCTTCCAACTCCCCAAACCTCAACTACCGCATGCCTATGGCTCATCAGTCCTCGCTGTCAGACCCGCCCTCCAACTACGACGACACCGTGTCCGACCTCGGTACCATGAACAGCACCTGCTCTCAGGTTTCGCTGCCCAGAGCGAGGCGACACAAGCCTGCGGCTCTGGGTGCGGACGCATGTCCCGGTGGAGCGGGAGCAGAGGTCTGCTCCATCACCTCGGATTACTCAACCACGTCCTCCATGACGTTCCTGACCGGAGCCGAGGCCAGCACGCTCAGTCCTGAAGTGCAGTCTGTGTCAGAGAGCAGAGGGGGGGAAGACGCGGACGACGAGAGGAGCGAGCTCATCAGCGAGGGCCGGCACGTGGAGACGGACAGCGAGAGCGACCTGTCGGTGTTCAGCGTCGGCAAAGCCGAGCAGAGGGAGCTTCTGGAGGCTCCCCGACTGCTCCCATCGCACAGACTCATCGAATGTGACACGCTGTCCAGAAAGAAAGCTAACAAGCAGAAAACCGAAAGCGAGTCCTCGCTGGAAAGAGCCCCTGGCGACAAAGATCCCGCCAGGTTGTCGCAGGCCGCGGGTCCAGCCAAAGGTCGCTCCACCGCCAGTCTCAGCTCGTCGTCCCGGAGCGAACTGGATAAGACGGAGCCGGCGTGGAAGCTGAAGATCACCGATCGACTGAAGGTGCGCCTGCGAACGTCTGTGGACGACATGTTTGGCGTGGGCAGCCAGAGGAGCCGGTCCCCAGAGGGCCGCAGTAAGAAGAAGAACATCAGACGCAGACACACGATGGGCGGGCAGAGGGACTTTGCGGAGCTGTCCGTCCTGGGGGACTGGTCGCAGGCGGTCGGCTCGCGCTCGGAGCTCTCAGCCGTGGACCGACTCAAACCAAAGTGCAGCTCTCAGGACTTCTCCATCGGGGACTGGATTGCCCGCGAGCGCCACCGTACCAGCAACCCAGAGGTCAGCCTGGACCTCTCAGAACAATTTGGGGCGCTGTGCAGCACAAACTCCCAGAACTCCGGCGCGTCGTCCTCTTCCGAACTGGCGCGTCATCCCGCCGAGGCGCCGAATGGGGAAATCGCGCAGGGTAAAAATCTGAGCCTGTCAGCCACCGCTCACCCTCATAAGCTCAATAGTTCCCAGGTGGTCCATTCGCGCTTCTACCAATACCTGTGACAGGTGTGTGTGTGAGATGTATTCCTGTCTCTATATTCTCTGTCGCGTGACCAACTCTGTCGGTGAATGAGCATGTTTACAAAAGTTGTCTGGAGTGTGTCTTTTACCTGATGTGAGTGCAGTCATGAAAACAGATCTACCCTCTGAACAAAGCATGGAACAAATGTTTATATGTTTTTATTTTCTCATGTTTTTAATGACAGATAAGTCAAAAAAAAAAAAAAAGGACCTGTTGCTAATGAAACGGTGAACTAGTGAAGTACGTCTAGGGAAGTGTCGTTGAGGGGCTATAAGGAGGACCTGACTTATAATAATAGGAAGTAGTTTAAGATTTTTAGTATTGCAGAAGAAACTATTTTTGTGTTGGGAAAGTTACAATGTTTGAAGTCAGCGAGGCTGTCGGTAACCAAATGAAGAATGTACAGACGTGCTTGCTGTAATACTGACTAAAGGCTTTACAGGCTTGTTTTCATCCTAAAGTGTACATATTCTTATTTTTCTGTGTACTTGAAGTGTGTTTTTGGTACAGCCTGTGTGCGACTGCTGACTGCCTCCAAGCTCTCTGCTGTCAAAGGGGCCTTTCTAGAGGTATAAAGGTGACTGGACTTATGCAAATAGTCGATACGGTTCATGTTCATCCCTGCAGCGTGGTTTAAAAGGCAGTGAACATCATCCCTTTTGGTGCATGTGTTAAGCTGTTTTACTTTCTGGTTCAGGCGGTCTATCGGTGAGCGGCAGCAGGAATGAAGTGGAAAGACAAGGAGGAAAAGAAATGTTTAATTACAAAAAGAAAGTGCCTCACAATGAAATGTTATGGGTGCCATAATGTCTTTTGTTAAACATGTTGCTGTGAATGACATTTTTTTTTTTTTTTTTTTATAATCGTTCGACTCAAGTCATTCTGCTGGTAACGAAAAATGCCGAGCTTCCATTCTTTAGGCATTCCACTCTGGTCTTAAATGTTTTATACATCTTTCTCCACTTGTTTTTTCATCTCTTTGTTTTAACAGAACTTGAATTTTAAATATTCATTGTGAAACAAAAAAGAAAAGAAAAAAAAAAGAGTAATTTAAATGTACATATAAATGCCATGTTTTTAGCTGCTTTACTTTGCATCTACATCAGATCGGAGGATCCAAGTACAGTATTGTGAAACGGCGCCGATGGTGGCCGTCGTGGGCGGTTTTGTTCGTCTGTGGGGAGGAGGGATGTTTGATTCAGCTGGATTATTTGTTTGAATATGATGTTCCTCAGATTGTGAAGGATGTGCAAAGACTCCTGAAACACTGGAAATAAATTTTCTCCATGGTAGAAATTGATGTGTGCGGCATTTCGTCTTTGCTTTGGTATAACGGCGTACATGGAGCTCTGTCTTTAAAAATACGATGCTTTTATGATCCACCAAAAGAAAGATTGAGTCACAGTGACAAAAGTCAGTGTGATGCTTTTTAATCAAAAAGTACTTTTATCGGCTCCCAGGTGTGTGGGGCGGCAGCAACACGCTGCGGTCGGTGGGATGTAAAGGAAAACCATCTCCAAACCTTGACAAATCTTTATCAGGTTTCCAAAGAAAGGGTCGCAAAATGAAATCTCTGAAAACGCTGGAACACTTTTGCAATTAAGCAATGGCTTGATAAATTGAGCTGATATTTCAGGTTTACACAGCTACATTCTTGACTACATCGCGTTAGTTCATTTTGTGTAACAGCAAGATTAATATATCAAACTTTACAACAGAAAAATCTTTGTCTCAATTTCAAACAAAGTCTGAATCCGGAGAAATCTCCAGAAAACCTTCTTGTCTTTTATTAAAAGCAGTTGCTCAGTGGGAAGAAAGTATTACTCCTGAGAGATTTTGAGAAGTCATAAAAATGACAGATTTATGAGCATTTAATAAAGTTTAATGTAGCTTAACGTTACAGTATTGGTGTATGCGGAAAAGGTGCAGGGAAAGAGGGATGAAATAAAACCATGCATCTAGTTTGCTTTTAACTGGAATTAATGATCCTTTCTTTTTAAGTTATGAGTCTATTTTTCTCATAAATTGTAAAGAAATAAAGTTATTTATCAAGCAATATGCATGATGTCTTGATGCACATGTCAATCTGTTGGTTTGGATTCAGAAAACGATTCAAAAATACATTTCAAAATGCTTTATATACAAGTTGCACATACAACATAGAGATTTCATGTCAGTTTTATACACTTTGTACAGCAGCTGACCGGAAACCACAGGTGATACAGAAATGACATCAGGAGGAAAGACTTTGTAGGACATACAGCAAACAAATTCCCAAATGATGCAAATTACCTCGAGTATCTGGAAACGGCAAACTAACGGATACGTGTGTGGGTTTGTAATATACCGTTGTCTTCCAAGGTGACGTCTGTTTATTTTAGATGAAGCTCTTTCCAAAGTATGGTGAGAGAGAGAAAGAAAAAAAACATCTCTGCTGCTCTGTTCGGACCATGTTTGCTCTGTTTATGGTGTCGCGTGGGCTCCTAACGTGAACATCTCCCCCACAGTAAGGCACAGTGACTAAAACAAGAGCTCTATAAAGAAAAGTGGGCACAAAGAAAATATCAAAACTTCATTATTTATACAATCTTTGCGTGGAACGGGTTTAAACGTTATGCCGTCATCTTCTAAAGCCACCGTGGACTGATCTACCCACTCACACACAGTAAGACACTGAACAGAGAATCTGAAAAAAACAACTCTGAATAACCATGAACACAATAATCAAGTTAGTTGGCAAGGTTATCACAACAAACTGGCTGAACTGTTGTCGATCCTCTGTTCGTCCAGCAGAGGGGGAGGGGGGGGGAGTACTGGTCCAGATAGTCGGAGAGAGATCCAGCTGTTCATGTCTGAGTTTTCATTCAGCCTCTGTCTGACCGGTGTCCTGAAAGGCAGCCAGCGTGGGTCGAGCAGAGAGGATCGGGTCGGGCGCCCCGTTTGCACATGCAGGTGCTTTCAGATTGGAACTGGATTCAGATCGGACGGCAGGTGGCGAAGACTTTTGTTGCATATTGTGCTGTGATACAGGAGCTGGCCAGGGCTGCCTGGAGGGCTGGGACGGAGGGGGGGGGCAGGTGTTTAACTATCTTCCTCCACCTCATCCTCCTCCTCCTCCTGGAGGGCCTCTGGCTCCCGGAAACACTCCTCGAAGAAGTTGACGAGGGACTGACTGAGGTGCTGCCGCGTTCCCTCGCTGTGCAGGAAGTGGCCCTCGTCTGGGTAGATCTGTAGAATAGCAACGAAGAAAGCTTTTTAAACCTGAACCACGAATCAGTCTACAGGAGGAAAAGCAGATTATTTTACACAAGTCAAGAACATTTAAAAAAAAATTAGAAGAAACTCAAAAGGTCACCCTTAGGTTAAAGAAACTTCACCAGGATGTCCAGGAATGATAAGGCCAGTTTTAGGTCACCGAAGAGGTCCGGATCCATACATACATATATATATATATATACACATATACACACACACACACACACACATATATATATATATATATATATATATAATATTTTTAATAAACACATCATCTGTTAAAAATGTAGAACCTTTACAAATACTTAATTTGTTAATTAATTTTGGCTGACAACTTATTGTTAGACAACATCAGTAAATGTTTAGAACAAACCAAAAATCTCTGCAATAAGTACGGTTTGAGAAGCTCACCTGTAGAGTGTAGTTGGCCTTCTCGCTGATTAAATGGTTGATGAATTTGGCTGTGTGCTGGAAGTGAACCTTTTCTGTGTTGGTGGAGAGAAAGAGAGCGGAGACTTAGCCGGAGGAACACAGGCTCCTATCTCTTCTTTCACTGTATTGTTAAATCATAAGCATTTAATTATATTTGTACGATACCATCAGCTGTTGGGTGAATTATTAAATACTGTTTATCCAGCAGCAGCCCTGCTCTGCGAGCCAAATTTGCCGTCTGGAGGAATGAAACAGGAAAATCCACCCAAAGTTCAATTAATATAAAACTTTAACCTGCATTTTTATTAAAACAGTGTGAAATGTGGATAATAAACATTAAGACAAATCACCATGTATACTCTGGAATCCGTCTTTGGGCCAAGGTATCGCTCTGAAAATGCAGATGCTGCAATTTGGAAAAGGAGAAAAAAAACAATTTAGGTGCCCTTACAAATGTATTTACACCCTTTGAACCTTTCGACATTCTGACTCTTTACAACCAGAAACTTAATTATTTAATTTTATTAAATGATTTTATAGAGATTTTATAGGACAGTCCAACAAAATAGGGCATAATAACAGTATAGGTTGGATGGAGAATGAACAATTTTCCTAATTTCTGACTAAATTCAGGTCTACCAACCATTTTGAATTTTAAAACTGCATACTTTTCCAGACTCAAATTTCTGGGATTTTCCTTTTGAGTAAAAAATCTTAACTTCCTGAATGTAGTAGTCAGGTCTTTTGAGCTTTCGGTTCAACAAATCATGAAACAGAGCGAGGCTGAAATTGGCTTCTGATATTCAGGAAGTTATTTCCTTTGTCAGGAATTCCCCACAAAAAAAGCTTTATTTTTTTTAAAAAAATGAACCCAGGCCCTGGTTGAACCTGAATTTTAAACTTTTAATTTTCTCATTCAGAGTGCATTAACTTAATACTAATGGGTGATAGTATAAATTTAAGTTGTGAGGTTTCTAACAATTCTTTTTTTTAATATGATTACATTTAAAGAGTTATGGTTAGGATTTGTTTATTATAGTATTTTTTACATTTAGAAAATGGGAAAAAGGGGGAAAACACCAGAATATTTTTTTCCAAACTCACTTAATTTTTTCCATAAATATCCAAAACTGGAAAATGCTAAAAACATATTTGATACTTTTCCAGACCATTCAAAACTGTGTAGGAACCCTGCAAATCTTCTTTGAAATGTGTGCCGTGTATTTGTATTCAGCCCCCCTTTGTACAAATATAATTGGCTGCAATTAAAGCATCAATATCAGCATATGAATACGGTGTAATAACATTATTTTGCAGCTTTGGTTGAATATTTGTGTTTGTGATAGGTTTTTGATCTCTGACCCAGTCTCATATCTTTTGCAGCCCCTACCAGAATTTCTTTCTGTTTGACTCGTCTACCTTCCCTTCAGCTGTGACCAGCTTACCTGTCGGTGCTAAAGAAAAGAGACCCGACCCGACAACATGATGCTCCCACTGTTTGTGTGTAAAGAGGGTGATGTACTTTGTTAGTTTCTAACCACACAAAATGTTTTTTTTATTATTATTTAGGTGTGTGAAAAAAGAAAGGGGTTTGTACACAAATGCACATCACACTCAGTCTTTTTTTTCCTTAAAAATATAGACTTTACCTTCCTTTTTTTACAACTATCTGCTCCTTTGTGTTGAACCATCACATAAAATCCCAATAAACAACACTGATTTTGTGGTTGTAACGTGGCAGACTGTGAAATTGTTCAAGAAGTCTTGTCGATTCTGTTCTGGCAGCGCGCTACTGAGATAATAAAGAGAAGCCTCTAGCCAATTATACCATAAAGCTCAAAGTCTGTGATAGGTGAGACAGCTGCTCCACATTTCAGCTGGGTAAACTCTTCAGAGCTCAGAAGCATTGTGGCTAAATATCCCCCGTAGGCCTGCAAAAAGGAGGACAAACAGAAACACAAATCCCCTCAGCAAACTTTAGTCCACCAGAGACAAAAACCAAGCGAAGTGAAGATCGCGTTTATCACCAGTGTCCTTCCTCTTTTACCTTTCCATAAACTCCCATTCGATTCTTATCAATGTAAGGCTCCTTTGAGATGAACCTGAAACGGATAAAAAAAGAAAAGTAAAACTTGAGCCCCACCGGAGCCTTGGTTGTCCGCCACCCTCACGGCTGCAGGAGAGGTTTTTACCTGAGCGCCTCCAGCTGGTCCCTCTCCTCCAGCTTCCCCAGCTTCCTGTGGACCTTGTGGAGCAGGTTGGTTCCCTGGAAGCCGCTGCCGTGGCCGTCGAAGCGGATCACGATGGTGCTGAAACTGCTGACAAGAACCACGGCCCAGTCCACGCGGAACTGCTCCGTCACCATCTGCCCACCGGGTGTGCCGTCCCTGCGAAGGAAGCGTTGTAATGCTCTAACATCATTTTACTGGCGGACTGGGCATGTTGCATTAGTACACAACATCCATGTGTTGGTCTGTTTCTGGGCTCTTTGGTTATTAGACTACGCAAAACTAAATCCGTGGTTCCCAAATGTTTTCTGCGCCTCCCTTAGAAGAATAAAAACTCTTCGGCCCCCCATCCCAACCAAATGGTTAAAAAACGTAACCTTTATTGTTTTCTCTTTTAATGCATTAAAGCCGTGGCTCTGAAGATTACCCAGAATCCCTTTTATACTTTTCAACTGTTGCTAACAACTGGAACTTCTCATCATTGCCACGCTTTTTTAACTGTATAACATTAACAACAATATAAAATGGTTTTTAGCCTGACTTGTATCTGCAGTCCAAACAAAGGATGAAACAAAAGTGTTCGCTGCCTGTGGAGACAGCAGCTCGTTTCCTGTCAGGAAAGACAGTGCATGAACCTGATCATCAATAAACCCAAAGTGGACGAACTGGCAAATAATATGGCAAAAAAAATATTGACATTAAAGACAAACTTCAGTTACATTAATTTTGATTCTTTTTTTAGGAGTTTAATATCATTCATCTACAGACAACCTTGCAATACCTCAATGCAGAGAAGCTGTTGCTCTGAGGATTACAGAGGCTCATTCATTTGTCATAATACTGACTGCAGGCACAGAGCAAACAGCAGGGGGCGCTGCTGCCACATTTAGAAGGACTGTATTTTCAGGACAAAGGAAAAGCAAGGCTGTTCTTGCGTTTGAACAGAAATTCGTTCTGAAAATCCTGAACTATCCCTTTAAAGCTTTTTGTGGGTCCTGAACTTGACAGTCTGCATTTGTGTTTTTTCAGAAGAAGGAGCTTTCACTTGCTTCTTTACATAAGATCAATTTCATGCTGTGATATTATAGTTCTTTAATTTATTCCTCCACAGACTGGACATGTGTAATTTTAACTCAGCATTTAGGTTTTTAAGTCCTTTAGGGAGGGAAAAAAAACTCACACTATCAGCAGTAGTGGGTAGTGGGCTGTGTTTGTAAATCCCGCTGGCTTCAGAATCTGCATCGTCAGAGCTATAAAAGAAATGACACGGTCAATGGGCATCCGATGAGCTGAGAGACTTATTGAACTCTTGGCTTGGTCACATACTGTAATCATCAATGGTGATGGTCTTATTCTCCACTTTGGGCATCTGCATGTTGTTGTATGTGTCGTTTACTCTCTCATTTGTCTCCACATCGAGCACTTCTGCAGATCAAGACAGCAAACAGAAGCTCTTTGTGAGTAAAACCCGGCCAGCATGTATATGTGGGTCCTGTATGAGTTCTGCTAGAGCAGGAGGGAGGCCTAAATGGGTTTTTGCCTCAGATGAGGCTTTTACATGGGGCCAAACTGGCTTGACTCCATAGAATCCATCTGGGCAAACCCAGCTACGGCGCCTTGAAACTCATACCCCTTAATTTGAATTTATGTAACAGACGACCACAAAGTAGTGCACAATTGTGAAGTGAAAGGAAAATGACATACTATTTACATTTTTTAACATATAAATATCTGAAAAGTAATTTATGCATTTTGATTTAGCCTCATTTACTCTGAAACCGCTAAAAGATATGCAGGGTAACCATTTGCCCGCAGAAAGTCACCTGATTAGTAAAGAATCTGTCTCAGTACAGATTAAGTTGTTCTGAGTAGGTCTTGTGGTTTTGTTAGATATCATTATTAAACAAAAATCATCATGGAGACCAAGGACACCAAAAATATCAGGCTTTGAAAATCTCTACAAGTGCTGTTCAACCTATCATCTGAAAATGGAAAGAGTGGCACCACTAACAGGCTACAACAAGGAGAGCTTTGGTCAGAGAAGCAGCCAAGAGGTCCATTGTAATTCTGGAGGAGCTGCAGAGATCCACAGCTCAAGATAAATGGTAAATGGCCTCTACTTGAACGGTGCTTCATCACGTCCGACAACCCCAACTCCAAAGTGCTTCACACTATATTCAGTCATTCACACAGCTGTGCTGGGACTGACAGAAGAGAGGGGGATGAAAAAGAAAAGTTGCTTTGGTCAAATATAGGTAAAAGTGAACATTTTGGTCTACGTAGTTCATAGAAAATGCGGGGGACAACTAACACTTTTAATGCTCATCATTAAAAGGATGTTTTTCTTAAGCAAGATAGTTTTTACGAAACAAACATATAACGATGGTCAAAATTTACATTGGTGTGAAGCATAATATTGGACAATCTCTGGGGAAAACCTGTTAGAGACTCCGAAGGCCTGGGATTCGGTTTGCGTTTCACCTTCCAGTAGAACAGCAACCCACAGCAACAGCTGCACTAAAGGACTTATAAGAGCAAGGCTCTTATTTGTGTGTCTGATTACCCAGTCCTAAATCCAGCTGAGAATCTGTGGCAAGCAGCTCTAGAAAACTGCTGTTTCTTGATATTTCCCATCCAATCTGATTGAGGTTGAGCTATTTTTGCAAGGAAGGATGGACAGACATTTCACTCTCTAAATGTGTAAAGCTGGTAGAGACGTTCCCACAACGAACGTCGCATTTACACACCAATTTATATGTTGGCCTATCATACAAGGTTTCAATAAAATCAAGTAAAGTTTGTGATTCTACTGTCACTAAATCCCAAAGAAACAGCTACGAATGTTTCAAATTTCAAGGCACTGTGTGTGGGCATTAACTGAGTCTCAAATGGGTAATTAGTAGATCAGTTCAAAATGGGCAAGAAATCTGGCATCCATACGGGTCCCTCTAAGGAGTTGTCATCAAGACTTTAGAGTTAATTAACATTTAACTGTTATTTAGACTGTTGCCCTACCCACAGGACCCCTCATACATAAATGTTGGCCAGGAACTGCAGCAAAATCAGTCAAGTTATTTTTTTTTATGCAAAAGTCCCAAACTCACTCTGTTTGTCCTCGGTTCTGTAGACTGCCACACTTGGTATGTCTGGTCCTAAATATAAATGTACAAGTAAGACATTTGTTAACAAAAAAACTAATATATGTGCCATAAGGAGCAACGCAACATTGCCTCTACTTTCCTGTCTACCAAACAAGGGCAATCCAGTTTGATTTTAGCCATCATTCTGACACAGCATATAAAACTATTTAACTTTCCACTAAGGTTCTCTCTTTCAGCAAGGCTGAAGGGCGACTGATGAATGTAGGGGCCTCCCACCTTTGCAGCTCAGCAAAAAGTACTGCATGTTGTGGCTGAATGAGACGTCCACGAATCCACACTTGAAGTCACAGGACAGGCAGCAGCGGTTGAACGGCGCAATCGTGTCGGCGCTGTTGGACGACACGGTGTTGACATCGTCTTACAAAGCTCTCCGGCAACTCCAGAAAGCATCCGGGGCGACTCTTATCAGAATCCTACCTGTACAAGTGCCGTCGCTTTGGGTCGTCCTCTGTGCTCAGAAAGTATCTGTAAGTCATCCAGATGTCAAGTAACTGTTTTTTTTTTTTTGAAGGACCAAGGCACCTTTAACGTGTGCAGGAGCATCACTCACATGAGGTTCTTTTCATGATTATAGGCCAAGATGCTGGTGACGTCCCAGTCTCCAGATGTCAGAGACTGAAGGATGTCTGTGCTGGTGTTCGGCTAAAAGATAACAAGCCGTTAGAAACCGATTGCCTAAACCCGGAATATTTCTGTAAAGGAAAAGCCATGCCTGGTCTTACCAAGGAGGTGGACATAGAGATGTGGAAAAACTTTCCTCTCCCTCCCTGTGGGATTGCCCTGGTGAAGAAAAACTTGTGTCCATCTTTGGAGAAGAGCGGGGGCTCATTCTGCATGGATGAGAGGCGACGAGGAAAAAGCGCATTACAGGTAAAGCTGCTCTGGATTTTGCGGGCTGGATTCAATCTCACCATGCTACTTTACTTTGTTTGCCCCTCACATACCTGTCGATGCAGCCAGCTGTCACTTTCATCCTCATGTTTCTGGAAAGAATAAGAATGTCAGAGCAAAAAAAAACATTGCCCCAAAAAACCAATGCAACCCTGTTTTTCCAACTAAAAACAGAAGAAAACAGTAGGAAGGAAATAAGAAAACCAAAATAGAGTCAAATGAAAGAATAGTGTGGCTCTACTGCACTGTTAGCAGTTTTGCCTTGAAGAAAGAAGGTTATGAGTCCGGATCCCAGACTGGGAGTTTTGGTTTAAAGTTTGCATTTTATCCCAGAGCATGCATGCGTTCTCACACACCAAAATGATGCGTGCAAGGTCAGTAGGTCACTCTAAATTGCTCTATAGTGTTAGCCCGTAATTTCACATCCTCCGTTCCTGTACGTGTCCGCTCCCTTCCACGCCGCCTCCGTGAGTCTGTGAAAAGCAAAGCCTGGTACCTCCGCGGTTACTTCGTCTAGCTCCGCTCCAAAGTTTCTTGAAGCCCGAGGAGAGCATGTGCGATCATTGTGAATACAGGCAGAATGCAAATCTATTAGATTACCACATTTCAACTTAAAGGTTTAAATGACAAATTTACTTCTTTATTAGAAGCGTAAAGAGTGGTTTGCCTCCGATATTAAAATAAAACAGTTAATTTTATTGTGAATATAAAAATATATTTATTTTGTGGATAAAGATCTCTATTTATATCATTTAACTTTGACTAACCGGAGGTTGATGACGTTTCTTTCTCCCATTTGCTACGGTTGCAATTGTGGAGCTTGACCCGACTGGAACGAGACGGACAAGAACGAAGCAAAAAAGTTGTTCCGTATTTTGACGGTGAGCGACGGAGAGCGTGTCCGCTGACGGTGTTGTCACGGAGAATGTAGAAACCTTTCTCATTAATTAAAATAACAACGTAGCTGCTCCGTCGGTCGGACGTGCACGTACGTGATCGGATGGCAAGGCAAAGGCAAGGCAAATTTATTTGTATAGCACAATTTAGTACAAAGACAATGCAAAGTGCTTTACATGATTAAAATATAGCAAAATAAAACAGAATAAAAGCAAGTAGGAATAAAATGTAGATAGAAAAAAAGAACAAAAAAGTGGTGATTCAGTTAACTAGAACAGTTGAAGGCAATCCTAAACAGATGTGTTTTTAATCTTGATTTAATGGAACCCAGGCTTTCCGCACCTTTACAGTTTTATGGAAGTTTGTTCCAGATAAGTGGAGCATAGGAACTAAATGCTGCTTCTCCTTGTTTAGTTCTGGTTCTACGTATGCAGAGCAGGCTGGAACCAGAAGACCTTAGTAGTCTGGAGGGTTGATACACTGATAACAAGTCTGTGATGTATTTGTAGTTGATCTCTGTTCCCATGCATAGAGATGTATGTGGCATAGGGCTGGGCAATATAGAAAAAAAGCTTATCCATTAAAAAAGAAAAGGCATATTGATCGATATCGATAATTATTGAAAATATTTAAAACCATATTTTATGTGCAGCTCTGCCTGGACATTTTATGATATTGCTAAATGATTTGATTTAAAGAACACAAACACAGAATTCCAATTAAATCTTTATTCAACCACCTTTTTTAACCATAACAGATTTTTTTTTAAAGAAAAATAACTTAACTTTATATCGCGGATCAAGAGTGGCAGGTTATTGTTTGAAGCCAGGTTTATCAGCTGCAGAGAACAGCAGCATATCCATCACTATGAAGCACGTTACTGCATGCGTGATGTCCTTATGCCGCTTGGACGCTTTGTCATTTTATCACAAAGAAGGGAGCCCAGTTTAGCTGCTGTACCTGCTTTGTTTTGGAAGAAGTTACAGAAAGCGACGACGACGACGAGGCGCAGCTCGCGGGGCCGCGCAGCTCGCGCTGCTGCGGGTGTGAGCGGCTGAGCGGCTTACGTGATGAATACTGGTGGGTTGCGTTACCAGACTCTGCTTTTACCGGTTCCTTGCAAGTTTTACAAATCACTGTTGTTTATTTCTATCAGGCTGGCGAACTAGTAAAACCTCGTTTTGGGACAGTTTCCTCCGCCGCTACTTGCTGCTACATATTCACGTGCGCTGTGTTGTGCTTTGAGAGGGCGGCGCTTAGTGACGGCGTGCCGACTGTAGCAAGGAAGTAAAACTGTCTATCGAACTTTTTATCGACCCTATTTTTTCCTATCACGCCCCACGTCTATCGATCTATAGATATTGTTATCCACGCTATCTATCTTCTGATTAAGAACAGGGCTGCCCGCACTGACGCGGCTCAGGGATTACGTCACACGCAGCGCCGTGCGCAGTGCCCTGGTGCCTGTCAATCCAATGGTCCAATGAAGGTAATTTAAAAAGCAGGACATTTCCTCACTTTCTAAAAAAAACCCGGGACGCCCGGGACAGGACGTGAAATACGGACATGTCCCGGGAAATACGGACGTTTGGTCACCCTAGTTTATTAAATATTTAGAAACATAGATACTTGTGCATTTTAACAACACTGAACATCAAAAGAGAAAGACATTTTTGGCTAGAAATGAAGTTAGAGTAACATACATTAAGGTTAGAAGATTTCGAAGGACTTTATTCCTGTTTTGATTTATCTTGTGTGCTCCTGGAACACCATGAAATCAGCCAGTCCACTGTATGGAAAATTGTCTACAAGCAGGGGATTTATAGCAACTGTCGGTCAAAAGAAGTGCGTAAACACTAAAGAAAATAATAAAATCTGTTTACATTTGATATTTAATCTTTATAATATTTGCAGTTAGATTTCATGTTTAGAATTGCAGGACATTGCCTTCCCTTTATTTTTATTTTTTTTTAGCAATTCAGGCACTGTCCTTTTTTTGTCACTCAGGGTTGATAAATAAGGGTACCGTCTGACAGAAAGTCATGTACTTCCGAGCTTCAACCTGACACGTCTACTTTTGGGTCTTGTTAGGGAGGCTTTTCTGGGAGACAGGCAGGTGTTTTATCCATTTCTAAGCCAAAGCGCTGAATAAAAGATTTTTAAAACAGCCAGCCACTTTAGTTTTTAGGTACGCAGAAAGACACAATAATCCTTTTTCTTTGCACCTATTTTCAGCTTTAGGTCTAAAGGTCTGATGGATTTTTTTTTTTTTTTTTTTTGCAGAAGAATGCCGCCGGGGTTTTTTGATTCAAAATAAGCTACAGCGCCAAAAGAGAAGAAGTCACAGAGAAGAAAAGAAAAACAAAATCAACTGTGAATACAAGCACCAAAATGGTTTAAGTCATAAATGACAGCAGAAATGTGCCACAGTTTGTGTCACCTTGATGCAGACTCCGGTGGTGGCTTCACACAGTGTGAGGATGGAGTTGTTCTGGGCTCTATTCAGCCAGTTAACAGCCAGCTTTGTACTGGTGGCCCATTTCACCATGGTGATATAATATTCCCTCCTGCAAACACAAAAAAAGAATACGCCACGCTTTGACAGATCCGTCCCCTCTAACACAAGTCTCGGTGCTTGTTGTCTCACAAACATGGAGGCGCTGCTCCTCTGTCACTTACCCTATCCTCGGGTCGTCGGGTTTCTTCATCTTCACGGTGTGCAGGGGGCCGTTGAGGCTCACCACGGACAGATGCACGACAGGGTTCTCTTCTCCTGCCTGAATAAACAAGATCCTGAAGGTCAGTTTGGCATCTGATCTGAGACAGCGTGATGTGCTGTATTATGTCCCATAGGGGGCGCCATTGTAAAGTTACACGTCCTAAAGTTAACAGCAGTATTTGGACACAGGTAGAACCATACAGATGTGTGTAACAGCTCCTAATGAAATATTTACTAGTCAGGTTAAATATGTGCTACAAATTTAGTCACAGATAAGCAGCTATAGCTACAGGATGGATGGATGGATGGATGGATGGATGGATGGATGGATGGATGGATGGATGGATGGATGGATGGATGGATGGATGGATATTGGGGTCATTTAGAGAACAAAGATTAGGAGGAGCCCCTATTTTGTTGCTCAACCCTTTTCAGATTAAAGATGAAATGACGGGGGAAAGAAGATGAAATAGGAAAGAATTTGAAAGATTAGAAAAAAAACTGAAATGATCAGAAAAAAGTGGGCAAACAATAAAGCTGAAATGCGTCGTCTCACATAAATGAGTTTTAAACTTCATACTTCAGAATAAGATTTCATAACAAATTATTTCTCTTTTGACAAAAAATAAAAATCCTGTAAAGGCAAACTTGGTATATACGACTCTTATCAAACCTGTTTGGGGGGAAAAAATGCTGTTTCAGCATCTCCCCTTTTCTTGATTGTATTATTCCCACTCTATGTTAAATATTGTGACTTTAATCCTAAAAAACGAATCTTGACTTTTGAACTTTATTCATAAAATCTAATTTGACTTTATCCTTTATACTTCAACTTTATTGTTTAACAGAAAATTAAACAAGAAACATTTTGTTTCCCCTGCCAAGTGACCCTATTGCTCTTTTGTAGCAGTCACTTACAGACTGAACAGCAATAATAAAAAAAAACTAGCAAACTGCAAATAAAGGTGAGAGCTGGCTACTAAAACATTTAATGTGCACTTGCTCCTTGTTTTGAAGCTTTACTCACATACTGAGTGCTTCGGTTTACACATTCACCCTGAGTATTCATCAGAGAATTACATGAGGTGCCAGACATCGAACATTTTTCTATAAAAAAAAGATGGCTAGGACTTTCACTTTCTGGAGCGAGGGGATTCAAAATAACACCTTTTATCACGCTATAAAAGCCTCCTGCACTTGCATCAGTCGCTATTCCGCAGAGAAACGCTGTGTTTATTTGTTGTTTGTGAAAGTTCTGCTAAAGATTTAGGTCTCTGGAGGATCCGCACTGCAGCTACAAGTTGGCCCCTATGACTTTTCTTTCATTTCATGCATTTATTCAAAACAAATCAATTAAATCCACCCAAGTTTAGCTGAACTGTGTAGCAGTTGGGATGGCTTGTGCTCCGCTCTGACCTTTGGGTAACGATATTCCTGGCTGCCAGGGTACGGCGTGCCGGTGAAATATGGGACTTCCATATTTGGTACCAGCGTATCATTGATGGTCATGTAGGCCAAACGGAGTCCGTCTGGAGACCACCAGTGGGCAATGTGCGTCTGCAGGATCTCCTCTGTGAAAACAAGGATAAAGAGTGTCAAGAAATGTACTTTTGTGGGATTTTGGGAACGTTTGGAAAAGTCTGGAAAGTCTATCTTTTACACTTTTATTTGGAACATTTACGTTTATCCAAAGAGTTGTTCATGTGTAAAACAAAAGCAAATGATTGCAGATTGAATAGAATTTGTTGAATATACGTTGTTTTATATAAATTATTTTATGCATGTTCCTTATAAGTAGATATCAGGAGACGGGAGCGTCTCTCAGATTATAATACCAGCTCAAAAAAAGTGCAGGAACTGCAAGAAGTTCACAAACTTGCTGACATGTTGGCGTTGATATTGTAGTCCAGCAATTGAATAATGGCAACATATGGATAGGTGGTTTGAAAAAAAAAGCTTTAAGTAACACAATAACTTTTCATAAGAATAAAACGAAAAATAACTCGAAAGTTTTCACAATATAAGAAAAATTAAAAACTCTGGACAACACTGATTTAGCAAAGAAACATTATGGTGTAGTTTAAATGCAAGTGAATCATAATATCTATCTATCTATCTATCTATCTATCTATCTATCTATCTATCTATCTATCTATCTATCTATCTATCTATCTATCTATCTATCTATCTATCTATCTATCTATCTATCTATCTATCTATAAGACTTTAAACTACTCTTTAACTCTGAATAAACTATTTTGAGACTGTGAAATAAACCTTTTCCTGTCTAATGCTAGTTCTGATACGTAAAATTATAGTTTTCATGTGTCTTGTCACGTTACAACCGAGCTTGGATCAGTTTACAGATAAAGTATTAATAATTTAATTTCACTGGATAAACCCTTTCCTTTACAAGATACATGTTCCCACAGAATTCCCGGATATGGGCTACCTGCTCCAGCAGGGGGCAGAAAAGCTCTATTGAAAGCACTTTTAATCCAGAACACACTCCTGCAGTTACATGCAGACATCCAGACAACAACCTTCTCCCAGTAGAAATGACTGAATCAACCTTGGCAAGCACAGTGTGGTCATGTTTGTCATCAGACAATAATTATTTCTGACACTGCAGAAAATGCGGGGTCAGAGAGGACTCAGGAAAACATTGAGCGCAGAATACGTTTGATTGGGTTCTAACTCTAAGGTTGAGTGGAGCGTATTGCAGGGCAGAAGGAATTTCAAGGCTAGTGGCTGAAATAAACTCTTTCTACAACATCTGAGCACAAAACAGCGCATGAAAAATGCAATTAATGTGACTCACTATTCTTTGGAGGTCTGCAAATAACGCTCGTTGTGAACCATAACATACCCGGTTTATGCTCAGTTTAGTGGTTTGAGTGCGTTTGATTTTGTTGTTTATACTCCTTTACACGAGTGCCTCAGATGGCGGGGAAAAACACGGCTTTTCAAACGTCCTTTTTATTATATATATATATCTGCAGCCGCAGCTTTCAGATCTTTAAAGGATGTCAGGAGATAAACAGACACATCGTATCCTGATGACGACAGCTTCTCTTCAACCTCACAGAGACATCACAAGCCTTTTCTGCTTCAATCCTCTCAATTTACTGGTTTTCATCTTTCAATCATGACTGTAGGTCACATTTATATGATTTCTGTTTTGACAACTGAGGGCTAATTATTAACACTAATCACATCAAAGACTTTGCAGATTATTATGGTTGGCTGAGAACTGTTCCCAGGAGGCCACGTGTAAATGCTTTGCTTGAAGGCTCGTGTTTGACAGGAGGAAAAAATCGTCAACATGACAAAGATGTCAAAGCAGTCATATGAGTTGCATTTTTCCTCTTTAAATGTTTTACTAAATATATGTATTGATTTTGAAACCTCAAAATGAATTACAATAAACATATGAAGGGCACCACTTTTTTGGCTCTATGCAGTTCATAAAAAGGAGTTTCGTAAGTACGGATTAAAACAAGGGATGTGCGGAGTTAAAAACGATCCGCTTCTGAGTCCCTCATTAAACTGAACTGTGGCTCCATGTTAATGATGTATTGATGGGGGCTGTATGTCAGCCAAACCTCTACTGTTATAAAAAAATAAAAAATAAATCACCGACAACTTTTGTGAGCATGACTGGTCGTGCATGCCATTTTCTCAAGTCCTACATAATCTGGGTGAACCTTAAAGCTACAGTTGGTATTTCTGTTCAGAAACACTTGTTGTTATACTGGTTGAAATGGTCCTTCCATCCTGACAGTAGTAAATACATTATGTAGTTAGAAAAAGGAAGTTGAGCATTAGATATCTGTAAAAGCTGCAGGCCAGTAAAAACTAGACCAATAATTGGTCTAGTTTTTACTGGCCTGCAGCTGAACCCTAACCCTAATTGAATTAGTGCCATTCGCACCTAAGGGCAGGGATTGGTTCTGCTCTCACCTCCGTCCCTCAAGTTCCAGCGGCTTCGCCTTTTCTATTGGTTGTCCCACATGCCAATCATTATGAGGCGCTAACTTAACATCAATGTGCATGTACATTTCTTGTTAGTTTTCGCTTGCTGGCTGTGCATACATACTTCTAGTGGTTATGTATCCGGTTAGCTTAGCACTTAGCTTAGTGGTTAGCTGCGATGTTAGCAAATCGTGGTAGCTTCGCTGCTCTCACTGAATGCTTTGTACACGGCTGAACGTTGCCAGAAGCAAACCGCGTACAAGTTTATGAGAAGAAGAGGAAGGCCTCAGTAGAAAGAAATAAGACCAGAGTGGATTTGGGAGATTTTTTTCACGCGACCCCCTTGTGGAGTGAAAGAGCAGGTACGATGATCTTGTGCATGTGCAGTTATTCAAAAAGGGATTTGAGGAAACTTCGGGAAAAATCAAAGACTCTAGCTATAATCAAACTAACGTATTTTTCTGGACTATATGTCACACTTTTTTTCATAGTTTGGCTATTCCTGTGATGTATATATCAAATATAACATGATGTTAAATGAATGAAATAAGGAATAAACATTACCATCTATTGACACAAGAGGGCTCTCTGGGCTTGTGAAAACTATATGCTGCTCCTTTACCACTTAAAAATTAATTGAAACATTAACTTATAGAGAACAAAGACAGAACACAATGTTGATTTTGCTGTTTCAGTATGCATTCACGCAGCGGAGCGTTGCGTGGTGCAGTTTGAAGGGGGTCTCAGACCACGACAAAACCCCGTCACTGGGTTGTCCGCGTAGCTAATAACAGCTAGCGCCAGCTTATGTTGTCCGGGTGGTTTACAACTTTTCTGATGTACGTTCAAGAGCTTTACTGACCTTTCTATCTGGCTCTCAAACATCCATGGCGTACTGTTAGCCTAGTATGTAGCACTGTTATGCTTACGGTCTAATTTCGGCGTAATTTTGACAAGTTTCAGTGTAGCAGCCCGTTACACTGAAATGTGCAGGTGAGAACCTTGCCACTTGGAGTTGCTGGCTTATTATGCTAATTTACCCAGTTCAACCTAGCAGGTATGTTCCATGTTATTCACCTGTATGCATGCAACTGTGCAATTGAATAAATTGTCTTACCAGATAAAATGTAAATTTTTAGTCTTGAATTTTGTGAAATAAATAAATGTGCCTTATAGTCCGGTGTGAGTTATATATGTTTTTTTCCCCTCTTTAAGGCACATTATTTGACTGATGCAACTATATTCCGGAGTGATTTTTAGTCCAAAGAATACGGTGTTTTTCACATCTATCAGTGATGTTCACAGTGAAAGAGAGACTGTATTGGGTGCTGCAGATCTCAGCCCGTCTTTAATATGTGACCTGCTCTGTACTCTGAGCTCAGATATCTTTAGACAGCTGTCTCTGGGAGGGAGAGCTGCATAGAGAACAGACAAAACACTAGTTATTAAATTTTATCATTTTGAAATAGAAGTTTATGAAGCAGGAGAACATCTCCTATATGTTTTGTCCACACATGGTAACTTATAATAAAAAAAATGCTATGAGCCAAATCCACTGTGAGTTATGTTAAAAAAAAAGTAAATATGCTAATGCTTGCATAGCACTTTAGCTAATTTCTCTATATGAAAGCAATGTCTGGAGTGAGAAGTGACTTTATTGTAGACTAGATTTATGCATCGAGTAAAAATAATATTTAAAAACAGATTATAAAGCTATTTATCTACTAGGTGATGCATTTTTCGAAGATGAAAGTACTTTTTTTCTCGACTTAGCACCATGTTGGCGAAGCAGAAACTCTTGCTGGGATAAAATCTCAGAGACTGTTAAGATAAATGGAAATACGGGGCTGCAGTATTGCATGAGTCATTTAGAGAGGGAATTAAGTGGCATTTATTGTGTTTTCGTAATACATTTTAAAGCTATTCAGGTGTCGCATAGATATGGCACCTATTTAATCAAGTTTGATGAAGCATTGAACTGAGACTTGGTGTCTGAGAATGCCTAATTTCAAATGACTCAGATTATTATTGCGGACAAGGATCTTTATTAAATCAAACATTTACTATTTAAGTTAAGAATTTTAACCGGTGCTAATGAAAAAATATCTGTTTTACCAAAATACAATTAATGAAACTGTAGCACCGATTATTTAATAGGTTAAAAATTCATGTAACATGCAAAGACATTTGATGTACCTTCCATTAATGTAAATTTTTCTGCCATTTTTTGCTTAGGGGTACTTTTTATTTTTTGAGGTTGTTTTGTGTCTCTGTGTCTATATTCTTCATATGAATAAGGTAAACATGTATGTTTGGTCAATTCCTGCTGCCAGTAATTACTGTCAACTCTGGTCACCTGTTCACCTGCCTTCATATACCTGCCTCATCCACCCACTCACGGCCAGATCGTTGTATCACCTCACATGTGTGTCGCTGCCTGTTTTCTGTTCACATCTGGTTCTACCTGCATCTGCTCTAGTCTGGTTCTGGCAGCAAATCCTGGTCCGTCTACAGTTAACATTTCTAATAAACCTTTTAGACGTAGCTCTGTGTTCGGCTGAATTTTGGGTTCACACCTACAATCGTTACAGTTCTGTGTTGTAACAATACGTCTTTGCAAAAACTCAGGAAATATAGCTGCTTTCGCTTTAAATTGAGCCGCATTTGCCATCTTTTATTTATTACTATTGCTTTTCCATTCTCTTTTTAACAGTTTCAATTCAAGTGTTTTTGCTTTTGTCCAAGAGATTATTGCTGCTTAAACCTCTCCATATAATTCTACAGCTTTTTTTAAAGTTAAAATTACTGTTACATTTCAGAGCTGCTTAAACAAATTTCATTGTACATTGTATGCTTTCACAGTGCAATAACAATAAAGCTATTCTATAAATTCCTTGCTGGTTTTTGCCTTTTACTGATTGGGTTGAACTTGTAAAAACTCTGCAAACTGTCTCTGTCAAACAGTTTATTCTGCTACTGACTCTTGTTTGGCATCAATTATTTGATTAGAGGATGAAAGTTGGAAGAAAAACAAGACATATTGGCACTTTAACAGTCTATTTCTATAACAAACAGGATGAGCGCTGACATCTTGGAGGATACAGTTTGGTCCCTAAGAGTGGAGATATGGGATTCCCCCTGGTGGTAAAAATGTCATCTGGATGCCTTCCTGAAATAAAATGACAAACTTTGTTTTTTACAGTGAGGGAGATGTAGCTTAATATCTTCCCACAGCACCCACCAAAAGCTTCCTTGGCATCGGTCGAAAGGATTTGCAAGACTGGAAAGTTTTTTCATGGGCACAACCCACATTTCTATCTCTGCTGCTCAACCAGAAGTGCATTTTCTTTGTAAATGTTGCATCCCTTAAAGGGAACTTAATAGCCTTTTAAAGGACATTAAATCTATTGCGGTATTTTTGCAAGTAATCTATTTGCAAGTAATAAATTACTTTTTATTTTTGCAGTATTGTGTTCAGTTTTAGGTGGCATTTTCTTCTTTCTGTCACATGGTTAGGACGTTTTTGTGGAGTTTTTAAAATATTTCTGCTTTCTGTGGTCATCACTATTCCAATTTGTACTTGAAGTATTTGTTATGCCAATGCCCATTTTCCTTCTTTTCTCTCTGTGGTTTCCTTTTGTTCAACCTTGTGGTCATTCTGTCTTGTATGCATTTTTTATTCATATTTGTGTCTTCTGTTAAGGTTTCTTTTCATGGAGCACGTAAAATAAGAATAGCTGACCAAATGCTGAAGTACATTCAAACTATCAGAAGAAAAAAATCATAATCTAATTCAAATATTCCTTTTTTCCCCCCAAACAGACATTTCTGGTTGTCAATAAGCCTTCCTTGCATTCAAGATAGCCTCATCTTGAACCCTAATGTAAAAGCTTTTTTCCAAATCCTGGCTGACCTAAATAATGCTATACACATGCAAAATGTTCTGAAATAAAATAAATTTAGCTGCTATCCAGTGAAAAATCCTCAGGACAAAACACAAGAAGGCAAATGTTCCTTTAGCTCGGAAAATAGATTACATCTGTCATGCTGTGTTGTCTGAAACAAAGACATAATCCAATGAAGCATTTCTTGCACTATAATTGAGTTTTCCTGAAAATAACAGCAATTTACGATCACATTATCCTTACAGTTATTATCCCAAACTGTTTCAAAATCATCTACAAGCTAATAATGCTGGATTGAGAACTCTGAACAAAGGCGTATGGATTTAATAGAAATGAATTAAGTGGAATTACTATTCTCAGTGCATTTGTAAAGAAAGACCCATCAAAGAGGTTTGTAATTAGAACGTCTGTCCCACATATGCTGTAATCAGAAAATGTCTCACATTAAATTACAAGTTTGCTGGCTTTTGAACATCTGCTGGGTGAGATTGCAGCGTTCTGCACATGAATTAATTAAAAGTGCTTGAACACAAAGACAAGTGATGGGAGGTGAAGGAAAGGAGGAGCACCGAAATGTAGCCAGCTGTGCAGCTTCAGATCAAGCCATGCACACAAAACACACGGCACACCTCGGGGAGAGGCTGCTGCTGCTGTGAGAAGGGGCACGTATCCAAAGACTCAATTAAAAATTTGTTTCAGTGTTGTTGGGTAAATACAGCATATGTCAACACGGATGCAGATTGTGGACAAACAGGATTCTGTTTCCACCAGAAGAGCCCCAGTGATCACAACTATCCAGCACCGGAGGCAGAGGAAGAAAGAGATGGTTGAAGCAAGGAGGATTTGTATGGAAGCAGCTCCAAAAGCAAAGTTTTCCTAATTAGTTTGAGCTGAAAAGAAGGAAACAATATGTTGACAGCAGACTGGCTTCCGTATAAATTATAAAAACAGGAACAAGACCAAACATTTTTTAAAGGAGAGAAAACTAGTGTGAGAGGACATTTCGTCTTTTGGCAGAAATATTTAATAAGTTAAATGTCTCGTACAACATGGACTTGCTCGAAAAAAAAGTCTGAAATCTGTATTTGTGCTTAGATGAATGTACAAATAGCCTAATTTACATCTTAGGTGACTTCTAAAGTCGCTGGATGTCATTTAGGTGCATCAGAGTAAGCTGAAAACAAAGGTACACCACACTTTTCAGATTTTTATTAGTAAACTATTTCATCTTTATTATTGTTCTTTTTCACTTCATATTAAAATACTGGTTTTGGTGTTTATTCACATTGTATTCTTGTAGGGTTGATTTACTGAATACCTTTATTTGTGTAATTATGTAGCGGGGTACATTAATGGAATTAATTGCATTATCTCACTCCCACGAACATAAATTAAATTTCTGGTAATATTTTCTGAAAAAAAAAAAGAGAAAATGTTCAAGAACCTCAATAACTTTAGCAGGGCATTGCATTTGTTAGCGCAAAGTAGTTTTAAATGACCAAAACATAACTAAACTGTGAGCCAACACGTATTTAAAAGTCTTACAGTAGATAAGGGAAACAATCATTAATATATATATATATATATATATATATATATATATATATATATATATATATATATATATATATATATATATATATATATATATATATATATATATATATAGCCTATTTTACCCAAAATTAAATGGCATGTTTTCTTACTGTTCCCATTTTCAGGAGGGGCTTGAAAAGTTACATCTTTACCACTGGGGCCAATGAGTGTTCAGAATACAAAGAATATAAAAAAATAAAAAATAATAATTGTTTCCGAGATATTTTCTATGTGCATATCACTGATGTTTCCAAACCTTTGGCAGACTGAAGTCTTACCTTCATACAGCCAGTCAGCCAGGCCATTAAAGATGACCCCCTCTTTACCGATTGAAACAAGGCGGATCGATCGGCTCTCCATTGTCGCCCTGTAGTAGATGTTGTTTTCAAAAATGAAGATCTGCACAGAGAAAGACAAAACGGTGACAATAATGTCAGTGTCAGTACCAGTGGGCTGATGTAAATCAGTGTGATGTTGTTGACAAAAGGACTGAAACAGATAGCCATGAGCCATTTTTGCCCTCCCTCCCTCTCCATATAATGTGAAGAGCCACAAATCCTTCTTTCCCCTTTGAAACTGCGTGTTGAAATGATTCACACAGCCCTGTACGAGTCATAATTGTTGAAAACAACAAAAGGGATGAGGGACAGAGCAACAAAGGACCCTTTTTTTATTGTGAGATTTACCGTATTTCTTTGTCTTTTACCATTTTTTATGCATTAATTGAAACACATCTTTATTTCCTGTCGCTATTATCTAACAATTACTTATTGCAATAATTATTTGATGATTTGATTTGATTTCTGTAGATGTGCAAAACTGCACTTTTCTTTTATCTGCAATTCAAATCAAATGCTGGCAAACAGAAAAAGTCTGATGGATTTTGATGACAGACTATACTGCAGATCAAAAGGCTCAATAAAAACATTAGAAAGCAGAATAGAGACCAATTTGTTTGGCAGTGCTAAAAATTCATATTTTGCCTGTGTTGCTGACAGAAATGTTGCGACGCTGTGCGCCCCATGTATTTGTCGTGGTTTGCATATCTGATAATGTTGTCTTCATACCCTCAGGGCAATCGCAGGCAGCCCAGCATTCATCTCTTCCTGTATTCTCATTATTTCATGGAGACCCCATAAATACATCAAATCAGATAATAAAGCTAGCCTTTCTTGTTTCCATTTAAATAATAGTAACAGCAGAGACCCTCTTATTTTGATCAATATAACAAAGAGCTAGAGTAGAAGGCCACATGTTGCAGACCACTGCGCCAGAAAAACATCTAAACCTTTACTTCACAGCGTTTTTCATGAGCTTAAATTGAAACTGTGCAAACACTTGACTGGCTCTTCATCACAATGTGGAGTTAATCCTGGTCCAAATAGAAATGCAATCTCTCTCTAGACCTCCTTCATGCCTAGAAAGATTTTCAAAACTTAGAAACGTAGCACAGACTTTCTGTTGCTAATCAAGGATGAACTGTGTTTACAGAGAGCTTATGCTGAAAGTAAATGGATTATCTCTGATGACCAATCAAACAGTCAGGCTGTTTAAAGAAATAAAGGCACACTGCTGGAAGATGAGCATATTATCCATCAGTCAATCTAATTTAGCCTTTTCTATAGTAGTGCCAGCTTAGTGAAAACAGGTAAACCTTGTAGGAAGGGATGGGTCATTTACTGAACCTGTGCACTTAAATCTAAGCTGCTAATGCATTATCAAGAACAAGACATAAAAAAATCCAGCCTGAGTTGATAATACTGAATGATTGCCTGGAGGAAAAAAACTAAATTTTTGGGACACAGATAAACCCACTGTTGAACAGAATAAGCATTATTAGCTTTTTTCTTTTTCCTTTTTCATCATATCCTGTTAACAGGACACAGTCATAACAACAGTAACAACATTACTGCTTCGGAGGGAAGAACACTGAAGGTTAGCTGTTTTTAGCACCAGTGAGAATTTGATTTTGAAAATAAGTCGGAAGCTTTTAAAAAAGGAAACAGCATGTTCCAAGAAGAGTCAAGACCTGGCTTCAGTTCATAACAACCGTGAGAAGCAAAACTTTCAGTAGATAACAGGATGGCTGAATGGGGTACAGGAAAGTTGTTCTGTTTAATTTATTTGAGGAATCTGCATGTTTCAAGGAACATTGTGGATTTGGATGTGCTGGCAGATTTTGGACATCTCAGAGTAAAGGATCTACAATCTCATTGAATATATGCATACAGGCGGCTGGTTTTTAATGCTAAAGATGATAAATACTAAGAAGATGCCTAATTTTTTAACTCTATAATCATTTTAATAAAGTAAAACCCTTTTTATATATAGTAAAACCCACTGATCGTTGCTTCTCTAATCAATACAGAACTTGGTAAAAAGAGAGAAGCTTGAGTTGCAAAACAACTCCAGGACTGGACTGATGTTCTAAAACAACCTCAAAGCTCACAACTTTGACTTTTTGCTAAACTAAAACCAAATGATTAAAAGAGAATTAGGAGCTCTCCTAAGGGTTGAGAGACCCCCAAAATCTGAAATTACACTAAATTGGGAAACAAATGTTATTCCTTTGGTCTGCATTCACGTCTTCTGAGACTTTTAAGCCTTTAAATGAACAAGAGAGACACAAGGATGAGACAAAAAAAGGCTTGAAGAGACTCAAATCATAAGGGCACAGAGATAAAAGTAGCAACAGATCAGAGATACCTGTGGAGCTCAAATAGCAGCATTTCTGACTGATGTTTGTGCGTCTGGGATTTCAGGTGTGAAATGTGCAATCCTCACAAGATTCCCTTTGATTATTATTTTTTTCTCTCTCGGTAAAATCTACATAGCTGTGTCAGGATGACCTCTTTTTTTAGGCGCGTGTGCGTTGACCCAGCGTTGCTGATTGCCGTGTCATGGTAGAGTAATAGCTAGTAGTTTAATGAGGAGAGCGCTGCAGGATTCATCTCCCTGTACGTACGGCGCTTCACTGCACACCGCCGCACGCACACATTCACACACACACCTCAGTTTTATGTGCTGATGTAAGGCTCGATGATGAATTGCTCCAGTTCTGATAAACTTAATGGGAAATCATTACATTTCCAAACTGTGATGGGTGAAAAAAGAAAACATGTCCGACATGTGCGGGTCAGAAGGAGACAAAAGACGAGAGCTCATCTCTGTTTTTCCTGCAACAGCCTCCGAGGCTCATTAAATCAAGAGCAGAGCTGCAGCTACGGCTCTGTGAAAGAAACAATCAGGTGTACCATTACCATATGTAAATGAATCTACTGTCTTCCCCAGCAGACAGGGTCTCATCACACACTCCAAATGTTAATGTTTTCTCACGGAAATGCATCTCTAATCTAAGCCGTTATCCAATAAGAGCAATTATGATAGAAGAGAAAGCTTTAAAGCGGAGCTGAGGAAAGACCGGAGAGTGATAGAGTAAAAACTAAAATAAAAACAAAACTCATTTAAAGACGACAAGAGTAGAAAAAGCAATCCAGGATACAAGGATCATTAAAAAGATTGTAGGTGCTTGAATTTATTGCTTTTTTGAATCTTATTAAGGGGGAAAAAAGATTTCTCTTTCCCCAAAAATGACAGCATCCAATTTTTCTCTTGCTGTTTTTTTTTCTCCGGTTGTTGTTTGGACTCAAATGCATCTCAAGTAAGATGAAACAGCGAGCGTTTTTTTTTTCTCCTTCTTTTTCTGAATGCACATTATTACAGGACTGATGCAGAGCTGAACATGATGTACTGAATGTAAGAACAGACTCAAAGTGGACCACAGAGGCCTTGTTATAAATACAAAAAAAAAGATCACTTGACTTTTTCTTTTGGATTCTTTTCCCAATAGATTCGCAAATGGATGTTGTGAAGCTTTAAAAGTGGCACAGAGACAAAAGTCACAGAAGAAGGGTTTCACTCCAGAGACCCAAATGGATTGAGGAATTACCTAACAACAACACAATAATAATAAACAAGCTTTAAATACATGTGTAGATAAGTAATCCATATAATTAAGCAAACAGTCCAATTGCATTATAAATATTTAAATGGATGAAAAGAAGTTTAATTATGCTCCAAACTATGTTTTGCCAATTGTCATTAGAAGCCACAAAGGTCATCTGGTCTACATTTTTGATAAATTAAAGATATAAATATCTTTTGTTTTCATAACAATATAATAATATAATAATATTTATTATGTTTTTTTCCCATAAAGCATGGTGGGATAATCATGGCAATCATGTGCCCAGGGTTACATCTTCTGGACAAGGACCATCCTGCATGGGGTTTGTATGTCTCCCTGTGCACATGTGGGTTCTCTCCAGGTACTCCTGCTACCTCTCTTAGTGCAAAAACATTAATGTTGAATGGATGAGCAAAACTGGCGCAGCGATCTGAGTGTGTGCTCTGCGAAGGCCTGAGAACGACTGCCAAGCCTGCACAGGTTTATTTGCACACAGGGACTGGATGGATGGACCAAACATGCAGTCATGGTAGGGAGGGTGTGGACTCTTTTTAAAAACTTATGACTGAGAAATAACAAAAAGGCCTTCATAGTATTGCTTTTGAATATAGAGTTTTTTTTAAAGAAAAAAATAGTTTTTTTTACTGAAGTGCAACTCAAAAATTGTTTTTATCTAAGCTCAAGTGTGCAAGACATAATATATTCTTCCCTTTTATTAATACAATATGAAGCCAAAATGGAATAGCTCAAGTCAAAAAACAAGTGCACCGCATGACTCAGTAGCTTGTAGAGCCACGTTTGGCTAGACTATTTGTTTTCTGTATGATTTATAAGCCTCTTAGATTGTTGCCTGTGAATTTTGACCCTCCTTTCATCACAACGTTGCCTGGGTTCATTCATTGCTACAGGAATGGTGTCGCCTTGCCAAAACCGACGGCGCAGCTCCTCTCGGGTGGTGACAGGTTCTACCGTTTTGGGCTTTCGTGCACCTCCCTATCTCTGTAAGGTTGAAGGTTTAAAATGAGAACTACAGTAATTGTTGTGCTTCTGCAGTGGGCAGCACAAAAAGAAAGAAAAAACAGGACTGCTGCTTCGGTATAACTGCACCTTGTGGCTGGTCCATTGCCACAAGGTGTTTTTTTTTTATTTCAGCTATTGTGTTGTAGAAGATTTGATGCTGTGTGGGCATCATTGTTCTGTTACACGAGCCAGTTCTACAGCTGTCAGACTGGCAACCCTTAAATTGGACTCAAAAATATTTTGAAATATGGATGAGTTCATTGTTGAGTTACTGCAAGGCGCCCCGATCCAGCGGCTGCTTCACAAGCCCAAATCATCATCCCTCCACCGCCATGTTTGACAGCTCAGGTGTTCCTACTGATTTACTTTGTCCTGTTTTGGTCTCTTTGGTCTCATTGTTCCACAGGACCTTGTCCTGGACGTTTATTGATGCATTCAGATGCAGCTCTGCATACCTGATGTGCTGATGTATTCCCTTTATAGATAAGATGCTCTCCACTAGCTTTACAAACAACCCACACTTGTTCAGTATTTTTCTAAATTGAAAACCTGGTTAAGACCAGAGGGATTTTCTTCTGACCCCAATGTGACCCTAAAATTTAAGGAAGGGAGCTTTATTATTTTATTTTATTTTTCAATTTTAGCAATTGGTTTCACTGCTCACGTGAATTTTTAGCTTTCAAAATCTAAAGAATTGCAGATTTGATCAATAACTTGTAGCTGACCTCCACTGATGCTCGTTTCTGTCACGAACCACTGGTGTTGTGTTTTGTTTTTGGGGTTCTTGAGCCCAGTTCTGCTGGAGGTTTTTCCTTCCCGCTAAATGGGAGTTTTTCTTTCCACTGTCGCTTCATGCTTGCTCAGTATGAGGGATTGCTGCAAAGCCATGGACAATGCAGACGACTCTCCTTGTAGCTCTACGCTTCTTCAGGAGTGAATGCTGCTTGTCGGGACTTTGATGCAATCAACTGGTTCCCTTATATAGGACATTTTTTACCAATCTGTATAATCTGACTGATTTTGACTTTGTAAAGTGCCTCGAGATGACATGTTTCATGAATTGGCGCTATATACATAAAATTGAATTGAATTGAATTGAATTCTGTATTTTCATTTTGATGATCTACATGTCCCGTCTTTCCTTATTCGGTTCTCTTTTGAGTTTGTTCTTGTTAGTTTGGCATTGTATTACAGTAACTGTTCTTTGTAATTTTAGATTATTTCTGTCAGATACATCCCCGAGTTTCTTTCTGTTCTACTATTTCTGCCTCTGCTGCAGCTCATTCCCTCTGATTAGCTCCTGTCATTTCTGTCACCTGGGTGGAGGGGTTGGTAGGTAGGTAGATGTATTTTTCTTCACTATGTGCTGCAAAACCTTTAACTGGTACTCAAAAAAAACAAAAACAACAGACTACAAAACATCCTCCGATCTGGCCTCGCTCCACTGGCTGCTTGTGCATCTTGGAGTTAATTTTATCGATTTCATCTTGAAATGCTTGAAGGGCCTTTCCCCTGAGCTTCAATCATCCCTCCTTCCATTCTCGGCCCCCCGGGTCAGCCGCTCCTGCAGGTACCAAGGACCAGGAGGAAGCTCAGAGGGATGAGAGCCTTCTCTATTGCTGCTCCTCAGCAGTGGAATAACCTCCCCCTGACCATTAAAGAGGCTCCTCACTGCCTACATATAATACTGTTCCTAAAAACCCATTTATATTCTTTTGCTTTCAACATCAGAGAGACTTTGTTTCTCTGACCTTGTTTCTTTTTATTGTTGGTTATTTTTTGTTATATTTATGGATTTTTTTCTTGTAATGTGTGCTTATAGTTAGCCTTTATGTGCAGCACTTTGCTTTGGTTGCTCTGGTTGTTTAAAACCACTTTATAAATAAAGTTGGTATGGTGGGTAGATTTAGTTAGCTGTGATTCACAAGGAGTTTTATTAGTCTTTGCAGTTTGTGCAACTTATTTTTTTTTTAAAAATCAGAAAGCAAGCGGGCCAATAAGGTTCAGTTCAGCGTCTCACTGTATAAGCACTGAACCCGAAGCTGCTCAAAATGACAGGTGAGCACTTTATATTAAAGTCCCTTATTTGTAGGACATCACCAATTGCAATGTACCATTTCTATCGTGCTACATTTCCACAGCATCTTTCCAAATGTTGTCAATTTAAACAGGATATGCTGCAGTACTAAGGGTTCCTTCCTCGCTTAAAACCATTCTCTTTCTTCTTGGAATATATTAAGCTTCGAAATCCTGAAAATCCCACAGATGAATACACTTTTTGTTCCTAGCTCATGCAACATTGATGTTTGAGGGGGAATTGAAAGAGGCACTGTGAGCCATGATGTTTTGGAACATGTTGCATTGTTGCAGGTTAACTAATTAATAATAAAAAAAAGATAAAGAGACCTAAAGCAGCACTGAATGCTAACAAATGGCTGCAGCTGCTATTTTTTTTATTTATTTTTTACAAAAAAGTATAATTGGTAAACAATGAGAGAAAGGAGTTTAATATAAATTTAATTTAAGATGAAGGAGATTTTGTGTAAATAATTACTATCCTCACCATAGTGATAGAGTGAAACATGGTGGTGGCAGCATCATTCTGTGGGAGTAACTTTCCTTCAACAGGGACAGCGAAGCTGATTAAGAATTGATGCGAAGATGGAAGGAGCAAAGAGCAGAGGACTTACAGGGGGTGTAGGCTCACCAGAACACAGATGCATTTTATTTTAAAGTTGAGCTGTGAGACCATAAACATTATATATATATATATATATATATATATATATATATATATATATATATATATATATATATATATATATATATATATAATATGCAAATGCCAAACAGCAATAACGGTTATGAGCTTAAGAAACAAGCTCTCGTCAATGTGTTGTACCCTGAAGTACAAACGTTACAACAGCAACCTTAAATCTAAAGCCAGAGCTACATTATGCTATGGATCAGATCCACTGAAGATTCTGTGGCAGGGCTTGTAAATTGATGTTGACAAATGCTCTATATCTAATTTGACAGCTTGAAAAATTTTGCAAAGAATGATGGGCAAAAGGATGAGTTTCTGGATCAGGGGTGTCAGACTCTGGTCCCTGCAGACCTGTGTCCTAAAACACCTGAATCAAATAATGAAATTACCTTCTCATGCACACAGCTTCGGCTGAGACCTAAGTGGCCTAATTATGACATTCAGGTCTGTTGGACTTTGGACATATCTAAATGTTGTAGGACACCGGCCCTCCAGGGCGGGAGTCGGACACCCTGTTCTAGATATGGACTTGGGGCTGAAAGATGTTTCAACACCAGGTTGTTGACTTGCGGGTGCTGAATAAAAATGCAAGTCACATTTTTTTTCTTTTTACTTTTTTGAAAAACCCTATTGTTATAGTATTATAGCCTTTCCTCTTTAGTTTCAATTACACCCATGCAGTGTTGCTCTATGAAATAAAACCTGTTTAAAACACATGGCAGTTCGTGGTTGTCTGGTAACGGCAATTGTCAATGGACATGAATACTCATGCAGTGCATTGCAGATCCTTGCAGACAAACACGCAGCAGTTCAACCAAAAAGACTCGTGCCCTCTGTTTGAGTCAGACGGTCTGAGCCACAGAGATGCCATCTGCCTCTGTGGCTCAGACCAGCTGTGTAAAAATAAAACCAGCTGACACTGATGGAGGTCAAAACGAACAGTTTCCTCTTTTATAGCGCATAATGCTTTTGTCATAAAACACATCAGGTAGGTGTTAAAGGCAAGGTTTGTCAGCTCAACTGTGACACATCACAAATCCCCACTGTTTCTTATTCTGATGTATCTCCATCTAATCATGAAGGGAGGGCGATCTTACCAGCTGCTGGCCCTGGGGTCCCCATCCGGCATACTGCAGGGCGGCGTCGTGCACCTCAGGGGGATTTAAAGGCCAAGTCTCCCTGCGGACAGGACGGTTTACAGAACCTGTCAAGTACACTTATCACATCCACAACGCACATTATTTGTGTTAGTCCCATTCTTCTAGTCCTGATCAGTCCATCAAATGTGTCTAAACACAAGCAGACTGATCAGTCTGACACAGATGGATTTGGGGTTAAAAGCGGGCGAGGAGCCATGCAGTGCACCACACAGTGCTGAACTGCAAGCCATGGTAGCAATGGGAGCAGGTAAGTGTGGCTGACGTCAGTGGACTGACGACAGATGGTCAGACTGAGCGCAGAGATCTGGGAGGGAAAGAAAAGGGAGAGAAAAGACAGCGAAGGTGGCTCTTACTGTGTCACGAGGCTGTAAATGATGTACTTGGCCAAATAAGAGTATTGGTAGATCTGTCGAAACAAAGAGAATCAGTTCGAGACAGGCAAAACCTCAAAATGCATCACTGATATTTGCTTGTTGTTATTATTATAATAATTATCACTGTTGTTTTTACCGGCTTTACATCAAAGGCAAACAGCACGTGCTTCATGTCTGGAGACACCTGATATTTGGCAGCTTTTGATCTGTCCTGAAAAAGATTTAGAAAAATAAAACATCAATAATGCAACTAACGCTATGGGGTACACTGGGCTTTCTCACGGCAATCTTACTTTCAGAACTGCTGTCATGATAAAACTAGGATTTTTCTTGAGTGTGATTTGAAGAACTTTGTTTATGCATGTTATTTGTTGCATATTTCAGGAAACCGATTATCTTTATTTATCCAGAACTGGCAGAGCTGCCTTCTCTGCATGAGTGCACTTCGCAGGATTTCCTAGACAATCCTTTAACTGAGGCTGGCTTTGGAGCTCATTTCAAACATGAGGATTACGTGCCCAGATATTTGATGGCCTCCTTCACTAGATTGAACGTCTGGACAGGACGGGAAACCTGAATGCTAAGAGATTATTAGCTGCAAAAGTGTTCATACCCCCCTGAATTATTTCACGCTTAGTCACGTAGCAACCACAAACATTAATGCATTTTAATGGGATTTTACGTTATAGACCCACACGAAAAAGTGTGAATGGAAATGATGCATGGTGTCAGCTGCATGTGAGTCGATACTTTGTACAATCTCCATTTGTTGCAGTTGTAGCAAGCAAGTCTTGTGGGACACGTCTCTACCAGCCTTGCACATCTGCAGACTGACATTTTTGTCCAAAATAGCTCCAGCTAAGTCACATCAGACAGATCTAAGCCAGTCCACTAGAAGGTGAACCTCCACTCCAATATTAAGTCTTTTGTGGCCTCTAACAAATTTTATTTTAGGATTGCCACATTTTTAGCTCCATCCTTTGTCTTTCCGTCTCTCACGGGCTACCCTGTCCCTGCAGGGAAAAAGCCTGATGCTGCCAACATCATTTAGTGTGAAGGGTGAAGGAGGGCAGTAAAGGTTTTCTACCACACTTGGCATTTTGTAGGTGTTGGGTCAAACAGCTGAGCTGTTTTCTCATTTAACCCAGAGCACCTTTGCTGTATCGTCTGCATGGCTTTTAGTCGTTTGCAAACGTAACTTTTTTGCTTACTTTCAACATTAGATTTTTTTTTCTTGCAACTCCTCCATGAACTTGTGTTATATGTGGGACTGACAGCAGCCGTCTCAACAGGTTCTTCCACCTGCGCTGTGGATCTATGCAGCTCCTCCACAGTGACCTTTGGCCTTGATGCTGCCTTGCCAAGTGGACGGCCATGTCTTGGAAGGTGTGCGGTTACGCCACACTCTTTATTGTCACGTCATGGGCCGAGCAGAGTTTGTTGAAATGTTCAGATTAGCGGGTAGTTTTATAACCCAACTCTGCTTCAAACTTCATCTGTGACCTGTCTGCTGTGTTCCTTGGTCTTCACAATGCTGTTTGTTTACTAATGTTCTCCAACAAACCTCATTTGGATAAATACTGAGACTAAATTACTTACAGAAGGACTCTTTTCTTTACTAATGAATTGGCATCTGCACACAACTGGCTGCACTGGATTTTATCTAGGGCATCAGAGTAGAGTGGACTAAATACAAAAGCAAACCCCAGATTTTCAGATCTTATTTGTAAAACTAAATGTTTTAAAAACACATTCCCTAAACATTACATTTGTCTGCTACTTTGTGCTGGTCTATTACAAAGAGTTCTGATAGAATGTATTTGAACTTTGTTGTTGTAACACGAGTAAATGTCAAAATATGCTAAGGGGTTGTGGGTAATTTGGCAAAGTGCTGTAGTATGAGCTCAAGGAGGGATCAACAGTAGTCAAGCACCGAGAAACAACTTGACAGAGATGGAAAAATACGCACCGCTGTCTTCTTGTGTAATTTTGCACTTAATTCTTCATCTCTCTGTTTATTTATCCTCCCTCTCCAGCTCTGATATCTCTGACGTCACTGTTTTCAGTGAGTGGCTTGACTGTCAATGCACAAACTAACCCTCCGCTGTTACCTTTTTCTTATGTTTATTTGATGCGCCAGTATTTAAAATGTAATTTCTAGTCTGATCACACGTTGATACTTCAGGTACATATTTTTTTATTCAATAATATGAACACCAATGTTATATAAAAAAGTCTTCGACCTCTGTCAAAAATCTAGTTTAAATGTATAAATAATCTGGTCTTACTCCAAACCAGAGTTAGTCCAAGTTGTATGGGGAAAAGCACTTTCTTTTTACTATTGCTGCACAGTTTTAAAAGGAAACACGCTCTTGCAACATATCCCAACAATTTGAGTTTGCTGTACTCACAAATAGCTGGTTTGACACGATGATCTCCTCTTTCTGTGTGCCAACATTAAGCTTGAGAACATGCCCATCCCTTGATCGATACAGCAGCTCTCTGTCTGTAAATTACAAATCAGACATTGCAGTCAGAGAGTTACACCCGATTACTCTACCAGTGGTTTCTGTAGTAGCTTCTGTCATGTTGTTTAGTCCGGATTCTGGGCAACATTTTTTAATAAATCAGCTAAAACTATGACAAATAAGCAGCCTTCACTGTTTTAGATATTATGACTCTGGTTTATAGGCAAAACTTTATTTCCAAGAGTTGTTGGAAATGTTCAGTCAACAAGTAACATTTGGTCCATATACAGATTTTTATTGCATCCCATTAAAGCTGAAAGCTTAAAATATAATTAACATGTCCTTCTGCATCATCACAAGGACACACTAAGGGACTCAGTTTGTGATTTAATCGTCTCCTCATCAATATAATAAATCCCTTTGATTGCTGAACAATATAAACATAATTACAGTAATAAAAACCCAGTAAATACAAAATGAGAGCGCATGGCTCAGTCCACACTGTGTGAGTAAAATGTGGGTAAGGTGATACTTTTCTGTCCCATTGACAATGGCCGTTAAACTCTATTTAAATAAACCATTTAGAAACGCAGACATGGGATGACATGAGCCTTATTTATGTTCATCCAGAGCAGGCAGAGATGGTTTCTAGCAAGTTTTTGGTCATTTTGTTCCTTTTTATTTCTTCAAAATAATTATAAATGTTACAGTTCATATTCCTAGTTATGTACTCTGTATTATCACATGTATTATACACAAAATAATACATTTATTATTTTTGTGTGCCAGATGCACACATTTATGGCATCCCTAATCAGGGGCCTACGAAACAGAATGAGAGGCTTTCTGAGATAACTTCAGGTCAGTCTGGGGTTTTTGTATCATAAAGTTGGCTAATTTCTTGATCGGGTCCATCACCATGGTTACTGATGCTGCACACCTAACCTGCTCTGGAGCAAGGCATGTTTTCTGATTGAACATGAAATCAACACCTCTCAACCATTCAGTGGAGTTAAAACGCACTGTTTTACACTCCTTTCTTTCCTCCCCCAACATCTTAATTTCACCGGAAAATCTTTGTAAGAGATATCCCAACAGAGTTGCGCCTTTTGTACTTTAAACAAAGACTGATTACTCTGAAGTGTGTTCCTGTTAGACGTTAACGATTGCAAACTAACATTAATTGTGTCTCTTAATTAAAATGGCTTCCTATGAAAAGATATCCTCGTCATTTATCAAGAGCGTGAAAGCGTCTCTTACATCACAAACTGCTGCATGTTCAGTCCGTACATTTTTGTTCATGCTCACATATTTTCATTTAAAGGCCGTCTGAAAACAACAAACCAGCTAAGACGTGTTCTACGTAACATTATAGACTCTGGATGGCATCAAATAGACGTAGAGATTCACGATGTTGACACATGCTGGACTGAAAACTTTGTATCTTTGTAGATACATCATAGATTTTCAAACTGTTGGATTGTATCATAAAAAGTTTATTTTTTATTTAACCTTTATTTGTACAGTGAGATCCAAGATCTGTTTTGATGAAACAAAAAATGACACCAAAAAGTTATAAGCAGTAACAATTAAAACAATAAAAACATTCGAGTCAAATTGAATAAGCAAATAAAATATAACATAAAACCTTTAAAGGCAAAATGTTAGGCTCCATCCGAATACCTATAATAACAGCTCCTATAGGTCCTGTTCTCCGGCATTTCATGGGGTCAACATTAAGAACTCTATCGTGGGGAAAAAAGGAGCAAAGGATTGTGGGATACCTTAAAGCTTCTTAGCGTCGGAAAGGGATGTTGCGGGGTTCCTAGGCAAAACTAGCCATTGGAGGAAGCAAACAGGCTACGTTTCCTACCTCCTTCCTTATTGCACTATTTGGACAGCACTTGTCATGGCGACCGCTGACGCACTTCCACTTTGGCCAAAGAGCCCTTGCTCAACAAGGGTATTCGGACTGAGCCTTAGTTTCATCCATGCTTTCATAATTTGTTGGGGGAATTGATGAGTAGGGCTGGGTCTTTATTGTATCATTAAATCGTTATCGTTATTCTTATAATGACAAGAATTCGTTCCAACTGGTGGTGTCTGAAAACCCCCATAACTAACAATAGTATCAGCATTGTTATTTTTGCTACTTTCATCCACTGTTGGTTTATTGATCATTAATACATTCAAAAATATAATTAAATGCAGTTACTATGTGCAGTTTGGTGATATAAATCACACTTATTTATGTAACTAGAGTCTTAATGAAATATAATTAGAATTTTGTTTTAATATATGTTATATTTTTTATGCTTTTAACTATAGTATTTGCGGTTATTGGGCTATAATTGACATGCAGGCCCAGCCACACAACTACCTGGAAGAACTGCAAGAAGCTGTGAATATTTTATCATCACTTTTATTGTTATCACAACATTACCACAATATGTCGTGATAAAATCCATGGGCGATAAGTCGATATCGTCCACCCCTATTAAAGAGCATTTTAATTTGCACATTTTCCACATTTCTTTTTCTGTGTCCAGCTTCGAGGAAAAGGAAGGACGAATGGTGGGATCTTAACGTGGAGTCATGATCATATTGACCTTCACTCATTGATAATGCAGAGCATGAAGCAGGAGCAGACATGAATTTTCCAGCACAAAAACAATCCTGCACAAACTGCAGTCACTACAGAGTTGCTGGGAAAATAAAAAAAAAGAGCTGAAGGCAATGAAAAAAAAAAAAAAAACATGCTCCAAATTCCTAATGCCTTCAATTTTGTTCTGGGAATGGCACCCACAGGTCAAACTACCTTTGAAAAAAGGTAAAAAAAAAATATTAATGACCTATAAGATGTTTTAGTGCCTTATTTGGAAGAAATGTATATCTTCAGCTCATTTTCAATAATTTTTTAATTAAAATAGATGGGACTTGAAACCACCATACTTTTCATATATTCTGTTATATCTCAAAAACATGAACGCCAGACAGACAGACGGCAGGCCCCTCTTTGTTTTAGAGATCAATGTGAAGGTTGAATCATTGTATTTGGAGCCGGGAGTGTGTGGGAAACTCAGAGAGGTGAGTAAAAGACTTCAGAGGCAGAATGTGATCAAAGAGCAACAGGGATCAATTACGCTCTGCTGTGAAAGAAGTCCACAAAATATTGATGAGAGCCGCTCGAGTGAGAGGCTGTCCCGTCGGATTTCTGATCAGAAGGTCATTAGCAACAAATGGATGCTGATTGCTTTAACTTAAATGACAAGCGCAATGTCACACAATTGATTGCGGGAGTTTCATCAGGTGCTGAGGGCGTTTTCGTCACAGTTGCAAATGAAGGGTGCAGGCAAATGAGTTTGTAAGTAATTACATGTTAATAAGGTAGTAATGTAAGTAATCAGTGGATAATCTGCTCGGCAGAACACGGGGACAGATGGTCCTGTGCGCTACATGCAAACGCGTCTGCAATCAGAAGGCTACGTTACAGCTGAGGGTGTCTAGTATTTAAGAGTATTTGAAATGTCTGCAGTTTATTTCTGGAAATAAAGCAGAAATAAACAAAAGCAGAATAAAAAAATCTTTAAAGCACAAATGTAAGTCTTTTTGACTGTTATCTTATTGAGGGGTCACCATAACTTGTTCAGACGTGGCAGAGTTTTTACACCTGATGCCCTTCCTGATGCAACCAGAGTTTGAACCTCCGTTTCAAAGACGCAGACTTGGCCTGCTACACCACCACAGGGGGGACTTAGAAACACGAAGTACAGTAGTAAAATTAATTTAGGACAAAAAAGGACAAGTGTTGACACGCCCTTTGTCTGCTTTAAGGAATTTGATAACAAATTTAAAAAGAATGTGTATGTTTCTCCCTTCCAATAACTTTCTTCATCTTCTATATTTTCTAGATCAGTTTGTGCCTTGCTTGTCCAAAGAAAGTGTCAGTTTGCTGAATCCAACTACAAAGCAATTCTTTCCACTCATGATAAGTGCCTTGTTTTTGTTTTTTTTCTACCAGTGCTAATTCATCAGAGCCTTCAGGACTTGGAAAAAGGCTCCATGTGGCGGTCAATTCAACTCGACAGTACTTAATCAATTCCACAGGTAAACGAGAGCTCTCATTGTGTAAATTTCTTCAAAGAATCCTTGCGATTGTGACTGATGTGTAGTGGTCTGCGTTGCAAATACGATGTCGGTTTTAAACCTGAACACATGCAGGCCACTTTAATTGATAAAACCTAAGCAATTCTAAGAAATTCTGTGTTATGATGTGAAATTTTAAAAAGTGACACCAAAACAAGAGTGAAGAATCTCATCTATCACTAAGGTCTGCTCTTTGGAAACATGATGGTGTCTCACTGAGCTACAGCTACAAATGGGAAATGAAGATGGACCCGAACCAAAGGTTTACATCAGGGTTTTTTCCAGCAATATGGTACAGAGTTGAAACAATAACAACAATTGAGGCAAATGGAAACATCCCTGGCATGAAGAAAAAACTGTAAAAGAGCAAATCCACACATGGGAACCGACACTGGTAATGTTTCCAGAGAAGTCTGTTATTTGGTAAATTAAAGTACAACTTGTTTATATATACCCCAACAAGTGTGATTTGAATGTTTTTTTTTTTGTTTTTTTTTAGTGATCTTAGTCAGGAATTCCTGAACAAAGTTATTTACTCTGTAGTTATTTACACAGTTTTGATGTGGTTCTTCTGATGTACTGGAAACAGTATGTTCAGCCCCCATTCAGGTTTAGAGGTAAAACTGCTGCAGTTTGGACCGAAAAACGCTGCATAGATTTGGAGAAGCTTGGTGGATCTTAGCAGCTCAACTGAGATGTCCAAAGACAACAAAAACACAGAAGGCAATGATCCCCACGAAAACTTTAGAATAACACAGAGACAGATTATTGAGCAATCCGTCCAAAAGTACAGATAAATTGACTTGGCTTTCAAGCAAATATCACATGTCAGTGAGTTTACTTTGTGGTTTGTTTTCCTGTAGTGTTTTTTACTCCACGTTGTAGCTTGTCTCATTAAATGCCCTCGTTCCCACTTTTTTCCCCCATACACACAAACTTGGCGCCGATGTCGTGTCTTCAGTCTGTTGTGTGTGCTGATTCTACAATTAGGTTTGGCTTTGTCTGATTTAAACTAGTAAGGGATAAAAGTGCACTTATGTGACATTTAATTAAACTGGGGAAACGTTAAGGGGTCTTATTGTGTTTAGATGTATTTGCATTAAAAGCACAAAGAAGATGTGTACTTGTGCTGTCAAGTTAAGCAGATCAAGTGCTAACTAATGATCAGCCGTTTACTTTAAGAGCATAAAAAACACTGTTATCTTTTATTTATTTGGATGAAATCCATTCCTTCTTTGTGCTCCACACCTCATGAAAGAGGACCAGAATGTGATAGGAATAATTTGCCATTGTTTTTCCAAGAGGTGATATGTTTCACCATACAAGCACTCCGGGCGGAACCCACTTTATACATTTCTTTCTCACATCCTTTTGCTAAATGGAAATAATTTTGTGGTTTATTCCTTAATTTAAACAACAATCCTTTTCTCAAACATTGTTCACCAAAACAACTTAGTCTGTCTGTCTGTTTGCAGAAAAAAAAAACCCAGTCCAAGCGAAGAAGTGCCACGTTGCAAACTAAAATCACATGGAGCATTTTCCAAGTGAACACCAGGGGGCGTAGGTTTGCAGCTCCAACATGGATGAGCTCCACTGCCGGTTTTCATCCCTGTTCTTACCTCAAAAAGTGAGTGGCAGGAAAACTACAGTGCACAGCACCTTTTGCACATGTTACGCTGATCTGGTGTTAAAGCTTGCCCCTGCAGCTGGACTTATTCTGCAACGTGTCTGCATCTCTTTGCCTTCAGTTATGAGGCTCTAAGAAACAGTTCTCTTTTCCTTGGATAGCGTACGACAAAAAGAGACAGGCCAAATGCTCTTGTTGTGGAATATAAATGAAGCGGAAAAGAAAGCCAATTTAGCTTTTTTTTATCTCTTCATTTTCATCCACAAAGCTGAACTGTTACAGCTTTTTAAGTGCCTCAGCTCTCATCTGTGCTTCACGTCCTCCAGATACAATTTACAGTTAAAATAAATATTTAATTGTAGACACCCTGTTAATGCAACTTTCACTTAGCTGTAAGACTTTAAATGGATCTAGATGCCAATGAGTTCAGCTGATTGTAAGCTTTGCTTCATAATTTATTAAAAAAAAAAAATAACCCTGATGAGTTAATAGGTACTTTGCGTTTTGAATTTGCTCTAACTATAATCTCGCTACTTGTGCATGTTTTCTTTTTTCAGTGCCAGTATGCTGCACATGCATGTTCAGGAAGCTTTACCTCCAGATAGAAAATGTGTCAGATATTAATACCAACGTCACATTGTGAGTCGAGAAGAAAATGTCAAACTGTCTGAGTATGGGTTGTGTTCTGACAAAGAAGTCAGCTTTTAAATGTCAAAGCTAAACTGTCAACGCACCACTGAGCCATTTAGCGTCTGGGTCATGGATTCGAAGGTCCGCACCAAAGATGTCCTCAATGGTTACTTTCTTCTTAAGAGCGAGGCTGTCATCTTCACCTGTCAAATGCATCAGAGTTAGATAAATTAACATGGATATCTTTAATAGTTGACAAAATATTCTGCATTGGGAACCAGATAATCAGATTAACTTAATTTAAATAACCTTTAAATTTCTCCCAAACTGACATGAAATCTACCCACATTCACGTCAGTTAGGATGACCCAAAGTATTAGTGTTTGCTAAATTTGGCAACAGTTTGCTATTTTTAAGACATTATTTTAATTACTATTTTATCATTTTAAAATTTGCATACACTAAGATCACTGTGCCTTTACTTACTCTGGAAAACCCAGATTATGGTGTCATGGTGTTGCAGGCCTTAAATTCATAACATCTGATGTAATTAGGGCATGGCTGTGTGTCAGAGTTTGCTTTCAAGCCCCACATCTAACATATTGCTTCTTGGGGTGACAGTATTGGAAAATCAAAAGAAATCAGGCGAGATGTCAAGAAAATAATTGTGCACCTCAACGAGTCTGGTTCATTGTTGGGTACAATTTGAAAAAGGCCCGGTGTTTGAACAAATATGTGCAAGTTTAAAACAGCATGAAAATGTCAAGCCTTCAACAGAGACGGGTTCTGTGTTCCAAAGATGGCCGTGTTTGGTGTAAAGTGTGTGTATCAACTCCAGAAATAAAAGCAATTAAACTTGTAAGGTTGAATCAAGACCAGTCAGAGAGGAAGTAGCCAGTACACGAAATTGAAAATAAAAACATCCATTTTGCAAATACACTCTGAAACAGGGACTTTATTTTTTGGATACATGTCTTGTTGTCTATAATTGAAGTCCTGTGGCACTATGACCACGGTTACTTCAGGGGCAAGGCTTGCAGGCTTGAGAACACCAACCCCACTGTGAAGTATAGCGACGGCAGCATCATGTTCTGGGTTTACTTTGCTGCAGGAGGGACTGGTGCACTTTATAAAATAGATAGAATCACATGGAGAGAACGTTATTTGGAAAGGTTGAGGGAAGCTCTCAAGACAGCAACCCAACAAGTTAAAGGTCTTCCAACTGGGCAATAACTTTAACCACCCAATTAATTAATTACAAAAGTAGTATTGAGTAATTACTTAAGGACAACAAAGTCAGTGTTTTAGAGTGGCCATCACAAAACCCAGATTTCAGACAGAAAGTGTTCGGGCCGAGATAAATAGTTGTGTGTGGGTAAGGTGACCTTAAAACAACACTCTGTTACTCTCTTCAGGAGGAACGGGCCCAAGCTGCAGCAAACTACTGTGAGCAGCTCGGGGAAGAAGAGACAAAATGTTTGTAACAGTTTACAAGGCAATTCTTCTAAATATTAAGGAAATACATGTAAACTTCTTAATTTGATGCAAATGATAAACAACCTGTCCAAAAACTAGTTTTGTTCATTCTGACATTTTATTAAATAAAATAGCAATTTTTTGTAACCGTAAAAACATAAAAAAGTGAGAAGTTTACTTTCATTTAATGTCAGACAGCGAAGGAAAAAAAACGTAGCCTGACTTCTTTCAGAAAGTGTATGTAAACATCAGGTTTAACAATATATATATATAGAAAAGTGCCAGTATTTGAGGTCAACCTAAAAGGGCTTTGTTTTGTTTTGTGAACATTATTAGCATTTCAAGCAACCACGTCTACCAGTTTCAAAGGAAAAGCCCTAAGAAGGTGAAGCGGCTTTAAGCGTTTCATCATTTCAAAGTAATCTGCTATTTTACAGACATTGCAGTGCTTTAAAGATGTATTCCCTACCATTAACGTAGAATAAAAAACAAAATGCAAACAAAAGAAGAAGAAGTTGCTTGATTGGTCTGTGAGTGGCTCCTCACAGATATGTGCAGAAGGTTGGCAGCACCTTGTTAGCCCAAAAGTCAAAGTGGGATCTAGAGCTGGCAGAAGAACCGCAGGTTTGAGCACCAAACAGGGAAACAAGGCCGGTGTCTGAGCTCTTTGAGCGTTTTCTGTTGCATCTATGTTTTAGAAACAACAGCTATCACAAAGACTGACAGGCTGATATTAATTTTCCAAATGGATAATTACTTTTTTTTTTGACAGGCCTCAAGTTGTTTGAGCGCAGTAAATGTGTGTGAAGCGGTGTCAAACAATGTTTATCGGCTTGGAAAAAAAAAAAAATCAAAAAAAAAATTCTCTCCTCCGGCAAGCGCGAGAAGGCTGATATCTGAAGGAAAATTGGATCTGACATCAGGCTGGAGCTGTTAACGCATTAACATCCCCATTAAAACAGGAGTGAATGGCATTACACATTAAAAGGCCCTCTATCCTGTGAAACGATGAACCTTTGTCCGTGTAAAAAAACCAGCACAGAATCGCCGCGGTGATGTCTGTAAAAACGCGCCCTGCTGCAGGAGGGTCATCAAATTAAAATCGCTGCCTGAGCTCCAGGAGGGAGCAGACTGCTGCTGCCAAGACAAATCATATGAGGTCAGTCTGCAGGTTGCGGCACTCAGTGTAAAGTCAGCCGTGCGTGCAGGAAAACATGTGTATTCATGCTGATGAACAGGTGTCTCAAAAACGCTCAGCTTTCTCGCACCCATGGTTTACACGGCAATTATTAGGGTTTAACAGATTTTCATTGGTAGCAATAAAATCAACAAATATAAACATCTTATACATTTCTCAGAACACAGTTGTTGTTTTTTTTAAACATGACAACATATTCTCTCATCACAACCCAAATAACTGCTTTTTGATTGTTTTTCTATTTATTTATTTTTTAGCATTTTTGACCTCTATTGAGCGACTCTCGTTGAATTTAAACAAATCCTTTAATTTAGTCATCTTTAAATGTTTAATACCATTATTTCATCTGAAGCAAACATAAGTACCAGAGGGAAAAAAAAACAAAAAAAACAAACAAATAGCATAACAATCCTGTTTTTGACTCCCCTGAGTGGGCTGAGTTTATATCTTTCTCCTGTAAACATTAAGGCAGTGGAGACTTTATATTCTATTCTAAGTATATTATTCTAAAGTATGACTACACTTTGAGTTATAATTATAGTACCAGCATGTAAAGATGAATTCAAAGCTCTAAATAAAATGCATCTTTTACTGCCCTAGCACTTTGTTAGCTGACGTGCTTAAACAGAATACAAATTTTATAAAAGAAGAATATAGTTGTATTTGAACTCCCTTATGGCTATAACTATATGCCGGTGACCTGAATTTATTCAGATTTAATGGCTGTAGAATTAACAAAAAAGGTGCAAAGAGGGATTCGGCCGCTTCTGCAAGACACTTTGACCTTTGAGTGTCTGACAGTTATTCAGTATTACCGTGTTTTTCACTGTGCAATAACAGTTTAAAGGGCAAAACAACTATCTAATGCCAGATCCCATCATGGCTTATGTGATGGTAATAAGAGTGTTAAAAGTGACTGCAATTACAAACTAAATGGGCAGATTTTCTTTCAAAATATCAGTTGCCTTCCTGCGAGAAAAGCGTTAACATATGTGAATGTGAGCAGCTATTTTTGGGAATTTCAGATTTTAATAAAATAAAGTAAACGTGAGCAAAGACACCAGGAGTGAAAAATATGGACGCTAAGCAATGACAACTGTAGACATGCTAATTTGTGAGTGATGCCATGACCTACATGGTATTTATTCTTAGACTTTTTGTCAAACAAATCATGATAAATAAATAACAACCACTTCCTGTTGGAGCTGTGAACTTAGTTCAAACTGTTAAGGATGGTGATCTAAGAGCATAAATTATTTCATTTTAACCTGTCTGAATTGAATCAAATTTTTGTGATGTCATATTTGTATCTCAGGGAAAGAGGAAGTGATGATTGACAAATTACCTTATAAAGTTTGACCATCAATAAATGTATACATTAAAAAGCTCCAGTTACAGTAATTCTAAAGGGATTAAAATTCGTACCTAGAACAGCGCCACCTGTTTATTTGAGATAGAACATTTATTGTTAAATAATTGTTTTCTCACTAAATAAATGAAATATACCAAACAATGCTAAAATACTAAATAAATAGATACATTAAAAGGCAGATGTCTTAAAGGGGCCATAACAACAAATTTCATTTTTCTGAGGTTTTGGGGGTTATAATATGATCTGTTGTGCACACATGAGGCCGTGTGAATGTCAAAAGTGGATACCAAAGGACCTGCTGAGGGGCAGTCAGCCAATCAGAGTGTAGTCAACTACTGTAGGTAGAGCTACATATCATTACCGCACCTAACCTTTTTACTGAGAAGGACATTTAGCCTAACAAAAAAAAAAAGCTGACATTATCTATTTATTTTATGAAATTCTTTGGAGAATTTACTTATGCAGCAATATCAACCACATGCAATTTAACATTTTTATGAAATTGTCCTGCTAAAACAAAATAATTATTTAGTTTTAAAGCTTTGTAGACATTGAGAGCAACACTGCATGTGTAAAATTGTGCAAAATATGAAGTCTAGTAGAACATTTAAACTTTGGAGGCAACATTTCCTTAAACAGCTTTCAGGTTTAACAATTTTAATAAATTTTTACAACATTTATTACAAAATCTCCAAAATACAATTTTTGTCACCTACTGCAAATCAGTGCAGATTCACCAATATTAATTATGCATTGTTTGCCTGTTTAATTATTTAAATTAGACCACAAACAGCTAGGTAACTAACTATCTAAATGTCAGTAATACATTTATGATAATATCCTGTGCTGAAAATGTGACCCAGTTCTTCAGGAGTGTCAGGAGAATTAGGGCAAATATAATGACATCTTTAAATGCAAATCACACCAGCTGATACGGCCCGGTCTCAGGAAACTTTAATAATATAAAGTTAAAGTTTACTTCCTTTATATTTCATTTTTTGCAAGTTTTCTCACATCCCACTCTCTGAAAATATGAAACTTTGATGCCTGGTGTGATAAAGTAGCGCAGTTAAAAGATGTCAAATAATCGTGTCTCGTTGAAGAGTAAGACAGATTTTCCTGCAGTTTGTCTAAACCCTCATGATTTGTTGTGTCATTTAAACTGCGGGGAACGTCCTCCGAAAAGCTCAAAATGCATGTAAATGAAATGTAAAAATACACTATTTATATGCATCACCAGGAGGTCATGTTGTCATGCATCATAAAGCAGAGTACTGTCTTTCAAGAGAGGAAGTGTTTTACAGTGTTTGAGTTTGGTCGTGTGATACCTACTAGGGGTCAGCAAGATAACGGAGGTGACGATCAGAGAGCATATGATCAGGATGACGAGGAGGGCGATTGCTATTCCCTTCCAGTTCCTCTGAGGTGGTGCGCTGCCCACAAGGTCCTAGAAATGACAGAAACACGATATGTTAGAGACACATGAAGTATTAATCAACCTTTTCAGTCTTCCAAGATACTTTGCCCACTTAAGCTGGACAGCTGGATTTTATGATACTGATGAAGTTTAACTGTCTGTTTTCCTTTTTATCAAAGTAGTTCAGAAAAAAAAACAGAAGTTTCAATACTGAATGTTCATTATGCTAAAATCCAGACAGACAGACAGACATGTATATATATATATATATATATATGTATATATATATATATATATATATATATATATATATATATATATATATATATATATATATATATATATAGCCATCCGTCCATTTTCCGACAGGCTTATCCCTATTGGGGTCACAAGGGGTGCTGGTGCCTATCTCCAGCTGTCAATGGGTGAGAGGCAGGGTACACCCTGGACAGGTCGCCAGTCTATCTCAGGGCAACACAGAGACAAACAACCATTCTCGCACACAATCACACCTAAGGAGAATTTAGAGAGAACAATTAACCTAATAGTCATAGTTTTGGACTGTGGGAGGAAGCCGGAGTTCCCCGGAGAGAACCCACTCATGCACAGGGAGAACATGCAGACTCCATGCAGAAAGACCCAGGGCAAGAGTAGGACTCAAACCCAGGACCTTCTTGCTGCAAGGCCATATCAGTACGGATATCCAGCAGGATTTTTTTTTTTTCTAATTGAGATCTGATGTGTTTTCAAAGTGTTCCTTTTTTTATTTAGCGCTTTTCAGCTCTTGCATATGACTGTAGTATGTTTTTAAACCAAGTTTACTTAATTTCAAGGCCCTTCTAGTGTAAACTTCACAATCAATTACCCTTTTTGGACTGCAGTTTCACTAAATGCCGGTTATATACTATTTGTAGTTGTCGGTTTTAAATAAGCTCAGCGAGGCACCATCACTGTGTTTTCCACCTCAATAAATTTCTTTAAGAAATAGTCAATGGGATGAATAAGTAATGAAGATGATTGGATTTTTGATGAATACAAAGACAGGTTGGTTATTAGACAATAAAAGTCATTTAAAATAGCTGTGAGTTGCAACAAAAAAAGTTAAATTTACCCCATTTACAAATAAAAACAATTTCAGGAGACGGCCTGATCTATCCCACTGTATAGGTAATGTCTCAGGATGACCTTGGATGCACGCAGTGTTTTAAAATTCCTCTCATCACACATAGGACAGAAACATATTGTACCAACGCAGCTGGAAAGCAGAGATTGGCCGCAGAACGGGCTATTCTCTGACAGACAGATGCTTACAACTCAACCACTTTTCGTGCACTATAACTCTGCAATCATTGAGCCGCTCCCCGCTGCTCGCGTACGAGGAGTCCCCGCAGCTTTGCCTGATAGCTGGAGTGGAGCGACGGCTTCAGAGCAGGCGCAACGGGCAGAATAATGAACCGCTCCCCCCGAGCAGCCCAGCAGATGGTAGATAGCTAATCAGCACTGTTTGAGGCGCATCTACTGGAAAAATCCACAGGAAACAGAAAACATTTTAAGAGCAGACATGTGGGAGGCGGCAGACTGGTGGCCAAAGACGACTGGTCCAAACCAGAAAGCATATGTCTTCAACTATTTGGATATGGAGGCAATCTGAGTGCTGTTATTGTGTGATTGCACTGGCACAAACACATCATCATCAACCACTTGTAAGCATATCGTGTCCATTTGCAAGAGGTGGAAACAGATGGTTCTCTGAGTTGCTATGGATGAGGGTTAACCACCAATTTACCAAAACTCAGTTATTTGTATCAGTCTGTAGATGAATTATGAAAGCCTTCAGGTACTGAAGATGACAATAGATCAGTTCCATACTAAACAATAACCCAGACTTTTGTTCTTGCTGTATCGTTACCCTAGAAAATGTGACTGAACCACTTATCTCTTGAAGAATGTATCAAATTAACAAACTACTCCAGACTGGTGATTTGAAACTTAAAAAAGGCATTTTTCTAAACTCGTCCTCCTTCTTTTGAATCCTCTGAAACTAAATCTGGTGCTTCCTGTCCCCTTTGAAGGTCGCTTAATTAAAATTGCACCAGTGGGTAATCTAAATGTCACATGATCTAATTTGATTTATACCTGTCATTGAGCGAGGGGCAAAATTAAAAAAGCGGTACAAAAAAACCCAAAGAATTTCGCAAAACAAATGAGACACAAAAATCTCAAGAATAACAATTGGCAATTACATTTATGTGTATAAGATATTAAGTTTGTTTTGTGGGACTTAAATGAAACACCAGAAACTATTTTGCCCAAAGTCTTTGATACCAAAACACCATTCTCACAAAAAGAACCATGATGGCAGCATCATTCTGTGGGAATGATATAAAATGGCAGTAAGCATACCAGTAAGGCAACATCAGAGTGATTTAAAGAGACACATCTAAATGCATATGGGTGGGCTAGTCAAAGCTTGGAAATCAGTCTGATGACTGTGTGGGGTAACCTAAAGAAGCAATAAGCAAAATGTAATGATTTCAGATAGAAAGACAGAAATGTTTTGTGAAGAACTAAAAGTATCTTTTTTAGATGGACTATGGTTCAATTACGGCCTGCACAGTGACACAGTGGGTAGCACTGTTGCCTTGCAGCAAGAAGGTGCAGGGTTCAAATACAACCTTTCTGCATGGAGTTTGCATGTTCTCCCTGTGCATGCGTGGGTTCTCTCCGGGTACTCCAGCTTCCCCCCACAGTCCAAAAACATGACTGTTAGGTTAATTGGCTTCTCTAAATTGTCCTTAGGTGTGAGTGTGTGTGTGAATGGCTGTTTGTCCTGTTTGTCTCTCTGTGTTGCCCTGCGACAGACTGGCGACCTGTCCAGGGTGAACCCCGCCTCTCGTCCAGTGAACGCTGGAGATAAGCACCAGCACCCCCTCGTGACCCCATGAGGGATTAAGCGGGTCAGAAAATGGATGGATGGTTTAAAATACCTCCATTGGATGGATGGATGGTTAAATATCACACACCATCTTTGTGTTGTTCTCTAATCTGTTGTTTACATAGCCCGGCCAGCCGCATGTATGTGAACAGCTGCCACTCAGGGCTTACCCTTCCCTACCCGAAAAATGCCATCGCCAGGCACAAAATGTTGGCGAGCACGCCCGTTGGATCAAAACGTTCTCTTGCTAACAGCATTATAAAGTTGAGAAGGGTGAGAAGGGATAATGGGTGCCCAGTGCTGGAGTGAGGTAGAGGCATGGCTTGATACACTTCTTGTTTTGGTCTACAGATAGAGCTGAAGCTCCACTTAGTGGAAAAAAAATCACTTATTGCTCCTTTAAGAATGCGTTAAACAACAGTTTTAAAAATTTCTGTATCGTTTCAGGGCTTCTGATCATATCGGTGATTTGACTGTCAATAAGACGTTTTAATTCAGAGAACTTAAAAAATAGAGGCTAGAAATACTGTTACCTCTCTCTCTTTCAAATGTACTGTAATTTAATAAGGTCGACTTATCGTCGACCTTATCGTCATTTTGTTATTAAATGTTTTGCAGTTAAACAGGCAAATCTGTAATTTTTTGCCTCACTAATCCCATTAGTAACACTCGACAGCCTATAACACCCAATAGATCATTCTTTAAAAAGATGTTTCTTTTAACATGCATCTAACTCAGCAACCTAGATGTGTTTGGTACCAGACTTGGGATACTAGTAACTGCAGTCGAGACATTAACTTTTCCATATTTTGGCATTAAAACACAAGTTCATCATGTTAAGCCTCTATTTTGTTTTTGAACGTTTACACAGATACATTTCTTTGACTAGACCAGTAGTGTGCTCCAGATCAACATGTTGCCCCTTAGGGACCTCCAAAGTCCTTTTGATCAGTTTGGCCAAAATTTATATAGAGCAGAAATGGCTGAAATGGTTAATTGTAGCAGGGTTTCTATGTATTTTCATACAAATACAACATATAAACTCCATAACAGAATTAAATTAAATGGTAGAATAATTTTTTTGTTTTTAATCAGACAAAAACTGAATGTTTTTTTTTTTTTCAATTATAAAATAATTTTAGTCTCTCTAGCAGTCATCCAGCCATCCATCTATTGTATTCAGTATAACATCTACACAACAGAGTGGATATATACCTGCTCATCCACGAGGAGGCTGGTGCACATCTCCTCCATTCATTAGGAAAGATGTGGGGTTCACTCTGGATGATACGATAATAATGATACTGCCAATGCCAATAACTGAACTTGAGGCCTAAGTTCAGTTATTGGCATTGGCAGTGTCATTATTATTGTGGTTGTTATAAGTTTATTTTGACAATCTGCTGTTAGTTTTGAGGAGCGATTACTTTACTGACAGTTCATTCAGCTTTTGTAATTAAAAAAGGAAGCCACGCCACAACAGACAATGATCTCTATAAAGACCAAACTTAATCACAACACCTTGGTCAGTGCCATTTTTAAAATAAAGGCCCTTTAATTACTTTTTGCACTTTATCAATATTGTGTGCCTTTTAAATTTATTTTATATTTTTTTTATGGCCTCATACATAAGAAGTTAGTATGTCTCAGCATCAAAGAGCACAGACGTGGGACCAAGCAGTGCTTCAAAGTTCTTAGTCTTCATAAAATAAGGGATAATCCATAAAACAAATTTGATTTTTCTGAAAGGTCATGTAAGTATCGCAGCACTAGACAGGTTTGGGTTAGAAAGAGCAAAAGTAAAAATGGCTCTGTGGTTTAAAAAGGTTGCTACCTACCCCCTAGCATTAAGAAAGGATTTATATTTTTATCGTAATTCTTCCATCCAGTAGAAAGAGCATCCATGTAATTACCTTCAGCTCTAACAAAGAAGTTTTCTTTGGTTTTTCTAGGAACCCTTAAATGCCCCAGAGAAAATTGACCAAAGGTTTCTTCAGTGTTGTCCTGGATCTTTGTTTTGGGCAATGTTGCATTCATAGGTGAGCTGCTTGTGTTTGGTAACATTAATTAATCAGAATGTCTTTCTATGTGGGGGATGACCTTTTGAATTTTATATTACAGAATTATGTGTGCATTGTGACAAGAAAATACACACAACAGCAAAAGTGTTCAGAAAAGAGACAAATAAGAGTTTCCAAATGGAGAAAAGAGGCAAAATATCCTTCTCTCAGTGCCCATGAACTGGGCTCTAAAAAGTTTTTGCATCCTAAATATTTAACCATAAACGTTTTTTGGTTATAGACAAGCACAGTTTAGAATAATTGCACTTGAGTACCCTCAATAATATAATAAACGAGCTCCAGATTAAAATGTTAAGGTTCAACTTTGGGATCCCCGTCTGGAGCTTTCAAATTAGAGGTCACGATCTGTGTGCACAAACAGCCGCTTTCCACATTAATCTCTCCGTTCACAGATACCGAGGAGGCTGAGGAGCTCCAGCCACCCGTATCAGTCCAGCTGTTCATAACCGTGTTGCCAATTAGGCCAGGTCTCCGACTGCCTGTAGCGGCGAAAGTGCTTATGGAGCAGCTCAGTGAACCATCCACAAGTTAACGAGGGGTCCATGTACACGTGAAACTGAGACAGCTCCACTGCTCGGCAGGGAGAGCCTGCTGCGCGGCTCTTTGAAGCCTCCAAAATGCAACGCTGCCAGTTACTTTCAATTAAATGCTGAAAATGATCCTGCGTTTTCTTTGACTTTGCACCTTCTGTCTCTGCAGTTTGCCTAACAGCAAAGCAAATCAATACCGAAGGCAGTGAGTACACATAGGAAAACAGGAGTTGCATCAATAGGCTGATTTATTGCTGCAGAGGAAAACGTGTTCAGAGTAAGGTGAACATCCCAGATTCAAATGATCCTAATTCCCCTGCGTTATCATACTTTAATGGGTAAGACATACTGACATCAACCTCTCCCTGAGCCAGAAATAACATTTCCCGAAACGTTGGCAGGCTTGCAGAAAATGCTACTGTTTCTGCGTCTGCTGCCTGGGATTCGGAAAACGACCAAACGTTGAAGCAGGCCCTCAGATAGTGGTCCAGTTCACCTATTTTATAGAGGGGTACCTATAAACGTAGCTTGCTGGTCAACGAAAGCGATTCTGTTTTAATTAAAGTTTAAATATAAGTTGATGAAGTGAATGTCTGACAAGAAGTTGTAAGTAGTATCGAGTAAAACACATCTAAAATAATCTGGGGGAGGGGCAGGGGGACTTTTAGTAATGCTCATAATATTCTATTTCAGTAATTTTATGTAGTTTATGCAGACATTATCGACAGGATAAATAATAGTGGGTTTTTAATTGGAATCCCACAAAAATAGTAGATTTTCCTAAAAAAAAAAAGTAAAACAATATCGGTTTAAAAGAAATTCTGAATAAGTGTAGCTTTTGGCTACAGCTAAAGATGAACAAAGCATTCATTACTGTGTAAGATGGTCACTTCCATCCTCCGCCATCTTGGACTTTTGCACTGTTGGTCGTTTCATAGCGATTTTTTTGGACAGGAAAAGGAGCTGCTTGTAATGGAGGCCCTTCTGATTACTGCTGATTTTGAGTAATTTTCTACAATGTACTCATCGTCCTACATTGTAAGGACATGTAGTTATGTGACCCCAACGCATTTTGTCCAAGAGTGGAGTTAGTTTTGTTTTGATCAGGGTTTGTGATCTTTCACACTTCACCTGGCCGAAATGATTATTGAAGCCACAAGCGTTTTAAATGACCTGTGGCAATTCAGTTGAATAAAATGATTTGAGATTTAAATGTGATTTGGCGAATAATTGTTTGCATAGTTGATCTAAACAGTGACCCGTTAAAAGAAATAAACTCAAACGTCATGCTTAAGCGCGTAAAATTGTTTTAAAAGGTATGAAATGAAAGTAGATTGAGAAGCAATGGCACAAAATGGGAGCCCTTCACTGCAAAGGGGTAAACTAAAGCCCATAAAGACGGGTACCTGAGTTAAAATATGAAGAGACAGGAGCACCAAAGCATGCATCACACTGCATAACAACAAAAAAACAAGTTACTTTATAAAACAGCCGGTCCGTAAAAGAATGAACATGATTACTGCAAATAGAGAAAGGTTAAAACTGCTTTCTCGTGTGAGAATGCTTGCAGTAGTAAAGTCTTGCAGTAGTAAAGCAAGACTGTTCCAAGACCTAAAGTGTCTTCACGTTTTTCATAAATACCTTTATCCTTTTTAAGGCTCCCATTCAAATTTACCGTGTTAGCGGGTAGAATAATGAAGCCGCTAAACTGAAGTATTTGATATGTGAGGAGATGACCCAGTTTTCTGACAGTGACCTTTTTGATCAGCTGTCCTGATGAATTCTTCAACCGAGCGGCAATATGAATCCGGTTTGTCACCGACGCTTTCTAAAAACCGCCAGAAAACACGGAAAAATAAAAAACATGTTCTCTTACAGCTGTGATCAAAACAACATGTAGATATTTATTTCTTTTTAAGATTCACTCCATTTTTTTCTCTATCTTCTTGCAAATTTGGAAAAAAAAGGGATTTGTAAGAGTCGGAGTAGAAAGTAGCGGAGCGAGTTTTAAAACTGCACTTATCTCTCAAACAATCTGCTGTTATTAAGTATATAAGCGCTGACTGGCTTGCCCGCGCAGAGTGGTTTATCTCTGTGTGAAATATAGAGCATTTCCCCCACCTACTCAGGCACTAAAACAAAGCTCCAAACTCAGGCTGAAGTCACCCCCATAAAACCTTTAAAAAAAGATCAGCGCTGTTTCCAGAATAATCCCACACAGGCAAACAGAATCCATCTCCACATTCTCAGACGTGTTTCAGCAGCTTACAGAGGCGTGAAGTGTTTGTCCCTTTGCAGATTTATTCTGTTTTTATCCTTTGATCAATGTCGTTTTTAAATGACGGTTTGATTTACCAAAGGGGAAAAAAGCTGACCAAACTAACCTGGCCCTGTGTGAAAAAATAATTTCTCATTAAACCTCCTCCGTGTACTCCAACTTTGTTTGAGATGATAGATGACAGTAATGTTGCTTGTCATTCGTTCTCTTAGATCGGGGCTTTGTGCGTTGCTTTTTTCATATCTTTGAGGTATTTCATGAGGTATTTTGATATCTTTGAGGTCTGCTGAAGTGAATTCTTGACCCTACAGCTCAGACAGTAATCAGGCCCGTGCGTGGCTTTTGAAATTCAGGCGCAATTATTTGGTTATTCTGTTTCTTCTCGGTTTAAATAAGTGGCAATTATAGTTTTACAGGGGTGCAAAGCTTGCATCTGTAGCAAAAAACAGTTTTTGTCTGTTAGCGTTGTCTGATGAGAAAACATGTTTGATGATCTGAAACATTTAAGCTTGACAAAAAAAAAGTAAAAACAGAGGAACTCTGTAAGGGGTTATATACTTTTTCCCAGCCCTGCATATGTTTCCATTCCTAAAGAGCGTTTCATAAAAGCCCCAAAAAAAATGCATGTTGAAATGGGACAGCATCTCTGAAGTTAGGAGATGCTTTCAGTTGTCTTCATTAGGCCATCGTCTTCCAGCAGCCTGCCTCTGTGCCTTACAACAATAAGAGGTGCATCAATAAATGAAAATGGCAGCCATTTTCACCTCCTCCCCGCGAACCCTTCTAAATAAAACCAGGACATCTCAGCACTGACAAGTACAAAGGACAGAAATATCCCACGAGGGGAGTCAACGACGTTTCTCTCAGTCTATTTGTTGCTATTTTCACTTTTGTTTTGAGGTGGGGGGGGAGCTCAAACAATGGCGCCTCTTTTGAGGTCAAACTTCCTTTACCCCCCACCTGCCAGTCTGTCTAATCCGTTCTCCCTCCTACCTCCCTTTGTCTAACCATCTCTTTGTTTCTCTGCTGAAGTGTGAAATGGATCTTTCCTGATCTCTGAGCACCTGGTTTCCAAGGGAACCAAGAGGGTTGTTTGAGTCAAATTTGCTGCAAAGATGGAGTTCACCGGTGAGCTGTACAGCGGGGACTAATATCGCTGTTAAGTGTGGAAGGAAACATGGGGTCTGAGGAGATTAACTCTTCAGAAAGACTCAAGTAAGACAAGAGAGAGGAGGGACATGGGAAACAAGGGCGAGGCGCCGCTGTCTAAAGATACAGGACACTTGACACATGATATATAGCTCCGCTGTAATGTAGTCACTGTCTGGGAGCAGCAAACTAGAGAGCAAAGCAGTAGTCTGTAGACTTGGGGATAAACTTTTTCTCTGGAACGGCATCAATAAATTATGTGCATTCATGAGTGAGATTAAGAATTCATGCAGCCTGCCTTTTGCTTCGTGAATAGCCGGGCATCAGCCTGCCTGTCTATCCAACTGTCCGGTCTTTGAACACTTTGGGAAATTCGGATTCAAAGGGGCCCTCCACCGAAGCTAAATGAGGACAATGAAAACGTTGCTCAGGTGGAAAAGATCCGCTCTCAGAAGGACCGACAAAAAAAATCCTGAAACGAATCAAGTTCCACAATCTCATTGTGACACCTTCTCTCTTCAAGGCCAAAGGAAGGAGAGAGCATATAATTGCTGACATAAAAACAACAATTAACTACATAACGCAATGTACAGACTTTTCCTGCAGGGGAGTAAAGGTTATAAGAAAAGTAAATAAAGTTAAAGTAAAATGATCAAGTCCTGCACAAGTTTCCTCTTTAGTGTCTGTTTCTTGTGTATTTTAAAAATCATTGTTACTCACAGACAGGGAGTCTGTGAGTAACAATGAAAAAACTACAATGAGTTGATTTTTGAATGTGACTAATTAATTGTCAGGTCCAACAGAGATCCTTTTACGTTAAGTATTTCTTGCATGAAGTACTTTTGAGTGACTCCATTTTTAAGTTTTCACAGTTTGACAAACTTACAAGTTAAGTGACTTGAAAAAAAAAAATAGTTTTTTCTTTCAAAGATGCATCAGTTGTGTTGTGCCTGAACTCTTTTCGGATTGACTGCTTATTAATTTTGCTGCTTTCAGCTATTCCAAAATTACCAAAGCCAGTGAAGTGCTGCAAATCCTACCCATTCTCTCATACAGAACCTTGAGCCAAATGAACTTTACTTTCAGTTCTGATCATGAAACCAATAACTCACTCAAGTATTCATCGAGGATCAGATCTAGACTCCTTTCTATTTATCACTTATATTACATGTTTATGTAATATAAGTGTAATAAGTAACTCTGAAAGGCTGGTAGTGAATTGTGTGACACTCAGAAGGGATATTTGACGTCAACAGTGATGGCCAAATCAAATAAAACATGATGTTCAACACCGTTATAAACAAAAGTCAGGTCATTTCTTTAAGGGACTCTTCACACAATAATAGAACAGTCTTCTGGTCCATTGAGAGACATCAGTGGCTTCTGCATCCCCTGTGATAGAGCCTAAAAGTTAACAAAAGGTAAAACTCACAGGGTTTGCATTCAATTACATCCAGTCATGTACACAGTCTCTATCTCATTGATGGACAGTTTAATAGATATGCAGTCATGTACCTTTATCGTATTTGTCTGATCTCATTTATTTGTAAATCTATTTCCCTGTCAGTATTTTTATTTTGTTTAACTGTTATAATTTTATTGTGATGACTTTGTTATTGCTTTATGACTTTGTCTGGTACTTTGCGTTACATTTGAGTTTTAAAAGTGCTATATAATAATAATTTACATGGCAGCATACTGGGATCTTGGGTGGGTCATGGGGTAAAAGGTCAAGCTCTTAAACTAGATCTATACCCGACGCATTGAAAATGGACATGAGGGTACCAAAAGTGACACAATCACGCCGTCCACGCCGTCCACGCGCTGTGGCGGCACAAGGGCATGCACCTCTGAGCTTTTGTAACTTGGCACGAAGTGCACTTGCAAGTTTCATTCAAACTTGGGAGATTCAAAGGAGCCCTCGCCGATCAAGTTCCTCTGTACTGACATCAAATGGCCCAGAAGTTTCAAGGGACACAATTTTGTTAAATGCTGGGTTGTTACTGTTTGTTCTGTGACTTACTACAGCATACACATATTACTGGCATACTTTCAAGGGTGAGTTTATTGGTCTAGTTTATGGGTACAAACAAGGATTTTGGCTTCTGTTTTCATCCCTTGCAGCGTAAATCACGTCTAAAACAACAACCCACAGTATGTAAAAAAAGATCCCTATGAGCTTCACAGACAGGCTGTATTCCCCATCTTTACGTCTTCACGTCTTTCTGTGTACAGTGGGTGAACATGCAGTCTTCTTCTGCATCTCAAACTCTCCAACACACCAACTATTCTTCATGACTGTTTACAATACTGCGTGTGGCCATTTTGGGTGTGTGATCTAATCTGTTTCTTCACCATTTTTCTGCATCTTCACTGGTTAGTTGGAGTACTGCCCCTCTGTGTTTTTGGAGAATACTGCACCTATGTCTGTGTCAAGCATAAACCTGCGCCCGGGCTGCACAGACTTAAGCGACAACCCAAAGCACGAGTATGACTCACTCTTTATAGACGTCACATTTTGCCGCTGCTCTGACGAGAAAATCTCGCGACACACCTGCAGTCAATTATTTACACTTTTCATGCCTTTCAATATGTATCTTGCCCCATTCAAGTCCTTTGCATACTGACATGTGCTTGGCTCACCTGCTTGAGAAGGGCTCCCAGCAGAGGAGAAGTACATACACCTCCAAATTGCACCCGTGCTTTGCTGTGCAGGTTGCTGGGGAACCAAAGCTAATACTAATTTCTTTGGTGCAATTAACTCACAGTGATCAGGGAAAATAACAGAGACATTGGATTATGTGTACATTAATATGTGACAGCAAACATCAAGACTTTGCTGAGTACTGGGGAGCTGAAGGAAGCTGTGATTATCTCATTAGAATTGGCTCACAATGATCATACAAAATTACTGAAAGCTTGTGAAAACACTGATGGTGTTACACTATTCATAGCAACACTCAGAGAAGGCAAATTCTGCAGAGTGTGACAAGTTAAAAAAAAACATCCGAATGAAGACCTCTGTGGTGGGATGGCTGGGAGACAGCACAGATTTTACTAAAACATATTTAGCATTTTAGTTATTATTTTAAACAAGTAACATTTCCATTTATAGTCATATGCTTATTTAGAGAATGTTCTTCATACCTTTTTCTTGCCAGGAAATAATTTGCTTTATTCTCAGAAATGTGTTTCTCCTTTTTAGATTTGTTCAAGATTCTTGGAAACTTGTTACCAACATAAAAACAGATGAAGCACAATGTTTCCATTTCTACTCGCTACCTCTAAGATTTTCTGTTAACTTTAAAATATTCCTGCCTACCATTAATGCTTTGAACAACCTTGCCCTTAAAATAAAATCTTAGACCTACTCACCTGGTATTTACCCTCTGAACTATTAGGGGTCAAGCTATTATTAATATTCCTGAGTCATAATTTGTGACCACGCCGATGAGGCCTTTTCTATTTTATAGCAATCATTTTATGTAACTCTCTGCACATTGCTTTCAGGCACCTAATGTCACCTTTAAATTCTTTTATATAACTGCACTCTTAGTGAAAGCTTTTGGCAAAACTGGATCTGTTCATCACAAGCATTTATTGTTGTATTTCCAACTCACTGCTTTTTGTACATCCTTTTTTTAGCATCATTAGGAAAAGCACTCTACAATTATTACTCATTATTTTCCAAAAAACAGCTGGTGGTTCATAGTGATGGTTAGTTGAACTGAGCTGATGACATATGCCTAACACTGGAAATACTAACAGGAGCAGCAGAAGTGGGCAAAAACATAGTTAATTATTTAGGATTAAGCTCTGGATCAGTATCTGCTCTCGGATTTGGTTCTGTGTTTTTTGTGTGGAATTAGGCCAGTTGGTACTGACTATTCAGGTAATTTCATCACATCTAGCTGACAAAACTCTGCAGTGATCTGGTGTTTTTACAAGATATGGACTTGGTTGGACTCTGACCAGTTCTGAGGCATTATTCTTACCAAACAGACTCTGGTATTTCTTCACGGTTGCTGGATTTAGGATATCAACCTGTTGACGTCACCTGGGATTTGGCATGCATGTTTTCTGTGAACTACTGATAATAGAACGGCATTGCTAGTGACACGAATGCAGTGACGTAAGTGAGAAGTGAGAAGGAGATGCACTGGAAGTGCACAGAGAAAATATTTCACAACATGTCAAAATAATATTAAATCATTTAGACCTCTGGCTTTTATGCCATTATCCAAGTCCATATGGAAATAAATGATTTAATAAGTGATGAGATGCTTTTTCTCCTACATGGTCCAAACACTTAAATCCTTCCAGTCAACTACGCTATTCCCTAAGTTAACAATCCCGAATTAAATTCCCCGCAGCCAGTACGTCTCAGTTAAAAATACCATAAGCGCCGCAATCTTATTATGGAAGGCCTCAAAGGAGCAAAGTTGTGTCTATGAAACTTTGCCAAGTGTGTGGGAAGGAAAACTCCTGGGATCACCGAAGTTAGTACAGATAATAAGAGAGGCAGACACACGCTGTGTAGGAACCTTTGGCTAAAAGAAGCCTTCATGGATCCACACAAATAGTGGGGTTAAAAAATCCTTCAAAAATGATTTTCCATCTCACGTCAAGCGAAAAAAGTCCAATGTCATCGAAGAAAATTTTAGTTACATGAACAAAATAATTCCACGACAATATCCCTTTCAGTTTTTCACAAGACCAAAATGTTTTCTAAAGTGTGCCGTTCATTTGTGCGGCAGCACTCGACTCCACTGTTTAGCAGCAGGTGGTGGTGACGGTAGACTTTTAGAAGTTTGAATCCATGCAGTGAAATGACAGTGAAGCGAAGTGAAGTGAAACACTGGCATCAAATAATAACCCCCCCCCCCCCTCCTCTGCCCCCCAAGGGGCAGGAGGCACTGTAACATTCCTGCACATTTAAAAGATGACACATTTCTGTTTTAAACGTGGTACTTTGCTGAGTCATTACACAAACAATTCACTCACAATTATTTGCATTTCACGACTGAAGCTACATCTAGGAGTAACTTGACAGGCTTTACATGGTGTGCCAATAGTGAGAGCGCATCGATTCACCGGCTGACCTCTGCTGGAGTTAATTACTGGAAAGAATCCTCAAAACAGATGGGCAAGGAAATCCATCCCAGTCTATGTGGAATAAATGCATATTGAAGGAAAGAAATAAGCTGCAGCGAAAGATCTGGTAAAGTATTAAAGAGCTTTTATTTTGTTTCAATCGCTACTGTATCCCTATAAATATGTTGTGACAATGCATGCTCCTCGCCTTTACTACCACATCAACAATCAGTCACATATACAAACCTTACCCTAAGCTATACTTTTTCATTTACATTATTATTTTTTATACCATGGTCTACATGAATACTGGATTCTGATTGGCTGCAGGGTGTCTGTTAAAAAGTGTTATAGGACACCTATAAAAAAGTTCTGGTCAGATAGCCTGATTGTTGTAAATTATTACGTTGGCTCAAACGTTAGCTGGTAACGGTAAGACGGTTGACTCTGGTTACCTCGGCAACGTGTAACAACGAGAAATAATAAATATTTCTCTCAGCCACTTCTTGTGAAAAAAAAAAGAGATTTTAACAGTGAGAAAAAGCATAAAAGTATTAATTAATATTAGTAAGTATTTATAAGTATTAATATTAAATCAGTGTTAACTGATTTAATTTTTATTTATTTCATGAGTGATCTGGTATAAGCAGGATAATGCCCTTCAAGCTATCCATTATCAGAATTTAATGGACTTTGCTGAAGGTTACTTATTCTGGAAAGGACCTCAAGTTAAATAAATATTGTGCAAGGTTTACCTAAGTTTCAGCTTGAGACAAAGGTTAGGGCTGGTAGCTTATCAATACGACAAGGCAATAAAGGCTCCAATGTCTTTTTTGGTACTTATAGGCTTGTAGTCTTTATAGTTTATGTATGGCAAAACAGTTGACAGGAATATTGCCTTTCCTAAAAACAGACTCGAAAGGCAACATAAATATTGAGAACAAGAAGGGGCCAAGGGCTAAACCTTGAGGGACTACGCATGAAGTTATCCTCCTGAAGAAGAACGTGTGTCTCTGTGAACAGAGAAACTTCTTTATGGACAAACCGCGTTTCATTCACGGTAAAAAGATGTCATGTCTACAGTGCTAAAAGCAGGACTTGGCTAAAAGCACCAGGACAGCTTAGGGTCCCAAAAGCCACGGTTAAAATATAGTCACTGATAAATGTTAATGGAGAAGTTTCTGTGCTCTGGTAATTTCATGCTATTTTATTTTTCGAGGAAAGCTTGCAAAAAGATATATTTTTTTTCTCAAGAACATTATAAAGCAGTGTCACTGGGTGGCTCAGTTGCCAGTGCAGGCGCTCCATGTGCAAAGGCTAAACGTCCTCAATACACCTGTACAGGGTTCAATTTGAGTCTCGGGCTATTTGCAGCATGTCTTCCCCTTCACTTTTCTCCCTGTTGCAGATTCAGATTACTGTTCAATATAGGCTTCTAGTGGCAAAAAAAAAAAAAAAACATTTTCATACAAAAGTAGAAAGAAAAGGCAGCCGGCAATCAAGCCGGAGGTTTGAGAGGATGGAAAAAAAAATTTCTAATGATATTTGATTTGGAAAAAGTCATTCAGAAAAAGTTAACTGAATTTTAGCTGCTACTTTTGTTACAGCAAAGGTTTAGTTAGGAGCGGGGCTGATAAACTGAATACATGTGATGGAAAAATGAAGAAGTAGGACCTCCTCACTAAACTTCTTCATAACCTGCAACCATCAGTGGAATGGTTAGAAGTGGATATGAAAAAAAATGAGAGACAGTTTAAACACAACGGAAAAGTTGATTGGAAAACAAGTCTGTCTTAAAGAGTCAGAGGTTTAATGTACATTAAATTTTATTTAAATTTGCAGTTTGTGCCAAATTGTTCCTTCCTCCAAATAGAAATTGAAGATGTGCAGTAATTTTGCCCCTTAAGAGGAAATAAAACACAGCGAGTCCAATATTGCTTTGACAATCAAGTCCCCAACAAATGACAACTTCAGACAGCCACTTACATTTCCATCCCTTTCCGCTGCTTTTAATCAGTCTATGAATGAGACAAACAAAGGATGAAGGAAAGGAAAGTATTTTCCCAGAGAATATGAGTTACCGCCTGCCTCTGGACAAAACTGCCAAGGTATCTTTTAATCATCAGAGGAACTGCAGTGCACAACAACACGACTGAACTGAATCACTGAAGAATAGATCAGTTGAAATGCATCCCTCGCTGTTCCTCTACCTCTCTTTTCTTTCTTCTTTCTTTTCTCGGCTGAATGTATTCCTGGAAAATATGCAGCTGAAAATTAAATCCACTCCAAGTTACAAGAAAGATAAGAGCGCTACTATGCTTTCAGGATAATTGTGTGCAGACGGAGCTTGATGAAGGTTTAAAGAACAAAAAAAAAAAAATACTTTTACTCAAAACTGGATTTAATAAAGGCAAAGTCTTGTGGGAGTGAGAACAGTTCATGTTGTTCTAAAATGCGTCCAACAGGTTTGTTTTGATGCTACCACAAAGAAGACAATCAGCTTACTTTAAAAAAGCTGTCTGTACGGTGATTAAGAAGATGCGTTCTTATACAATAAACTCAATATTACAGCAGCAGCATACTACATAGTGTATCTGTTGCAACATCAGCTGCAACAATGCGAGTGCCAGTTTTTAGCGGAGCTCCTGATAAAAGCATAATGCCATTAATTCAGTGCATTAATACTGAATAGATTGCTTTGCGTGGAAGGCAGATGCTTAGAGAAGGCAGGACTTCTACTCACAGATGTACCTCTGCCTTCCTGTCTTGGCATTGATATCTTCACCTCTCTCCTTCTGGCCTTGCATAATTAAAGAGCATATGAACAGGAAGATATCTGAAACTGATATTACCAATTTTTTTCTTCCAATCTGCACAGTTTGTGCAGAATGGAAGAAAAAAATAGAAGGAAAAAACTAACTGAGGTCAGTCAGTTATAAAAAAAAAAAACTAAATGGTTCCTTTTTGGCAGAGGTGAAATCATTGCTGCCTGGGCAGAGTAACACTGAGGATCATGTGTTGCTGCCCCGATGTGCAGACAAGCCAGTGTGCATCTCACTTTCTGCTTCGATTTTCTATCAAGCTTCAAAAGGAGCTCATGCTCCCTTATTTTTGATCAGAATTCGGTTAGGGATCAGTCGTGCTGGTGTTGACTCTGGATTTCCTCTTTGATAAATGTGTAAGTGGGATGCAAAAGTAAACATTTTTCGGCTTGAAATATTTAGAAACGATGAGGGCAAGAGATTAACACTTCATTGAAGAAAAAGAAAAATCACGAAGTGAAAGACTGAGAGCCTCATAAGCTTTCCTAATGTGATGCTGATCCAGTTGCTACGATGAAAACCTCTCTCTTCAGCCTTTGTAAATGCACTGTAGAGCTAAATGCTCAACAATTATCACCTGTTACACAACTAAACTAATAGTCAAGAGGTTCCCGCTGGATTTGAACAAACAAGTTTATTTTTGTACAACACCTTTCAACCTGAATTGAAAGAGTGTCAGAAGCACAGTTACATAAACCCAGAAGTGGTCTGGATGTCTACAGGCAGTTTTGTCCTTTGTGTTCCTCTGAATCCTCACATGAAGAACAATTAGAAATGGAGAGGTATGGTGATTTCCTGTTTCCATAACCTGTCATGTTTTAGATCCAATATAATTTTAATTCTAGCTGTCTTTATTCAAAAGTTAGCTGCCAGGAAATAGGGTTGAGAGAGAGTGGGAAGACATGTCACAAAGGTCCACAGGCCTGGACTCGAACCCGGGACAGCCGCATCAAGGAACGAGGCCTCCAAACATGGATCATACGCTCTACCCCTCCGCCAATGTCACGCCTCGATTTTATTATCATTTTTATATAATCTAATTGCTGTTATTTATATCATAAAAGCAAAAGAAAAACCTGAAACAATATGACACCGATTTTATTACTAAGAAGGTATAAATATAAATCGAAATTATATCATATTGATAATAGCATTTAAACACTACAGATAACGTTGTCTGTAAAAAAAAAAAATCAATGGTAATTTGACATTGACGCATGCACTTAAACAAAAATATTGAACAACGAATGCAAAATTCTGCTTGTTGCACAAAATGTTGAGCTTTTTTTTTACCATGTTGATCTTTTTAAAGTAACACCTAAGAGTAAAAAAGCTGATATTAACTTGTTTTATAGTCTGGCAATCTGCTGAAGTAGCTAACCCTAGCTAGACTGCACTTATATGCAGATATGCCTATTGTGGCTTACTGGTCAGCTTTATGAAGAGGCACTGGCAAAAAGTCATAAAATGAATGTCCAAATGTTTTATGTTTCTGTGGTTAGATAACTAAAAGGTTCTTGGCACTCCAAGAGATTTTTTGAAACAGCAAATCCATCAGTTTGTTAGTTCAAGCTCTAATATGCAAGATACGTGTAATGCTGGCACATTAAAAATGTTTCAAGATTGAGTCCTACCAAGTACTATCATGCTAATGTCATAATTGCCGATAAAGGCTTTCCCTTCCCTACTTTAAATTCATATTTATAATCAATCATGCAAACAAGACAAGAGAGGCTGCAATTTTAGAGTGATGTCCATTGCCTCTCTTAACCACCACCCATCAAACCGCCTTTAAACCCTGCATGACGGTTTATTACCTTTTTAAAACCTGTGCATACCAGTAACCGACCACCCTAAAATGAATAAATTACTTGCTACAGCGCCATTTAGCAATATTAAACACATTTTTGTACAATTTTCCATTTGTTCTCCAAAAAATTGTTTTTCGCATGTACATTTTCAAACATGGTTAATGTCTTGCAAACCTCTCCATAAAAACACGGTTTTTGTGACGCCAAACTCCAAACTGTTTTATATATATATATATATATATATATATATATATATATATATATATATATATATATATATATATATATATATATATATATATATAAAACAACTGTGGCTTATCGAGCGCAAACATATTGATGGGGAAGTTTCAAAGTCTCGCATGCATCCAGACTGAAGCGGATGTCAGCACTGTAAAAGTAGAAACATGTGAGGGGGGAAAGTGATCGAATAGAAATCAGCCTGCATCGGTCTCATCTTTGCGGCTTCTTTGGAAACCCGTTTGCGGCAGCGCGCCGATGTGACGTTAATGAGCGATAACGAGCGCTAAACGCGCAATTAGGGGAATAAACAGGGCGAGGGGCTTCGCCTGAGGACTCACCTGGTCGTGCTGCTGCTGCTGAGCCACTTTTCCCGGCACATTGGCGTCCTTCGTGGAAGTCATAACGGTGAATAAACGACGCTTTGGGGAAGGGGGAAAGAGGGGAATAGGTCCGCTGCCTGCAGGTGCAGAATAATGAAGCGACAGAGAGCGGGAGAGAGAGAGAGAGAGAGAGAGAGAGAGAGAGTGTGCGCCGACGAACACACCGACACACGGAGAGACAGGAGGAGGGAGAGACGGCCGCTCCAAGTGCTGAAGGAGATCCAGTGATTTGGTAAAATAATGAATAGACCGTGGGCGCGCGGAGTTCAGCAGCAGATGTGGCTGAAAAGCTGCCGAGCGCTGAGATGTGGGAGGTACAGACAGCATATATATACCTTTTCAGAGTGTCATCCATGACTGCTGAACAGGCTGCTAACTCAAAAAATGTTTGCGGGTTTGTTGTTGGAAATTTGGGGACATTTACTCGGATGCGATTATTCGGAAAGAAATGTCAATTTGAGCGCAGCTCTGGTTCAGTGCGCGCGTAAAAATCCTTTCAGTCGCTAAAAAAAACTAATTTCAGTTCACAAAGCTGCTGAAGTGTAACCATCAGTACCTTTGAAAAGATGATTTCTTTTTTTACAGCTTTGAAATTTCTGACCAAAAAAAGCAAAACACAAGCATATATGTGTCCATGTTACAGATTACTTCTGATTATAACCACTTTTAATCTGCAACATGAGCTGTTTCATTTCCATACCTGCATTCAGTCAGTCATGGTTCCTGTATGCATGGAGCAAGCCCTTTTGGGCCTATAACTGATACATTTCGTATAAATCAGTATTTAGTACATAAATACTGATTCCTTGCTGTGTCCAAGAAAAGTCTATAGTTTTCTTTTGGTGTTTGGGGGGGGCGTTTTTTCACCCCTAGTCCAAGTCAGATATCAAGTGCTTCACCTAAAGTCTAATGAATGAAATGCCCAAATGCCAGCTGTCCTGACTGCCCAAAACACATAATTGTTGTACGTTTTGAATTGAAGTGGTTTTACTTAAGCTGCTTTAAAACATAAACGTCCCTGATTAATAAATTACATTTTAGGAAAAGTATGAACATTTCTGTCAGAGCTGCCATCTGTGGCATACACACTGTAAAGGTGTGTAAAATAAAATTTGAACCTTTGGTTCACTTCATAGAACAAACATGTACAAATATGTACTATATGTACATTTCCATAGCATCCAGGCATGTGCACGATGTCAAATAGATTGGAACAGCATTAATCAATTAATTAAATTACCTACACTTACAAACTTAGTTTACCCCGATTATACGAGACAGACCGTCCACGAGACTCGAGTCCTAAACCTGAAGTTAAAGTCAAAGTCAAATCTAAAGTCTATTTTAATGCAACTTAAAGGAGCAATCAGCAATATTTCACCACTAGGCTTGAGCACTATCTATAGACCAAAACAAGTTGCAAGCTCCTTTCCCTTCTCAACCGTCACCTCCTTTGTGCATATTTGTAAAGGATAAAAACACAGCAAAACAGCAACACCTTTCGGCAGTACATTTCCGGTGAAGAAGTAAGTCATTTTTAACTTTATAATGCTGTTAGCAGCCATGTTGCTCCAACACTGCGCTGCTCTGATAGTAGGGTGGCACGAGCTGGTCACGTGCCACCTGTCGCCGGCCCAGCTATGTAAACAAGAGACTGGAGAGCAACATAAAGAGCTGTGGTGTGACATTTTGCCATAGTCTGTCTGAAATATTACCTTTAGTTCTTCACATCACTATTTTTTAGTTATTTCTATCTAAAATAATGAGATTTTGCTTATTGCTCCTTTAAGGCTCAAGGCTGCCAGCTGGCACCATCACACACCTGTCAATATGAACAGAGAGGGACTGTGATGCCGCTCGTCCTTGCCACCGCGTTTTTGGAGCAGCTCAGTGGATCATGCTCGGTATCACATATAAAACAGTTCGATTTGAAGACGTCTTGCTACCGAGCAGTTTATAGTGTGACACCGCTCATGCATTTGCGGTCGTAAAAATCGAGTCTGAGCAGAGTCCACCTTGAGTATGTGCGCAGATGTCCGCGCACTCATGTCTGCGCAAGTATGTGGGGTTTAAAGTGACTCAATGTGGTGCCCACTCTCCGTTGACTGAACTATTAAGTAAGCATCAGAAAATTTATTTGGGGTTAAATTGGCAGAAAAGGTTCTTATTATTTTGAAAGCTTGTCCACCCCCGTGACAGAAAGGCACCCTGTGTGGTAAGCCACATCACCCATATCAAATCCCACCACTGCCGTCTTCATCTCCATTTTTAACACCACGTCAATACAGAGAGCCCAAGGTTTTGTTTTTTCACTTGGGCTGATATTAAGTTATACCATGTTCACTTGCTACTGCTCAGCTCCGAGCTGCAGCTAGCGATAATATGGAGACCTGTCAGCTTGTATCAGATCATTATAGGCACTCATTACTGGCAAGACCATTGTACGGGAAATGGAAACAGGAATCAATGCAAGAAGAGCAAAATACCTTCGTGTGTTTGGTGTGGCTAGTTTCATGTGGGATTTGTAGTGTTACTAAATTTAAAATGCATTTGTGATTAGAAATGTTCTCTGGCTTCTGCAGTTTAGGAAGTTGGAGAGATAAAAATTTGCATATAGTGTGCCTATACCGGCAAAAAAAATCATTTCCAACCATAGCTTCCTGACAGCGCTGCTGTATTGTCTGCCAATAAAACAAAGCATTGCTGCTGGCCCGGCTCTGGAGAAGCACAGCTACCGTCCTCCCACATCGAGCAGAAATAGTTGCCGTTCTAAAACATTGTTTGTGCTGTAAGAATGTGTCACATCTGTGCGCACACAATCCACATCCCTGTTAGCACAGCTTGTCTGCTTATTTGAGCTGTGCACACAACGACACACACACACACACCAAAAAGTGCACTCCTGCAAGTAAAAGTATTTCCTCAGAAGTCATGCACAGCCTCTGCAGCGCTCCTAGCCTTTTGAACCAGTCATCTGTTAGAGGGAATGGAACAAACAATCTCAGATAAGGGTAAAAAGAGAGTCCATGATGTGAGACACTGGCATAGGAAAATGCTGGGTATCAGTCTGAGGAGAATATCTCCTCTGCATATGCAAACCCGTGAATTTTGTGAAAGATTATTGCCTTTGCACAGAAGAAGTTTGGCTCATCTTATTCTAAACAAAGCTGACTTCAACAGATAAATGCATCTTTAAACTAGTCTATATCTGGTATACAATAATGAAGTAAAAGTAATAACTGCCAACACCAGAAGCTCTGTGTGATTTTTTTGGGGGGTTCTTTAAGAAGAAAATATCCATGCATCACAACCTCAGCCTGTTGATTTAGTCTTAGTCCTTACTGAGTTCTGAAGATCCAACTGTGTTCTGCCATCTAAACCACCCACTCAGCAGATCATCCCACAAGGGATCTTCTTGATTAACACACCAGCACTCCCCTGGGTTGTTCTAAAAAGTGTTTCTAGAACTAACTAACCCAGAGCTGGCCCAAGGCAAAGCAGATTAAGTTGTTTCTTGGAGCCCCTGGGCTGGCAGAGGCCCCCCAAGAGTACTTGAATTCTCACAGTATTTTCCAAAATATTTTCTTGCTACAACCACATTTCTTTTAGTAGGACTTAATGTTCTGTGATGGACTGTCGACTGATCCAGGGTGTTCCCCACCTTTCACCCAATGACCTCTGAAGATAGGCGTCAATAAATGATCGATATATGTAAGAGATTATCACAAAGGATCACATAAATGTTAAGGAAAAGGAAAATTATACAGATTTTGCAAAGAAAAATCTAAAAAGTGTCCACCTTTGTGTAATTTATTCATGTTATAATGCTGAAGCGTATGGAGCAAATGCATTTCTGGGAAGAAATGCTGTGGGATTGAAGTGGAAGTTCACTTTTCAACAGGACAATGACACTAAACATGCACCCAAAGCTACTGTGAATTGGTTTAGATTAGTGTTTCATAACACTGGTCCTCGGGACTCACTGTCTCCCATGTTTCAGGTGTTTCCCTGCTAACTGAGTTACAGAAAAGCTAAATTGCTTTTGCATAAAAGATAAACTGTAATAATAAAAATGTTCTGCGTTACAGAGGTTGAAGACTTAAAATTACCCTGTGTATATACCTAGTTGCAACAACACTTCTTCTGCTCAAAACCCCAACACCGATTGCACAGTGCCTCTCGTGGCCTGCAGGCAACTGCATGAGCAGCTCCCTGCCAAGACTGACTTCAGCACCACTGCTGTGGACAGCTCCACTGCCCCCTGAGTTTGAAAGCCTGTTTAATCCTTTATGTGTGACGGTCACTTTTCTCTCTTTATCATCTGTTTAAGTTCCTCCCAACAGTCATTTAGTCAGAGATTCAATCTCAGTCCGCAGTCTGGAGATCTCAATGAAGTAATTAGTTCTGCTAAAAAGTAACATTTCTTTTTAGCTGAACCTATGAGTTTTATTTATTATTATTATTATTATTATTATTATTATTATTATTATTATTATTATTATTATTATTATTATTATTATTATTATTATTAAAAACCTATAAGAAGCTGCAATGTACAAGATAAAAATGCCATTAAATGAAAGTGAAGGCATTGGCAGTGCTGAAGAGAGGAGCCAGGCGCTAATAGACAAAAAGCAGGAGAGGACTAACAAGAGAGATTGTCACGTAATGCTGGATGGATGTGCCTAGCAACAACTACCAAGTCAATGCTGGCCTAATGGTTAGAGCAGGGTGCCAGTGTTCTGGGAAGGTTGCAAGTTCCCTGGTTTGAATTCCTCAGATTGCCGCTATAGGTCCCTGAGCAAGACCCTTTAGCCACACAATACTCACAGGGTGCCGTACAGTGGCAACCCACCAGTTCCTAAGGGATGTGTCAAATGCAGAGCATTAATTAAGTTGAAATGTACAAAATTGCAGCGACAAATAAAGATGATTGTTATTTAAAAAAAACGAGTTACCACAGAAGTAAAATCAAAGGCTCCTGAATGTGAACATGTGCATCACCTTTGCTTTTCACAGCATTTCAGTAATCATTCAGATCAATCTTATACATTTTGTTGATTATGTGTTACATGATGCAGTATTTCCAGGTGGACCTTGTTAAATAAATCCGTACTGTTGAATCTTTAAAAAAGGCATTCCTACTATAGTTTTCAGTTCTTCTTTCCTTTTTTTAGTTATGTTTTTTTTTTTGCCTTTCGTATTTTCAGAGGAGTAGTTTCAGCTCTTTATGTAACTGCCAACAAACCTGAACGTTTTCTACTGCATGCTAGCTCCCCCCAGTGATCACTACTTACCTGACATCTTTATTCTGTTCCAGATCATAATGAAACAAGAGCGTGAGCTGCAGGAGAGTGGATTTTGTACGTGATTTATTTTATGTCTTTATATTTTTTAGTTCAAAAGGGAAACATAAACAAATTAAACATCTTTATATCAGCTCTAAAGTCCGGTTTAGCTGTACAGTCAAATAACTGTTGATGTTTTGAGAAGGTTGCTGAATGGGGAACAAAACCCTGTGCATCCCTGTTCGGGTCTATGTGAATAAGGAGAGGAAAAAAAGAGCGGCATGCGAAAACAAAAGCTGGCACAGATTTCCTGGAAAGGCGATCCTTATCAGGTGACTTCTGGAAACCCATTATCCTTCAATGTTTACATAAATACACCACAGCGGAGTTTTATTACCACCATACGGACAGGACAATGTTGCTACTGCTATGAAGGGCAGACGCTGAGATTGTCGTCAATGTTGGAAAAAATCTGTGCTGATCTTTAAAGGTGGTGAAAGTAACTGTGTCATGGAAAATGTTTTACACTTGGGTATTAATCAACAAAAAACATCTTAGCATATATGGCATTTATAAAATTAGTAGAAAAACTTGAATAGTTAATTAATTGATAATTTTATCTGAAGTCTTTTATGCGTTTCAGACTCTGTCGAGCCATAAACACGCTAGTCAGCATTTTCTATAGAGTTTTTATCCGAGAAAATCGGCAGAAACTATTATTAAAAGGAAATAAACTGTGAAATAAGCCGCATTATGACACGATTATGAATTACTGTCATCAAAATGTCTGTCAATTGTAATGAATAAACTTCAGCCAAGTTTTTGAAGATTCTGGGGTACTGTAACCATATTTTTAAAAAGAGAATGCATGAAATAGATTTTCTGAACCTTAAATTTAATCACAACTAGTAGAAAGACAACTTACCTAGTTATAAATTGGTGCAATGAATTTTTATTATTATCATTTCAAGAGTTTCACAAAGTGCTTTTATCACCTCTTTTAAGAAAACAACTGAGAACTAGAACTGGAACTGACCCACAACTTTCAAATAGCAAGACAACTACTCTTCCCATGGAGACCGTCGCCCCAAAGTAAACATGAAGAGTTAAATAAAATACACCAAAACAAAATCACAGATGCGTTTAGATTTTGAATAAAAAAAATCTATATATATTTTCAAAAATGCCTTCAAAGAAAATGCGGATTTGACCAGAGAGACGTTTCCTAAGACAATCCTGCTATCTCAGGTAACTCAAGAGTGCTTAGAAAGCCAGGGAGACAAGTGCTCAAAGATCAGGCTCCGCTGTGGCTCATACATGAATGCTTCACATCGGCAATTTAACTATAGCAGTCATATAATGTATAATGCAAAGCCTAGCAGGCAAAATCAATATAAAAACTCTGCAAGAGTCAATGTCAAGATGAACAGAAGGGAATGGTTGTGATCCAGAGTTCCCTAACTGCATTGAGACAGCTTGAGTTAAAGGTGTGTAATCCTACACATGAGAACAACTAATGATTGGTGCTCCAGTGCATAACAGTTACCCTACAGACATATTTCAAGGAATCAGCACAGCAGAAGCTAAATGTGGTTCTTAATATCTTCATTTTCTTCTAAGGGTGGGCTTTGTGCTGTATTCTTGGACATTGAAGGTCTTGGCGCGATCACAGCTTGTTACACTGTGTTTGGACTTTTAGTGAAACTGTCACGACCCAAGGGGATCCTCGGGATTTACTGGAGAGAAGAGTGACTTTGAAAAATGCAGAGAAAAGAAATAAAAATATATCATCATGAAGGACGTTTTAACTGCTCATAATGTATTCTGCCGGTAGAAGCCCGTCAGTCCATGACGGCTGTTGATTTAAGAACAATCTGTTCCCACTCAGCCACTCTGCCTGCTGTCAGCGGTGCCAAATCAGCCATCAGCCCTCGCCCTCTGGCCCGCCGTGACTCCTTCAGCTGTCCGACTGGAGGAACACCTGTCTCACTCTGTGTAAAGTGCAGCTGTGCGCCCCACGCTCTCTTTCTCTCTTTTTCTCTCTGCTGTTGGCAAATCCCAGCTAAAGCCCTGATACACAGGGTGGGCCACTCCTCAGAGTTCATCACAGATTGCTACTGTACTGTCAGTTCATCAATTTGACTTAAAACAACATAAAAAAAATGCACGTGCCATTGTTGATCACAAATGATTCAAAGCAGAGAAGTTCCCAGACTGAAGGCAGAGCTACCTTCTCATTGTCTGGACATTACAGATGGGTAATTACCAAGAGCAGGAGTCTTTAATCAGGCTCATTGTTGGTCTTTTACCAAGAGAGGACTTTCCAGGGGAAACAATTAATCTAGCATTGTCTTGTCTAAAATTGTTTGGACACACAGACATGCACATGAGCCTACACTTGAAAATAAATTAACTTTGGTAATTCTCTGCCCTTTTAAAAATCCCTTCTTGAAACTCATCGATACTTGTGGGGAGGCTAGCCTGCTCAGCAACTATGCCTTCCGTTTTACTTAGTAGCACTTAGGAAGTGTATGACTTTTACAGACAACACACTTCTAAAGGTAAAACTTTAAACTTTTACTGCTGAACTTTATAATGTGAACAGTGAATTTTTTTAACTTCATTTAGTGCTTTTAATTTCGGAGGCTAACCAGTACAAGATCCCTTTGTTCCTCACAAAAAGAAGATTCCAGTCCCAGTATTGTGTTGTTATTGCTATATTATGGAGTGAGAAAGGTAACTATCTCCAGCAAAAATGGTTCTATGATGTTCTGCTTAGAAATCACATAGATACGTATGTCGAACATCTCTCACTCCCACTGTTGGTGCCCCCAGGGGGCGCCAATGCACCCAGAATGCTGGTAGAAGTAAATAATTGGCAGGAGCATAAAACTGTTTACACCAAATTTGGACATTTGTGTGGCATCCTGGAACAGTGGACCTGGACTTTATGCATTTCAAAACGATATCCTCAACATTGCACTTATCAAAAGCTGAATATTCACTGTGGCTTCTATAGAGTCACTGAATCAAAAGAACAACTATAAAACTACCACTCAAGACATGAAGTTGATGGTCTACTACTATGTCACAAAGGAAAATGCTTTGCAAACCATCACTGCATTGAAGCTAGTGTCCAGCCACCTGGAAGTTGTGACCATCAATAGAACAACCCTTCTGCTTGTGCACCATCTATTGAATCCAAGTCATCATTTTAACATCAATGTGGGCAATACATCAATTCCAACAACTGCTTGGATCTAGGCTATAATATTTCTTTTCTGAAAACCTATTGTCACAAAATCACCTCAATCTAAGATGCAGTGAAACTGCTTGTTGATGTACAATCAACACATCCAAAAGAACAGCTTGAAAAGGTTCAGCTCAGGTTGTCATTCAGCTTCAACGCCTACTTTAGGAATAACAGCATCAACAATAAACCAACACGCCGAAGACTGGAAAATGACTGTAATTACAATTATGCTCAATTATGACCACTGTTACTAATCTGCATCATATTGAAATTTAGTTTGCTTTGTGTGGAAAAAATAGCAATTGTTGAATTGACAATCTACTTAATTTAGAACCCCTTTGACAACAAAGAGAGCATTATAATTTTCTTTTTTTTTTAGACTTGTAAAGACATATAAGGGTCTGATGGGATTTATTAAAACTCTGCAACTGGACTAACATAGCCGACCATCTCCATGGACTTCCACTCTCCATTATGCCCACAGGTGATAAATATCCTAGAGAAGCAGGGACTTTGTGATGATGAAATAGAAAGAGAAGACTGACGAAGGTGTGGGTTAATCATAATCCATTTTTCCTGGTATTGTCCAACCAAGACTAGCCCGAAACCTGCAAATGAGCATTTTAACAATCAGCCTCAACTTGGGCTGAATTTGAAACGGAAATTGTCAGCTCCATGTCTCCATGAACAACTACAGAGCACAGAGCAAACTATTTTTTAATGGCTATGTCACCTATTGTGCTAGTAATATGTGCAGTTGAAAACCTAACATGATGCACCAAATAGACGTTAGCAAGGCGAATGGACATAAAATCTTCATTTTATGTCCATTTGCCTTCATTCAGACAGGTGAAGCCATTTCCCTGGGCTGTAAAGTGAGGAAAACTTTCATAGATAGTATCCATCCAGCGACACCCACAGCAGCATGTTGATTCTCATCCAGAAGAAGTAGGAAGTGAGGGGAGCAGATTCAGTGCATACTAAACTCCAAATCTGGGCAGAGGTTTTCAGTCTTCATGCTCAAAGGCCCTAATCTAATTTCCAGATAAGGTGAAAGGTCCATCTGGTGATGAGCAAAACCGTTCGACTAAATTTGCTTAAAAACTGAAATGAAAATAAATGGTGTTTTATGCAAACTGTTTGACACCCCAAGCCACTCACATTTCTTACAGGGACACATGAGCAATCTCATTTGATATGAAATTGGTCTCAAAGTTGATCAACTTCTTTTTATGCCTTCACAAATAAATTGCCTTTTTTTTTTTTCAAACAACGGTAAGCCAAACAAATAAACCGGACTTTATGTGCAACAAGACACTGTGACAACAAAACATCTCATAGATGCCCTGACAAAATTCTAATAGGTAGAAACTTTTGCCTTCAATAAGCCGCCCATTGTTTAATTTTTACCATCTTCCCAAATTCTATATTCCCTGTTTTACAACATAAACAAATTCCTTAGCCCCAAAATCATTTGGTTAATTGGAGGAAATGTCAACCATTTAACAGGAATAAAAATGTATTGCGACTAATTTTATTGTGTAATAAAGCTCTTAAGAACCTTCCTTTATGTTATCTGTGCGGATTTTGTAAAAGTATTAGCTCATGCTTCTTAAATGAAAGTAAAAACATGATTTTATGTGAACTTAAAGTTCACATCGCATTGCGTCACTTTTAAAACGTCTCCTATAGTGCTGAGATTATGTATCTCAGGCACCAACAGTGAAGTTTGTTAGCTTGTTTCCTTCCTGTTTTTGATGTGCCTCATTGATCATTCTTCTTGTAACTTGTTGTGTTTGAAGCTCAAATTAATCTTGTGTGGATAAAAAAACCTACAGGAAGAGCTATTCTTCTGCCTCATTAACTAAGGTTAATGCCTTGTGTTCCTGACCTCAGCTCTCTCCCACAGGGTTGTCGGTGGACTGAAAGCTGCCTAAGAAAAATAAGGTTTGCTTGAGTCTTGAGTATCCCAATTGGAGGAAGGTTTAGGGCAGGGATTTGCAATCTGCTGCTTCAGAGCTGCAATTGGCTCTTGATAGCTTTTGCTGAAAATTATAAAGAAGTACCTGTATATAATGACAAAGGCAGGTTTTAACAGTTTTTCAGTATTTCTAGGAATGAGTGCATTGAATTTCCATCACAGGACGTTTTGTCGAGTTAATGATTCGATCTAATATGCTGGGTTGCCTTAGATAGAAAACTTAACCAGTCTGTCAGTATGATTTGATTGAAATGACTTTGCAAAGTGAGATGACATGTTGTGAGTTGGAGCTATATAAATGAAATTGAATTTATCTAAATTGAATTAAAACTAAAAGTACCAAAAATTTTTTTTTTAGCTCCATTTTTCTTATCTTTAGGCAGGAATCTATGTGAAGCATTTTCCACAAACATCTCTGTTTAATAAAAGTAAATGTTTTCTTTATTTTAAAAATGAAAAATAGATGGGAAAAAATGTATGGTTCTTCGAAGATAACACATTTCCTATTGTATTGTTGTCTTTTTCCAAAAGGTCATGTAACATTTGGGTCCCTAATTGAGTTTTACCAGCTGGACTGAAGGCAAAAATGGCTCTTTGGATTGTAAAGGTTGCAGACCCCTGGTTTAGGAAATGGCCTGGCCAGATTATGTAGATATATTTTTGTTGTGGTCACACAAACGAAGCAAAAGTACAGCACAAATAAAGTCAATATATTCAACCAGGACCTGTCTGGCATCTTGAATTGCCTGCACATAAAACCGTAGGTTTTCTCTTTCTGCAGTTTTTTCCATCATTATTTATTTGTGGGCCTTTAAAGCTATAGTTTCAAAGCATTTCTTCTTCCTTTACCTTCAAAAACCCCACTGTTGCTTTCAGAGCATATTTTAGGTCATTTTAGGTCATACTGACTCCATCCTCTCTATCAACACTGGCTGCATCAGAGAACATTTTACATCCCTATACTTGTGGGATTTTGCTCCCCAGCAATAACCTGTATCACCGAAAGCACCTCTGACTCCACAGTGTGGGTTCACAGAAGGTGCTTCTACTCACAAATGTCACCCCTATTACGGCGGGCCTTATAGACCCAAATTATGCAGAGGCAATATAAAGTAGTCCACACATGCCTATAAATTAGATTTTGAAGAATTTGCATCTCATCAAATCATGTTGCCTTTACTTGGGATGTGATTAACCTTAAATCATAGCTGATAGTCTTGTCTTTTAAAATGCTTAGTGTAAAAAACAGTTTCAGTAATCAAAACTCTGTGCGTGCTCGCCTGCATGTGCCTGTGTGTACTTGAAGATAAGCTCAAGGTTTCTGCAACTTCTAGCTAGCATCATATCTGTTTTTTCATCCTTTCTTGTGATTGTCTCAGGCTGCAGACTGTATGCTGCTAATTACCTCCTGAAACACATGTCCATATATTTCACATACAATAATAATCAAACTTCCCCTATAAATCCTAAATGACAATCGCCTAGCCCTTCATAAGCCGCACAGCTCAATCGATGCTAAATTTGCTCTAAAATGTGACTCTTATTATGACAAACTAAGTCCTTGGGAAAATCTGCTATGACTGAAACTTTCTGAAGTAGACTGTCAATATCCACACTGCCAAGGTTATTCAACTTTTACACACCATCCATGCAGTCCATTTATAGCATGTCAAGACCTTTATTCTTTTCTGCTGTTAGATAAGGCTCAACTTTTAATCTCACTTCAAAGCAGCTTATGTCCCTTTTATTAATTCAGGATCTCAGTAGCCTCCAGATGAGACCCAAAGACACACTCTGGTGTTTCCATGATAATACAGCCGGCAGGAAATATGCAGTCTTGGAAGATACCATCCTAAAGCTGTCGGTGCAAATAGGATAAAAGCTGCACAGGATGCTGGAAGAGTTAAGGACGATGTGCAACAAAAGGCAGAGACATCTCCATCTAGAGGTTGAAGAAATAAGCTGTCTGCTTACTTGTTTCTAGGGTGCCTTGCAAAAGTATTGAAGTTATGTTGCCAATACGTCACATTACAACCACAAACATTAATATATCATATTGGGATTTTATGTGATAGACCAACACAAACTGGAGCATAATTATGGGAAAATAATATATGGTACGGCTGAGTTAATCTTTCACCAAGACAACAATAAGTCGTGCACTCCACAACCTGGCCTTTTTTAAGAGTGCTGAATCGTTAGCCATAGGAGTTTCCATAGAAAGTTTGCCACCACCCATGTAGGGTACAGTGCAATGACGGGGAAGAAGGTGCTCAGTTGAGAACAACATACATCTTTCCCCTGTCACAATCTCCAGGTGTTTGTTTAGGACAAGTTATTTTAGTTTCTGGACGGTACCTTCTTGTTATTATCAGCTTTATTATCCTTTTAGTGCTTTTTTTATTTCCACCTTGTGGATTTAGTTGATGGATTCTGTTAGTTCTTTCTGTATCATTTTGGTATTATTGTCTGTTAGATTACTTAATCTGTTTCCTCCCTTTCTGCTCTCCCTATCACTCTCTCTCCCTCCCTTCTTTCTGCTTTCCCTCCAGTGCTCTCACCTGTCTCCCATAATTATCAGCAGATTGTTTTTACCTGCTCTCTCCACACGTCTCTCTCCTCACATCCCCTGCATATAAGCTTCCATTTGTCGGGTCCTCAGTTAAGCATTCGTCTTTCCTGCTCCTCAGATCTCCATCGTCCTCTGTGCCCTGCCCTTTTGTTTTCCCTGTAAGTTCCTTTGTGCCATTTAATTAAACATCCTAAACCCAGCCCTGAGGGATGTGGCTGAGGTAACTCTTCAGATTGGAGAACTCTCTTGGAGATGAGAGGAAACGTTTCAACTAGGAAGAACCTAGTCACATTTTTTTTTCACTGTGTGGCTTTCTGTGCTTCGGTCTGGCTCCTACATCCCAAAACGTAACGTTATCATACTTAAGGTTGTCAGACTCTTTAAATAATAATCCGGTCTGGCTGTATCTTATAAAAACGTAACCAAGAAAGTGTGGCTAATAATTCTTAATTCATGAATTATCAAGGAAAGCTATTATATTTTTACCCTAGGCAGGACTTGTTTGGGTAGCCTCTGTTTTAATATTTAATCATCATTTTGTGTTTTGTTTTTTTGTTACTTTTTTGACTGAATGTTTCTGCGTCACAAAAAAGCAAAACCAGAAGAAGTCTGTAAAAGGGGCAATTACTTTTTTTCTTTTTACTACACTGTAATAATGTGTCCAATTGCAATAAACCCTGGCACAATAAATAAGAATCTGAGGAATAAAAATGAGCAGAGCATGTTCTGCCAGGAAGTTTTTCTAAACAAAACTGTGTGGATGTTATTTTGATTTCTGAGTGTACGGCATAAAAAGTAAATGTGTGTTGTCATTGTGCTCCATTTCACCTCGGTGGGAGTAACTAAACATCTCCCATGTCTTACTTCTTCAAAACCTATCCTTGATGTTGGCAGCTATTAGCTAACGACGCAATGGTACAGTACCCGAAGCAAAAGGCGTTCAAAAAGCACTGAACGATAACATCCAGCACAATTCAAAGACACGAGAGGGTGAAAGTTAAATAATTAAAAAGAGAAGTGAGAAAATGCTGCCAGCAAGGAAGCTGTAAATTTGTTAATTAAGGTTGATGCACAGGCAGCAGGCATAAAGAGACGAGCGGAGTGAGTCAGCGCCACTTTACAGAGCATCATCTGCAGATCCGGTCGCAGTAAACCGGGCTTACAAGCCTCGTAAACTGTGTGGGCATCAAGAGAGGGTCGTAAGATTAAAGGAGAGAAAGAAAGTTTCAAGTTTGTGGATACATTTTTGCAGCTGTTTAAGAAATCTGTTGGAAATTAAGCATAAAAGCAATAAAGCAGAAATTAACAGCAGCTTACCGCAGGGAGCTGCAAATAATAAGTTTTACAAACGTCAAAACAGGACAAAATCAGCTCAGCCTGCCAGGAGGAAAATAACCATATAATTATCAGTATTGTTCTACTCTTTTAAAGAATTATCAATAGAGATACACCGGAGAGTAGTTAAAAGCAAATTAGGAGTTTATGCATAAATAAAGCTTCGTTCATGTCTTGTTGGTCTTACTAGGTTTTCATCGTCAGGCAACTCTAAGTCTCTATGGACGCCCTGACTAGCAAAAAAAAAATCCAATCTAGTTTATGTTAATTATTCCCTCTGTCTCTACTAGTTCCTCTGATCCACATTTTTTAAATTCACAAAATAACAGAAGCTTCCATCATTCCTGATTTGCATTTTCTCTCCAGCTGCAGCTACGATAACAATTAAAAGTTTAGGCCTACAGCGAAAGATTTATTAAGTTGACAGTTTTTTAATTCTGATTGTGTAAATTGGAAGAAACAAACCCATGATGAAGTTGAGCCAACCCTTGTTTTATTAGGAGACCTCTGAAGATACTAAAATAGTTTAGAGTTTTTGAAAACAGGGTACTTTTTAAATGACAGATTTTTGTGTTTTGGCTTTCCTAGTTCAACTAATTAAATCCATTTTACTGTCAAAGACAACCTGAGAAAACTGAAATTGCAGGTTTTAAAAGAAGAGCTTAAAGTAATACACAGACGGATGGACATTATCCTTCTGGATTTCCTGGGAATTCCTTGTTCTATAAATTATGGCAAGACATCCTAATCCTCAAGCAGCAAAGCAGCCACAGACCATCACCCTGCCACCACCATGTTTGACTGTCAGTGTAATGATCTTTTCATGTTTTATGGTAAATTGACAGGATGCACTTCTTCTAAAGATGAGTCATGTACACTGACCTTAACTGAGGCAGGGAGATCTGCAGTGCTCCATATGTGTTTCTGAGATTCCAGACTGATAAATAAAGAGTTTCTTCTGGAGATACTTTAGCCTACTTTGTATTGTTAGACAGGTTCTGTTGATGGTATTTGTTTATGCAGAAATGTCTGACAGTAACTATGCCTGGGTATGCTTAATGAACCATATTATTCTGAAAAAATAAAAAATTTTGATGACCTGAAATATTTAATTATGTCAAAAATCAAAGATCAAATTAATCCTCAAAGGGTCAGATACCTTTTCACTGTTATACCTGATTGTATTTCTTATTAGAAAAAGGGCTAAAAAGTGGAGATTTAGAAACTATAATACATTCTGTGATGTACTATGCTTACATTAAGAGCAAATATGTTTGTAAAAAGAAACATCAATATATTTTATTGATATTGTATATTTTATTGAAATTGTGTGTGAAAGACCAACACAAAGTGGTACACAACTGTGAAGAAGATTTCTTTTTTTCTTTTTCTTTTTTACAAATAAAGAAATGAAAAGGGTATTGAGGAAAAGTATTCAGCCCCCCTGAGTCAGTACAGTATTTTTCGGAGTAGCACTTTTTTCATAGTCCTGCCACTTATATTCAGGTGCGACTTATATACCAAACTTAAATGGGACGGTAATTCATAATGACCAGTATGAATGAACCAAGGAGTAAACATTAACGTCTGTAGCCTCAAGAGATCTCGCTAGGCGTTTGTATAATTTAGGCGTAATTTTGATGATTTTCAGCGTAATGGCCTGTGACGCTGAAATGCACTGGATATAACCTTGCTAGTTAGAATTGGTAATTTACCACATTCATTCTCCAAGGTCTGCTCCATGTTTTTCAGCCGGTTGTGGATGCAGCTGGGTAATTTAATAAATTGTCTTACCAGATTAAATGTCAGTTTTTAGTCTTAGATTGTGTGAAATGCATGTCTAAATAAATGCATATAGTCTGGTGCAACATATGTTTTTTTCTCTTTATGACGCATTTTTTGACTGACCCGACTTATCTCTATCAGCTTTGCACATGTGGTGACAGGAATGTTTGTCCCAACACAGCTCAAGCTCAGTCAGATTATATCTGGACTTTGTCTGGGCCATTCTAACACATCAATGTGTTTTGCTTTAAACCATTACATTGTAGCCCTGGTTATGTTTAGGGTCGTTGTCCTGCTAGAAGGTGAACCTCCAACCGAGTCTCAAGTCTTTTGTAGACTTCAACAGGTTTTCTTCCAAGATCACCCTATATTTGGCTCTATCTATCTTCCCATCAACTCTGACCATCTTCCCTGTCACTGCTGAAGAGAAGCACAACCAGAACATGATGCTGCCACCACCATATTTGACAGTGGGGATGGTTTGTTCAGAGTGATGTGCAGTGTTAGTTCTCCGCCACACATAGCGCTTCGCATTTTGGCCAAAAAGTTCAATTTTGGTCGCATCTTCCACATGTTTGTTGTGTCCTCAACATGGCTTGTGGCAAACTGCAAACAGGACTTCTTATGGTTTCCTTTAAACATTGGCTTTCTTCTTGCCACTCTTCCATAGAGACCACATTTGTGCAGTGCACAATAGTTGTCATGTGGACAGATTCCCCCACCTGAGCTGTGGATCTCTGCAGTTCATCCAGAAACACCATGTTCAGCCTGTAAGTTTAGGTGGACGGTCTTCTCTTGGTGGGTTTACTGTTGTGTCATCCTCTTTCTAGTTCCGGGTAATGGATTGAACAGTGCTCCATGATATGTTCAAAGCTTGGTAAATCTTTGTTTAGCCTAAGCCTGCTTTAAATTTTATCCCTGACCTGTCTGGTGTGTTCCTTGGACTTCATAATGCTGTTTGCTCTCCTATATTCTCTTAACCATCCTCTGAGGCCATCACAGAGCAGCTGTATTTGTACTGAGATTAGATTACACACAGGTGGACTCTATTCAGTCATCAGCAGTCATCAGGCAACTTCTAAAGGCAATTGGTTGCACTCAGAGAAAAGGGCGCTGAATACTTTTGTACACCACACTTTTCAGTTTTTTATTTGTAAAAATGTTTTTAAAATCATGTATAATTATCTCTGTATTTCACAATTGTAAACCACTTTGTGTTGGTCTTTCACACAAGATTCCAGTAAAATATATTTATGTTTGTGGTTATAATGTGACAATATGTGGAAAAGTTCAGGAGGTATGAATACTTTTGCATGCACTGTGTGTGCATGTGTGTGTGCGTGTGTGTGTGTGTGTGTGTGCGTGCATGCATGCATGCGTGCGTGCATGCGTGCGTGCGTGCGTGTGTGTGTGTGTGTTTTAAATTAACATTTAAAAATCAAATTTCTGTCACAGAAAAGTATGACTTTAACAGTTCTTGGTAAGAAAAAACTTTCAAACAACCCACAGCTGCTCTTCTTTAAAGAAAACTGATTAAAATTTCACAAAACTGATGAGCAGCACTGATCAACAGTTAATGGAAAAGCTGCAATTACTGCTGCTTCAGCTACTCATGCACACAATGTGTACTGCATTAAATATTTCATTAACCCAAGGAGCATAAAATGTAATATATACATACAGCTTGAAGCTGATGGATCTTAAACCAACACTCAGCATATATCTTTGTTCATATACAGCTAATAAACTGTATATTAATATTGTTAATAACATAAATAAAGTAATTTTTTCTGCAAATACATGATAGTGAACATAGGTTATGCATATTTTGTTTGCTTCTCTTTGTCTACTTGTTTTTAGACTCATGAGATACCCAGAATACATTTATTAAAATACAGACAAGTTTTCAACTTTGGTAAAGTGTTAAACACAATCATCTGGACAATAATTAACATAAATCATTTTTAAAAAGCTAAGCAAAGCTGGGGAACTTGATTGCTCTGTTTGGGATTAGAAACAGGAATTATTGATGCAGCCTGTACATGGCCAGTCCTGAGGGGATTTATATGAAGCTTTCATTTTTTCTCAAGCTCAAATTCTTGTCAAACCAGATGCATATCTCCGGCTCAGGATGCCTGACCAGATCAGCATCAGCCTGTGAGCTCTAGCCTGAGTTTACTGAAATCAGACAGAACCTCAGTTGTCACTCTGTGCTCTCTGAGGGATCCCGTCAGGATCTGGTGAAATGCAGTCCCTGCAGAGCCTCAATGTGTGTCTACCAACACCTGATACCAAGACTACTATATCTTTAATCAGATAGTGTCTGTGCCTGCAGATTCAGAAATACTGAGAAATATGAGGCTTTATTTTCATCACTGCTGTTTAAAACACACATTTTCTGTATTGTGAACAGTATTGTATCTAACAAGGGATGATTTACTTGTTTAAAATGACTTAAACAAGTCAAAACATATTTAGAATTTTTTGTTCTATTTCAAATTACTTTTGATTCATATCTAATGTTGTTTCACAGATCAATGCCAGTCAATTTGTAACTTTTTCCATATTCAAAAGATAATAGAATACACCTTTTGTTTCATAAAAAAAAACATTTTTCTTCCAAATTTGTTTTTATTGATATAGGTTGAAACCCACAAAAGTGGGATGTTTCAGTGCTTTTTGTTAAAAAAAAAAACACACAGAATTTTAAGTAAAACTAATGTGCTTGAATTTGGTATGTCTTATATGTTATCATACAGGCTGTTGTTTATATCCTTTCAGATACTTTTTTCCTTGTATGAAAATCAAAATAAATCATAATCAAAAGGAATCAGGAGGAGAACTGTTAACCTTCTCAAGTATGGTTCATCTTTGGGTACAATTACCAGATACATTTGCCTATTTAAACAAATAAACAAGTATAAGCATTATAAAAATGCCCAGCAATCAAGTCGTTCATGATGGAAATGTGTTGTATCTCAGTGTTGAAGATGCAATGGTGCAAAAAATATTTGTATCAACCCCAGAACAAAAGTAGAAAACCTTGAGCTTCATCATCCACAGTCAAACAAGTCTTGTTCTGGCATGGGCTGAAACTCCACTCAGAAGGGAACAGACCATTATTCCAAAAGCAACATAAAAGGCCAGATTGCAGTTTTTAAATGCACTCCAGGACAAAAAAATATGTAATTTTTGTAGCCATGTTCTGTTTTAATACTAAAACTGAACAGTTTGGCCATACATTTTAGGGGAAAAACAGAGAAATGAGCAAGCTTGAGACCACCGTGTTAACTGAAGTGCATGGATAGCAGCATCATGTTAAATCTTAGACACAAATAGGTCTTTCAAGTAGACAATGACCCCACGCATGCTGCCTGATGATATACAAAGTGACCTAAGGATGAGAAAGTCGGTGTTAGAGTGATGAGAGAGAGAGAGAGACGTGCAAACACGTAATATAAATCTTGATTCATCTTGTTTTACCAAGGTCTTTTTATCTTGGACACAATTCATCTTGGTAGAATTTCAACAGATGAAATTAATTTCCTTTTGTAAGCTTCATCACAGAGGGGAGTCACTAATCTGCATAATGATGATTAATGCCTGTAGCAGGAGTGCAGAGAGATATCTCCGCGAGATACTTTGCCTCTAGCTGTACTTTTTACATCCCCCGCACAGTAGAACACTTAGGAAAATAAAAAACAAAACATTTTTGTACCATTTGAAGAGAAAATGTGCACCCATATTCTCATTACTATCAACTATACCTGTTCACTTGTTAAGTAAACAAACAACTAAGTAGCAAATTAACCAACAAAATAGCACCAACTCTGAGTATTTAGGCATTTAGCCAGGGTGAAGACGATTTTGGGAAGTTTAACTTGAGCATCAGCTCGATGAAGCAAGCAGATCTAATCACCTTTAAACGTGGCATAGTAGTTGGTGCCAGGGGAATTGGCTTATAAATGGTTCAAGAAAGGCAACACTGACTCAAATAATCACTCTTTACAAGCAAGGTATGCAAAATACCATCTCTGAACATGTCAAACCTTGACTTGTATGGGCTGCAGCAGGAGAAAACCACAACAGGTGCCAATCCTGTCAGCTAAGAACAAGAAAGTGAAGCCATAGTTCCCACAGGCTCACTAAAATACCCTGATCCAGTGCGTCTAGATTAACATCTAGACTATCTATTGCAGCTAATGCTGCAACATTCAGTTGGTAGGGTCAGAATTTAGGTTAAAAAACATGAAAGCATTGCTCCATCCAGCCTTGTATCACTGGTTCAGGCTGCTGCTGATAGTGTAGGGTGTGTTTTCTTGGCACACTTTGGGCCCATTAGAACCAGCTGAGCTTAATTTAAATGCCTGGTTGCTGACCACATTTGGCCATCTATTTTATAGCCGTAGTGCACCCATCTCCTGATAGCTACTTCCAGGAGAACAATGCACCATGCTGCATTTTTAAAATCATCCCAAACTGGTTTATTCAGAGTAGTCTACAGCCATCAGATCTCAGTCCAATAGAGCCCATTTGGGATGTGGTGGAACGGGGGATTGGCATCACGGATACGCAGCCAGGAAATTAGCAGTACAGAGTGATGCTATCATCATAATGGGAACCGTAATTGATAAATGCATCACAAAAAATTAAGGTTGTCCTGAAACAAAAATGTTTTTTAACCAAGTATACCTAATAAAGTTGCTGGTGAATTTATTTATTTAGTCAACTTAGTGTTAAACTGCTATGCAACCATACCTAATTTGCATTCCTGACACAAGCTTGTCCTTAAGTGCATCACCAGAGAGACTTGAAATTAGCATCTGACAAGTTTAACTATTAAAAACTATAATTTGGTGCCCACCAGTGTCAACGAGTACAATGGGAGCTGTCATCCAAAGCACTCATTATATCATCAGTTTAAAGTAAAAATATATAAATAAACAGCCGTGACACTTTCTCAAGCACTCCTACATGTTTGAAGTTTCAGCTAAACGTGTCCTTCAAGCGCTCAATGACAGACTGCTGAGAGATATAATTAAAAAAAAGATGCTCGAATGATAAACATGTACCTGACAGGCATTGACACTTACCTTCCAGAGTTTCTCCACCCTCGACAACTTGTGTGCTCTCATTTTGCCAGAGAGGCGGCACTGAGTGATGGGGTTGCAGCAAGATGTGGTGAAAAGTCATAAAAGAGACACACCTCAGGACCACACTGAGAATAACCCCAGCATCCACACTCCACCCATTAAGGCGAAGCGTGCTTATCTGTGGATGCGCGCGCTGTCCCCGCGGCCTGTTCCTGACTGCAACACTGCCCCGGCTTTCCCCCCAAAAAGAGCTTGAACCCGACACCCCTGCTGTGGCGGTGCAGGTCGGATCACTGAGGGAATATCAGGCAGATCGGGGCTGCCGCTGCTGCTCGTACGCATTCCTGCAACACAATGCCGAAAGGAGGGTGATGAGCGCTGCCAGCGTGCTCAGGCCCTTCACTACAATCAGCACTGAAGCACTTACCTGGGCCATTAGCTGCATCTTGCCTTCAGCACAGATCAGCATTACACACCACACGCAGAGCTCCTGCCAATTTATGGAGCATTTCAAACAGTCTGAAGTCTCTCCTCAACTTTCCCTGGCAGCAGTGTTTCACCCACAACACCAACTTTTGTTCTGCACTGATAGCAGCTCATCCTATGGAGTCGGGGTTCAAGCGGGGTTTTGAATGTGCCGACGCAGGCAGTCTGTGGGTCCCGGAGGAGCTGATACCTGTACGGTGTCGCAAAACTGTACACACGATCTGTCCCCGCAAGGCTTTGCAGGAAAAATAAATACGCTGTGTAATGTGACAACTCCCCGTTAAGCCTCTGTCGCTTCTAAATTATTAAAAAACAAAGCAGGTAGAATATTTCTCCGAATACAAGAAAATCCCTTTAAAAAAAATGTCAGAAAATGTTGTCGGTTTTAGTCAAAAAATAAAAAGCTTTTAAATGGAGCTCACGCCAAGGTACAGTCAATGCAAAAACACACAACTAAATAAAAAAAACAGACAGGAAGATAAAAAATAAAAAACCCTCCTTGAATTGATAACCTTTGCATGTCTTATATGTTATTTAATAACTTATAAATGATGATTTTGTGGCTGCAAAATAGCTTCATAAACATGAAGTACATTCCCATAACGCAAAAGCAAATCTGGTGAGCAAAGAAATAACAACTCGGCCAGTTCATGGCTCCTTTTTTTGGTGGATATACCATTTGACAAGCTGCTCACTCCCAGAACACTGACTCGCTCAGCGGTGCTCCCCAACCTTCACCAAACATTCATTATCTCACATCTATGCTTGTCTCCACGCGACCCCAGTGCAAAAAACACCTCGGCTTCCAGCTCGAGGTAAAGTGACCCACCCCTGAATGAGCTCTGCGCCTCACTCAGACTCCTGAGCCCTGATTCAAAGGAATCCGTGGGGAAGTATTGACCGGAGGCGATGATTTTTCCTGCTGCAAAACTGATGCAATACAAACTGTACCTTCAGAGAAAATGCTTCACGCGGTCATGTGTCTGTACACAAAAATGACAGTCCCACAGGCAAAAGGAGTACGCGCGATGTGCTACTGCTGAAGAAGATACAGAGAACAGCTTGGAGATGAAACAGAGTACAACAGCTAGGAACCCACCTTCATGGCAAGAGGGACAAATGGTCATGTTCCCGTCACTCCTCTGAAGAGCAGAATGCACACATGGGTCCGACAAGGAGACAGATCTCATGGGTTATTCATTAGAAGACTAAACTAGAGCCTCGAGGCGGGAGAGGGCCCTCTGTGCCATTGTTTAAACCAACAGGCAGACCTTAAACACAATACAGAATCAAACTATTTACACCGGATCCACAACGTAGATGTGTTGATGGTGAAATTCAAGGGTCCTGAGATTGTCCTGAGACTCAGGGAAGGGTCGGCTTTAACTAAAAATGTGTCCATTTGGGAGATGATGTTTACAAGGTTGGAGGATAAAAGAAATGTAAAAAAATTAAACTGTCAAAAAAGCTAGACACACACACAGACAATGACCCTGAGCATAATGTCAAATTATTTACAAAGCAGGTTGACAACAACAAAATTGTTGAGCTTTGGAGTGGCCATCACAAAGCCCTGAGCTGAGTCCCAGAGAACATTTGTTGGCAGAGCTGAACAACATATGTCTGAGCAAGGCAGCTGCTCCACCGGTCCCAGTTACACCGGTGCTGTCAGAAGGAAGGGTCGAATCTCCATCAAACTACTGTGAGAAGCTTGTGGAGCGATAATCGAAAGATTTAAACCAGGTCGTGCAGTGTGGGGTCTGTGCTACTGAATGTAAACGTCAAAATCTGAAGAAAGTGAAAATCCTTTTTATCCTGGCGTTAAGCAAATAGAAATAATTTTGGCAATCCTGATCGACCTCTAAAAAGGAAAAGTTGTGTCTGATTTAGTGACCCCCCCTCCCCATTCCTTGACCCCCCTCCCCATTCCTACACCAGGAGTAAATTGTTAATTCCACCTAATAAAGTGGTAGGGGTAATTGAAATAGTTTGAAAAGAAATCATAATAAAAACAAATACATATTTGTAATGTTTGTGTCTGGATAAAGTGTAGACACTTTCCTAAGCCAATGGAACAAAAAACCACGAGCCTCTTAGAGACACAGAGGACAAGCCTAAAAACTCAATATGGCTGCAACAGAGAAGCAAAAGCCCCAAAGCACAAACCACAGCGTACCTTCAGTCTCACCTGGTTTAGTCTCTCAGCACTCTTTTCTAATGTTGTAAGCCTCAAACAGCTCCTGTTGTCAAACAAAGGCTAAATGCTTAAAAAGAAATAAAAATACTAAAATGTCAGAAAATCACCGGGGACCTCGCAAACGGATGCCTTCAAACGTTTCTTCTGTTATTTAGCCCTGCAAAGTGTGAATGCAGAAACCAAGAGCAGTTTCAGTCCTGCTGCTGTCTGTCTCAACCTGTGGACTCGAGTTGCTGCTTCCCTAAATGCAAATTTAAACCCTGCATGATGAAGTGAGATTGACTGAACTCCTGTCTTGTGTTCTGACTAAGTTAGGGCCGCGCTTTTCTTACCAGCACACAACCCACACAACCGTGTTACATACAGTAGGTCTGCAAAGATTTCCTCAGACGTTTAAATTAAAATGTTTGCTGTTTTAGTTTTGTAAAGATTAAGCCAAACAAGCCTGCTGTGCCTCCTGATCAGTCCGCCTGCAGAGCGCATCGGATCTGACGGAGTAAAGTTAAAAGCAGTGAAGGTGGAATAATGAGCAGCGCTTACTTTGCATTCAAACAGGTTTTGGCAACGAAGCAGCTTCCTACGAGGCTGTGCTCAGGGAGAAGCACGTTTATTTCTGCGTTTTAATGTAACCCGCTATGAAACAAAAGAAAAGGGTGTTTTGATGTTGATTCATGGCTTTGTTCTCATAATCGCTGCTCCCCTTCCTCGTTTTTCTCAGAGACTCGTCTTTACCCTCCTGGAGTAACCAAGCATTTAATGGCCGAGTTTTAATGATCACAAACAGCAAAACCTGTTGTGTAATTAATGGTAAGCAGAATGCACCTTCTCCATCTAGATTTACCTTAAGAGTACCTTTTTAGCAGTATATCGTCTGCACAATGTCAGACATGTTTAAAGCCATACAGCAAAAGTGAGAACTATTATATGTTATCTTTGTGTTGGTACTGTAACACAAATCACACTGAAGTACAAGAAAAAATCTTTAGCTTTCAACATTTGTTACAAATAAAATAAAATAAAGAAAGTGGGACATTCATTGTACTGAACACGCAGAGGTTTTGGGTCTCTACTGTGTTTGAGTTTTCTTCATTTCTCTTTTATTATGTCTCAACAGGTTTAGCCTTATGACTTTATTATGGTGTCCTGTTTCTTTGTGCATTTGCATTTCTTGTCCCCTGGGTGAGAAGACTCTGTGTGTCAAAAGCTGCACTTTCACTGACCATTAAATTGAGCCAACTGTAATTGTGACGATAAATTAGCTTAATGGAAACACTGCAATAAAAAAAACTAATTTTTCAATAAAACCTTTTTGTGCAATGATGAGGGGTTTTTTGGCCATTTCGAAACTGGTATATTTCATAAAACTGCGGTGGAAACAGTTTTTTCCGCATCGCATGAGTCACATAATACCCAACCGGATGCTACTACTGGTAAAAAAGACGAAGAAGATGACAGGAAGCGTTGAATCCATAGCACGTAGCCATATAATGGATTTATCAATCTAACTAATGTCTCTTCAGATAGCTGATGATAAGCTCTAGTGCCATGGCTGAAATAAGAATATCTCATGTTTACATCAGTCGCCACCATGTTTTTTAATGAGTTATCACATGAACAAACTTTAAACACGTGTGATTTTGATAGCATTTCTTATTTAATGAGAACACGATTTGTATGAAAAAAATATATATTTTGGGGGGGACGGGCACTAGCAGAATGTAGACAAAGTTTTGTGCATATTTGTACTGGAAACATGGCTATAGTTCCGCTTCCTCTGTTAGTCTCCCTCCCTCAGCTGCCCTGCCTTCATTTTGCCTCGGCTGCTGCACATTTCCTCTGACTAGCTGCTCTGGTTCATCTGTCACCCCCCAACCCTGCCTCAGTACATAAGCTTTCTGGTTGTTTGTGTTCAGCTGCCAAGCACTCCGTTTCTCCAGCCTCCCTGTTTCTGGGTTTGCAGGAGAACATTAGCGAACAAACAGCATCATGAAGACCAAGGAACACAGCAGACAGGTCAGGATTGTTCATTATTGTTTAGAGTTTTCCTTTTCAGATTATCTTTCAGTGTCCTAGTTTTTCTGTTTTCCACATACTTGGACTTCTTTCTGTTTACTGCCTGTCATGTTCTGTTTTAATTCAATCAGTCTACCTGTTTTCGCCTGAACCATGCCACTATATATATATATATATATATATATATATATATATATATATATATATATATCCTGCTCAGTTTCATTCACGCCTCATGGATGAATGCTGTTTGCCATGTAAAGCTAGTCCACGTCTATGGTACCTCATGCCTTATTGTAAGTTTTGTTTCCTTTATTAAACCTTTTCAACTCATTGAGCTGCGTCTACTTGCCTGTCTGCATTTGCATCCAACTCCAAGTCAAAGCACAGTCATGACACACACGGGTTTTCAAAAATTAATAAGGTATCATTGGACCAAAGGAGGCCTAAATCATAGCTTAGCTGAGGGAATATGGGGCATTACACATAAAATGTAAAAAAAAAAAGACTCTTAAAAGGTAAAAAAAAAAAAAAAAAAAAAATCACATCTTTTTCTGCTTTGTTCTATTTTCAAGCATAATTGCTATGGAAGAAACAAGACCTAAAGTTAAAGTCCATTGATCTGTTCTGTCTTGATACAATTCAGCACAACTCCTCCATGGTTTGTTTATGGCCAGAAAACATTTACCCTAAATCTGTAATCGCTACAAGCCACACTCGAGCCATGACCCCAGTTTACCCTTTTGCAAATCAACCAATACAGGAATGTAACCCCGTTGCTTGTTGATCCAGGGGAGTATCAGTGACAGGTCGACTTCAAACCCGCTCATCTTCTAAATCCTTTCCCAAAATAAGTGGAGAATACAAAAAAAAAAAACATCTGAGTCTAATGAATGGAGCTTAAAACTCCACATATATATAAGCACGACACACCATCCCCACAGTTAAACATGGTGGTGGCAGCATCATGCTGTGGGAATGTGTTTCCTCAGCAAACACCAGAAAGCTGGCCTGAGTTGATGAGAGAATGAATGGAGTTGAAGGTAGAGTCTATGATTTTTTCTGGAAGTTTCCCCAAGTCCCTTTTTTAATAACTTAACATGCGCAAGACCATCTTACCTGCTCTTCTCCTCGGGGGGATCATGTGAATAAATCTCCCAAATCCACTCTAGTCTTATTTCTTTCTACTGAGGCCTTCTTATTCTTCTCTTAAGCCGTTCACTTCTTGCAACTCTCAGCCATTTTCAAAGTATACGATTAAGAGCAGCGGAGCTACAATGAACGGCTAACACCGAAGCTAACCGGATACATAAACAGTGCACATGCGCAGCCAGCAAATGGAACCTAACAAGGAAGTTAACCTCCTCTTTCTGAATACATACTTTATTTACTACCGTCAGGATGGAAGGACAATTTCACCCAGTGTTTCTGAACAGGATTACCAACTATAGCTTAAGAGAAAAATATTCAGTCTCTAGCTGAACAAACCTGGAAGAGACATGCTGCAAATGACCTGCAGCGGTGGATGCTTAGAAAAGTGGCTCCACTAAGTATTGACTCCGCGGGGGTTGAATTAATGCATGCAGACTTTTTCTGATTATACTTGTAAAAAAAAAATCAACAAAAAACATGTATTATGTTCCTTCCACTTCACAATTTTGCAAGGCTTTGTCTTCCAAATGTGTCTTGTGTCCCCCCCCCTTCCAGTGTTTACTTTATGATCTGACCATCTTTAATAGCCTCAGTCGTCCATAAATGTGTCTATATCTCAGTTCAATCATATGCTTGTGTGCTTGCATGCGTCTCTTGAGGGAGGATGTTTGCTGCTGTATTATGCCGGGGTCGATAAGGGAATCTGCCTCAGTGACACAACAGATTACTGCTGCCTGGTCTCAGCCCAGAAGAAAGAAGTGCAATAGGACTCAAGAGAAGCTGCAGCTCTGCTTCCCTGCTGTAATTCTCGGCGACAGAAATGTTGTTGGAAAAAAAAATTAACTTCCCTTGCTCCTGTTTTCTCTCCCTCTCCCTCTCTCTCTCTCTTACAATTTAAATAAAATGTGCCTTCTCTTTGATTTGAAAAACAAAAACGAGTAAGCATGGGGTGCACGTCTTACTGTCTGGTTTCTTGTCACACGCCTTGCAACCAATATGATGGTTTGCCCTCTCACCTGCTTAAATTAAATGTCACAGTTAAGCAGTACATTGGTGGCATAGCCAGAAAAAGATCTTTACCCGTGTCTACAAGTCAAAGTGTGATTGATGTAACTTTGTGATTGTATAACTTTTTTAAATCCCGTTGAGACGCGACACTTTCACTCTCCTCCAGGATCAGTAATGGATCCCTTAATAGCCTGACTGTGGTTACAGAAGCTGTTCCCACTCTCTATGCTTTGAATAAGACAAGTAATACTAATCAAGACGACAAGGATGAATATCCTCATTGCTGGCTTTGTATAGAGTGTATAATCCTCCATTGACTGTAACACAACAGTCTCTAGTGGCAAAGCAGACACAGTGCAGGCAGGTCTGGAGAAATGGCTTCCTGTGGAGATAAAATCTATGTGGAATAAACCTGTTACTGTGACAAGGAGGATGTATACAGTAGTGCGCTCTAATGGCTGATGGACGAAAACCCCTAAAATCTCCCAAACGCACCAGTTGTTATCATTTTTGCAGTTCCTGAAGCTTTATCTCACAAACGAATGCTCCCTGAGATTATACAATAAAAAACAGACATGTACACAATGGGAGAAGAGAAAACACGAAGCAAGCTGGGTTACAGACGGTTACATTTGGCCAGAAAATAATAATCGAGCGCTCAAAAGCAGTAAAAATCTTTACAACAAAAAGAATGAACAGCAGATCAGATTAGGATCATTAAGACGACACAAATGAATTTAGACAAAAGAAGGCTGTTTTTTTTTTTTTGTTTTGTTTTTTTTACAATTTCAACCAGCTGAAATTAGTTGCAGCCCAAATGAAACATAACAACGGGCTTTTAGAGTGTGATGTGAAGGAAATTGATCTAAAATGCTCACATGGGGGGTTTAATGACACCTCACAATGTTGCTTCACCCAATTTTAAGCGCAGATGGATAGAGCTCTCCATCATTAGTGGATAAAGAGGCTTTCCCGCACTGAAACACTGAATGGTAATACCCGTCAGCCTGTGTAATCTGACAGTAAATCTGAAAGAGGTGGAGACACTGGCAGCCTGATGAGCTGCTGCTGACAGGTCTGCTGAGGGGTTGGGAAGGGCAGGCGGGGTGAGGGATGATCGATGGCGCGTCAGCAGAGTACAGACGTGCTGGGCAGGGGATGGACAACCTATTGAGTTGTTCTCTGGAACCAAAAAAACAGAAACCCATAGCGAATAAGTCTGTCAATGGGGGCTAGGGCACATAAAAAGAAGAGAGGGCATAAACAGGCAACTCGTTGTTTCTTGGATTATCGAAATAAATCACAATCAACCCACATGGGTTTATTTCTGCTGTGGTACCTTCCGTGACACGAGCAGGGGAAAGCTGTGTCATCTCCAGATGGCATTTTGGGCCAGGAAACTGCAGTGTGTGTGTGTGTGTGTGTGTGTGTGTGTGTGTGTGTGTGTGTGTGTGTGTGTGTGTGTGTGTGTGTGTGTGTGTGTGTGTGTGTGTTGGTTCACATGGCTCACAGCCTCGCCCTCCCCACCTTTGCAACCATAGCAACATCGAGCAGGAAGTCCTGCTGCGGATGCTTTGTTGTCCTGCGGGGAGCAGCTGCGCTGGGTGACAGCATGTCTGCCTTTGGTGGCCTTTACCGAACACTGGCTCAAACGTTCAGCGGCCACTTTTGTCTTGATATCAGGTTTTGATTTCGATTTTCCACCCTTCCGGAAGCACAGTATTCTGTCTTTGTGGCTTTGCTTTTATGTTAAACGTTTTAAAAGGTTGTGGCTCTTCACGCCTGGCTGTCGTCAATGGAAAAATAGTATGCCTACCTTTCTCTTTCATGTTAACATTTGCACTTTTTGCTAATAAAAATCAGGAAAAAAAACTACATCAAACCGGACCTATTAATCTGAACAGAAAAACCAAAACAAAGTAACTTCTGGGCAATTTATATGTATTTTTAGGGGATTTGGTATAATAAATCAACCTAGCTGTTGAAGTTGTGGGGAAAAGTATACTATTTCAAACTTAATTAGACAGGAAATAGAAAAGTAAGGTGTGCATTAAATTTTTCAGTCTTTTGCAGCCTCAGACAGGCTTTCTTTCATTGATTCATGTTCCCATCCACTTTGGTCAACTTCTATGTTCCCATTGAAGAACACAACCCCACAACATGACACTACCACTATCATGTTTCACAATGACCATGGTGATTTCATGGTTGATGTGCCGTGCTATCATCTGCCCAGAGCACTTCTTCCACATGATTGGAATGTCCTGTTTATGGATTGAGGCTTGTGGACTTCTAATGAAATTTATTTCAACAATAACGTTCTTCTCACCGCTCTTCTGTAAAGGCCAGTTTGAGGCTGTATAGCGAATAGTTGTCATTTTGACAGATTATCTCACCTGAGCTGTGGTTCTCAGCAGCTCCTCCAGAGTTACCGAGGCTCTCTTACCTGATTCCACTTCAGGTGGATGGACATGTCTTGATAGTTTTGCTTTAAAACCATACTTTTTCTGTAGATGAATTGCAAAGCAATCCATGAGATGTTAAAGCCCTGGGTTCTAAATAAATCCTTGTTTAAACATCTCCACAACTGACCTACTGGGTTTCGTGATGCTGTTTGTTCACTAATGTTCTCTAAGAAAGTTCTAGGGGCAGCTGTGTTTATACTGAGATTAGATAACACACGGGTGAAGTCTAGCTACTAATTAGGCAACTTTTCAAGCCAAAAGTTACTGGACCTGATGTGGAGTATCAGGTGTAAGGGGTTAACCTGACTCTCGCCAGCTGTATGTCGCTCCGGCTAGCTTCACTCACATACATCTGGGACCTCTCCCATAGAAAGTGATTTCTCCAACCAATTTTATTGTCTAGCCAATCAGGACGCTGGGCTGGAGTTTCATAGATGTGACGAAGTGGAGAAGCGACCGTTACGTGACACTGTTTTGATAGCAATGGCGGCTCGTTGAGGAAGCAAGCGTTAACATTGATGCTGCTATATCTTCCGTGTTGTCCAATTACCCTAATGTTGTTTCATTAAAAGAACATCAGAGGACGGCTTTAAAGGCTTTTGTTGGTGGAAACAATGTTTTTGTCCTTCTCCAGACCGGATTTGGCAAGTAACCTAATATGGTTAGCGGTTAGTACGAACCATATTAGGAGGCCTTTAGTCCTCAACGCGGTCGGCCCGGGATCGACTCCGACCCGCGGCGCTTTGCCGCCTGTCTTTCCCCCCTCTTCCTGTCAGCTCACTGTCAATAAAACGCGTACCACTAGAGCCGCAAACACATAAAAAAAAAACGGGTTAGCTTCGGTGTGAGTGGTTGAAATAGCACGTCGATAAAGATGACAGACAAGTGGCTTATCCAATCATATGCAAGGATTTTTGATAAGGCCCAGCCTTCAATAAAGGCAATTCCTATGGAGAGGTCCCAGATGTATGTGAGTGAAGCTAGGCGGAGCAACATACAGTTGGCGAGAGTCAGGTTAATAAGGCGTAAAATACAAAAAAATGCAACACTGGAAATGATTATTTATAAAAAATATTTAATAAAAAATTAAAAACCGTGCATCCTTCTCCTTCCACTACACATAACGTTTTTGATTGTTCTATCACAACAACTCCAGCTGAAGTACACTGAAATTTGTGGATGAAACGGAACAAAATGTGAAAACTTTCAAGGTGTTTAATTACTTTTGCAGTGTATCGTCGGCTTTAGCAGTTGCTGGTCAGTTCGATTCTCTAATCCAGAAAACTACAATCACCTTGTTTTATGGACATGATAAAGTTCTGATGCAGGAATGAAGTTTTGTATTCTAAGCTAAACCCGTCTACTTATAATGTTATTTTCTAGCCACTGACTGAACTTACTCTTTGTTTATGTCTCTCTGGATTGCAGTGCCGTCATGAAACGTCGCTTGAGCAGCATATCTATTTTTAGACAGCAGTGGCTTTGCCCTTCCAAATCTGTCACTCACAGTATCGTTGTTCGGTGTTTGTCTGATGGCGGACTCACTCATATTACCATTGGAAACTGTGGGAGATCTTTTTACCAGCTGAGACAAGCAGTTTTGTCTGATGGACCACACTCAGAACAAGCAAGACGTCCAGTGTTCTTATTTATGAAACACTTTAATATGTTTGAATTGTGAAGATCAGACCTTTTTAAGTTTCTACAAGTTTGTTTTTGAAGGGAAGAACCCTGAGTGAAATCACAAATGCTGCAGGATGCCATGCAGACTACATGCAGAAAGCTTCTGGCCTAAATGAAAACCCAGGACTTGCAGGGAAACACCTCTAACAACTGTTTTCACCTTATGCGATTTTTGTATTTACTGTGAAATAACCCAACGTCATTTTAAACTATTTATTGGAAATTTAATTTTAAATTTTTATTGTTTATGTATTATTAAACCAGGCAGGACTGTGGAGATTTAAAAATCTCATTTATAAGTGCATCCTGCCAGGATGACAGCAGCTCAGAGCGGCACTAAAATAAACCGTCAAACACTGCTGAGCTTCCCTGTTGTAGTGACCTTTCACATACAAGGTCTGCTTTCCTCCAGCTCACTCCATATTGTCCTTGTGAACCATTTAGATTTGGCCACAGCAATCTCTTACACTACGCAGGAAGTTTCTCTGAATCTCCAAAATATGATTGTATATTAAGAGTTCTGCTGAAAACAGTCTTGTCTGACTGTCTGTCAATATATGTCAATGTTTTTTTTATAAGAATTATGTTGTGTAACTGATGTGGAAACTTTGAAACAATCCATAATTAATCCATTAGTTGGCTTTAAACTATAGCTGCACTGTAAAAGGAATCTCAATTGTAATCGCAATATCAATTTGCGCATTATTGCAATGGCAAGAATCTGCTTGTAATCAAATATTTAGCAGGATATCAAAGCTCACCTGTGACAGACTGGTGACCTGTACAGGGTGTACCCCGCATCTCACCCATTGACAGCTTGGATGGATGGATGGATGGATGGATGGATGGATGGATGGATGGATGGATGGATGGATGGATGGATGGATGGATGGATGGATGGATGGATGGATGGATGGATGGATGGATGGATGGATGAAAGCAAACGTGTCGGACATTCACGCTCTGCAAAGCTATAATATATCTGCCCGGTTGAAAGGACTCTAACTGCCCTTAATGTGCAAACCAGGAGTATTTTTTTTTTCATTCCTGTGATTAAAGTGCCTTTAAAGTTAACGTTAATCAGAATCAATATCATTACCACAATTTTCACCAATATTATTACCATAAACTATTTTCTTGAAACCAAGCAGCCCTACCTTATCAATTAAGTAAACTGTTAAACTTTGAGTTTTGAGCTTGTCTTTTTACTTGACAAAATTCAGCCGGCATGGATCAATCAGTGAAAATTCCCATAGAAAGACAGTTCAGCTGTTCAGGTGAATTTTTGTTTTTAATAAAAGCACCAAAATTCCCTTATATCCACTAATATTATTAGAAATAACTTAGCAAAACCTAACTTTTAAAAATCTGAACGAACCGTTTACTGATATTACTCCTGAATACCTCTTTGTGTGTTAAATAATAACAACATTTTTGATAACATTAATAACAAGACTCTGTTGTTGTTTTCTGATATTTTCATTTTAAGGGAATTGTAATTAAAATAGTCTTCCCCCTAAATAAATTTTGACTTTCAGAAAAGTGCAGAAATCTGCTTTTTTCTTTGATTTGTGATGTAAAACGCTTGATGGAAAATTAAAGCACTATTCCTTTAGTCTGCTTTATTTTAGATGATGGGACTGATTTATTTATGACAATTAATATAACTGAACATAAGATATCAACACTACATACTTAGGATCCAGATTACATTGGATAATTCAATCATGCAAAACAATAAACCACCATCACTCTCAGCTACACATACTTGAGATGTACAACTATCCGTCACCGCCCTGTTCAGAGAGCTTTGGTGTCTCAGGACGGATGATCGTTGAAGATTAGTGCAGCCCTCAGTGAGCATTCATCACCTGAAGAAAACTTTTAACCCTGACGCGGAGATAATGAGGACAACCTAATGCTTTTCACTGGCTCCCTTTTCTTTTATCTGGCTGCTCTTGTTGAGCTCCGTCTGGCTGATTTATCTGAGTTGCACATCTCAAAGGAAGCGCAGACCCGACCCGAGACTCGGGAACTGGGCCAAACTCTCTCGCTCAGAACTGGAGTATCTCTGAGCAGAAGGCGCATGAGGACGCACGGAGACAGAGCGTGTACGTGTCAGCCCTGGGCGGTCGCATGCAACGTGATTAAATTCCACTTTAAAGTGAACAGTCAGCGTTATCGTTCACTTTTTTTTTGTAATATCCGACTCACAGTACCGTGCGTTACGATGACATATACATGATTTTACAATAATCTAAACTTATTGCCGTTGGTTAGAGGATGACAGAAGCTTTCAAAGGAGAAGAAAACGTCGCTAGTCATAAGTGATTATATTTTTTTTAAAATACATGAAGAGCACAGAGAGCTAAATAAAACCCTTTTTGCCTTTGAATCTGTATGCTATTCACCATTAACCCATCCATCCATGGGATCAGGTCCACGAGGGGGAACTGAACTCATTCAGGGAGCAAGGCTTTCCCAGGCTGGAATGGATAATAAGCCCCTGCAGTGAGTTCTGGCTCTGCCCTGGGGTATCCTCTCAGGGATATATCCCTCTAAAGGGAGAAGCACAGGAGGCGTCCTGATCAGATGCCCGATCCACCTCAGCTGACTCCTTTCGATAAAGGTGCAACGCCTCTACTCCGAGCTCCCCTATCTCAGCCTATCTCGAAGGGTGAGGTCCAGTCGCTCTATGGATGAAGCTTTTTTTCAACTTTGTGACCCTATCATGGATTACAGAGACACCTCTTAGCATCTGGTGGCTGAGCCTTGTCTTAACACGGGCCTGCAACCTGTAGTGACTGACGTTGAGGTCGGGTACCATCTGACCGGGTGGCGGGTTTGCCTCAGCGAACCGACACTCGGCATCACAATCTGGCATCCGTAATCCCTGCTAAGACCGGAAGGTTATGGGCATGTTTCATATGCCTATTTCAGATCAGCGGCTCCTTATCTTTATTTAGACCAGAAAAATGTCTAACTTATAATCCCACACACCCGGTACAAACGAACAAAGCCATGCTTGGCTGGCCTGCTTGATTCAACCACATTCAGAGACATTTCTGTGTAAACGTTTGAATCACGTTTTCCCCTTTTGTTTCTTCAGAAGTGGTGTCTTTTCCACGGATTTTGCACATATCTTTGCAGAGAGACGTGCTTCACACTAATTTGTCCCCTTTAACTTCATCAAGGTTGTACCAAGGTCTCTACATTCTGTTTTCTAATTAAACATCCACACTTGCACTCATTCAGTGCTTCATATTATGTATTTGCATGTTTTTTTAGTCACCTGAGTGTTATGAGATGCAGTGGCTGAGGGTCACTGTTCAAACTGAATCCCACCTCGATGATTCCTGTATAACACGGATGCATCATACAGATATCACTGTAGTAACAATAAAAGGCAAGGTGAAAGGGAAAATTAAAGCGAATCGTCAGTACAATTTTGTTTTGTTGACAAGAGCCTTGGGGAAGAAAAAGAGCCATTAATTTGTATTTGCCACTCTGAGAATAAGGTGGCCACGAGAGACATGAGGTTTCACTAATGACTACTAATAGTTACACATGAATACACAGCTGTCATTACCAGGCCACAAGCAGCGAGAGGTCTGTCGCAGCTGTATTGAGAGAAAAAAAAGGTTGTTTTATGTGTTAAATACAAATACGGGGGGAAAAAATCAATCAATGTAAGAAACGCTTGATATTCAATATTTGTGCAAGCTCTCAGAGACTTTGATAACTTAATTAAAAGAAGGACATGTGCTTTATGTGATTGCTTTTCTCTGTTTGGAAACATTCTCTACAAGCTAACAGGCAAAAACAATGCATCACTATTTTTTTTTATTTTTCTTATCTGCTTACTATATAATTCTTGCTTAGGTTGGTCTTCTATATACTTCAGTGGGACTGAAGGATAAGGATTTAATAGGTAAGTAACAAAAATTTGATGATTAATTGTTTTATGTGGTGCTGTGAAAAAATATTTGAGCCTTTATAAATTTCCTCAGTTTTTGCTTTTTAGTTTTCCTTAAATTTTTCAGATAATCAAAATGTAAAAAGCTACCACTGCTCCAAACAATTCTACGATTATGTGATTAGGTAATTGCTTCCTAAACATAATAACCGAATAAGCCAGGCTTGGCAGCAACAGCTATGATAGCTGGTCCCTTATATACCTGTGAAGGAAGTTTGGGCCACTCTCCTTTGCAAAATTGCTTTATTTCAGCCACACAGGAGGGTTATCAAGCATAAATAATTTGTTCAAGGTCATGCCACCGCTTCCCAATCGGATTTAAGTCATTTTGACTAGACCATTTCATTTTTTGAGCCATTCAAATGTGGACTCGGTGGTACACTTCTGATCATCGTCGAGAGTTCAAGCCGAGTTCACTTAAGCCTAATGTGATTACCTGAAGGTCCGGACACTCTACTTCAGGAGTTTCTAACACAGAGCAGAACTCATCTTCCCATCAGTTGAGGCAACTCATCAAAGTCTTGTAAAACAAAACTGCCCCTGAGATGCAGTTGCTAAAATTTCCACATCAGTCCACAAAATATTTTTTTTACAAAGATCTTGGTTATCTTTGTCCAAGGTAAGATGTGCTTTTGTGTCTTTTTTGCCTTTGGAAGTCTCCCATGAACTCTCTCATCAATTAACTTATTGAAGGCAAATTAGGCGTGCAGTTCTTTAGATGCTGTGTCCTTTTCTGACCTCATGGATGAGTGCTCGATCTTTAGATTTGGCCATGATATGATGCTTTTTGAGATCTTTTTTTATTGCTTCATGCTGTCATATGGGTTCTATTTAAATAATCTTTCTTAATTTCAGATTTGACTAGGCAAACTGACCCTAAGGGCAAAGCTCTTTCTCCTTAGTAAATGAAACCATCATTTGAAACCTGATGTTTGTGTTTAATTCAGATTATCTTGTTAGGATTTAAAAATGTTTCTTTTTTAAAATTTTGAACATTTAAATGTGACTAGTAAAACTAAAACATTAGAAATCTTTAAGGGGGTAAACACTTTTTAAATATATGATATGCTGACCTTAGTCCCTTTCGGGGGTTCACATATCTGCCCCTGTTGCAAATAAATAGAAATGTTTATATTTTCTAATCTCACAGGAAAGGTTAATGTAGGCAGGGTCCTGTCAGAGCCCCTCAGGCTTCGATCTGTTCGTAAAATATCTCAATATTTAACCTTCAGGTTTGACAGTTAATTAGGTTTCTGTTTGCAGTAAATGGAATGAGGAGGAAAATAAACTGCTGCTGATGTTTAACCTCTGCGTGACTCGGAATATAACACCAAACCCTTATTCATGCACACAAAGGATACAAGCAATTTAACAATTTTACAACACAGAAACAAAAAAGTCTCCCAAGAGCCCAGAAAGAAAGCAGCATTAATTAAATACCACAGCTTCTAATAAAAAAATCTAGCCCTTTTATTTCTTGTCCTTAAATTCTAATGCTGATGCTGCTACATTCTGATCTAATGATGTTTAGAGGCTACGCAGCTCTCGGTTGAGATAAAAGGAAAGTGAATCTGGGCAACTTCTGGGTCATTGTTTTTGCCTTTCAATCCACAAAATGAACGGGAACACCAATAGTGTCTTTAAACTTCACCCAAGAAGTGTTTTGGAAATAGAGCTCCGTGAAATGGACTCCCCATCTCCTAAGGCAAAAGGCAATTTCATGCTCCAGCACGACTCGGGGGAACCTCAGCAGTGAAGGTCACCTCAAGGTTAACAGCCTAAACTTAAGGAATATCTTGGAAGTCCAGCATTGCGGTAATAGCTGTAAAATCTAATCTTATGGTTGTTAAAGAAAAAAAATGTTTTTTAATGAACCAGCACTGAAGAACCAGAGAGAGAATCTTCCCAGAAATAAGGGGCGTATGTTAAGGAAGAAAGACTTTTGGCCTGCTCTGTGTCAAGCTGAGTATTTCTTGTTATTGATACTGACGGCTAGGAGAGTGTCAGTACTCAGCCTGTCTCAGCCTTCTGGCTAGACTAACAGGGATGGATAAATCCAAGGCGCATCAAAGATACATGTTTGTTTAAGTTAGAAACATTTCCTCTGGAAATAAGCGGCAGAAATGATTGCTTCAGACCTTCAGACGTGCAGCAAGAAAACACATGTTTTTTTTTTTAAAGCTGAAATCTGCAGTAATTATTTGGTGGTTGAGACATTTGGCTCAAGGATGGAAATGTGTAAATAAGAGGTAGTGTAGAAACTTGCTAAGATAAAAACAAACAACTTTATACATGTATCTGTAAAAGTCCACATACTCCTGAACTGTATTGTTTCCCATTTGGGCTCTGAGAGTCCAAAATAAAGTCCAGGGCAACTAGTCGCCTTCAGACATCCCCTCATCAGTAAATAGAGTCTGGTTGTGTGACATTTAATCTCAGAATAAATACGGCGATCCTCTGAAGGCCTCGGATGTTTCTTAGAGAAGATTAGTGAACAAACAGCTTCATGAAGAGCAAGCTGGGACACAACAGATAGCTCAGTCTGTGGAGAAACCTACAGCTCAGGTGAAATAATCTGTTGACAAGAAAACTATTAGCTGTACACGCCACAAATCCGGCCTTTACTGAAGAGCGGCAATAAGAAAGCCACTATTGTAAGACAGCTGCGAGAAGCCCTGCTTGCAGGTTGCCACAAACCATGTACAGGATACATAAAACACGTGGAAGAAGGCGCACGGGTCAGCTGAAACCAAAACTACAAATTTTAGGCCTGCAGGCCAACAATATGTGTAGTGGGAAATTAGCACTGCACATCACCCTTGACACACAATTACAGCAATGAAAGACGGCGGGTGCAGCTTCATGTTACGGGGATGCTTTTCTTCAGCAGGGACAGAGAGGCTGGTTAGTGTAGGTTAGAATATGGTTGGAGCAAAATACAAGACAACCCTGGAAGATAAACCTGTTAGACACTGCAAAAAAAAAAAAAAAAAAAAACTACAGCAGCAATAAGCATACAGCCAGAGCTGCTCCTAATGAGCCAGATCCAGTTACAATGATCCACTCAAGATCCAGAGCTAAATCCAATTTGGAGTCTGTGACTTGAACGTTCATGTTCACATACATGTATCACCTGGTTTGACTGATCTTGAGCTGTCTTGCAAAGAGGAACATGCAAAGATGTCGGTCTTTAAATATGCAAAACTGCATGGGACATACAGCGGAATACATGCAGCTGCAATTGCAGCAACAGAAAATTCAACAAACTATTTATTCTGTGAACTGATTATTATCCCAGCACTGCAATAATGCACGCCATGTGTGATGGTAACATAAAAATACACTCCAGACAATATTGAAACGTGTACTTGTAACATGAAGCAAAGTTTAAGGGGAAGAAATCCTTCCGTCTGGCGTCTCATGTGTTGTGTTTCGCTGAATCTGCATACGTGGCATTATGGCAATTTCACCTCCACTGTGAGGAAAGTCACCTTCAGTTCATGGCTAATCATGTCTACGTTTAAACAAATACTGCAGTTATAACTGTAGAGTACAAACATGTGCAACAACATCTATGATGTATATTAGACATGCAGCCTCACTTCATGTTTTAAGTCAAAGACTAGTTTGTTTAACATGGAGTAATGTTTTGAAGTGCAAGCATCTCTTGCTATCATGTTTTTACTGTTTCATAGTTTTTTTATGTAATGGTTGTCATTCGTTTGTGATGATTTAAAAATGTTTCTTTACTATTGTTTTTCTGTATTTTGATTGTTATGTAGTTATTATTTATATAATAAATATTTGAAAGTTTCAGATGTATCATCTGTCTTGTGAGTGGTTTTCATGGCTCTGTACAGTATTTTGCTTAAAAGAGCTTTTTTGAAATAACTTTGATTATTATTAAAATGCGCACACAAAAATGCCCTCTAAAGCCAACCACTATTCTGCATTCGAGCATGAGGCTCTTTCATGTTTGTGCGCTTCCTTCTAAGAAGTTATCTCACAGAGCACACACCAGAATCTCAAATGTATTTTGCCTGAGCCCTGTGGATTAGTGTTTAAAATAATCCAGATGCCCCATATTTTATAAACAAATCACTGAGTGATGAAAAAAAAACAGAGATTTCTGGCTATGTGAAGCCCTGTGCAAAATAACTCAAAATGGTAACAAAAAAGAACAACAAATAGACCAGCTTTTATATGCAAATCTAAAGATTTTACACAAATAGAGAGTGAAGCAACTATTATGGACCACATGGATATGTGGGGTCTTTTTTAGTGGAGACACCACCACACAGAAACTCAATAAAAACAGTCAAGCTGTCATTTCATGCACAACCAAGCACAACTTGTTTCTTTTAGTCAGGATCAAACACCAGACCTTTAAACTCTGTGTTGTGTTGCAAAAAAACATGTTTAAGTTTGAATGAGTTTCTGAAGAGAAATGATCTAAAGTTGAACATCTGGGTTCATTTCAATCTGTCAGTATGGTGCAAATAAACAACAAGTGTCTTACATCCTCATCTTCCCGTGGGCACTTTTTCCTGTACTGGACGTGAGCTCGGCCCTCGGCTCCTTGGTGAGAGGACTTGGTTCCGTTCTCCTCGTCTGCGACCTGTCCTCCGAGAAGGCGGCTGGCCTCAGGTGGGTGCGGAAAAGAATTGGTCGTATTGATCTTTCCGGTGAATCTCTGATACAGTGAAGCCATAGTAAAACGTTTCGAGTTTTGTTTTTGTCCTTGCTGTTCTTTGTTCCAGATTAAAAACACTTCACAGCATGGCAAGGCGGCAAAAAGTGTCTTGTCGTGTGATCGTTTTGTTTTAGTTTGTCGAGCGCTTTGGAGACGCAAAAAGACAGAAGGGAATGCAGTTTTACCTCTGATAAGATGAGAATGTTTGGCTTATGAATTAAGCGTCTGCAGATAGTGTTGGTAGAGGACTAACAAAGTGATGAACCGATAAGAAGCTCAATCCTTCATAGACGTCCTTTTCGCTTTGTCCAGGCGCACGGCGGACGCTCTCTTGAAGGTGTCAATAGTTGCCCTCCTTTGTATTCAGAACACGTTGTCTCCTGTCTTCAGTTTCCTGATGCCTCCTCACAGCCAGATAGTAGGCGGAAGCGCTGAGTTTCCATCAGATATTCGATCCTCAGCAGACTCGGAGGGATTGTCCACAAAAACAAAGGACCCGAAGATAATCATTCGTCTCTTTTGGCTTTAATTTTCCATCGCTGCTCTTACGCACCGGGAGAAGAAAAGTGTGAAGGACGCAGGGAGAGCCCGACGCTATTCTTCGCAGACGCGCTCTGCATGAGAAGTGACCTGCACGGAGAGGGGAGCAGCTTTGGCTGCCAGGGTTTGCGCGCTGCCGAACGCGCAATCACCCACCAGGAATGCGCTTTCTCGTTAAAAAAAAATGCGCCTTCGTTTAAATGCTCTGCTTAACAAATGTAATTTGTCAAGGCTTTTACGTATACGGAGACTTGATTTTGCCCCTCCAGAACGAGTGCATGCGGTCCCAAAGGACAGAGCTCGAGTGCCTCTCTGTGGCGCTACAGATTAGGACAGGGTGACCGCACACCTGACGGGGACGTAACGAGAAATACAATAATACAATATTTTTTCTTTACTTATTCGTTGTTTAATATACGTAACGATTCCTTATGGGAAATGCATTGTGAAAGTAATCACACCGCTACCCCCCCCCCCCCCCACCACCACCACCACCACCACCACCACCACCACACATACACACACACACACACATATTTTTTGCCACATTGCAACCAGACATTAATATAGTTTACCAGGATTTTAACTGATAGACCAACACAAACGAGTGCATGATTGTGGAGTAAAAGCAAGATGATACCTAATTTTCTGCATTTATAACTGAAAACATTCTGAAAAGTGTGGCATGCAATTATGTTTATGCACATTTAATCCAATGCTCCCAAAACAGAATCCAATGCAATTAATGTCCTTCAGTAGTCAGCTAATAAATAAATAGAATACAACTGAGCGTCATTTAATCTCCGTGTAAATGCCGTTGTTTAATTAAATGTTTTTAGAGCTATATATTCAACAAACAGCTTCCTGAAGATCAAGGAATACAATAGACATGTTAGGGATAAAGCCAGTGGTAGCTCATGATAAATAAAATGGGTGGGGGCAGGCACACTAAGTCAGAAAATACCACACAACAATTAGGGAGTGGTACCAATTGGGTACCTTTCACATTTGAACCGATACAGTACCGATACCAAGTACCTGGGAATCGATACCGGTACTTAACTGTATCTATTTTTGGTATTTTAGTTTATGTAGTAAAAAATGTTGGTTTGTTAATAAAATCAAAAAATTTTTCAATTTAACATTTATATCTCAACATATAGACTTGTTTGGATCTACAAATGAACCTTGTTAAATAATTTATTAGTTTTAACACATTGCCTGAATAATAATAAAGGTAATGTAATAATGAAACCAAATTTTACCTAAACATTTATCAGAGGCAAAGAGTGAATGAGGGGAATACGGGATTGAAGCTGTGTGTGAACAAAATTCAGGGAATTGTTTTAGTGCAACAGTTTCACAGAAGAAGAAAAATTTAGTTAAAACATTTTGTCCCACTCTGTAAATTAGGGCAGGATACATTTACAATGAGGGAAGAGGCTTTTCTCTCTGCTCTTTGTTCTGACTGCAGGAAAGTCTGAGGATGACGCAGCAGCTGTCTGTGTGTCTGTAAGACAGGGCTTGGAGAAGCTTGTAGAAGACAATGACTCCAGAATGATTATTACTTTCTTTTTTTTTCTTTCTTTCTTTTTTTTCCCCCCAGTGTCCTGTCTAGCAATATGGCAATAGGAATTGATGTCTCAATGCCAGATAGAGCTCGACAGATTTTGCTTTTACAAGTGGAGCGAACAGCTTTCGCCATAGTGCTCCACTTGATTTATGCTTGTAAATAGCTTTATTATGATTCCTGCAAGGAGAATTTCAAATTATATGGACATGACAATGGGAGAGTAAAGGAAGAACAAAAAGTGAAAGAGAAAGAAAAGGAAAAAAAAGAGTTGAGGTGAAAGAAAGAGGAGATAAAAGGGAGAGAATGATAAAACCTTCTCCGTCTGCTCCGTCACCTGGAAAGAGAGATGCAAAAAGAACAGCACAACCAACAGACATAAAGCAACAGATACAATCGAATAACACCTAGATGCCATTGCTAAATCATATATATTATTATGTAAGCTGACATGTGTAATGTGATACTTGAAAAAAGAAAGTGAAAGAACATAAATAAATAAATAAATAAATTATAAGATTACTGTATATAAGTGAACACTTAATACCTGGGACCCAGCACATGTGGGAGTTTGTGAGAGTGCACTAGTTTAGGTGAAAATTATCCAGAAATAGCTTGATAGTGATTGTGGAGAACCGAAGACCCACCTTCCCCGAGCACAGAGGCAGGCGTCAGGGAACCCGTAACCCTGGACTCCCAAAGGGGTCCCTAAAGCAGGTCGCCCAGGAGGGGCCGACACAGGATATCTGCAACCCCCCCCCCCCCCCCAAGGAAGGAGCAGAGACGACCCCGAGGAAATCCCCCAGCAACCGCAATGCCGACGCCCCCAAGAGCCGCGGGGACGAACCCGTGGGCTCCGCCGGCAGCTAGCCCCGCTGAAGTGGTCCCGGCCATGGGCCCTGAGGGCCAGAGGCCCCAGGGGCGCCCCGCCCCCGCGACGGGGGCCCCGGCCGCCCCCCGGGGGGCCAGGCCCCGCGAAGAGGCCGCCGGGAGTGGGCCGGTGCACGCCCGGGAACCCGCCCCAAACCCGAAGCCAACCAATGCGCCAGAGGGCCAAGGCGCCCGCCAACGAAGTGGAGGAGGGCAGGACGTGGGGGGATGGGCTCCGCACCTAGCGGAGACTTGAGATGTTCTTGGGAGAGGGAGCGGACCACACCCATACCTGGAAAAAAAAAAATGGAAAACTCATTCACACCATCCCTTTCTTGTGCCCCACTCACCACACACAGATTAAAAAAAAAAAAAAAAAGACGCTGTACACACATTCCCACATAATACTTGCATCCAACACTGACCAGAGGGGGGGGGGGGGGTCACCCCAAATCGACTATACGACTGCTTGTGCCCGACCCCCGGCCCCCGGCCCCGGACCAGACGCCCCCCGGACCGGGCCCCCCCAACAGGGCGGGCCAACACGACCCGCACGAGCCACCCAGCCAGAGCCCCCCTCACTCCCTAAATACCTAATAAACCCCCTCCCTCCCCCACCTTACCCTTGCCATCCCTGCCCCCCGCCCCTCCTGGGGGGAGCAGAGGCTCCCCCCAGGAGGGGCGGGGGCCAGGCAAGATTTTAAATTTTCAAAACCACCCATGACCACACATGAAAGATTCCATACATGATGATTAAAAAAAAGCTTGTAAAAAATTTAATAAATAAACAATAATTGCTCATACATTGAGTGGTGTCCGGTGAAATGGCAAGTACAACTCACCACACATAAACAGATTTAACTCAGGTTCATTCAGATGTCAGAGAGAAATCTAGCAAAACCTCTCGAGATCAAACGTGAGTTTAGATTAAATAAACACGGATGGCGAGGAACAACAATGTAAATAGCTTGTGGACTATTTTTAACAGAGAAAAACATTACAAAAAGAAAAGGCATGGGTAAAGGACTGAAGACAGCACGGACAGAGGCTTTAGGTTTGCCACAACATGAAATGGAGGTGAGTTGTTGTGTTTGTGTTTTTTTCATACGGGCTTCCATCACCTAGCTTTCTGATTGGCTATACATCACATTCAGCAGGCGACATGCTCATTTGTCCTTGGGAAACACCACATGTGCTAGGATACTGGACCAAGACAATCCAACATGCTGAATATCTCCGATTTGAGGTCAGTGCAGACTCAACGTCCTTCCAAGCAGATTAGATCGCTCTCAACACACCACACGCAGCAGGAGTATCTCATAAGGTTACCTTATGAACCATCCCGATAATAATCCCAATAATTTGACTGTCGGAAGGGCAAGATAGGGGCAAAAACCAAGGCAATTATCTTGCTGTGTGAACCTGGCATAGGCTGACAAGACCGGACAGGAAGTATTAATCAAAGATGCAACCAAGAGTATAATCAAAACTCTGGAAGAGCTGCAGAGATCAACAGCTCAGGTAGAATGTGCCAACAGGGCAGCGCAAAAGAAGTCCCATTTGAAGAATGTCACAAGCCGCGTAGTGAACAAAGCCAACATGTGGAGAAAGGGTTCTGGTCAAATAAGACTAAAATGGACATGTTAACGCTGTAAACTGCACAGAGATTCAGGTCAATGTTGATGGGAGGATGGTTGGAGCTAAATGCAGGGCAATCCTGGATGTAAACCTGCGAGAGACTGTGTAGAGTCATTTTTATAATTAACTGTCTTAGTTTAGTTTTATATAGTCTCCCAAATTATGTCTATCAATAAAAGTTAAGCTTTAATGCAGCAAATGGGAAAAGAGAAAATCGTTTGTATAGGCATATGTTTTTGTGCAAGGACCTAGGGATTAATTAAACAAAAGCCCAAATCCATGAAACGGAGAGTGAGCTTGAAAAATGTGTTTAGATAAGGAAGCAGACGCCTGCAAGACAGAGCGTTAAATTTCAGGTCAACATGTTTTCATGGTCTGAAACGTGGTCACAGAGAGGGGAGGAATACCTGTTATAAAAGCCCACTATGAACCCTGATGAGTTTTTGTGACACTTTGGTACGGTGATACATGTTTAATCTTCCTATACCTAACTGGTTGTCTCATTAACCCTCTATGGCAGGGGTGTCAAACATACGGCCCGCGGGCCGGATCCGGCCTGCCGAACAATTTAGTCCGGCCCTGTGGCTATATGCATTATCATTATATTTCCCCAGAGTCCTGTCTGGCAATGTGGCAATAAGAATTGTTGTCTTAATGCCAAAAAGAGCTCATCAGATTTAACTTTCACAAGTGGAGCAGTATAGTGCTCTGCTTGATTTATGAATGTGAATAGTTTTATTATGATTCATGTGGAGAATATCTCAAATGATATGGACACTACAATGGGAAAGTAGGAGAGGAAAGGAAGAACAAGAAGAAAAAAAACAAAAGGTGAAAGAAAGAGGAGATAAAAGGAAGAGAATGATAAAACAATTATTGAAAAAAACATGTACTTTGTTTAATTGAAAATATGCACTTCCTATATTGTCCACAAGGGCGCTGTGTTTTAATTAGCAGATTAAGCTTCAGGTGTGGAAAAATTTTAATCATTTCTTAATTTTTATCTGTTTGATGTATTTTGTCATGTAGGACAGTGTTTTTAAGTTCCAAAAAATGTGAATAAATGTTTTTCAACATTGTATAATCACTGTGATCAGTTCTTATGCATAATGCACAAGTAAATGTTTAACTGAGTAAAAGTATTGTTGAAATTGCACATACTTTTCTTAAAAACGCTGAGGTTATTCATAATATATTGTGTAAAAGTGAAATTAATTTCATATAAAAATCAACAACAAGTCCCACATTTATTAGTTCTACTTAATCTTGCAATGAGTTTACTCGTGTGGCCCTCTTGAGATCAGATAAAGCTGTATACGGCCCCTCAACCAAAATGAGTTTGACACCCCTGCTCTATGGCATCACATTAAAAGTCTGATAATAAGTCTGTGACCAATGAAATTTGAGGTGTACACTTTTTAACATTTTTACATTTATATAACTTTGTATAAATAATATTTGTGATGTGCATGATTATGTGAAGAAGCATATTTAATTGAGTGAAGAGTTTTCTATTCGTTGCCACAGGGCAACATTACGCAGTTAGACCACTGTTGTTTGAACAATAACATACTCATGGATGGAGAAGTGCAGAGATGCATAGTTATCACCATAATCATTTTTATTTTTTGCTGTACTGTCTACTATTACTCATTGGAAATGGTGGCACGGGCATTTTATGGGTGCAATGAATGCGATCGAGCAGTTAGACTCGTTCCTTCTGACAGTGAGGAGCTTAAGGAGAGTGACAATGAGGAAGAGTGGGTCCCAGAATCAGTCAGTAGAGTAACATGCTGTTTATAATAAAAGTGTGTGTGTGTGTGTGTGTGTGTGTGTGTGTGTGTGTGTGTGTGTGTGTGTGTGTGTGTGTGTGTGTGTGTGTGTGTGTGTGTGTGTGTGTGTGTGTGTGTGTGTGTGTGAAGATGGGTATATGACCTCTTCTAATTTTATGCTCCCTGGTTTCTTTTGCAAACAGATGGCCTGTTCGATGACAATGAATCTGTTGATGAAGAGGAAAATGAAAATGATGATGATGCATCAGAGGAAGATGTTCCACGCTTACCGCGGTGGAGAACACCACGCAGTGCCAACATCACTGATTAGCCAGAATGGCAGGCCAGCCTTCCACAATCAGACATTATCATGTCCCCCTACGAACACTTCAAGATGTTTTTTTTTACTGAAGGCATCCTGGAAGTAGTTGTAGAGCAGTCACATTTGTATACCAACAAGCCCATTAACCTCACTACGAGAGAACTGGAGCAGTTCAGGGGTACAGCAGGGTACATGTCGTTGTTCAGACTACCAGACACCCGCATGTTTTGGAACAAAGCCACCTGAGTGTTCCAGGTAGCTGACACCATGGCACTAAACAGATGGGAGTACATCAAAAAAAATCCCTGAACTTCAACAACAACGAAGAGGGACAAGGAGAAAATGTTGATCCACTCCACAAAATCCGACCACTGGTCACTCATCTTACCTCAAAGCTGCAGACGACCCCAATGGGTGAGAAGCTGGCTTTAGGCGAGCAGGTGGGTAGAAATAGACTCAAACATCACCTGCCAGCAAAACTAAAGAAATGGGGCTAAGATGCTTGTCTTGGCTGGCTCTGATGGTGTCAATTTTGAGATCTACACAAGGAGAGTTGTGCAATCCCCTGAACTCTCATTGTTCTGTACCACAACAAAATCAGGTTGAAGAAGTGGTACAACCGGCTGATGTTCCACTTTATCCACATGACGATCGTGACTGAATGGCTGCTCTACAAGAGAGACTGCAGCAGCAATGGGATGAGAAAAGAGGAACAGATGAAGCTTTATGCGTTCAAGTCGTATATGGCAGAAAGCTTGTGCAAAAGTAGCAAGAATCTGAGCGTGACAGTGGTCGTCCCACTTCCACAGTACCCCCACAGGAACACACATTCATAAACGCACACTGCAGCTGATCTCTAACCCACTGATTGATAAACTATTTGTGGCTGATGTTTGTTGATATAAAACTTGTGAAAATTGTTTTTGTTGAAATAAAATTTCCCCTAATGTATTTATTGTACATTTTACGATTGATATATTTGAAGGGACCCATAAGCTCTCAAAAACAAGGGTGAAACATTTTTTCCTCCTAAAATAAAGAAAAACATGCCATAGAGGGTTAGATTATTTAAAGGTTACATTTCCATCACTGACTGCAAAAGGTTTGAGAGTGGGTTCATCTTGCAGGAGCACAACAACCCTAAATATAAAACCAGAGCTAGAAAATATTAAATAGTTTAGACGAAATCATATTTATTTCTGTGACCAACCCAATCAAAGTACAGAGCCAATTCCAACCCAGAGTCTGTGACAAGGCCGAAAATGAATGTTCACAGTTGCTCTTAGCTAGTTTACAAAGATCGGGTAGCAATTGCATCATATTTTACCTCCAAAATACCTGCAGTTGTGATTGAAGCTAAAGTGTTGACTCAGAGGGCTGAATACAAATGCAGAAAACACTTTCCTGGAGGTGGTGGTGGGTTGGGGTGGGTTAGGGTGGGTAGGACATTTTGTTTCCCCTTCATAGTCAAGAAATGCTATGTAATCAGATAATCACATACAGCTCATGTTACAACGGAAGTTTGCCGTTGTAACATGAGAAAATGTCTGAAAAAGTTTAAATTTTTCTGCATGGACCGGTGAATGAATGCATCCTTGGAGAATAAAGATGAGATCAAACATATTCCCTAAATAACCAGAGATGGTATTTTTTTTGCCTTCTGTGCATGTCAGCTATTATTAATGTGAATTCACATTAAATATTTGCTGTCACCTTTTAGCTGCTCTTTCATCTCTTTGATCCGTCATAATTTCAGTCAGCTGCACACCTGCATGTTGTTCAGCTCAGAATACTGCAAGGGATTTCATTCTCAAAAATGCCCACTTCTATGCAGCTTCTTAATACTGGCTTTTACACAGGAAGGGGAAAGGGCTCTTCGGGTCAAAATGTGAAAATCTCTGCCGTCCCTGCCATGAATGACTCTGGCCAGCATCCAGGCAGCCTCTCAGTGTGTGACGGCTCCCAACCTATCACTCCACTTGAGCTGAGCTGTATTTCTGGGAAATAGGTCATCTTCACGGGGGCACAACTTCAAAAGCTGCACTTATAGAGCAGCTCAAAAGACTTTTTGTCGAACGCCACCGCTGTGCGTCTGCCATTAGGTGAAATCAAGTTTACTTTGCAATCATCGGCAGAAGGGGTTATCGAGATGGAGCGAGTGCAGCGGTGAAGATGAAAAATATGCCGCGTTGAAGAGTGAACAAAGAGGGGGTTTCAATTAATTTTCTTTTATAAATGGTGAGTCATCTCATGCTCTGTGAGAACTGCTGGAGGCTCATTGATTCGTGGATTGAATAATGAATGTAACCCCAACAAAAGGAAATGAATCCAGAATACACAATATTTGTTAGAAAAATGGTGACAAATCTTGCCACCATCCCTCCCTTCCGGTTGTTTAAACCAATTTCCTCTTGACGCATCAGAGAGTGCATTTTCTGGATGCTTGTGTTGTTTTGGAGACTAAACATCTTTTGGCTTCGGGCTGTCTCCCCTAACCACACTCCTGCTCCCTGTCATTATTTGTTCCTCTAGTTCATAAATGCCTTTCTCAGGCCCATGCACCCCTGGGAAATAGGTCCAAGCCACTTGACATCCACCTCGGCCTCTCTGATAGATGTCCTCCAATCTCCCTCACCTTGTTGGGGAGCTATTGTGGACTGCCTGACTGCATTAACACTCCCCTCAGGACCGAGCCAGGGAGCCAGAGCTCAGCTTGACTTCCCTATCGCCTTGTAACAGATGGAACAACCGGCTGAAGCTATGTACTCTCACAAACGCCGCTGCATTTAAGTTCTGCATTACGGGTGGTGGGAAATTTGGAGGGGCTTGCAATAAAAGCCATAAAGACGACGGCTGCAGTGGCTTGTGTAATGCCTCTGCGGGTAGCCGACGGCGGTTGTTGGAACTTGAACAAGCTACAACCCATGCAAAAGTGTAATTAAATTTCCAGCACACACCAGATGCATTTTAATCTGAGCGATAAGGTGCAGGTCTGAAAGCTTTATGACGTGGCAAGTGATGGCTTTATGGGGCTTTTCTTTATAATGAAGTCCCTGAAGTGAGTTTATTCTCTTTTTTTTTTTTCAGTTCCAGCGAAGGATTCATTCAAATGTTAGCAGAAAATTTACTAAATTGCAGGCCTGCAGGGAAATTAAATGTTTTCTCTAAATTCTTAAAATCAAATGGTACTTGGTGGTGTGTAACCACCAACGTAGATCTGACCTTTCACTCACTTTCAGTCACTTAGAAATTCCCTTACTAGCCTTTCAAACAGGGCTTTTCCAGTTAAGTAAGCCTCTTATTCCCCATCTCCAAAATATGAAGAATACCTTGCTCCTTGCTATTTTACATTCTGTTCATATGAAAGTTGAGAACCCCCCCCCCCCCCAAATTAGTTTAGCTTTTAAAGAATCATCTAATTTTGTTAATTTTGGAGGTCAAAAAGCTTTAAATAATCAATATTGATTTATCAGAACGTGAATGGAGTTTTTGAATGCAAAATATGCATGCTGAAAAGGTTTGTTAAACAGCCTTACACATGAGATAGTACTGCATCTACGGTAACAACTTGTGTAAAAAAAAAAAAAAACGTGTTTAAAAATGATAGCATCATCTTTATCCCCAGGTCTGCCTTTGATTAGCTTCTCGTGAAGACTCCTTTCCCAGGAGTTCATGCTGCTAAAGAGCTATGCCAAACAGGTTTTGCCCCACCATGGACCGATTGTTCTTCAGTTGCAGTAAATAGGCTTGTTTTCATTGTTTACTGTGCTGTGTTTACACATTTTTGGTCCCTTTGCATGTAAAGCTGTCCAAGAGTCCAGTTTTCGGACGTGAATAAAGAGCATCTGGTTTGGGACTGATTGAGTCGTTCTTTTCAGATCTCTATCCTCAGCAGCTCTGGAGGTTAAATCTAAATTCCTTCTTCATATTTTCTTTCCTCTCTTGGGTTGGAAATTAAGCCATATAACCCCTTTTTTAGACTCCCGAAAGACTGACTAAATCTGGATAAACATTTAAACTTTATCAAGTAAGATAATCAGATTTCTGAATGTCCATTCCTATCATCCTAAAAGTCCCCTGTAATCTGTAGCAGTTAAATAAAATGTATGTAGGGTAGTTTTTTTATATTTTTTTTTATTTATCACTGCTGGTTTTGATTAATTACTTATTAGTAAACACTAGCTAGAATAACAATAAATGTAATTCTTGATTGCACTTACTTTGATTTTCTAATGATATTTAGCTGATGTCTTAACTTTAGTGTTGGTTCTATAAATGTGACACCATTTAGAGGGATGCAAACAGGCTGTCCAACAGTATGTCCTTTAATGCTAGGAAGTATTGTAATAACAAAGTAATAAATGAACACTTTCAATGTTCCTTTATTCTTGTAAGTAAGTAATAAATCTTAATGCTGGGAAATATCAATAAATCTACTTGTGCTCCTTTTTTATTTAATTAAGATTGTTAATTGGAAAGTCAAAGAATTCCTCCTTCCTCTAATGTTGAACCTTAATGTCAATTTTGTGTAGTTTAATTATGCTTCAGTGTTCTCAATAAAATGATGAAGAGCTCTCATATAACCTGCAGGCTCCACCATAAACAATTTTTAGTAGGAGCACCTAAAGTAAAACCTTGACAGTTTCCAAAACATGATTAGCATTGTTCAATGTCCCATGACATCAAACACAACATACTGTGATACACTTATTATGAGCACATTCATGTGTTTTGTATTAACTAATATGACTCTACATTTGGCCTGTTTGGATCCGCATGCAGCTCAACACAACAAAAGACGAACAAATTAATTGGACGCAGGAGAAAACAGATCAATCAGTGTGTAGGAAGGGAAGTAATATCTAATTTCCTCTGAACATCCCTCAGATGAAGAGGGACAGTAGTGAAACCTCCCTCCACATGTCTCTGACACATTGGGTGTACTTTCCATCCCACCATAATCACATTTCTGCACAATTTTCCATTTGGTATTAGCTCAACTCTAATGATTTTCCTTAATGCAGAACTGAGTCAACCGTGGCAACAAGTTTCTTTATCACCCCCTGCCTGTGTGCCGGATTATAGTCACTTCTGCGCTCCGGCCCGGGCAAACGGGCTCTTTCATCCTGAAACTGTCCCCGGTTTACCCTCAAACTTGATGGAAGTAAATATTGAAACCACTTAAATTGTGAAGTTGGTCAGTCGCGTCCAATTGTCAGACTTCAACGATAGCTGTAACTACACTGTAACAATCCTTCATAAGAGTACAAAGAATAAACTCTAATGGTATTTTTGTATTTAATGAAACACACCATGTAAAATAAGTATTGAACATGGCAATGTTTTCAGAGCAAATGTATTTCTGATATTTCAATTGGTATAAATACTGTATGACAATTGATGCCAGTAAGTTATCCACACATTAGGAAATTCAGAAAATCTATTTTTTTTTTTAATTGTCTAAAGATTTAGTTATGCAGTGATGAAGGGAAATGGTTGATTCCATGTTTGGCTGTATTGAAGAGGTGAGTCAGTGTTTGATGCGACTGCTTGGATCATTTATACAATAATTGGCTCTAACCCACCTGGGCCGACCAGTCCCAGAAGAAAACATGACAAAAGTCAGTTTGTTCACATGTTCAAAAAAATACTTTCACAATCAAGGCACAGTACACAATACACAAGACACAATACAAAATCATTTTCTGACAGTTATGTGTAAAGTAAAATGTAGCTTTGTTATACTTTTGGAAGAAAAATGCAGATTTGCTTGAACGAAAAGGGCAAAATGTTTGATTGTGACATTTATTTAAACCATCCTAAGTCAATGCCTGACCATCTATCCATCCAGTCATGAATCTGTTGTCTATACCCGCTCATCCTTGCAGGGCTGCTGGGGAGGCTGGTGCCTATCTCCAGCAGTCATTAGGCAAGACGCACGGTACACCCTGGAAAGGTCGACAATCCATCACAGGATGCCTGACCACCTAAAAGATCTAAAAAGTATGAATGAATCCCAATTGTCCATTTCAACGTTTGTCAAAGCACATAAATAAATTTCAAATGTACTGTTTGGACACAAAACAATCCTCTTGAACCACCCCTCTGTTAAGAGGAAGCAGTATTACCGAATATGGACGGTTATATAGAGTATGTGGCAACAGAATGTAACTTTTTATCTCAAAGATGCCAACTGAACCACATTATGTGCAAAAACAAATACCCAGGGATCTCAATCCAGACAGCTCTCCTCTTCACAAATACAAATTGTTTTCTTGACAAAAACACCTTCCCAATGGAAATATGTCAAAAGGATGTGCAGCTGCTTATCGGCAACTCAGAAAATTATGGAGTGAGCTCTCTTACTTTCCTCAGAGATCCCACTATGCTTGAAAAAGTGGATGTGATTTGTTAAACTAAAAAGGTGGACAGTAAAGATTTCATCTTACCCTCCATAAACAATCTGTTTTACCCGAAGATCATGATACAAATGGAATCCTGGCTTCAAGGGAAGAAGAAAAAAATTTTTTGAAAACTTCACAGTTCAAGCCATATGACTGTGGCAGATAGCTCTAGCTTTGAGTAAGCATCAAGACCAACAAGGTGACCACAGGTCTCAAATGCAGTTTTGAAAAGCAGATAAAAGGCAAGAAATTGTGACGCTTCAGAACAGGAGTGTCTAAAGTGTGGCCTGGGGCCCGTTTGCAGCCCTTGGATTGTGTGTGGCTTTTGTGTGGCCCTTGGCCAGAATTCAAGAATGTCATAAACTTTGTTTGTCTACTCAGGCATTGATGTAAATACAAAAAAAAAAAAAAAAAAACATTAGGGTGCCATTTTTTCGCGGATAGATGACATTCTCCGATGGTGAAGGGGTAGTGAGCACGACCCATATAAGCAGGCCTTAGTCCTTGATGCAGCTGACCCAGGTTTGATTCTGGCCTGAGGTCCTTTGCTGCATGCTTCCCCCTAAACCCCTTTTCCTTGCCGCAGCTCCCGGGGGCTTCTGTATTGTGGCTGTTGGGGGGGTTCCTGGGGCTCCTCTCTACTCTTCCCTCAGATGGGGGAGGCAGCTTTCCCTGTGTTGGCCCCTCTTGTGCATCTTTGCTCTGGGGGTCCCTTAAGGCATCTGAGGTTCTGGTTCCCCTGGTGTCTGCCTCAGAGCTCTGAGAGGCGAATCTTTGGCTCCTCACAACCACTATTGACCATTTTTCTTACGGATAAAGGTACTTACAGATTCACTTCTGTACAGAAAACCCCTATATTTACCTTTAGCTGTCACTTTACACAATTTGTGTTAAATAATACTGTGTTTTTAAGTGATGTTTTCAAGGCATTGGTTGTTTGTACCTGTAATTTATATCTCTCTTTGCAGGTGTAGAAGCAGACTCAGAGGATGTTATATGGCTCTGTCCCTTTCTTCTCCTCTTTTTCTTTCAACTTTTCTGCCTTTTAGCATTTTGTCTCATCTGTTTTTCTCCTTTTTTCCCTCTTTTCCCCGCATAAAATGTAATAAAGCTTTTTGCGTATCTAATTATCCCATCTATAGCTCTATGGCAAAAGCAGTTATGCTCCACTTTTGAAAGTAAAATCTGTTGGGCTCTTTTTGGCAATAAGACATCAATTCTTATTGCCACATTGCCAGACAGGACCACTAACATCCAGAGACTTTCACTGAGAAGCTGTTTTTCACAGGTTTTGTTGTTGTTTCTATCAAGGCAAACCAGTCAAAGCGAGAGTTGTTACGTATCATGTCTTCAGTGATCTACAGATCCCTGTTCCCTTGTTGCTGCTGAAGTCTAGGTCAGTGAAGAAGAAGGTCCTGATCAACTTTGCATCTGTGCACCAGGTGCTGTGGAGGTATACCGCCAAGTCTCCTCCTTTACCCCTCTCTGCGTTAGTAATTCTGTCTTCTCTGAACAAAGAGAAGTCAGGTAGCTGCACCGCGGCATCGTGGAACGTTGCTATCCAACTATGTTTCTGAAAAGGTTGCTGCACAGCTTTCCATCTTATGTGCAGCGATTCTTATCCGGATCTCGTCGAGTTTGTTGGCAAGGGATCTTACATTGGCCAGGACAAGGCTTGGTAAAGCTGATCTGTGAGGGTTCGCTTTTAGCCAGAGGCCCACACGTGATTACACAAAAAAAAGACAAACTAAAAAAGCCGGAGTGAATATCTGGCAGCCTATAGTGTTGTACCTTGACAGAAAAAAAAAACAATTGTTAGTAATACACTCCTTGGGAGGGTAGGGTAGTCATATGTACTCTAACGGTTAGGATCGGGTATGCTAAGGGCAGGGAAAGTATGTTCATTCTATTTCTTCTTTTCAATTGTCTTTTGTTTTTCTCTCTGTCTGTACATGCGTTTTTGTTTTTGTTTTTTACATATCTTTCTTGCTTAATAGAAATATGTAAATGTCAAAGTAAATGCCTGTCAGAAGGAATGTTTTTTTTAATAAATATATTTGAATCAATAATTAAATAATACTCTGAGTTTAGTTTATTGCCAAGGAGGTAAAAGTGAGAAACATTAAAATCAAATAGTTTAGCGACTTTAATTTAAAATAATTACAGAAAATAGTTGTGTCAAGATGTCCTTATAAATTATTATGGAAGCTGCCATATATTGTGCTACGCTCCATCATGTTCTGGGCTGAGAGAGCTAAATGGGGCTTTCAGCTTATGAAGGCATCGCTTAATCATACAAATGCAAAAACAAATGTTTCATGTTTTTTTTATTTACTTTACCAATACAACTAGAGTTATTGTTTTAATTTAAATCACTTAGGTGTGAAAACAAAAAAAGAGAGACAATCAAATAGACAAAGAACCATTTTTTTATGTTTCAGTAAAAGCAAGCAAAATATGCAGAGGGGACTGAGACTGAGATCAAAGCATGTATTATCAATGACTCACCTAATAAATTGTGTGCTTGGTAATGTAATGTAACGACAGGTAACTCTCTATTTAGCACATAAGCAAAGACAAAGAATCCACAAACCATCAACACACCTTTGTATGACATCATGCTTAAACAAGAAACACAAACCCACAAACATGAAGCTTTACCCTTTTTCATGGCTCTGTAAAAGTTTTACTACAAAATTCATGAGGATTAAAATATTTTGCTGCAGAAGTTATTTATAACTCGCAACAAATCCACACTTTTCTGAGCTCCGCGTGTGTTTATTTTTTATTTCATATCAGCATGTTGCCTGTTTGAATCGCGTTTTCCACACGGGATAAGTGCAACAAATTCAAAATGAAGAGAAGCTACGTGCTGAGCCCAAATTGAAATGGCAGCAGATAAGTCAGTGAGGAAATGGAGTTTAATGCAAAGTGATGTTGTAGAAATAGACTTGGGCTGTTTTTTCTCTTTTTTTCTTTCCCTTTTTCTTTTTTTAAGGGAAGTGGGAGATGACGGCTGTGGATAGTTTTGGATAATGAGAGGGAAAAAGGCTGAAGTTGAGAGAGCAGAGAAACCAAACTGAAACGTGTCGATGGAAATGTTTTCATATGCAAGGAAAGGAAGCATGCATAGACAGGGGATGGTTGCAAAGAAGATTTTTGATGAAAGAAATGAAAGAGCTTCTTGCATTGCAAGTGTCAGGCAAGATCTAGACGATCCTGCTTCTCCTGGTTTTTCATCTGGCAGCAGCTTTTTTGGTTATTTACTATTCTATGTGCCTTGAAAGATATGTCCTGAGATAAGGACAAATCCTCTCAATATCACACTATCACTCTGTCTGAGATATATTCTTAGCCTCAAAGCTTATATAGCAGCAGCAAAACCCTTCCAAGAAACGATCTTTAATTGTTAAATGCTCAAGTTATTCCAAACTTCTTCTTATCAATTGCAGCCTGCTTGTCTGCCAACATGAGACCAGTGTTGTGACTAAATATTCTAAAGCAGAGAACACCAGTGTTTGCTTTAATGTCTTAATAACAGCATCACATAATCATTTAATTCAGTGCAGACATGCAACTATAAGCAACTTTCGCCCAACGTGTCCAGTCCTCGCTCAAATCGCTAAGTGGCAGCGTCACAAAGAATAACAATGAGGCGGAAGGTGTTCTCCACAGCATATGTATCCAAGTCTTCATTAGAAGTCAGCGCTGGAACGTAAATTTAAACAACAAGCGTTTGTCCATCAGGAGCCTCAGAGGGGGACACCAAGACCTATCGCTCTCTTCTTGCCTGTCCACTTGTTATCAAAACCAGCCAGCAGCCTTTTCCGTCAGCAGCAGGAGACTCACCCATAAATACAGACATTCCCCCACAGCGTGCCGTGCATGCTAAAAGGGCCCCTTACCCTTCGGGAAGAAGTGCTGGTGTCTATCTTCAGCTGGGTGGCTATGAACACGGACATGTTGAGAAGTGCTAGTTGCGGTCCCCTCTTCCTGCTCTCCCACCTTTTGTGCGGTAAAGTTTGGGGGCTGCTGGAGGTGTCTGAGACACCACCCCTCCTCTCTCCCTCAACTCCTGCCCTCCCCTGCAGCTTATAGGGAAGGGATGACCTGGGGGTCCAGGAGCCCAACCACAACACTTCCCTCCCTCTACGCTGGGTGCATCAATCACACAGACGCTGGCATCGCCTGCACAGGAGGGGAGGGTGGCGTTGACGGGTTTAGGATAAGAAAGAGGGGAGAAGAGGAGGGTGCTTCTCCTCTGCTCAAGCTGCTCCGAACACTACTTATCTCTCTGGTCCTTACTCCCCTCCTCCTCTTTTTTTTCAGCTTTCTTCTCACACGTTCATAAACTCTCTTAGCAAGAGTTTTCACAGAAAGAAATGGGGTTCAATTCAAGTAAGCGTTTCTCTCCCTCTCTTACACACACACACATACACACACACACACACACACACACACACACACAGTGGCGGGCCTCCAAACATCCAAACCAATAATACATGCTCTGCATTTTTCCCTCTGAGTATATGTGTGTCCAGGTTGGTGTGGATTTTTTTTTTCACATGCTTTAGTATGCACATGAAAAAACAGATCAATTCAGCCGGCTTTGCAGCTGGGTTTTGATTAGGCACAAGTATAATTTATGTTGCCTGTCCTACACATCATAAAACACACCTCCTCCCTTCCTTCTCCCAATCACACGCAGCCACCCATCAAGCCATGCTAACAGGACAGCAGCCTGGCGCAGGCGACACATCTAATTTATTTATGTAGCATTTATGCCTTGTATATCAACATTTCCAGGGCCGAGGTTGACTAACCAGCTCATTCAGCCAAAATTATCCCAGAACGTCTAGAGATAAAGAGAGAAATAATTCTCTCAATGAAAACTCAATCATTCTGCTTCTTTTCTAATCTCATTGGGTTAAGGGAATATGAAATAGCTGGTTGCATTGACAAGTACTGATAATCCATTTATTGAAAGGCATATGTGAATATTTTTACAGCTTTCCCATTGAATTGTATTCAGACTTGTAGCTCAGGATACTTACATCCATATACATGTCTAACATTGAGGAATATGTCAGGACCCGTCCACACGGAAACAAGATTAGGTGTATCTACAAAAGTATTTTGTCATTTAGGATGTGTGTCCACATGGATAAGGTGATTTGGGAGACTGTAAACGATCATTTTTGAAAACGGGTCCCAGGGCGGATAAATGTCAAAATGTGTTTCATATTTCCGTGTCTACATGCGAGACGCATTTTTCTGAAACGATGACGTCTCTCTGTAAACAAATAACAACAAAAATAGCAGCGGCTGTTGTTGTGTTCATCCTAGTCATAAACATGAAGTAGATTTTTATTAAGTACAATTAAGTATAAGTTGTTGTACCATCAAGCCATGAGGAAAAATCTGATTGAATTGGAAACAAATGAAACAAGACTTTTACAGGTACCAGGCCCCCTTCAGCAGGGTGCCGTTGCTATAAAGCCCAACTTCCCAGAGACAAACGTCCTCATTCCCGTTGTTCCTGGAGCGGCATGGGGTGGGGGGGACTCACATCGTCCTCTGTGGAGCAGAGGATCTGACTGGGTTTGGAGAACTGCCGGCTGGATCGAAGCTAAGTCTGCAGTCTAACTTCTGCGTAACGAGAGGCCAGAGTAAAGAATTTGTCTATGCCGAAACCAGCCTTGTGTTTTTTTTTCTCAGCTGTTGCAGGAAGCTGACTCCAGACGACGCGGAGCGGCCTCCTGCCTGTACCCATTTTCCCAAGCTGAGAGCTAAAGCTGAGCTGAAATCACCCGCTGCAACCGGGTCAAAGACCCGCATGAAGGACCCCGGAGCGGCCTGCTCCAACCGCCACGTTCTGGCTAGCCCATAGCCACTGAGAGAATCATCCTTCACCCTGCTTCAACTGCTTCCAACTGGATGCCCAAAGTGAACCGAACTGACACAGAGACACAGACAGCTTTGGCAGAGAAATAACCAGCGAAATGGTTTATTTAGAGCAGTTTATTTAGAGTGCTTTACTCAATGCATTTTCACAGTGTTTTTAAAATACATGGAGCTTACGGGATAGCTTCCGCTCGCTTCTTCAAAATCACGCCACACTGATGTAATTCGAGTGTGTTTTTATGGTTATAACAAAGGTTATCGCCATAAGGGTTTTATACTGATGGGATATTGATGTTTGTGTCATCGGGTCCCCTCATTACAACCAGAATAAAGCCAAAGCTTTTTAAAATTAGCGTTGAGTGTCCACTAGCCTAATGCTATTAGCTTCCCGATAACATCTGCTCTTCCAGGATATGCGACTACGTTTTTTTCAAACCTAAGGTTTGTTTCGTTTCGCGCCACCATCGTTCGATGGTGCTATGAGCATTATTACCACATTAATATGGAACATTAATGTCGATTTAATGGTGTTTTTGTGTAACTTTAGGATTAACCGATTTTAGCGACCGATCGCTACAGCGACCCCTAGCTTCCCAGAGGTATAATCACGATAATAAAATCAAGTGTTCTAAAGTTACTGATTTTTACTGAGAAAGTCATTCTTTAAAATGTTATTTTATCAAATAATGTTTGTTTAACTCAGGATTTGCATTGTTAATGGGTTGAAAGACACACCAAATGTTGTTCTGAATCAATTAAGCTAATTTAACCTCATTCCATGTTCTTTAAGATGAACTAACATTATTTAACTTAGAACTGCAGTGAACCAGATTTCACTGAATCATTCTGATGATGATCAACCATTTTATTTTGTGTTTTTTGGTTATTTTGTGTGTACATAGTTCCTTGGCTTCTTTTTATCTTAATTTTGCTTAGTAGTTTTAGTTAAGTTTCCCTAGCCTAGTAGAGAGGTTTAGGATTAACCGATTTATTGAAATATAGTGTTAATTCAGATTAACAGCAATCTATAGGGATGTTCTCTGGGTGTTTATTTAATTTCTGTTAATAAATTCTTGAACTTGAAGAGAAGTTGTCACTCACTTATTTTATAAGTATGCAGAGTTTGCTGTTAGAAGAATGTCAAAGAGCATGGATAGTCTTCCATTTCAACAGAAAATGGCAGATAGAATGATCCACGGTCGTCTTTGCTTGTTTATATACTTATTTATACTCCATTACTTCACAACAGTTCCCAATGTTAAGTGTTTTTTTTTCATACTTCTGTGGCAGTGTGACAATGACACCAATGGGTCTGGCTTACCTACAACAGCATTCTCAGTGGTGCTGCACCCTCTTTTTTTCTTAATACAGTGGGACAAAAAAATGTAGTCAGCCATTGATTGTGCGAGTTCTGCTACTTAGAAAGATGAGAGAGGTCTGTAATTTCCATCATGGGTACACCTCAACTATGAGAGACAAAATGAGGGGGGGAAATCCAGGAAATCTTAAATTTTAAAGAGTTTATTTCTAGATTATGGTGGAAAATAAGTATTTGGTCAATAACAACATTTCTGCTCAATACTTTGTAGCCTACTCTTTGCTGGCAATGACAGAGGTCAAACGTTTCCTGTAAGTCTTTACCAGATTTGCACACAATTTAGCTGCAGATCTCTAGAGCAATTATGTTGTGGGGCTGTCACAGGGCAATACAGACTTTCAACTCCCTCCAAAAATCTTCTATGGGGTTGAGGTCTGGAGACTGGCTAGGCCACTCCAGGACCTTGAAATGCTTTTACACAGCCACTCCTTCATTGCCCGAGCAGTGGGTTTAGGATTAATCATCATGCTGGAAGATCCAGCCATCTTCCATCTTCAATGCTCTCACTGATGGAAAACGTTTAATGTCTTAAAACCTAACCATACATGGCCCTGTTCATTCTTCCCTTAACACGGATCAGTCGCCTTGTCCCCTTTGCAGAAAAACAACCCCAAAGCATCATTTTTCCACCCCCATGCTTAGCAGTTGGCATGGTGTTCTTGGGATGCAACTCAGCATTCTTCGTCCTCCAAACACAACAAGTTGCATTGGTGCCAAAAAGTTCTATTTTGGTTTCATCTGACCACATGATGGACTGGACATGTCCTGGCTTAAGCACGGGGACACACCTGGCACTTCAGGATTTTAGGCCCTCTCGTCGTAGTGTGTTACTGATGATAGCCTTTTTCCCTTTGGTCCCATCTCTCTGCAGGTCATTCATCAGGTCCCTCCATGTAGGTCTGGGATTTTTGCTCATCGTTCTTATGATCATTTTGACCCCAAGAGATAAGATCTCGCATAGGGCCCCAGATGGAGGGAAATTAGCTACGGTCTTGTATGTCTTCCTTTTTTTTACAGTTGCATCTTCATCTTTATTCACACCAATCTGCTTTATTATTGTAGATTCACTCTTCCCAGCCTGGTGCAGGTCAACAATTTTCTTCTTATTGTCCTTCGACAGTTGAGTTTGGAGTCTCACTGTTTGAGGCTGTGGACAGGTGTCTTTTATACAGATAACAATCAAGGGCCATTAATGCAGGTAATGAGTGCAGGACAGAAGAGCTTCTTGAAGAAGTTACAGGTCTGTGAGGGCCAGACATCTTGCTTTTCTGTGGGTGACTAAATAATTATTTTCACTACAATTTACAAATATATTCTTTAAAAATGTGAGTTTCTGTTTTTTTTCTCATTTCATCTCTCATAGTTGAAGTGTACCTATGATAATTACGCAACTTCTCTCACCTTTCTAAGCTGGAGAACTTGCACAATCAGTGGCTGGCTAAATACTTTTTTTCTCCACTGTAGTGTCTGAAAATGTACCATACTCATCTTCATGTGGTCAAGGGAGTAAGACCAGCAAGCACAAGAAAGCAGATTGTGATCATATCACGTTTATGATATCGTATTTGGATATCAGTACATTACATAATGGGTTCCCAAGACAACAGTAGTCTCCAGCTCAAATTTGGCCAATAAAGGGCACTTTTGCCACAAAGAAAATGTAGGACAAATAATGTAAAGGCTGATAATGACTTATTTTGATTTATACTTTCAATATTTATATTTTCTTGGGGTCTGAAATGTGGCTTTTGCCCTTCAAAATGTGTCTTGTGGGTGTCACAGGAAAGCCTTTTGCGATTTACAGCAGAGATGAAGGCAGAGGCAGAGAACTTGGGGGGGGGGGGGGGGGGGGGGGGGGGGGGTTTGCGTCCACATTTGGACAACCTTTATTTACTCACAGGAGAGTTTACCAAATTCCATCATCCAGCTGTAAGAACATGCACTTTCATAAATACAAATATACACATTTCATAATTTCCTATCAATTATTAGATATTTTATGATTACGCTTTAGCAGTATTATGAAAACAACAACAAAAATAGAAAAAATATTTAGAAAATGTCCACACTCTTATCCCATTGCCTCTCCCTGCACCTTTAAATGGTGCAGGGAGAGGCAATTCTTCCCAAGGGAAGAATTTGTCCAAATACCGTGGAGACACAGAAAAGACCGATGAATAATCCCATCTTCACAGGCCGCCTCGTACTTTTACCTCTAGACTTTACACTCAAACAAGTTTGACGAAAAAAGGTAAACCTTGTTTGCTTCAAGTAATAACTTTCTTATCCTCACAGGCAACCACCACACTTCCTAATGAGGAGCAGCTGTGAAGGGCCTGGAACAAAAAGCTACATACTAATTACTGACCTGAAAGGTGTTTCCTAGAACTTCAAGCGTTCACTTCACCAGATCTTTGACCCCTATCAACGCACCTTGGGAGTCGGTAAAGTTGTGCCAGAGACCTTTGGATCTCTATGTGCTAATTATCAAAATACTCAACAAATATCCAATAAATAATTAAAACTTAGGAGCAAATGGTGAAAAGAGGTAAATCCCAGAGTTCCTCACAGAAGGACACTTGCTCCTTCACTCGCATCCAAAATGGACTCCGTAACCAAATCGCTGCTCAAACTGAAGCTGCTGTTAAATCATTTTCTTCCACGTCAAATAAACGTAGAACGCAACAGTACAGACCACAGCGAGGACATTAAGGTCCTTGCACATTGCAAAACTTAGCCTGGATTTTATCCTCCTATTTGGGGGTTGTATCATTTTATGGCCGTGAGCAAAACGTTCACTATTTTAGCATGACCTTCACAATCCTTCAACAAAAGTGAATTAAAATAAAGTTTAAAAGCACCAAACTTTTTTTTTTTTTTATTTCACGGACTGCGGCATGTTTTATACCCTTAACTGGCTTGAGGCTTCACAGCACCTCATAAATACTTCTATATAAAAAGTCAGCCAAATCTCTTTTCCACCGTGGCTCATGGGCCCTCTTATAGCAGGAATCTCCCTCCCGCAGCTGCAGCAGTTTATCTCTAATGGCTGAGGGGCTCATATTTTACGTGCTTGATTCAAACCCCTACAACAATCACTCCACAGCAGCTACAGCTGATAAATAACATTGCATATTTACAGATAGGCCGTATAATCACAGAACATAAGACAATAAAAAATGGAACGAGCAACAGCTGTCCTTTTTTTTCTCTGTAAAGAAAAAAGGCTGTCATGTAAAGACAAGATAAAGATGAGCTGAAGTTCTTATTTGCATGCACACCACAGCAGATTAGGTTTTCATCACAAAGAGTAATTGCCTGGTTGCCTGTATGGGGAATAATAAAGTCTTTGGGTTCATACAGGACACGGTGGTTATAGTTCGAGCCACTGCTGGTAACAAGCTGATTTTATGCCACCAGGCTCCCTCCCGAGGACTTTTAAGCAAGCCCTGCTTTGGTCATCCTCCTTATTCATTTTTGCCACATTAACAGCCATGACATACACTTCCATGATTATGAAAATCTCTGGCTCACAGTAAGTCACTTTAATTGCAATTAGTGTAAAAGGTCAGCACGGTTATTGCTCCAAAGCACAAAGGGGACGGGACATTTTATCAAACCGACAGCCCATTAACCATTCTCAGCTTGGATTTCTTCATGTTTATTTTTTCCCGCTTACAATCTCACCTGAAGTTGCTCTCTTTATTCCACTGTTTAAGCTGCTGACAAAGCATCTGAGATGCACTTAAAAAGTCATATATTTTTAACATAGAAATTTGTCAGTTGTGAAATCTTCTTGCTTTTTAATGGCATGCCTCACTTAACATGGTATTTAAAGGTACAATAAGCGACATTTCACCACTAGGTGGTCTGTTGAGCACCGTGTGTAGACCAAAACAAAACGTGTCACAATCCACGCCTCTTTCTAACTCTGCTCCAGCTGCAAACCGGCCCCCCTTTCCCCTCCCCTTTTCACCCGTAGCTTCATATGCGCACATTTCATAAAGAGACAGCAAAACAGCATCACCTTTTGAAGGAACATGTCTAGTGAAGAAGTAAGTGACTCATAACCTTATAATGCCCTGAGGGGCAGCTATTCACATGGACGTACATGCATGTGCATCATACCATATTCCATCTAAAAAGATCCCTTTAGTTCTTCAAAAAATATATTTTTTGGGTCCTTCTATCTAAAATAATAACATTTCTCTTATTGCTCCTGCCAAACCTTCCCAATTTATATATAATTTAGATGCTTTTTCTCCCCTCCAGGTTTTATCATCTTAAAACCACGAACATCAGTTTAATTTGTTTATATTTTAAATAAATGACACAAAGAAGAGCACAATTGTGAAGTGGAAGTGAAAATATACAAGAGTTCTATTTTCTTATTAATAAATAAAAAGTTGAAAAGTGCAGTGTTAATTTGTATTAATCCCCTTTATTCTCATGCATATAAAAACACAACACCTAAGTTACAGCTGTTGCTCCGGGGGAAGAGTAGTCTTGCAATTGGAATTGGCGTGGTCAGTGTTTATCTGCTTCTCTGTTCATACAAGAGATGGAGAATGGACGGGTCCCCAGTCCAACACTGTCACATGCAACCATGCGCACACACTCTTACCTGAGGGTGATTTAGAGAGAGCTTTTATGTAACACGCATGTCATTAGACTGTGGGAGAAAGCTGGAATACTCGGTAGAGAACCCATACATGTACAAAGACATGTCAGTTCACCTAAACTGACAGGATTTCCAAAGAGAGTCTTAATCAAATGAGTAGCAAAGAGGCCATTGAGCCTCTGAATTGAAACACTGAACATGTGTTAATGCAAACATGTGGCAGAAGGTTCATGTTGCACATCAGTTTTAAAAAAAAAACAGGCCTACAGAAAAACATTGTAGTTGTTGTGGCATCATGTTGTTGGGATGCTTTTTATAACAAGGGACAGGAAAGCTTGTCAGTGTTAATGCAAATATGAAAGGAGCTAAGTACAGGCCAGTCCTGGAAGAAAACCTGTTAGAGACTGCAAAACAATCATGACTGGGGATAAAGATTTACCTTCCAGCCAACCAACGACCTTAAACATAGCCTTTAATATACCTACTATGGAATGGTTGAATCAGAGCCAGTTCTGACGTATTCATTGTATTCTTGTCAAAATGGGCCCGTCAAAGTCTAGCAAATCCAATTGAGAATCTGCGGCAAAACCTAAAAACAGATATTTTGATCTATTTTGCAAAGAGAAATGCATTATGCAAATGTGTTGGAGACATACTGCAAAAGACAGACTGGCAACTGTAACTTCAGCAGATGGTGGTTCTGCAAAGAATCAACCAAGAGAGGCTAAACAGAAATGCTGCCCCACTCTTCACAGTACTTGAAGTGTAAGGAACCACTTAACTTTCCTTTCTGTCCACAAAGATGCACAACTTTGTGTTGGTTTATCAATTCACATCAAAACAAACTAAACAAACTAAACAATGTTCACAACAAAATGTGAAAAGGTTTGAGGTGTATGAATACTTTTATGAGGCACTGTATTTAAAGCAAGCTACCGCTTACTAAATCCAAAATGTGTCTTTTAATCTGATACAATCAGTGAAAAAACAGACTTATTCCTGGTATGTTAAGGTATTGTTAAGTTGCTTAACAAACGTACAAAAACGAAGAAAAAAATTAGACATAGACACTTATCTGAATGGCCAATAAAGGCTACAGCTCATTGCCAGTGTTTTATTTAAGGCTTCACGTTTAATCTCCTGAAGATACAAAAACTATTATTTAGTGTTGTATTGTTTAGTGTTGCTAAAACCCTTAATCTAGGTTTTCTGAAAATGTGTGGAATAAAGGAATGAATGGTATACATTTTAAACAAGAATAATAGACTAGTTAATTACCAATATTCTTCTAGATGACTGTAGGCCAGGAATAGAGAAATGCAAATTCTGTTCCCCTGTCTATGCTACTGTCAATTTTGAGTGCACAGTTTGTGGAGAGTTTACATTTTACTGTCGCAACACTCCAGTATGTCCTTAGCCCAGGTCTGATGTTGACCTTCAGGCAGACTAGAGTGCCCTTCTCCTTGCTAATCGAATCAAAAGCTCTAAGCAGCCATAAGTCCACCCAAACATTCCTGCTGCTGTGCTTAGTATGCTTTCCAGCTGCAGCTCAGGGCAGGGCAGCGGTGCAAAGATATGAATAGAAAACACATCGACATTTGTCAGAATAGGAATGAGTCGTAGCGTGCATGCTTATCAGCCTGTGCTGTGTCTTTACCATCTAGATGCAAGAGCCTACCCCTCACCCCAAGATGAGCAACTATCTGGTCATCTGTCACAAGTGACAGGTACAGAAGGAGACCTTCACCCCGGGGATCAATGCAGGAGCATGACAGGGTATGGGATGAAGAGCCTTAGGTGACCGAGGGTGGCCAGGAGCTGCAGAATCTGGAAAGCTTTTGTAAACAAGGTTCTCATCTATGGCAGAGCCTCCCCCAGGACCCAAATAGCAGCATTGCAGTTAGTGGTGACAAATGACTGCTGTTGAGTGGTGTTGTCTCTTTCTGCCACGTATCCCTGTCTGTTCCTCTGTCTACGAATTTCATTTCATTGAACAATGTGCTATTTGGCGTGGCTGCATTATCGCTTTCAGTAGAGTCATTGGGCAGAATAGGCAGATGCTATCAAAATGAGCGCTGTGTTTATGTGCAAATGCAGAACGAGGAGTCATTCTGCGATGGTTACTAGCATTCAAAGCGCATTGGTTCAATGCAGAAGTACTGAAGCCTCACCTGATGAATGCAGGATGCGTTTGAAAGGCATTTCATGGGTACAAACACCGCTCCACAAAAACCTGTCAGTGTGGCTTTGCATGATTCCTCTGCAGAGAGCCTCTGTGTTCTGATCCTTGAGACACAATGGACTTGATACAGAGGGACTAAAAACTAAACAGAGTGAACTTGTGGTCAAGGTTTTCCTGCTAACCCAGAGGTGAATAAATCCAGTGTCGAAAACGTGCCATAAAGTATCAACAAAACCCTTTAGATGGCCATAAAGATATGTGTTGCCAGGTATTTGTGCCTGAACACAACACAGAAGTAAAAACAGTACCAAGTGTGACTCCAGACTTATGCCTCCTGGTCTCTTAATAGACGTAAACAATGAAAATCCCAGGGGAAACAGGCTGGCACTGGAAAATGTCAAGCTGTACCAGCTTCAGCAAGAATGACAGCTCAGAAATAATCCCGCAAAACAAGGAAGTGTATTTTCTTTTGAAGGCCCAAAATAAAGCCAAAAAATTTAAACAGGATCTGATCCAAAAACAACAAAAAGTTTTTCGATAAGATTTAGAGTGAATACATTAAACCAAAGTTTAATAAGAATGAAGGCATTGAAAAGGATGAAGAGTGGAAAGGAAGTTGGTCCTGATGATATACCTGTGGAGGTATGGAAGTGTCTAGGAGAGACAGCTATAGAGTTTTTGACTAGGCTGTTCAATGATATTTTAGAGATCGAGAAAATGCCAGAGGAATGAAGGAGAAGTGTGCTGGTACCAGTTTTCAAGAACAAGGAAGAGGTGCAGAAGTTTGTGCTAGCTACAGAGGAATAAAGTTGATGAGTTACACAATAAAGTTATAGGAAAGAGTAGTAAAAGCTGGACTGGGGTCAGAAGTGAGCATCCATGAGCAGCAGTATGGTTTCATGTCAAGAGTACTACAAAAAAAGTACTACAGATGTAGTATTTGTTTTGAGGGTGATGATGTAGTAGTATAGAGTAGGTCAGAGAGAGCGCCATTGTGTTTTTATAGATCTAGAGAGAGCATATGACAGAGTGCTGAGAGAGGAGCTGTGATATTGTATGAGGAGGTCTGAAGTGGCAGAGAAGTATGTTAGAGTGGTGCAGGACATGCATGAGAGCTGTAGGTGTGACAGAGGAGTTCAAGATGAAGGTGGGACTGCATCAAGGATCTGCTCTGAGCCTCTTCTTGTTTGTTCTGGTGATGGACATGCAGGCCGACAGATAAACAGGAATCTCAATGGACTATAATGTTTGCGGATGACATCGTGATCTGCAGTGAGAGCGGAGAACATGTGGAGGAAAATCTTTAGAAGGGGAAGGACTAAGATTAGGCGTAACAAGACAGAATACATGTGTGAATGAGAGGGACCAAAGTAGTACTGTGAGATTACATGGAGCACAAATGAAGAAGGTGGAGGATTTTAAGTACTTACCCACATCCTCCACTGCTGTACATGTCCGCTCCGTTCCAGACAGCCTCCGGGAGTCCATGAAGAGCAAAGCCTACTACATCTGTTGTTACTCTGTCAAGCTCTGCTCCAAAGTTTCTTGGGGCCCAAGGAGAGCATGTGCGATCAAACAAGCAAGCGGAATGCAAATCTCTTTGGAGGAGATTACCACGTTTCAAATTAAATGTTAAAAAGACAAATCTGTTTCCTTATATGGTGCAAAAAGAGTGGTTTTCATCCGATATTTAAATAAATATATTGTGAATATTTAAAAAAAATATTTAATTTGTGGTTAACAATCTCTATTTACCCCATTTGAATTTGACAAACCGGAGGTTGCTGACACTCTTTTTCCTGTTTGCTATGATTGCAATTATGGAGCTTGACCCGGCCTGAGCCAGACGGACTGGAACGGAGCAGCAAATTGGAGTTATTCCATAATTTTTACAGTGAACAACATTTGGAGCCACTGAGAATGTGGTTCTCATTATTTACAATAACGTAGCGGATCCGTGGGTCGGACGTGCATGTACGTGAACGGAACGGAGCAGTCAGGGAGGATGTGGAATATGGGGGTTAGAGTCAACAGTCCAGAGCAACAGAGATTGTGGAAAAAAGTTGAAGAAACATGTACAAGCAGGTGGGAACGGATGGAGGAAAGGGTCAGTGGTGTGATAAAAGAATATCAGAGAGGATGAAAAGAAAGGTGGATAAGATATTGGTATGACCAGCGACGTCGTAATGTTTAGAGACAGTGACACTGAGGACGAGACTGAAGACCAAGCTGAAGGGAGCAGAGATGAAGATGTTGAGGTTCTTTTTGGGAGTGGCAAAGATGGATAGGATCAGGGATGAGTACGTCAGCTTGTGATAGATGTTTTGGAGATAAAGCCAGATTTGATGGTTTGGACATGTTCAGAAGAGGGATAATGAGTACATCAGTGGAAGGATGCTGAGGCTAGAACTGCCAGGCAGGAGGCCTAGAGGAAGACCAAAGGGTAGATCTATGGATGGAGTGAAAGAGGACATGAAGGAAGTTGGTGTGAGAGAAGAATATGCAGACGATAAAGTTAGATAGAGATGATGATTCTCTGTGGGAACCCCTGAAAGGGAAAAGCCGAAAGAAGAACAAGAGTAAAAACATTAAACCAACGGTTGTGGCTACAACTTCATGAGAATAATAACTAAAACATACCAAACCACATTTATTAGACAGGCAGTTTTCAACGCAAAACCTTTGGGACGTTATTTACAGTAATCATAAAGGAAATAAAGGGAAAACAGGCCTAAGGAAATCAATGTGGGTGTATTTTTTATAAGCTAATATAGTAACTATTTGTTTTAAAAAAATCTATTATTCTCTTTATATTTTTTGAAAAATCCAACCAAATCACCCATATTACATGAAAGATATTCAAACACGTATTCCAGAAGCTGCCCGGTCCTGAGAGAAGGCTGAGCTGCTCAGAAATCCCAGCCATACTTAATGAAGTTTTTTCTATGCAAATTGACAGGAGATTATGGTAGAATGTATGAAGGAGCCCTTGAAGACTAAAATTGGTCACAGAAACTTCCTTCTTTAGGGCTTTCGTGGCATTAAGCCGTAAGCGGTGTCAGCAGACATAGGGGTAACGGTGAAGCATCTCCTTAAAGTGGAGAAATGTGCTTGAATCAACCTGGTTCGTGTCTGCTACGTCCTAAATGCTCACAAACTGGAGAAGCTCAGCAATAAAGCCAGATAGTGACCTTGTCTCTCCAGTAGAGGGCGAGCTAACTCTAACATGAACTGCTCTGCCAAGAGTCCTTAAAAATGTTTTCTAAGCATTTGCTACTAAGATGACTAAAGTCACAAAGAACGGCAGGCAAGCAAACACAAACTTAAACGAAAATAAATGTTTAAATCGATTAACGGGGAAAACAAGCAGTCATTTCTCAATTCTTGCTTTGTGGATAAATATGTTAACAACTCGAAAAAGATCAACTTTGAAACAAAACTTTACAGCAGTGTTATTATATACATATATAAAACTGTCCAACATAATCTGTGATATGTTTCCCTTGATGTGACTTAAGCCAGACAGATCTGTCACAAGGTTCTCCCCAGAGTAACACAAAAGGAACCCGATTTCACGGGTCAGCATATTTTGTCCCTATTGGTACTACAATCGATGTGACTTCCGTGTAATATGAGTTAGGTTCCATTTTGTGAGTTGGAAATGGTATTACAGGGAAGCTTTGCTGCACCATTACTGGAAACATGAGAGGGAAAAGATCGTTTTTCCCACAGCATGTTCATTTGTTATGTTTTATTTGGGATTAAGAGAGATAAAAGGGGAGATTTATGCGGCTACGCAGGTTGGAAAATGCACATCATTAACAAAAGTTAGTAGGGAATGAAGTGGAAGCAGTAAATTAATTCACCTTTATCCTTTATGCTTCGAGAAAGTTGTAGACTCCAAATACTGAACACAGAGCGCACCGCTTTTTATTTATTAATTCGTTTATTTTACTCAGAACAGAGCATATGTATTTACTGAATTGGGACCAAAAAGTTTCAGTAAGTAAGCAGAGATAAATAAAATCTGTTTACACCCTGTTTCGAGCAGAGGGATTTTTGTTTTACAGCATTGGCATATATTGCTCTCAGAAAGTCTCCCTCAGCCAGGAACAAAATTATCTCAAAGAAGCATCTCTACCCTGTATATCCAGAGTCGGATCATCCTCATGCGCGCTGGAGGTGAGATCGGTGTTTTATCAACAAAACAGCAGTGGATCTTAAAATTAATGCATATGAAATTAATTCATAACTGAATTAAAATGTATCTCACCGCGTCTCCTTTGGGGGATCCCCTTCGGTAGTTTCCTGCACCTGCTGATGAGTTCATGGTCCTGTTCAAAATCCCTCTGCTGGAGAAAAATATTCAGCTCAAATCGCCTGGATGATCAGTGCTGACCCTCCTCTCTCTCTCTCGCTTTGTTTTCCTTTTAATGTCTCACGTAAACTCCCCTACGCTCACACAGCCAGTTAAACACGGTGTTTTTTTTTTTCTTTCTGTCTGCAAAAAACTGCTCACTGAGGCACAGGCGAAAGAAAGATCGCAGCAACCGCGCTCACCGATAAGAGAAGTCCAACTGCGTGCGATGTTAAACGCCACCCACCTGTGGTAGCGCTTTTTCTAAGTGTTGTCCAATGGTGAACCAAAATATGCGCAAACTCATTCCAGGTAGCAATAGGAGCGGTGCCGTGCGCGCTTTGTGCCCGCGCAATTATAGACCATCACCAGAAAGTTCCCGCACGAAAGCCTGGAAGAGCTTGTGCGCTGGATCGGAGAGCTGGAAGTGCCGCTTTATCGGGACGGAGAACACCTCTCTGTTTCTAAGAGTGAGCAAACGTGAAATATTGCTCCCCCGTTGTTCTGAAACTTTTACAACTAGACCCACGGAAAAGTCACATTTTTCCCGTTAGCCCCATCTGTCAAGACCAGCTGCGGTTCTAGACCATATTTTGCAGGGGAGCCTGGTTGGGGCCAGTGTTTCCTCATGGCGGCACAGAAACAGAGGTGGGGAATCCATGTTAAGAAGTGAAAAGCTCTTTCCAGAGATTAGTCCCAACCATTTACATTTCCAGCTCCACAGCACAGACTGGTATCATTGGAAAGCAGACGAAAAGGGACTAAAACCACCTGGTTAAGTGAACAGGATGAAGGAAAACCAGGAAGGGTTTTTAGTTTCTGAAACCAGATTCATCCACCTCTGCACACAACTAAAAAGTAAAACATAAAAGGTCAACGATTCATCTTTCAGTATATTAAGTAAGCCAAAGAGCCATTTGCAGCTCTGGAACTTCAGTGCCCATTTTCACAAAGACTAGAAGTAGCTCTTAGTGACTTCATTTAGGAAAAATCTTATAATTTTACGAATTCTAATATTTTTCTTAGCATTTTACCTCGGTAAGATAAAAGTTATTCACAAAGTACCCTAGGCCTTCAGAGAGCTCCTAAAGTGAAGAAATGTTAGGAGGACTTTTAGCAAGCCTCAGAGTATCTGAAACGGGAAGATGGTGGAAACAGAAAGAGCTGATTGGCTGATCCACCACCTAAACAGTGGAGGAAATCAGCACATAAACTTCTTTACCAAACAGACAAATATTTATATGCAGATAAGATAAATGTTATCATCCCCATAGTGGGGAGTTAATCAGGTTCAGCGGTCCGGCAGGTTAAAGGTGCTGCTCTAGTAATATAATTTCACTGAGGATAAATAATATTGAATAATCATTAATAAAAAGTGGATAAATTTACAAAGAACATTTGTAAACGAGGTGAGAAAGTACTTTCTGTATTGCACAATAATGTCATCTATAGAAGTTTGCTTGTGTGACGGCATCTCCTCTCTGGGTTTTAATTGCTGCACGGTGCACTTCTTACTTTCCAAAACGCAAAGAGAAAAAGATAATTGGATCTGCAACAATACGCCTTAAAGTCCATATATTTGCGTCATGATCCAGGGACTAATTTACCTTTCAACACTCCCCTATTCTCCCACCAGAGGTGTGTGGACAGATGCCCTGCTGTCAATTTTTTTTCCCAGATTTTTTCTCTATTTTATGTCAGTCGTTTTGCCAACTCCAACTGTTTTATACAAGCAGGCGATCCCAGTAAATTGCTGACAGGTGAGTGCGCAATAATTAAATAGAAAATGACTGGCAAGTAAACAAAACTAAGCAAATCAAAATAATGATGATGTAAATAAGGTGCGTTAAGACATTTTAATGGTGTTTGACAATTGATATCTACTAAGTTTCATCGTCATGACAAACATTTCTTAATACGGTCTAATTTATCTCCATTGATCACTAGGAGCACATTTGTGTTGTTGTTTTTCTCTTGTACTATCAACCAATCACAGCTCTTAAAATACATCATCACATCGAGCAATGGGGTGAACCACACCTCCTCTCTAAGAAAATAATCTCTGTCATTTCCTTATTCAGAGTAGCTCTCAGCAGCATCTGAATCATTAAGAAGCTAAGACTCCTTGGTAGGAATTTCTAGGATAAGATAGGCGTTCCCTGAGTGACTCTGAGAATCTCTGAGAATATGAGCACAGGTTTCAGACCCCCGATCTAGCAGGTGAAAACTATGATCCTAACTCAATATCTAAAAGTGCAACACCTCAACTTTAACATCATTATTAAAGTAAAACTGTAAAGGCAAAAAAATTAAGTTGGCCCAAGGAACCAATCAGTTACAGTTTTTGTGGCAGTGCATATAATCATAGGAAATAGATTTAGTATTATATCTTCAGTACAGGGGCCATAGCAGAGGTCAGGACCAGTTCTACAGGGTCACTGGCTCCTGATGGCCCCTGTCTAGAACTGTCCCTAGTCAAGACGTTTTAAAATAACACTTCTTCAGAAGTTGGATTTTTCTGTTTGTTGCATTTCCTCACACAAAAAAAAATAACTATGATTATTATTGTTATGAGGCGCAGTGGGTAGCACTGTTGCCATGCAGCAAGAAGGGTCTTGGGTCTTTCTGCATGGAGTTAGCATGTTCTCCATGTGAATGTGTGGGTTCTCTCCGGGTACTCCGGCTTCCTCTCACAGTCTAAAAACATGACTGTTAGGTTAATTGCCTCTCTAAATTCTCTTTAGGTGTGAGTGTGTGCGAGAATGGTTGTTTGTCCTGTCTGTCTCTGTGTTGCCCTTTAATAGACCAGCGACCTGTCCAGGGTGTACCCCGCCTCTCGCCCATTGACAGCTGGAGATAGGCACCAGCACCCCTCGCTACCCCACAAGGGAAAGACGTGTTTGAAAATGGATTGTTATGATTATAACATAAACTATAACATTTGTCAAATGCATAGATTTCTAATTTCCAAGTGGGAAAGAAAACAAGAAGAAGAGCCCCTAAAGTCAGAATTCCAGGAGGGGATGACACAAGCTACCAGCCTAATTCAAAATCTAATATGGCTGCTGTGTGACTAAAACATAGTGATAACCAGAGTAATAAACAAAGGTAGGTAAATCCGGCTTCAGAAAATAAAAACCCTGCCTAGGTTTCCTTCATGCTGTTCACCTAACCTGGTAATTAAACATTAGTCCCTGTCTATGCTGAGGACCATTAAATGCAAATGGTAATTAATGTTTTTTTTTTTTTTTTACCTACGGGACCTGGATTATCCACCTCTGGTAATAAACCACTTCTTTCGGGGTGGAGGTGAGGGGTCCTAAAAGGTAGCTTGTGGCTCTATGTGGGTGACCTGGGGTGACATTGTGCATTGGGTCGGGGTCGCACTCCTGGGACATCGCCAGGGTTGCTCTCTCCCCTCTTGGTATTTCAGAGAACATGGAAACTTGGAAATATACTCCTGTTTTGCAGCTTTTTTGTTGAAAAAATGTCACAAATGTCATTTAGATCAAAACTAATCTATACAAATGTTAATACATACATATAAAAACTCGAAATAATAAGGACCCTGGGCTAGGGGGGCTTAAGGTTAAAGGTCCATGCTTTGTTTCACACAAAGCATGGACTTTCATCATTATAAAGAAGAGATGACTCCTTCTTATCACTTTCTTTAGTTTGCATTAGAAAATATGGTAAAAAAAAATAATAATAATATTTTTAGAGCAACAATCATAAATAAGATGGTTGGAAGTATCAAAATGTGTTTGATGTGAGACAGCAAGCTTGATAACATGAAGGCATTTCTTCCCAAACCCCATATCAGTTAGAGATCAGCACCATGGACAGCAGCCAGGCAGCACTGTGGCGGTGTTAATGGAAGAACTGGGAAGGGGGTTCTGAAGCCACGGGAGACCAATTATACTTGTTATACTGTAGTGGAAATGCTCAAGTGGAGTAGAGGTTTCAGACCAGGAACTGAATTACACAGAAGACAAATAAATTGGAGAGCGGATGGAATGAAATCGACTGGAAAAGGCAGAAGGAGGCACATCTGCATAACAAATGTGGTGTTCTTTTACTGTTGCTCTTGTTTAAGACTCTGATTTTGCAGTTTTGTCATCAACCCAATGAAAAACTGTTTTAGAGTACTCCCTGGAAACAACTTTTAAGCTACATTTGCTGATATGTGTCAGTAATTTGCTTTTCAGGGAAGTGTCACTGACAGCAGATGGCATCCACCAAGTTTTGATTAAAATCATTGCTGAGCTCTCACAACCGTGCTATAAAAAAAAAACCTTCTCTCAGATAAGAGAGCACTATGAAGCTTATGCTGCATTCTCTAGATCTTGTTTCAGTGCCTGCCAAAGACCTTTATTTAGCTGAGACTAAATATGATAGTTGCATTCATAAAGTGAAGTGCCATCTTGAAACATTTGACGTATTATTTTTATTTCTGAAGCCTTAAGAATGACAAAACAAAAATCCAACGTCGACCAAATTTGTGTTTTTGATCAGAATGCATTTCCCCAAAATGTAAGATATTTATTCCATATTCAAGTTTGAAATGACAACAGGGAATAAATAATTGAACCCTTGCTGAAAATCCAATTTCTCTCCCAGTTGGCCTTTCCTTTTTCTCATTAAGATACCAGCAAAGCTGACCACATGGGCTGTTGAGCCAGCAGAGAAGGTTTTGCTCTGAAAATGGCTGATTTAATGAACTTGATGCCTTAAAGTTAACATTTAGGGAACAAAAGTCCCATTTAGAACGCAAAGCCCCATCTTGAAAAACATTTCAAAAACCAGAAGAAGCAATAAAAAAAAGCATCTCCACATAGTGGGTGACGAAGGGTTGACAGGAATGACCCAACAGTGTGCCAGTGCCTTTAACTTTCATTTTCACTCCTACACTTTACCTAGAAGTACTTAGCGTTGCTGACTGCTAAAGCATGGGTCATGTCTGCCTGTAAAATCCATCTGTTAATAGGAGACTTAGAGGAAAGCACTTTAGAAGGTGAGTCACTTTCCTAAGATTCATCCTTAGAACAGCTTGAAGTAATTTTAATACACAATCTTTAAAGGTTGAATGAAAGCTGTTTTATTTGAGTATCTGTTAATTTATTCCATTTTTAAAGTCACTCATCAAAACCCTTCTTTTTTCGTACCGATGGCAAATATTTAACAAAAAGTGGATAAAGCTGAAGGTTGACATTGATGGGCAATCATTTTAGACTTCATGAAATCATTGCTTCTGGTCAAGAGGACAAGAATGCTTAATTTCTTTAAAGGATGCTGAATGAGTAAGTTTCAATCAGCAACCAAGTTGATCAGTAACCATCAGTTCTAATTCACTTAACACTCTCCACCTTTAAATGTGTCATGTTTTAAGGGCTTTGCTTGACTCCATTGAACGAAGATGCCTTAGCAACACTTCAGATTCTTTTACCTGCAAGACGTACTTTCCTCCAAGTCCCTTTAAAATGTTGTTAATGGACCATAAATCAAAACACAATCTCTTGTCCCAAACAGGTTGCGCCCCTGTAGCTATAAAATATACAGTAACTATTTCCAGACTATAAAAAGACCGTAAATTGGTATCAATCCCTGTCAATACATATTCTCGTCTAATAAATTATAATATGCGTTTCGATGAGGCTCGTTTGTCAGATCAAAAGTACCTTTTAAAAATAACATTCTTAAGTTAGATCACACACGCTTTTCAGTAAGTCCACTTTGCTGCAGCAGGACCTGACAACTTCACCATCATAGTATTCACTACGAAATCTACCATTTATTAGAGAGTGTTTGAAGAAAGTACACAGCCATCTAGACTCTGTAACCTGAAAAACACCCAAACAAAGTAAATAAACAAACTACGGACTAGCTGAAGATCAAGAAAGGGAAAAGCCTGTGGCAAGTTGAAACTCAGATCTAGATCTTTTTAAGGTATTTTGAGTGATTTGAAATGTGCTGTACATGGACAAAACCTCTTAAACATCTCAGCTGAAGTCAGACATGGGATAAATTGTCCTCGGACCACTGTTAGAGAATGGTCCACGTCTTCAAGAAGTGTCTCACAGAAGTTATCTCAACCAAAGGAAGTAACCAAGACTTAGGGTGTCCAAGCCATTTTTGGGATGAAAAATACATTCCTGTTTACACATTATTAATGAGCAAAATAAGGTTTATTTTTTGTTGTTTAAGCACAATAAAATCTCTTTCTTTTCCTGAGATAAGCAGGATTAGAAAATTAGGTAATTTTTCTTAATCAAGAACTCAGTATTTAATGGGGTGTCTTTGGTAACAAAGCTTTCAAACCCTGAAGGTTTTCCTTATTACTCGGCCACACTTGGACACACCTTCTTATTCAACGGTTTATTTTTATTTTTATTACTACCTCTGGGAACTCCTGCAAGACTGTTGCGAAACAATGACCATAGTGTGCAAAACAAAGGAGGTGGGGGGGGGGGGCAAAGGGTGGACAATCTAAAATATAAATAATGCTAAGTTGTGGCAGTTTTTTTTTTTTTTGTTTACTATATTCCTTTGTTTCATAGGTTTGATGTCATAACTATGTGTCTTCGATGTACAAAGTAATAGAAAAAAGGAAAAGCCATTAAATAACGAAGGTGTGTCCAAACCTTTAAATGGTGTGGTTGTCAACATGTGCTGCGTTAACCCTCTTTACTCTGGGATGGGGCGCAGTATGGCATAGTGATAGAGTGGAGATCACTTTGAACAAGGCTATTCTACTGAGCTGTCAAGGATTTGACTCCAAACTGTCAATGTAAATACATTATTTTGATAAAGATACATTAAATTTTTTGGTCATGTTTGTTACTAGTTTTTCTTTATTTAATTTAAATTCCAGAGTTGGGATCATTTTGTATTTGTATTTGTTCAAAATTTAAACTGTTCAGTTCATTGTTGAATTAAAAGCAGCCACTAACATGGCATTGGTTTCCAGGACCTGGGCAGTTTATGGGTTCTGCAGATTTTTTTTTTTTCACATCCAAATTCTAAAATAAGATTCTCTTAAATATGCAAAAGCCAAATACTACAAGTGAACTAAGACAAAAAAAGACGTCCTCTTTCTATGACCTTAGCCCTGCATTGGTTTTCAGGCCGAAGTGTCAGACCCACAGACAATTTAATCCCAGGCTGTGGTCAAGAGTATCATGCAGACTTCCTCTGCTATCGTCTTTCAGTTGCACAGCTCATGAGAGCTCCTGGTTACCACTCCACTGACATCCAATCAGTAATTACGGAGGACCTAAACAAGACTGCGTGTTCTGGCTTTCTAAGGAAATTATGTGGCTCTTTATGTAGGAGCCTTTCAAGATACTGTAGTGCATTAGTGTGTTAAGAACTGAATTACGCAGTCTGCAGACAGTCTAACCTCTTCTGCAAAGCTATTTATTGCAGAATGGATGTGGTCACGGGTTTTGCGAGACTTACTTACTTATCAGGAGCCGACCAGGGAAGGAAATGTATCCATTTTAACGTGTGGAAATGCTTATGTGCCGCTGGGCTTTAATGAAGGTGCTCATTTGCATTTGCTTTTGTTGTCACCGACTTAAATGTCTTCAGAAGGTTTTGTTAAGGCTTTCACAGGTGCGATAATCCTGACAATTTCTCTTCACAGTCAGGGACTTCCAGAGCGGATTTAATGTTGTGACTGTGTTTAAGGAATAAATCATGTCATCTGTGGTCGTGTTCCTTTACGTCGCCACAAGGTACACATTGGCCTGGATTAATCTTCAAAATGAGCCGACAATTCAGTAATGTACAAGCTGTCATATTCTGTAATGGAATTTATCCACTCGTCGATGAAAGGAGATGAATGGAGCCCAAAATAAGCCTGTATGAGATCTGATTTGTGTGGGCTCAAATCATTATGGTTAGAGCTGAAAAGCAAAGCAAACAACATTACCCTAGCACACACAGTGCGAGTGTGGCTGCCTTGAAAGGTATATGCTTCATGGCTAAATCTCTCAATTTTCTCATCTGGGCTGCATTCATGTCAGTTTCGCTAAAGTGTTGTGAAAAAGTATTTCCTCCCTTACAGAGACTTCTTCCTTTTTTGCTTTTTTGTGACACTTAAATGCACCTGATCATCAAACCATTTTTAACATCACACAGAGATAACCCAAGTAGATACAAAGTGCAGTTTTCAAAAAATGAGTTCTTTCATTAATGGGGAACAAATCTGTTCAAAACCATCCTGGCCCTAGGCAAAAGTAATAAATGTGACTTTATAACAGCTTATGCCACCCTTATTGGCAACAAACATTTTGAGATAACGTTTAGTGTCTCTTTCACAATAAATAGATTCTTTGGAATAATTTTGACACACTCTTTTTTCATAATTGTCTTTTTTGGTTACATTGGTGTGTTTTCAGCATGAAAAGAGGGTTATTTCAATATGATTCAGGTGACACTACAGCATTTTCAGTCATTCAGACGAGGATTTGTTTGTATACTTTAAACTATTCTTCTGTCGCATAAACCAAGTGCCCTTGAGCATAAGCCAAACTGAAGACTAGACATTTTGCTTTAGGGTTTTCTGAGAGAAATTATTTTTGATCAGTTATGCAAAGTCACCTCATTCTTATAATACTGAGGGAGCTCCTGACTATCACACTACCACCAACATGTTTGATTGTCTGTGTGATATTCTTTTACTAAAACGGGGTGTTCGTTTTACTCCAGGAATGGGACATACGCATTCTAAAAAAGGTCTACATTTCTTTCTTCAGCCACAGCATTTTTTCCTAACGTCTTGGGGATAGCTAAGAAGGTTTTTGACAAATGAGAGATAGGTCTGTGATGTTTTTTTGTTTGTTTGAGTATTTGTTTTAATTAATTTTTTTTTCATCAGCAGAGGTTTTTGCATTTGAGCTCTCCCATTTCTTATTGTTGAGTCATGAGCACTGACCTTAACTGTGGCAGGGGAGGCCTACAGTGCTTCAGGTGTTTTTTTTTGGCGCATATGCTTTTGTGACCTCTTGAATGAGTCGTCGATGCACATGAGGAGTTATATCGGTAGGGTGGTCAATCCTCGGAAGGTTTACCACTGTTCAATGATTTTCTCCAATTGTGGATAAAAGCTCTCACTGTGGTACACTGGACTCCCAAAGCTTTCCAAAGTGCTTTGTTACGCCTTCAGATCGATAAATATTAGGACTTTGTGTCAAATTATTTCTTAAATTTAGAACAGAACATCATGTATTTTTTTAGATCAAATTTTTATGACATCAACAATCCTAATCAGGTCAGCTCAAAAAACAAAGTAGCACTGCAACAGACTTGCTCCATTTCAATATTCTTTGGACACCCACCATCATGTATCACCTTGGCACTGCATTAAGTGCGCTTTATGGGGTGGAATTAGAAAGGGTAAAGTGAAACAAAATTGCATACGTTGACAGAAATGCTTTACTCACACAAAGGTCTACATCTCCCAGCTCAAAAACAATTATTCACCATCATCGCCTTTTGTTTCAGAGCGCTTGGGTTTTTTCAACGACGTGAGGGTGAGCTATTCATCATTATGAATGTAGGGGTGGGTTCTCTGCTGCTTTAGTTTTGGTATATCCAACAACACTCTAAGCAACTAGATATTTAGCTTTAAGACGAAGGTGATTTCTGGTTTATGATTAATGATTCTGGGGATTGGGGAAATAAACTGGTATTGTGTTTATTAATATTTTATTTACGAAGAAAAAGATAAGATTGAGTTCTATATAAAGTAGTACGACAAAAAAGGGCAAATATGACATTTTGTAAAATGTTTCACAGGATACAGAAAGTTTTAGTTATTTGACCAGTTTTTGTTTTTATTTTGTCCTTTGCATCCAGCTGAAATAAGCTTTTCTCCTTTGTGAATTAGCAGTATTTGGACATAATATATGGGGCACCAAAAGTGCACACACATTAGATAAAATGTAATCTGTCCAACTGTGTTTTTCAAACGTACATAAGCCAATTTCCTGTGCACCACATTGGAGGACAACAATGGGCTGATAAGCAGGCACTGCTGGACTCACACTGCCAAGCTTCTGTGCTACTGTGAGGTGTGGAAATTATGGGCATCAGAAGATCCTATATTATTTACTAACACTGGTTACAAACCTAAGCAAGAAGACAGAGGGATTAGCAAAAAGAAAAAAATTATGATATTAAAAATAATCGCACTTGATGATTTTAAGGACTCAATACTGCAATCTCCAGACATGTTCTACTTCCAACCACTGTTGCCAACTCCTCAGCCAGTGCCGTTGCTATTGGCTGTCCTAAAAGTCGCTATGACGTTTCACCTAATTTCCATATGTGTTCATGTACATGTGATCCAAGCAGTAGGAAGAGAAGCTTTTGGCAAGACAGAAAAGTGATCAAAAACACTCTAAATATGTTTGGAACTACAAATGAACATTATGAAATAATTTAGGAATTTTTATACATTGCCTGAATCCCCACTACATACATCACATTTTACCAAAAAGACAAGTTATCAGAAGACCACAGTAAACGGGTTAAGTGATTGAAGCTGTGTGAAACAAATTTAGTGATTATTTTAGTGCAACAGTTTCATAGAAAAAAAGTCACTAGATTAGAAACTATATTTACATGATATTTATTCCTCGCTTTGTAATCCAGGGCAGAATCACACGTTTTGAGCATGTGACGCTTGCAATGTGAAAACGGAGTGGAGAAGGGCTACATCCGAAATGTTTCTAATTATAGCACCTAGCTCTTGTTCCTTAATCTTTCATGAAGTCAACAGAACTCTATCATGGGGAGGAAAGGCATTTTCGGACTGTTGTGCCAGTTTTCAGACACCCTTTAACTCATATGTCATTATGCTATGGAAACGCACATGGATGATGCAAGTCAAATTCGGGCCTCCAGCCTTCTGAAGAAGAACTACAAAAAAGGCAAGTTAGACAGATGTATGCTGTTATGGAAAAATATGATTACTTGTTATATTAATCAGGCATATTTATGGAAAACAATAAGAGGTACCTTTTAATCCCTAAACTGTGTCTTGGGAGAAAGTATGGGTTGCCCCTCTGAGGGAGAAAACGCACAGCTCACAGGGTGTTTGTTTTAAGGTCTGAAAGCTATTTTATGGTTCTTGAGGTCATCTGGGTGCTAAATTAGCCTTACTTCATGAATACTCTTTCTCTCTAGAGAGAGAGAATAGTCTCCTTGTTTTGGCAGCAGATAGGACTTGGAGCCTCAATGTCTGCGCCCACAATCCCCAAACTAATCAGGAGGGGCTGATCAGTCTGTTACAAGATGGGTTTGCGAAGATGAGGGTAGACAAAGAGCTTACAATGGCTGGGGAGAAGGACGTCGGTAACATACAGAAACTAAGCTTGTAAGTTTTCCTTTGTCTCTTTGGAATTCCAAATGAAATAAATATGCATATTTTAAATGTTTGCCTCTGATAATTGTTTCTCCTTTACTACCAAATCTTGAACCGGGGTGAGACGGGCCGTTGGGAAAGGACAGGAGCGGCCCATATTAAATCTAACAATGCAAAATAAACAATGTGTGCAACATAAACAAATAATCAGACTTTAATTTTCAAGGTTAACATATGTATATACGTATATATGTATATACGTGTGATTATTTCTTTGCAGCAACATTTTGGCCTCCTAACTTTTGGGGGGGAAATATTTACATTTTATTTTCTTTATATTGTGTTACAACACTGACATGTTTAACAATATGAAATGATAGTCAAGCTTAGGATAGGTAAATTAATAATTACAAGTGTTTTTTTAAACATAGTCCGTAACTGTGTTCCACCCTGTTAGGGACATTTACATATAGATCACAAACAGTTAAACATGTAAATATTGATAAAAACTTACTTTTTTTTAGAAAGATTATGTCCATTTTGTTAGAATAATATATTATTTCATGAAAACTGTAACAAATCATTTGCTTATTAACACTATATATCCGTAATATGAAATTAACAATTAAATTCTTATCCATTTTTACTGACAGCATGGAAATTGTTAATAGCTTTAAAAACCTTCACCTAATTGTACATTTAATGTTCATCACTTTCCAATATGGCACAAAGATATACACAATAGTTAATGCTTTTTGAACACTAAATAAAAACCTTTACTAACAGGGTGGAACCGATTTAACAGGGTAGAAAATCAGAAGATTTCCCTCTTTTTTGCCACCTAGGTAACTCCAAATAATGCAGTATTACAGAAACTGGATGTTAACTTGATGTCCTCCCAGAGTATCCGGTCCACTGTGTTGTCCAGGTGAACAATGAGGTATTTATACTCCTCCACTTTTTCTCCCAGTATGCTAATAGTGTTGGTAATATTCCTGTTTCTCCTGAAATCTACAATCATCTCCTTTTGTTTTATCCACATTCAGGATGAGATGATTGTTTCCACACCATGCCACAAAGTGTTCCACCAGCTCCATGTACTCAGCTTCCTGTCCATCTCTAAGGTGTACCATCTTCCCTTTTCTTATCCTGACTTTAAGCTTCTTCTGTATGTTCCTCAGTACTTCCTTGTCTTCCTGTCTAAAGGCTCTTTATTCCTGATTCAGCAGTTTCTTCCAGAATTTGTTGTTGGGGAAGCATCTCGCTGTTCTGGTGGGGATGGTTTTATCCTCACCAGAAATAGATTCTTATGTTCTCAACAGAGAAAGACATTGTGATCTGATCTGATCTCTAAAGTCTTTCTTTAGAGATGGTTGAGTCCTTGCCATTTGCATAAAACAAATCCAGAGTTTTTGTTTTCTCTAGTGGAGCAGGTCACAAACTGATAAAAAGGTGGAAGTGAAATGTATTTGGATATTGTGTCTATAGCTTATCCACAACTAAACTGATAACATTGCATGCAGTGTCAGCAACAGTTGATGGTGGAATGTTGACTATACCCAAAATAACATTGGTGAACTCTCTGGGTAAATAATATGGGTGAAAACCTACTGCTAACACTTCAATAGCCAGGCTACAGAGACAAAATTAACAGTGACATGTCCTGGATGACACTATATATTGTTCTCCAGCACTGCCAGTCCACCACCTTTGCTCTTGCTGCTGTTCTTCAAATCTCTGTCTATTCGTAGGGTTAGAAAGCCTTGCAGAGAGACGTTGGAGACAGGGACATGATCCTGCAGCCATGTTGCATTAAAACACATTCCCGATCTTCTAGCTGGGGCCTAGATAGAGCTTGGACTTCCTCCAAGTTGTTTCCCAAAGATCTTACATTGCCCACAATAATCGATGGACGAGATGGATTAAATTTCCTCCTTCTATCTCATCTTCTTGGTCCTGCTCTGCCTCCCCGCTGCTTTTTTTTTTCATCTCATCTGGGATTTGGGGATAGTGTCCAACACCAGTTGAGAAAAATATCCAAAAAGCAATTTTTGATCCACCAGAAGGAGGATTTGAACTGGCCTTTCCCATCGCCTTTTCCCTGGTTTTTGCCTCTCTCTTTCTTTCTGTCCACTTTTTCCTCTGGGCAAGCTTTTCTCACTCAGTAAGGTGTGCAATTATTTTCTTTTGTCCTGTCTCTCTGTCATGCTGCCATTTTTCTCTTTTTGCAGGTACCTGACTCTCGTGTCTGGGTCTGCAGCATGCTTTGCCCTGTACCAACGCTGTACTGAATCATTTAATCTTAAAAATAAACTAAGCTAATGTTAGCATTGTAAGCTAACTGTAGCAAAAGAGTTATTTAATGTTAGCTAAAATATCAGCCAACAAGCTAACAATAGCATATTAGCTGCTTTTAGCTTTGCACATAGTGTGAGCTACAATTATTGTTGGATGACCATATTTTGATTCTCAAAGAAGACGACAACTGGCCCAGTCATGAAACATTTTAATGATACTCTGTTTACTTAGGCTCATAACTTTAACATATTTAAAATGTGCCTCTTTTGTGTGGTTAGAAAGAATGGTTACAAACTTCAGATAGGCTTTAAGAAGTCAATTCAATTCAATTCAATTTTATTTATATAGCGCCAATTCATTAAACATGTCACCTCAAGGCACTTTACAAAGTCAAATTCATATATTATACAGATTGGGTCAGATTATACAGATTGGTCAAAAATGTCCTATATTAGGGAACCAGTTGATTGCATCAAAGTCCCGACAAGCAGCATTCACTCCTGGAGAAGCGTAGAGCTACAGGGAGAGTCGTCTGCATTGTACATGGCTTTGCAGTAATCCCTCATACCGAGCAAGCATGAAGTGACAGTGGAAAGAAAAATCCCCATTAGCGGGAAGGAAAAACCTCCAGCAGAACCAGGCTCAGTATGAACGGTCATCTGCCTCGACCAACTGGGGTTTGGAGAAGACAGAGCAGAGACACAACAAGACAGACAAAAAAGCACAGAAGCACACATTGATCCAGTAATCTGTTCTACATTAGATGGTAATAGCAGGTGAGCTGTCAACGAAGTCAACGAAAACAAAAATGACTTAACTGATAGAAATGGTGACAATTAGAAAATTATCATGTAATTATTAATCTAGCCCAATTTCCAAGACATACTAGAAAAATAAATCAAAATCTGAAGTAATATTCTGAGAAAATAAATATTCTTTTCTTTTTAATATAATTATAAAAAAAGTAGCAGTCTCAAAAAGACACGTTTTTAATCAAACAAAATATGTATACTCCAGTCTTTAGTTTACTTTAGTTTCCTTTAGACTGGATCTTACTCAGCATTGTTTGGTTCTTCTCCTTGGTCCACTTGCTCTGTGTCAGTGAGAAAACCCTCTTAGCATTTGCTCTGTGTGAGGTAAGTGCAAAAACAAATTTGAATCTTCAGTAGTTCTAAGTAATATGTTGTGCTATAGGCCTTCTCAAAATATTTGGTCCACTTCTTGTGCACCCTACCCCTTTTCCCCAACATGTTCCAGGTAGTTTCCTGACCCAAATGCAGAAACCATGTTGAGACTACCAGTAAGCAAAGAAACAAGTTTATTCTCAAAAGGGGGAAAGTTAATATAGAATCAGTGGGGTTTTCAGAAGGTGGGCCTGACAGGGTCTGGGGATGAGTAGACAGCTGGTGAATGAGCAAAGACCGATGCATAGCTTCTGAGAAATGAAGTAAAGAAGGGCTTACTATGGTAAGAAGGCAGAAGGACGATTGAGGGAGTGGATGATCCTGGTAGCAGCGTGAGGTGAGGTAAGTGGGGTTGAAGTTCCAGGCGGAGTGTGTTGGAGAGCGGGCAGGCAGGAGGCTCAGGGATGAAGGGGCAGCTTAAAGACAACTGTGGGTGGAGGAACCAGAAGTCTAAGCTGTCTTGAGGGGATCCAACCAAGATAAATCCTGCTCAGCTTGATGGGTAGCAGGCAGGCAGTATCATAAGAGAAAGAAGAGGGTTTAATTATGTTCACCCTGAAACAGTTCAATTAATCGAAGATCTATATTACAAATACTAATATTGATTTGGCTTCTCACTACCAGGTAGGTTAAGCATCAGTCAAAGTTGGATCATCTCAGTGCCCCTTATATACACCACAGTGTGATGAGGAATTATGGGCAGGTGTTCAGCCAGGTGCCTGGAACCACACACCCCAACTTAAATCCTCTCCACACAGGACCATGGCATTCCCAATGTAACAACAAAAACGATCAACCCCCACAGCCTTTTTAAATTATTTTGTGTTCATGTGACCAACGAGATCTATGGCACCATAGTCATACACAGAAACTCACATGACGGCTTTGCATACGATGCTCTCCGCCAACCTTTTGTACCGAACGGGATGATGTGAGAGAAATTCCTTTTGCAGTTATTCTATAAAGCTACACTTCCACTTTGACATCTAGAAACAGCAGCAGCAACTCTACCTGTACTGCCCCGCTGCAAGCAGAGAACAACCATCCACAAGGTAGCGTCACATTTCACGCATCCCACCAATCAATCTTAGCAACTGCCTATATGTGACATGAGAAATAATTTTCCCTCTGATTGCCCCGGACAGAACATGAAAAGTGGACATGTCCAGTTAAAGAGGGGATTTGGTCACCATAACTTATAGTCAACTGGATATTTGGTTTAACCGACTACAGCAACATCCCTGAATCTAGCTGAATGTACTGGTCAGCTGGCAGCTAATATTCCTTGATCCAAACTACAAAGACGCTGGTCTGCTGTGAGATATCATTACACAATGGTGAAAATCTGAGCTGCAGTAAATATTGTATATTTTTCATTCATGTGAATTAACAACAAACTACGTGTTAATTGTTCAATTTAAGAAAAGGACCCAACACATATGACATACTGTAGTAGTTTTGAGAAGTCCAGGTCAGATGTGTGACCTCCAGAAAAATGTTGGTACGTTCCAAAAGAAATTTTCAAAACAAAGAGAGACTCAAAATGTTAAGATGTGTGATACCTTTATTCTAGGTGGTTACAACCTAGAGTAACTTGGTAAAAACAATATTATGTATTTTTAATATGAAGTGATTATGTTGTATTTTGCCCCAAATAAAATACACTCACTCCCGATAGTTCTTGACCTGCTTACTTGAGGCTCGGAGGGAACCTGAACTCCCTTTCATTAAAGCTCAATTCATATTTTATTAAATTCACCAAACAGGAATTCTCTCCCTGCTTCCAGAGAGCTTGACGAAGTAAATGCCTGTGGCTTCTTGTTAATTTTTGTTTGGATTGTTCCCATAATTTATACAGAAGCACGTCAACCAGTACATCAGGTCAATGTGTCATGATCCTTGGGTGTTTGTGTTTTGATTTCGTTATGCTTTTGGATCAGGCTTTCTTTTGTTACTTTTCTGTCCGTGTCTGTTTATTAGTTCTTACTTATGTGGACTGTATTTTGGTTATTTTCTTACTTATCTGGTTAGATTTCCTCCTGTGTTGTTCATCTTTGTCGGTTCCTGCTCAGTATTCTGTCTTTTACTCAGTTCTCCATCTTCATTGATTCCAGCTGCTCCTAATTACGTGGGATTACTTCTACCTCATGTTCCCGCTTTGCCCCTGCCTATATATACTCCCTGGTTCCTTCCTCTCACTGCTGGTTCGTTTGTCGCACTCTGTCTTTTCTTCCTGCCCTTCTGTTTTTTGTGCCTGAAATTACTTTTTCCACTTCACTACATGTAAGTTGTTTTTATTTTTATTTCTTCATTAAAGTTCATCATCTCTTGTTTTCAATTCAATTCAATTCAATTTTATTTATATAGCGCCAAATCATGAAACATGTCATCTCAAGGCACTTTACAAAGTCAAGTTCAATCATATTATACAGATTGGGTCAGATTATACAGATTGGTCAAAAATTTCCTATATAAGGAAACCAGTTGATTGCATCAAAGTCCCGACAAGCAGCATTCACTCCTGGGGAACCGTAGAGCCACAGGAAGAGTCATCTGCATTGTACATGGCTTTGCTGCAATCCCTCATACTGAGCAAGCATGAAGCGACAGTGGGAAGAAAAACCACCCATTAACGGGAAAAAAAACCTCCGGCAGAACCGGGCTCAGTATGAACGGTCATCTGCCTCGACCGACTGGGGTTACAGAAGACAGAACAGAGACACAACAAGAGAAACAAAAAAGCACAGAAGCACACATTGATCTAGTAATCTGTTCTACATTAGATGGTAGTAGCAGGTGAGCCGTCTTCTCTGGATGATGTCACAGTTAACAGAACGCCAGACCAGGTGTACCTACTATGAAGAGAAAAGAGAGAGAACAGAAAGTTAAAGCAGAAATGACAACACATAATGCATAATTGAAGAACAGTAGAACTCAATATAGTGAGAAAATTAGATCCTGATATACTCCAGTAACCTAAGCCTATAGCAGTAAAACTATAAAGGTAGCTGAGAGTAACATGAGTCACTAGTTATAATTTTTGTCAAAAAGAAAAGTTTTAAGCCTAGTCTTAAAAGTAGACAGGGTGTCTGCCTCACGGACCAAAACTGGGAGTTGGTTCCACAGGAGAGGAGCCTGATAGCTAAAGGATCTGCCTCCCATTCTACTTTTAGAGACTCTAGGAACCACCAGCAGACCTGCAGTCTGAGAGCGAAGTGCTCTGTTAGGAACATACGGGGTAATCAGAGCTCTGATATATGATGGAGCTTGATTATTAAGGGCTTTATACGTTAGAAGAAGAATTTTAAATTCTATTCTTGATTTAACAGGGAGCCAATGAAGGGAAGCTAAAATTGGAGAAATATGATCCCTCTTGTTGATTTTCATCAGAACTCTTGCTGCAGCATTTTGGATCAGCTGAAGGCTTTGAACTGCATTTTGTGGACTTCCTGATAGTAAAGAATTACAATAGTCCAGCCTTGAAGTAACAAATGCATGGACCAGTTTTTCAGCATCACTCCTGGACAGAATGTTTCTAATTTTGGCGATATTCCGGAGGTGAAAAAAGGAAACTCTGGAAACCTGTTTAATATGTGATTTAAATGACATGTCTTGGTCAAAAACAACACCAAGATTTTTTACTTTATTACCAGAGGCCAGGTTAATGCCACCCAGATTAAGTGATTGGTTAAGAAGTTTATTTTTTGAGGACTCTGGCCCAAAGATTAAAACTTCGGTCTTGTCAGAATTTAGATGCAGGAAATTTAAAGTCATCCAGCTTTTGATGTCATCAAGACATGACTGCAGTCGAAGTAATTGATTGGATTCATCAGGATTTATGGATAAATATAGCTGAGTATCATCAGCATAACAGTGGAAATTAATCCCATGCTGTCTGATAATTTTGCCTATCGGAAGCATATATATAGTAAAGAGAATTGGTCCAAGGACTGAACCCTGTGGTACTCCACAGGTGACCCTAGAGTTTGAGGAAGATTTATTATTAACATGAACAAATTGGAATCTGTCTGACAGATAAGATTTAAACCAGCCTAATGCTTTCCCCTTAATCCCTACAGTATGTTCAAGTCTTTGTAGGAGAATATTGTGATCAACTGTATCAAACGCAGCACTGAGATCTAACAGGACAAGTATAGACACAAGTCCATTATCTGAGGCCATGAGAATATCATTGGTGACCTTCACCAGAGCTGTTTCAGTGCTATGATGGGCTCTGAAGCCTGACTGAAACTCCTCAAGTAGGTCATTACTTTGTAAATGTTCACAAAGTTGATTAGCAACTACTTTCTCAAGAATTTTAGATAAGAAAAGAAGATTAGATATAGGTCTGTAATTTACTAACTCATCTTGATCAAGAGAAGGTTTCTTAAGTAAAGGTTTAATAACAGCTACTTTCAAAACCTGTGGTACATATCCATTTACTAAGGATAGATTAATCATGTCTAAAATAGTGCCACTGATCAAAGGGAATATGTCCTTAAACAACTTGGTTGGGATTGGGTCTAACATACAGGTAGAAGGTTTAGATGAAGCTAAAATTTTAGATAGCTCAGAAAGCTCTACTGCTTCTAAACAGTTCAAACACTGCGCAGATTCTAAAGATTCCTCCAATGCTGCCTCACTTACTGAGGACGAGGTAATCATGTTTGGGAGGGTGCCAATTATTTTATTTTTAATGGCATCAATTTTATTTATGAAGAATCCCATAAAATCATTACTACTAAGAGCTAAGGGAATGGATGGATCAACAGAGCTGTGGCTCTGGGTAAGTTTGGCAACTGTACTAAAGAGAAATCTAGGATTATTTTTATTCTCTTCAATTAATGATGAAAAATATGCTACTCTAACTCTGCGGAGGGTCTTGTTATACAACAATAGTCTGTCCCTCCAGATTAAGTAGGATTCCTCTTGGTGTGTAGAGCGCCATTTTCTCTCCAATTTTTCTCTCCAATTTTGCATCTACATCTTGAGTTATTCCACTACCAAAACATGACAGAACAAATCAGCCAGACAGTCCCAGCTCCATGCCGCCAGAGAGCTTCAGTCCCAGATCTGAGACACCAGTATGGCACCAGAGCAAGATCTTCGTCGCCTCTGAGCCTCAGAGCAAGAACTCCCAGTTGCCCTCAAGAACTCTGCTCCTTGTAGGGATGATTTCCCAATCGCCATCCAGAACGCTGCTCCTTGGAACTCTGGCTTTGTGTTTTGCTTTCTTGCCCTCCTTCTGAGGCCTGATTACTTCTACCTCATCTTCTCTCTCTCTCTGGCGCTGCCTATATCTCCTCCCTAGTTCATTCCTCTCCCTGCTGATTCGTTTGCTCACACTCCAGATTTTTTCATTCCTGGCCTTTTGTTCTCTATGACTGCAATTACTTGTTACAGTTTGCTACCTGTTTAAAAGTTGTTTTCATTTCTCCGTTAACGTTAATCGTGTTCTATGTTGCATCTATGTCTGGGTTTAAAACATGGCAGAATGAGTATAAAATCCAACCGAAGATTTTTGCTTAACCGCTTTCTGACTTTTTGGTAGATAAAACAAAAAACTGGAAAACATTTTGTTAGATTTGTGTTGCCTTGGTCTAATCACCTGTCTCATCAAACTTTGAAGTGATCCCTTCCAAGACAGCAAAAAAGAGTTCCGGCAATTCCCCAGTGGACTCAGGGGACATGACTTATTCAGCAGCAGCGCATTTAGCCACACATCTGAATTTGAAATAGTTTTCACCCACCTATTAATTCTCAGTTTTGTTCACTGGATTGTTAAAACCCATGCTCTACAGTCATGAGACGGAAAGCTATTAAGATACTGCATCAAATATTTTAAATGTATTAAGAAATGTTCAATTCTCATTGTCTAAACTTGATTTTATTTACATCTGGGGGAAACATCATTTATTGGCACTTAAACAACAATGTTTTACTCATTAACAAAATATATAAACAAAAAATGTATGGTTAGCACATCCAACTCCCAAGTAGCTAGTCTTACTCCCTTTTGGAATAACTACCTATCAGTCTGCAGCAGTGACCTGGATTCTGAAGCTGAAATCACACAATCTCATCTTGACTCAGCAATGGACTTTCCATTTGGTGGTTCTCAGAAAGCCCTTAGTTGATTTACTGGTGTGTTTTGCATCATTGGCAGGTTTCACAGTCCAGTTCTGCTTCAGCTTTAATGTTTTTGCACATGGTCCAACATTCTCCTCAAGGACCCCCTGATACACGGTAGAACTCATAGTTGACTTTATGATGGTGAGCTGACCCGGTCCTGCTGCATCAAAGCAACGGGACCGGGTCCTGACATGTTCAACTCAATCCTTCAAGTTGGTATGAGGTTCTTTTCTAGGAATGTTTCAATGCTGTATTTGGTACATATCAAATATGTCCTTTATTCTGATAGCTCCATAATTACATTTTAGAATAATCCTTCCCAGGAACACTATTCCGGAAATCCTGGTCCATATTTTTAAAGTTGTTTTTTTATTTCCCTTTAAACAATGTTTAAAAGCGCTTAATCATGCTCTAAAAGGCAAATTTACAAAGGCAAAAAGGATGATAACGAAATTTACCACCCAAGATCCTGATGCCTGTCCATCTTTCATCTTGTTGGAGAAAGGTTGAGGTAATTAATGTACTTTGACCCACAGCAGCGTCAGGGCTGTCTGTAACCAGATATCAAGCCTTGGAAAGCAGAAGGTTGGATCTGAACAAAACACCCCCATAATTTTTCAAATTTTTTTTTTTTTGGCCTGACATCAGGGCCCTGTTTCAGAAAGAGTGACCAATCAAACCTGAGCATAAAGCAGCTACTTGAGTAGTTCTACCTCACGCTGTCATCCTCAGAGTTTTTGGTTTCAGAACAGGTGATATCAGTCAGGTAACTGAACTCAGCTCGTGATAGGTGAAGGCCTATAGCACAGCTCGGCTTCACCTATCCTTTTAAGAAATGAGTCAACACTGATTGTCTTGTATGTGTATAATTTGTGCCAACCTCACTTTATATTAATAATATAGGCTATATTTACATTTTAAGTAACGGTGTTGGGGGGTAGGGGGACCCTCAAAAACATGCAAATGTAGGAATGTGAGTGCCATGCAGCCAAATAAACCTAAAATACATGAATGGATAATGAGGGCTGGACGTTTCAAAATTTGGTGCAGAATAAATAATTGCTTTTCTGTGTAGTTCCTTTATTAATATTGTGGGTCTCTGACTATGGAACACCATTAAACTCTATAGTAACTGAGTGTAACACACAGTTTCTACGCCACCTACATTATTAAAAAGCTTAAAAACGAAGTGCAGTGCAGAGAATTTGTTCAGAACTGAGAGCTTATGAGATCAATGTGTGGACTGAGAATATTAAGATAAATCATTGACAGCAGAGAAAAACAGAAATTACTTTTCTGTATGTACCAAAAAGACTTTTAATCATGTTCTGATCAGCCTCTACCGACAGAGTTTTCTGCAGAGTATTTGCGCTCCAGCATACAGGCTCCTCCAGAAAAGGACTCACCTTTTCCGACACTTCCTTGAGCAGATCTCAACTAAAAGAAGGAAAACCTCAGGGTTAGCCCTAATAACCTTGCTACCGAGCAGGGTTATTCCACAGAGTAATTTGTTGTCATAAATTGACTTAGGGTTCTGAGCTTTCTGAAACTGAAAACACAGGAATTTACCCCAGAAATTACTCTGGATATCCACTAACCGAGCTTTCTGAAACAGGGCACTGGTCCTTGTCTTCTCTTACCCAGTCTATAAGTTTTGCCATTTTGTTCTTTGCTAAATTATCATTTACTTCAGCATACAGCTCCCAGGCTTCTCTCTGCGCTTTGTGCCATCAGCAAACACACTAAACATGACATCTTGGATAAAGATATGGTGTACAAACCCAGTCCAAAAATATTTTGATGTTTACCATCACTGTTGTTCTCTTGTAAGTTGTTTAGGAGTAAATTGCTAACATATTTGCTCTATTTACCTTTACGGTCTTTTGGGTACAACAGCATTGCCCATTCAGTGTGTCATTTGCTTTGGTTGCAACTGAGAGAAACAGAGATTGCAAAGTTATGTTTCTAAGAACTGATTAATAATTTTACATTGATCAACTATTTAATGTGATGTATGTCAACACATAATAGTGCATAGGCGTGAAGTGGAGGGTATGTAATACATGGTTTTTGACATCTTTTCCAGATAAAAATGTGAAGATTGTGGTGTATTTTGTATTTAGACTCCTTTACTTTAATACCTCTAAATACGCACGGTAACTCCGAAGGAGCTGAAAAGATTCCCGGTCACAAAACAACCCTAAGAACTCCAGTTTGCAGTTCACCCCAGATTATCTCCACTGCAAAAACTGGCAGAGGGCAGCCTCATGTTGTTAGGATGTTATTCCTCAGCTTTGACAGGGAAGCTGCTCACGGCTGATGAGAAGATGGATGGAGCTAAAGACGCAACGATTCTGGAAGAAAACTTGGTAGAGGCTCCAAAAGAGTTCAGTCTGGGGTGGAGACTTTCCTTGTACCAGGACAAAAACCTAAAACCTACAGCCATTTGGGCAACAATTTCAGTCGGCAAATGATGCAGATTAAGCAGTTTTGCATAAACATAACTCAGCAAGGCTGAATACAAATGCTGCATGCCACACTTTGTCAGTTTGCTCCACCTTCACATGCACTACTTTGTGTTGGTTAATGGCAAACCTTCTCAGTAAAATCCATCAGTAAATACAAAAAAATAAAATAACATTTACGTTATTATGCATGTAAAACAATGTTCTTTACTCATTTGCAAGTCAGTATAGTGATTGGCAACTTCTTTCTCACCCACAGACTTCTAGAAATAGGCATCAAAGTGAAGAATCACAGCTCTTAATTGGCTATCCATGAAAGAAACCACATTTTATTAGTTCTGTGTAAATCCATGTTGCACATGCAGGCTAACTTGTCCATGTCTCGCACAGAACGTGCTTCATAAGCAGATGAATGAATAATTCCTGACATTGTTCTTCTAGCTTGAACCTTCCATTCCTCCATGTGTCTGACGGCAGGATTTCACTTTTCTCTTGCCAACAATTAAATCCACAAGCCATAATTTCCATTAAGTGCTTGTCATGTTCAAACAACATGCATAATAATAATCACGGAGTCATGCAGAGGAACCCATGCAAGCTTTACTCTGAACAAAACTAACATAACAGTTATTAATCTGCAATATTATTTTTGACATATTGCCCAGTTCAGAGAAGTAATGAGAGAAACATAAATGCTTGCAGCTCACTTAGAAAAACAAGTCCACACTCTAACTCATTGCTTTGTAAGAACACAGCACCCCAGTTTGAAAGGTGAAATATGAGCAAACTATTTCTTCTGTCTGGTATTCAGTATCACTCTTGCAGTGCGCTGTGTGAATATTCAGTGATTCCTCAGTCTCATTTTCATGGACAAAAGGCTGTGTACCACAATAAATTTATCTTTTTTTTTTCCCTGTGTACCATGATTATTCATTAAAAAGTTTCCATGTGCTGTCACGTTAAACAAAACAGGGAGACAGTCACAACAATCTCTATTAATTAGTTCTAATTAGCAGTCTGAAAAAAAAAATCAGTAGAATAATAACATGAAGGTTAGATGGTTCAGCGTTCACTATGGAAACAGGCTGTCTGACAGCTTCATCTCAGTAGCATGTTTAATGCATGAAATATTTAAAACTGCAGGAAAAAAAAATCATACAGAAAATCATGAGGGAGTTTTTCGAATGACTTTCCAGGAAATCTACCCTTTCACATTTTAGCAATTCAGTGCCACAAACTTCAACGTAATTAATAGGGACTTTATGTTATAAAGCAATAAAGTAAATAATTGATAATAAAAAAAAATAAAAAATAAAAAAAAAAAATATATATATATATATATATATATATATATATATACATGTATTTTTTATTTATTTTTTTTTTTTTATTTATAGCTAGTTTTTTTCCAGGATTGCACTGTATTAAGCTCCAGCCATGTTCTGTTTTCTGTGACCAGTTTCCCTGCCCCCGCTGAAGAAAACACTCCCATAACATGATGCTTCCACCACCATGCATGGATCTGAGTGATGAGGTTAGCTTTCCGATACACGTATTGTGACACAAGTACCAAAAAACGTCTGCTTTAATCTCATCTGACCTGTGAATTGTTTGTTTTTTTCCTACCACTTTACAACAATTTTCCTCTTTATGTCTATCACATCTACGGTCACGTTCAAAAAATTTGAATATGCATTTCTTAGAGACTTGCTTCTCAGATTAAAAGTAACTTTTGAAAAATACAACCTTTAAGCAGACATCCATGTCTGCTTGAAAAATCTTGCTTTTTTATTAGTCTGATGCAAAAATTTAATCTGAATGCATTATTTTTATTAGCTAGAGGTGGGGGGAAAATGACTATTAACAGCTGTAACGTCTTTAAAACATCATCAGTCTATGCTAATTCATATGTGTTTCCCTTAGTAAATATAGTTTCTCAAATAAATTAACTTTTCAGTATTATTCTAATATTATTTATTAACTATGACTGTAATCCAAATAAAATACGTCACATGTTGTAACGTAGAAACACTTGGAAAGCTCTGGAGTTGCTGATGCCTTTGCGAGGGACAAAAGTACATTAAGAGGATTAGAATTTCACACTGTTTGAAAAAGGACAAATCTTTCAGAAGCTTAAAATCTTATGACTTACCCATTAAAATGTATTGTCTGTGCTCTGTCAAGCTACACAAGAAAGGTCACATCTTATTTAAATATACAAAAGCAAGTGTTCTGGGACTTCTCATTGTAGTTGTATCAATGTTATGAACAACATGCTCCTGAAGATCTAAAGCGTAAACTATCCCCACAGGTAATTATTTGAGATTCATGCTTCCATTTCCTTGAGTGATGCAGAGCCTCTGCCATCTATAGACCTTGACGACATCACAAAGCACATCTCAATCTTCTCTCTCAAATTCACTTCATTTTCCAATATAGCTGAGGTGAAACTGCATCAGTTCACTTCTGTCGCAGCCCAGTTCCCCGCTCTGCTGGGATTATACGCAAAGCAAGCGTTCCATAAATTCATCTCCGTTATATTGCTGCATCAGGTTTGAGGAATTACAGACATTATTTGACTCCAACAACTGATATATATCTGCAAAGAGATTGTATTTTAAGAGCAATGCCACAAATGAGATTTTCTGAAAAACACAAGACAATCACGCATAACCTTTTTCACAAACAAAGTTTTTGGAGGCTGCTTTTTTTTTTATTATGAGCGAACAAATTTACCTTAAAAAAAAAAGATGACAATTCTGGATTCCCAAATGGAAGTCTTGCAAAATGAAAACTTCTTTTTATCAAAAAACATCAATGTCAAATGAAAAGAGTATTTCCAAAGGCTGAAGCTAAAAATTGTATTTTTTGTTTTGTTTTATTTGAGGGGATGGGGGGGGGGGGTAACCTCATCACCTTGGATTATAATGGCACCACCAGGATTATTTCACAATGGTCCGTGTGTCCCTGAGGACTTAAAGTGCAGCAGAGGTTCACCAATATTAGACAATTTTGAGAGCGGGTGTTGGTGGGAAGTGTAGAGAGGGATTTAACCTTGACTTTAATAGGGCCTCTTGGGAATGCATCTGTGGGAGCTCACTGCTTTTGTTACTTTTTTTTTTTTTTTACATAAAAAAATTATTTTAAAAAACAAGGCACAGTGGCACTACACTGCAACATATGAACAGGCATTACAGGTCAGCGGCATGTTTAATAGACAGAATCCACTGTTTAAATGGCTGATTAGATGTCTCTTCTTGTCACATCCAGAAGGAAGTATTGTGCTATTTTAATCAACCCTATTTTTATCCTTGCCTATAAATACGCTCTCTGCAGTACTGATTTTGGATAGTTTTTTGTCAGCTTTCTGTACCTTTTTTTTCTGTACATTTTAAAATGTCTTGACCCCACACTGAACATTTACCCTTTCTAGGAGTAACTTGAAATAAAGCATGACTTCTTATGTCATCTAAGAAAAAGATGGGATGTGTAAGAATTGTTTGGTCTTAATAACACCAAATCAGTTTTTCTTCCAGGCCGATGCCCAGAATGCCCAGAATGTCTCTGTAAAAGCAGAGAAAATTCAATTAATTTCCTATTTAGTTCAGCTTGTTTGGAAAGCACCAAATATCTAAAGGTAAAACAAATAGGTCCCATTTATGTCCATTAATACAGAAATATAACATAAAATCAGTCCAATTTACAAGAGCACAATACAGTCATACACAGACTAATTCAGTCTTAATTAAAGAACTAAACAGTCCAAGTTTGTGACTGTTTTTGTCAGGTATGCGCTTCTGTGAGGTGTTGATGTTCCTACCTTCTTCTTCCAGAGTTACGACAAGCAGACGCCAGCCACAGTGTTTTCCATCGATTACAATTAGAAGGAGTACTTAAGGTGGCTGGAGACGGATGGGCGGCGTCAGAGCATTAGCACACCTGAGCAGTACCTGACCAGATCCTTGCTCCATATCTGTCCCATGATCTGTTGCTGGTGCTCACCTCTCCTTTCTCACCTCTGCGACCAGAGCCTTCCCATCCACTTCTGCTACCACTTTCCCCTCTTTTCAATAAACCATTTAAACTGCTCACCATCTACATGTTTGTTTGTTCCCGGTCAATCGTGGAAAACATGAACGTAACACTTTTCCCATACAGGCCTTTCCAAAAGTATATCACCCTTTTGAAAATTACTACAATCACCACTTTATGATGGTCTATCACACAAATCAGGGTAAAATAGTTTGGATTTTGCGACTATTACAATAAAACGTGTTAGAATTCAGGAACATTTATGTACCGAGCCAATTGGGTGTTTGTTTATGTGTCTCTGACTTGATGATGGGTGGTCCACACTGAACTTTGCTTCTGGTCTCAGCTGCATAAACAATAAGCTGCAGCCAGCGGAGAGCCAGCAGCACGGTCGTGTTTTTTCAGTCTTGCAAAGGAGCAAGTTCTTCATAGGAATCTTTGATGATGAAACTGCTGAGAAAAAATTAAGCTGGAGAGACTCAGAGAAAAAAAAAATATCAGTCTTTCTTGCCCCTTTTGCTTAACCTGACAACAGCCAGCTGTATGTATCGTTCCGCCTAGCTCCACTCACATACATCTGGGACACCGCCATAGGCATTGCCTTTACTGAAGGCTGGGCCTTATCAAAACTCCTTGCATATGATTGGATAAGCCACTTGTCTGTCATCTTTATCAACGTGCTATTTCAACCACTCACACCGAAGCTAACCCGTGACGCTGATGAGACCGACGCCGGAAAAAAAAAAGGGTTTCCCGCAGCGCTATCTTGGCGAGGCGGCCGCGGAAAACGTGTCGTCCACCCCCCCCCCCCTCCGCGAGCCGGTCCGCGGAAAACGTGTCGTCCACCCCCCCCCCCTCCGCGGAGAAAAAGTCATCCACCCCCCCCCCCCCCCCGCTCCGTGAGTCGGTCCGCCTCGCATAAGCAAATCCATGCGGGAAACACTGTAGTGGCACACCTTTTATTGACAGTGAGCTGACAGGAAGAGGGGGGAAGACAGGCGGCAAAGCGCCGCGGGTCGGAGTCGATCCCGGGCCGACCGCGTCGAGGACTAATAGGCCTCCTCACATAGTTAGCGCTAACCGCTAACCGCTCCGGGGCGCGTCTGCGTCCGCGCCCCGGAAAACAAAACTTGCCAAATCCGGTCGGGAGAAGGGCGAAAACATGGTTTCCACCAACAACAGCCTTCAGAGCCGTTCTCTGATGTTCTTTTAATGAAACAATATCAGATAGATTGGACAACACGGAGGAAATAGCAGCATCAATGCTAACGCTTGCTTCCTCGATGCGAGCCGCCATTGTTGTTGGAATCTCACGGTGGCTTCTCCACTACGTCACATCCATGAAACACCCGCCCTGCGTCCTGATTGGCCAGACCAAAAATTTGGTTGGGGAAATCATTTTCAATGAGCCGTGTCCCAGATGTATGTGAGTGGAGCTAGGCGGAGCGATACATACAGCTGGCTGTTGTCAGGTTACCTTTTGCTTACCATGCACATTAGTATGTACTGTAATCTGATATTATTTCAAAGTTTTAGTACTTAAAGTATGAAGCAGAAAACTGTTTTCTTTGCGTCCTCGCTGTCTTTCTTTAACTTCACCACAACCTGCTCTTTCTTTTTCTGCCCGTCCCATGAGATCATTGCGTAACACCCAGCCGCTGATGTCAGAAAACGTTTCAGAAATGGCCGCCTAAACAGCCTTTTTGACCAGCTTTGTCCATAACTGCATGTGTGTCTGGTAAAAAGTCGTTGCATTCCTCCAGGCACAAAGAGAACCGCTGTCTGAACTAAAACATGGTAATTCAACGTTGAAACCTTTTCTTATGCCAGCATTTGCACAGTTTCACTAATAGCAACCCCCCCCCCCCATTTTTAGACCCCTTTTTGTTTCGTAGTTCCCCTCTCTCTCTCTCCTAGCTCTTTACTTATGTTCCCCTATGATTATAAATAGATTCTAATTAGCTCTTCCAGCCATGGGCAATAGAATTGTGCATCAAGTGCAGGACTGCACTCAGAAGACTCTGCTTTTTTTAAAGCATGTTTATTAGCCAGAAGAGCAGCAAACGCCCTCTGCTTCGGTTTCCTTTTTTTTTTTTTTTTCTCGATAGAGCGGTTGTTGATTTTCCCGTGTTTTATCTGTACAAAAAAAATTATCTGTCCTCCCTGTAGTTGGAGAGGACTGAACGGTCAAGCAGGCCATGTAAGAAAAGGTCGACCAAAATCAGAAGTCCCACTTGACATGAAAACCAGTTTTTGGCTCAGTCTGTGTCCATTGAACCTCTGATAAATTAAGCCCTGTTTTAACATTTTCTTTTTATGTCTCACTCATTTGAAGTCCATTACCTTCAGCAGTTGTTTATGCAAAAAAAAAAAAAAAAAAATCAATAATATGATGCAAAAAGTTGCCTATTTTATTGCTGTTGCCAAAATAAACCTCCCTGGATATGAAACTGCTTAAGTTCCTCAGCTTGTTAACAAGGATGCAGAAATATTCTAATATGATCACACCCACATCTTCATATTACACCAGGGGACAGTAGCTTGCCACGACGTCTTCTTAATGCTATGCTGAGATCTGCTAGTTTCTCGCGTTGGACTAATTCAGCTGTAAATACTTGGAGCAATTCTCGGTGTGAGGAAGAGCATATAATAGTAGGCTTCTTCTCTGAAACTATGCTCCTTTCCTCATCCAGCCTGTGTTGACTTCTGTGAGCAGTTTGCGCCAGTATCTCATTTTCTCAGTTCATTACACATGAAAATTAGACCCAAAGTCTCAGATCGGGTCCTTGGGTCTCCTACGTAGAAAACACAGGCCACATGAGCTGCTACACAAATTCAAAGCAAACAATGCTCTGCTATCAAGCTGATGACTCATCTTCATAATGGTATGCATTATCCCTAGAACTTCTTTGCTTTTTTTTGCAATGCAACCACAATTTTAAACAGATTTTAGGGCTTTTGAGAAAGACTAACACAAAGTACCTCATAACAGTAAAGTGGAATTGAAAATGACACACGGTTTTCAACTTGTTTAAAAATAAGATTCTGAAAAATGTGATATGTCATCAGCCCCCTTTAATATGAAACTGTGAAATAGAATCTAGTACAACCAATTGCATTTAAAATCTTATCTTGGGGCATTTTGCAGAGCACTGTCAAATCCATCATCCGAAGCAAGAAAGAGTATGGTATAAGTGGAAATCTACCGAGACATGGCACCACAAAACTTAACAATTTGGGCAAAGAAGCGCAACATTGAAAGATACAGTCAATCTGGAGCAGCTTGCAGAGACCCTCCGCTCAAGTGGGAGGATAAATGACAGAACTATAAGTCCTGTTCTCCACAAATCTGGCCTTTAGGAAGGACAGCCATAGTAAAAAGTCCAGTATATGTAAAGATGAAGGTGTTGCACTTTTAGCTTCATCTGTATTGAGATAGGATCACAGTTTTCATCTGCTAGATCAGGGGTCTGCAACCTGCGGTTCCAGAGCCACTTTTGGCTCTGTGGCTCACCTAATATACAAAACGATGCAATATTGCCCTGTTTTTCTTTTTTATTATTACTATTATTGTTTGTTTGTTTGTTTCATTCCTTGTTTTGTGCCCCCATGAAAAAACACAGGCCCCACCCTGGCCCCCCTGGTAGAACTGTCCCTGGAAAATGAGCAATGCACTTTGAACTCACCACCCCAACCGTGAAGCAAGGTTGCAGCAATTTCAGTCTATAGAAAAATGAATAAAAGTTCAAATTATATTTGTAAGATTTAACTTATTTGTATCATTTTCCTTCCACTACAAACTTTATACACCACACTATGCTAATCTACAACATAATATCCCAATGAAAAAGATTAATGTTTGCGGTTGTAGCGTGAAGAAATGTGACAAACTTTTAAGGTGTGTGAAAATGTCTAAATGAAGGGTTTTCACCACATGTGGTTGAAAAATCCAGCCGCTGGCGAGAAGCTCGAACGAGAACAGGTAGTTATTTGGATAACTGAGTTAATAAGAGATTGTAACTATTCACTTGAACTGTAAATCCTTCCAACTCTTAATAAGGAGGCATTTTCTTCCACTGACATATAAAATGTCTCATTCAGCAGAGTTTTTGCCCAGTATTAAATTCATAGATCTACAAAAAAGATTTTCCTGCTTCAGCAAAAGTTTTTTTTCCAACTGCTAACCAAGTTTAAAACAATTTTTAGTAGAAATGAACTTAAACTGCCTTTCCACAAGAATCTCTTCACAGCTATCACAAACTCTAAGGCAAACAACTTTTAAATTACACTGCTTTCACTTTGATTAAAACTGTGGTCAAAGACTTGTTTGCAAAGAGACGAAAAGAGGCTGAATCGTTCAGTTATCCTGTCTCTGTTTCTCCTTTTTAACCAATTTTGCCTTTTAAACAACACTTTTCCACCACAGACTCTTGTCCACCCTCAGATGAAAATTATAAGTGAGCTCATTGTCCTTATTAACCCAAGACCTGTGAATTTAATGTGTGTACATGCATTATTAACACAAAACAAATTTAGATCAGGGAAATTAAAGTGAACCCACATTTTTTTATTATTATTATTTTGTCCGCTCCCTGTGGTTCAAATAACCCACACAAGCTAAAAAAAAGAGTGTTCTGTGTTTACCTATGAAAGATAATTACATGACAGTGCTGGGAACTAGTACAGTCATATTGAATACATAAGAATAAAACGAACAAGTCCCAGTAACTCAATTCAAGATTAATCACACATTTTCACAGTTTTACTTCTGTTAATTATGATAGCGTTCTGCATACATCTAATGAAAAGATTACATTTAAGATTAGTTTACATCAGAACTATAAGTAAAAAGCTTTTTAATAAAGAAACGTGGGCTTCACTAAAAGTATTTTTAATGCCTGCTTAAATGGTTATTTTTGTTTTTGTTTTTCAAAATGTAGCTTTATTCTGGCTAACGAGCCTCATACGCAGCATATTCGGATTTATTGAATGTGATTGTAGAGGCAGAATTTAACAATACCTGTTCTTCTGCTCACAAAGAGCTCACCCAGCATCTGGTTTCATGTTTCTTGACTCCTTTATTATATTATCATCTGTTCAGCTGGCAGCTGCTCTTTTATTCTGCAACTGCCTTTTACCCTACCTTGAGTACCATTAGTGTTACATCTCTAAAACACTCCCATTAGAAATAGACAGAAACATGAAAAACAATCTGTGGTTTATGAAATCCAATCTTACAGAGTTGTTTTTCTTGTTTAAGGGCAGAGATACTTTTTTTTAAGATGATGTTCTTTCTAGTTTTACATTTTCTTGCAGTTCCACTAAGAAATGTTCATACACTCACCATGGACATGAATGTTGCATTAACTTGTGCTTTTAGGGATGACTTTTGACCAGTCTTTTTCAAGGATGCAATCATCATACTACATCAGCTTCATTTGGGATTTAATACACAGACAGAGACAAAATAAAATAAAAAATACAGGCTGGAATTAAACCCCCAAAAATATTTGCACAAATTTATCTTAACAAAATGCACAGAAATCGCACACTTTTTGTTGTCATTAATAAGGTCCTGGTAAATTTCTGCCTGGATATTTCAACTTTTTTTAATCAAAAATAGTGGATTTGATATAAAATAGTTTTCACAACACAACCTTTAGAAACCTTTCACTGTAAACCTTAAACTTACATTGTCGTTGAGGTTGGGATCTCCAGGTGTTTGGGCTTTGGTTTTCTTGTGTGTACATATTTTGAATATTTCTTTGTTGTATTCCTTAGGTTGTGCTTTATTTTGTTATCTCCTTATACTTATTCTTAGATGTTTGGTTTCTGTTTTCTTTTTCTTGTTTATATTCAGTAGTTATTCCCATTTTAGTTTTGTGGATTAGGTTCTTAGTTTATTTTCTGTCCATGTTATTTCTGGTGAGATCCCTCCCAATGTGTTTCCCATCAGTTTCTGTTCATTGGCCTCCTCCCCTCAGCTCATCTGTCTTCATTGGTGTCAGCTGTTCCTCCTCTCCCTCCTATTACCTTCACCTGCCTCTGCCTCTTGTGTATTTAAATTACCTGGTTTTCATTGCTGCTTTGTATGGAGGAATGGGAAAGAATTGTTCTAGTCTGATTAAGACATAAATCCACAGAATCAGTGCTGTGACTGCAGCTAAAGGTGCTTCTACTAAATACTGACTGAAAAGGGGGTCGATACCTATGCAATACTTAGTTTCCTGATTATATGTTTAATCAGTTGACAACTAATTTTGTAAAACTGTTTTCACTTTAGCTCTACCATTACAAATAAATAGTGAACAAGTTTTCCAGGACCTTGTTGCTGGCAACATAAGTATGATGACATTTCTCCGCAAATGGCCACACCTCACCTAATGATTGCTGGAGATTGACACCAGGCCCCCAGCCTGCAACGATTAACTGCTATAGGCGGATGGATGGATGGATGGATGGATGGATGGATGGATGGATGGATGGATGGATGGATGGATGGATGGATGGATGGTAATGGGCTCCATAAAGAGTTTTGTTGCGATAATCAGTATGTTTGGCAGGATTCAAATCACAAGTAGAAACAACAGAGATTAACTTAAACTCGGAAAAGCAACCAGTAAATAAATCAGTGTTTGCTAGCCATGTCCTCACAAATCCACAGCATTTTGACGCTTCATACACACATTATGACATATAAGGCCAAATAAAATTATAATACCAATGTGTGGGTTGTCATCCTCACAAAGTGTTTTTTTTTTTGGTCTCTTGGTCACTGTATTCTTTTAAAAATGCCTCCTTACTGCTGACGGCCAAAGGGCATCAATTAGTCTCAACAACTAGCAAAGAGCTCCTTGAGCGTCTGCCTACCTGGATGTAATTATTGTGCTTTAGCATGCTGAAGTGACTTGTTTTTGAAGGAAAATTTGCCTGCCTATTATTCTAAATCAAACATGAACAATGGTTAAATACACAAATCGTACCCAAAAGAGTACAAACTCTTCCGGGTACCTGAATTCAAATCAGCAAATGTAAAAAGCAAAACAAAATACATTCTTGATGGAACCCTCAGTGAAGACATAGTATTTCTGGCATCACTAGCTTTTAAAAGCCCCTAATAATGACTGCGCATTTGTAGTCTTTAACAATGTCACACAAAATGGGCCTCATGCTTCTCAGAAGGAAAAAAAGGAAAAAAATAAATAAAATAAAATACTCAAACTAGACACAGCTTGTTTCTTTAATCATGGAGACAATAGAAAATAAAGGGATGTTAGGCTTAGAGATAAAACTGCCTGCCTTATTGTGAAGGGTAACGTGATCTTGTTTCTACACAATGACACAAAGTAGGGCCATACTGCCCCCTGTCTGCTACATACCCAAACCGCATTCTAAATTATTATTATTTTTCCAAAAAGCATCCAGTGTGTGGGTTTTCAATTAAAACATGTTTGTAACTGTTATATAAATGATCTGCACTCTATTGATTCCATGTGCTATAAAATGGGAATCATGTTGCTTTTATCGGTGTATCCTCCTTCAAACTTTCCCTTTTCTCTCTTTTAGGTTTCAGTAACTGTTATTTAACAAGCTTAATATCAAGCTTACATCTTTTATTAGGAGAAATTGTAGCTTTATGAATAGTAACATTTAATTGTATCAATATCATGTATGTATTCATAACATTCCATCTGTTTTATAGCTGTTGTGTACTTTTGGGAACATGCTGACTTTACTGACACCAAATACTGAAGACCAACATAGTTCTTTTTTACCTTCTTCAGTTTCACTGCAATAACAAACAGTATGATCAATCAGTCGATTAATCAGTGAGGCAGTGAAAAGGTATTTGTCTTCATAGATTTCTTCTGTTTTTGCTGTTTTGTTACTCAAATGTTTTAGATTGTCAACAACTTTACACATTACTCAAAGACAGCCTAAGTGAATACGAAAAGCAGTTTTTGAGTGAATATTTTATTCATTAAAGGAGAACGTAACTGTCCACAACAGCCTGGGTTTATGTGAAAATGTAATCGGCCCCAAACCCTTGGAGGCAAAAACCGTTATCATGTGTGTGTGATACCTGGCTGTGTCTCTTTTATGTTACTATGAGGGAGTTTTGGTCCACCCCTAATTGCATAATACTATATTTTTTCCACATTGGTAGCTTTTGAGCAGAAATGTCTTGTTTTGGTCATCCCACAGCATCTTGGTTAGATTTAACTCTGGACTTTGACTATGGGCTGCTCCAAAACATTATCTTTCCTATGTTCAGAGGTGGAATGGCTGATGTCCCCTTTGGTTCAATACTGCAAACCTTAAGCAAGCTTGAGTTTAAAATAATCAATTCATTGTCAACTTGTCTTTTTAGGATTTTCTGGTAGAGAGCAGACATTATGGTTGCAGCAGTTGTGACAAATCACCCAGGAGAAAAGCAGTCCCAGACCATTGGACTTTCATCATCATGCTTGACCATATGTATTTTACTGAAATGCTCCATTAAATAAACACCACACACATCAGGAAACAGTTCAACCTTTGTCTCCTTAATCCACAGAAGGTTTTTCCAAAGGTCTTGGATCAAGAGCGTTGGGAAGTTTGGGATGGATCTTTGTGTTATTTTCGGTTTTGAGGTTGAAATTCCCCCATAGTTGCCATTGTTGTTCAGTTTCTGTCTTATTAGAGTTAAATCATGAAAACCAAAATTAACTGAACCAAATGAGGCCCACGGTGCTTTAGATGTTGTTTTGTGATTTTTTTTTATTTATTTTTTTGCCTCCTAAATGAGCTATTGATGCAATCTTGGGGTAATTTTGGTTTGCCAGGTGCCTCTGAAAATAATACCCAGTTTTCCATGATTTAGTGTTTATTGGTGGACAATGACTCTCACTGGGGTTTTCTGGAGTCCCAAAGCCTTAGAAAAAGCTTTGAAACTTTTTATGTAAGTGACGTAGTTTCTGATCTGTTTCTAAATTTCTTTAGATTAGGACATCATGTTTTGATTTTAGAAATGTCAGTCCACTTCATCTGATGAGATTACACACATGTAATTGATATGTGGATTTCAAGACTCTGGTAATTACCCCTGGGTTGGACTTCTTGAGTTCAAAAATGTTTCCAAAAGTGGGGCTAATCACTGTTAGTTTGTTATTTCACAAGGAGGGGAATTAATTAATTTTTTTACATGAAGCCAAATTAATTTAGAGAGCTAATTTATCTTGATAAATTAAATAATAATTTAAAAATTGCATTTTGTAGTTACTCTGGTTATCTTTGTCTGATATTTAAATTGGTTTTATATGTGTGAGAAGGTGTGACAAAAAAAAAAAACCTGAAAGAAATCTATAAAAGGGAAAAAGTGTTTCTCAGCAGTGCATGGATGAATAATTACAAATAAATTATTGTTGTATTTGTTTTGATTTTGGTGTTTTTGTTAGTTTTTTTCTACAATGAAACAGTTTTTCTTTTTCATCTGGGCATAAAAAAAGCATAATTCCATCCACTTTACTGCAGATAATTATTAAGAAAAGGCTGTCCTCTGATTGTAGAAATTAGGCTATGTTGGCCCTGAACACAAAAGGGATTTGTCTTAAAAAACATGTCAAAACTCTAATCCTCAGCCTTTCTTTTTTTTTTCTTATTATATTTTACCTTGCATTCCTCCTTTTGCCTGCTACCTTGCTGCTGCCATACCTAAATTTCCCCACTGAGGGACAATAAAGGATACTCTGTTCTCTGCAGGTTAGGCTAATTAGGTCAGTGCTTGTTAGTGGTGTAAACACACAATAGCACACAGGGCATAACTCAGAAACTGACACCAGTATGTCCAGTGTGAAGGAAACCCTGCTGACCAGCAGCAGGACATCTGCTGTGATAATTGCATTCTAATAGAGACACACAAATTTAAACCTTATGAATTAACAGCACATGTGTTGCTTTCCTTATAAACAAACGATGGTGACTGTTATTCTATTAGGGAAAACAATAGCTGAACTAGAAAATGGTTGAAAAGGAATTTTAAAAAAAGATAGATAGGAGCTATTAGGTTTATGTCAACTCTCTGTTTTTCTTCACAGAAGTCACACCTGGCCTGGTGTCTCTGTTCAGCTGTGACCCCCACCTGGAAAGGGGCTTTCAGCTGACATGTTACTGCAATTAACTTTGTGTTCTTTTTCTACAGAGCAGAGGATATGCTTGGCTCTGTCTTTCTTTGTATATAACTTTGTCCCTTTTTTAGACTCAACAATTGAAGGAGTTACTGCCGGGACTATTTATGTATACTGTTGTTTTTCCTTTCAATTTTACAACTAGTTTAGAGCTTCTATAGTTAAATGTGTTGCTCTCATGGGTGAAGTCACAAAAGGAGCTACTATTTGTCTTAAGTTTTTACTTTTTCTTCAGAAAGTATTTCTGGCCCAGTGCTTCTGAGTGTTTTTACGTATGTATGTGTGCGTGTGTACGTGTATGTGTGTGTGTGTGTGTGTGTGTGTGGGAGAGAGAATCTGCTCTTTTTTTTTATTTTTCTGTCTTTGAACCCCCAGTTGATCGTGGCAGATGGCTCTTCACACTTAGCCAGGTTCCACAGGACGTTTCTCCCTGTTGAACGGAAGTTCTCCTCTCCAACGTTGCTCCATGCATAGTCATCATAAAGAATTGTTGAAGAATTAACAACTCAATGCAACTGAATCTCCACTGTTGCTTCATGGCAATCAGCAGGAGGGATTGCTGCAAAATCCGTGGCTTGACGCACTGGACTGGGTTTCCTTGGATGGAGCTTTTTTTTTTTATCAGTCTGCATAAGCAACCTGAACTTGAAATTGTTTGCAGCAATAGTAATACTGGAATAAGTATTTAAGTGTTAAAACTTTCCTTTTTGACAAAGCTTATAGTTAGAGTGGCTCATACCCTGAGCTATCTCTATAGTTGTGCTGTGATAGGCCTAGGCTGCTGGAGGACATCAGGGTCTAATTTTCTCACTCTACTGATTTCTACTGTTCTTCAGTCTACTGTTCTCCAGTTTTGCATTGTATTACATTGAAATGACTGTCGTCATTTCAGCTTTTAACTTTTTGCTCTCTCTCTTTTTCTTCATAGTAGGTACACCTGGTCTGGCGTTCTGTTAACTGTGACATCATCCAGAGAAGACGGCTCACCCGCTACTACCATCTAATGTAGAACAGATTACTAGATCAATGTGTGCTTCTGTGCTTGTTTGTCTGTCTTGTTGTGTCTCTGTTCTGTCTTCTGTAACCCCAGTCGGTCGAGGCAGATGACCGTTCATACTGAGCCCGGTTCTGCCGGAGGTTTTTCCTTCCCGTTAATGGGTGGTTTTTCTTCCCACTGTCGCTTCATGCTTGCTCAGTATGAGGGATTGCAGCAAAGCCATGTACAATGCAGATGACTCTCCCTGTGGCTCTACGGTTCCCCAGGAGTGACTGCTGCTTGTCGGGACTTTGATGCAATCAACTGGTTTCCTTATATAGGACATTTTTGACCAATCTGTATAATCTGACCCAATCTGTATAATATGATTGAACTTGACTTTGTAAAGTGCCTTGAGATGACATGTTTCATGATTTGGCGCTATATAAATAAAATTGAATTGAATTGAATATATCTAATTGACTTGGAAACCTTCTATCTTTGGATTGAATTGATTGCATATTCTGGGTGTATACTGTAAATTGGATTTTATTTTGTAAAGTGCCTTGAGATGATATTTTTTATGAATCGGTACTTATAATGTCAACTGTTTGAACACTTTGCCTCATAAGGAACTTGAAGCAAAAAATTTTATCATTACTTATGCTAAATTCAAACTACGGACTGAACCAGGCTTGGTTCGCTATCCATGCCACGGGTCACGCCAACCTTTTTGAAACTAAGAACCTTTTCATTGGTCTATTAGTGTCATGTGAAGGGCTACCATTACTGACCTTTAAATTGGAAGAGTCATAGCTCAATTTAACTTTATGTAATATAAACACATTTTAATGTTTTTTTTAATAAACTGTCATTGTTAAATATATATAAATCCAAGTGTGTTTAAAAGGGAAGAGCAATGGAATAAAATAAAACTATACATGCAGCTCTCTGGTGGGGTTTTCTATTTTTAGACTAGGCTCATGGGCACCACTTGTGGTCTTTGGAGGCAAACTGGTACTCAGGGGTACCGTGTTGGTGACCTGTGGTCTAAGCAAACATTACAGTGTTTGTTAATTGTATTTGATCTATAATTTGTGGGATTATTTAAATGATGCTAATACGTTTCTTTGGATACATTGGGAAAAAGTTTAACTAACAAGTTTTTATATTTTTATTTTATTTTTCAGAAAATTCTGAAAAATATGTTGTGCATTTGTTTTAAGCCCCTCTGAGTGAAAACTTTGAGGAACCACCATTTACAGCAGGTTTTTTTAGTTAGAGACTAACGTTTCTGTCCATTGTTCTGGGCAAAACAGCCCAAGCTCATTTAGACTGGACGGACCAAGATTGATTTTCAATTGTTGTCACAGATTCTGTATTGGATTTAGGTCTGGACTTTGCCTTGGCTGTTCCAACACACAGATAAGCTTTGATACCAACCATTCTATTGCAACTTTGGCTGTATATTTAGGTGAACCTCCAACCCAGTTTCAAGTCTTTTCTTTTCCCGGATTTCCCTGTGTTATGTCCAACCATCCTTTCTTCAAAGAAAAGCACAGCATAATGCTGCCATCCTCATGTTTCACACATACTTGTGTAGCAGACTGAGGTCTGTCCTCACCAACAGACCGCAGTCAGTCCGGGTCGGTCAGAACACCTCTGATGTCATCACCCTCAGCACGGGCTCCCCTCAGGGCTGCGTCCTTTTACCTCTACTGTTCACTCTGATGATGCACGACTGCGTCCCCAGGTTCACCACCAATCACATCGTGAAGTTTGCTGACGACACAATGGTGGTGGGCCTGATCAGAGACGACAACGACCAGGACTACAGAGAGGAGGTGGAGCAGCTGGTGGGCTGGTGCAGAGACAACAGCCTGATCCTGAACGTGGAGAAGACGAAGGAGATCGTCGACTTCAGGAAGAACCGGCCCCACCACGCTCCACTGCTCATCAACAGCTCAGCTGTGGAGGTGGTCAGCAGCACCAAGTTCCTGGGGGTGCAAATCACGGACAACCTCACCTGGTCTGTGAACACCATGTCACTGGTGAAGAAGGCGCAGAAAAGACTGTACTTCCTGCGGAGGATGAGGAGAGCCCACCTGCCCCCGCCCATCTTTACGACTTTCTACAGAAGCACCATAGAGAGCATTCTGACCAGCTGTCTCTCTGTGTGGTGTGGAGGCTGCAGTGCCACCGACTGGAAGAATGTGAGAAGAGTGATGAGGACAGCAGAAGGGATCATCCGGGCTCCTCTTCCCTCCATCAAGGACATCTCATCTCAGCGTTGTGTGTCCCGAGCCCGTAACATCATCAGGGACCCCTCACACCCCCACCATGGACTGTTCTCCCTACTGCCTTCTGGGAAGAGGTTCCGCAGCATCCGCTGCAGGTCTACCAGGTTCTGCAAAAGCTTTTTCCCTGTTGCCATCAGACTGTTGAACTGCTAGAACTGCTAAGGCCGCAAAATGGACTCTGTACCACACTCGCATATTGCACATCTGCACATATGCCATCAGACTGTTGATCTGTTGAAGCCACAAAATGGACTGTTGATCTGCTGAAGCCACAAAATGGACTCTGTACCACATTCGTATATCTGCACATTTACACACTTGCACATATGCTTTAGACTGCTAAACCGCTGAAGCCACAAACGGACTCTTCACCACATTCGCATATTGCACATATGCACATATGCCATCAGACTGTTGAACTGCCGAAGCCACAAAATGGGCTCTGTACCACATTCGTATATTGCACGGTTTTAAATAATACTCACCTGGACACCGTGAATCACACACTGTCTATTTCCCCTGCATCGTTTACATTGTTTACATTCAATTGTTTACATAAATCGCTGCTGCATCTTTATCCTGAAATTCACTGTGATTTACTGTGATTTTTCAAGCTATATGCAAACAAAATTTCGTTCTGTACGCACTTTGTGTATACAAAATGACAAATAAAGTTGTCTAAGTCTAAGCCTAAGTAACTTTGACTGTATATTTAGGTGAACCTCCAACCCAGTTTCAAGTCTTTTCTTTTATCGGATTTCCCTCTGTTATGTCCATCCATCCTCTCTTCAAAGAAAAGCACAGCATAATGCTGCCATCCTCATGTTTCACTGTTGGGATTGCGTGATCACATACTTAACTTATTAATAAATTCCACAAAGTTAATGCGTTCATACTTTCACTGGTACTTTTTTGATTTCCCTTTTGCCAATTTTCGACGAAGGTCAAATTTGTTGAGCGCATGCTGATAGTTATCTGTTTAACACATCCTCCCTCTTAAGCGTTGGATGCATGCACTTCCATCGGTTTTCACATCTGGATTACCTCTCTGATCAAAGCCTTCCTCGCTGTGACTTTCAGTTTACCATGTCTTTATAAGTTGGCAGTTGCGGCATACCCCTCCTGGCTTTTGTGGCTGATGGGTCGACCAGTGTTCTGTGATTTGTGAACAGCTTAGTGTTGTTTTATAACCCATCTCTGCTTTGGAAATCTCCACAACGTTATCCCTGAACCGTCTGCTGGGTTGCTTGGTCTTCATGAAGCTGTTCACAAACGTTCCCTAAGAAACCTCTTAGGCCGAATAGCTGGATTAATACAAAGATTAAATTACACACAGGTGCACTCTGTTTACTTATTAGGTGACTTCTGAAGGCCATTTGTACCACTGGAGTTCACTTATGGCTATCAGAGTAAAGGTTACAATAAACCAATGGACACCGTTAAGCTTCTAGAAGAAGGAAACACTAAGCATTTACGTTATTGTGTGCCTCTTGCTGTACGTAAAATCCCAGTAAAATTCATTAAAATATGTGGTTGTAACGTGAAATAAAATTAGGAAACGTCGAGGGAAATGACTGATTTTCCAAGGCACAACACATTGAGACGTTACTCGCCTTTCCGGTACAAACCAGCAGGGGGAGCTGCTAGTTTGAGAAAGACGTGCCTAAGCTCACTGGTAAAATAAATTGTGCAATTTTCTATTTAGAGTGTTATTTTCTTCGGGCGTAACTAAAAAAAACAAAGGGGGGTATACCGATGTTGTGAGGGGCCCAATAAGAAGAGTGAAATTAATGTAAATAGACAACACCCTGCGCTCTATTCTCATATTATGTGCAGCTGAAAGCCAACCCCTGGGGGACTTTTGCGAAAGTTAACCCCTGCGTGTACAGAGTCCACAGCCTATATATGTCTGCCCACTACCTTTACTTGCAATGTAATGACTGCTCTATGTGTGTGTGTGTGTGTGTGTGTGTGTGTGTGTGTGTGTGTGTGTGTGTGTGTGTGTGTGTGTGTGTGTGTGTGTGTGTGTGTGTGTGAATGGGGGTTGGGTGTGTGGAGGGGACAGGGAGGAAGAAAAGGCACAAGGGAGCAAGCTGAACCCCATTGGTTCGTGGTCCAAACGACCACGTCTGTCGCACAAAAAGGCGACCCTCGTCTGTTTTATTTTTATTTTTATTTTTTTGGACAGTCCTATCCATTTATGTCAGCTGCTGCCGGAATATATATATATATATATATTTTTTTGCATGAGCCGGGGAGCGTTAAACGCTCGCAGTCCGGTTCCAGTACGGCCGCGATCCACAATCCGTCGTTTCACGCCGTCCCTCCCCGTGCTATTATTTTATTTACTAAATGCCCATATCACTCCGCAGGGTCAGAGAGTATTTTGACGAAATTGTGAAACGGGTCGTTTTTTTTTATCATTCGCTGTCTCGTCTTGTCGACGAGGGGACGCGTTTGCGAAGCGTTTGAAAATACGTGGTTCTCGATCATTTAAAACGAGCGGATAGCAATCGGGTCGCGGTAGTTCTGCTGGGAGGAGAGGGTCTATTTTGTTGGGAGCCTAAGGGGGGGGGGGGGCTGTGCTTCGGTGCCACTTATCATTAGATATGGCCACCGTTATAGAGTACGCCGAAGCGTCATCTTCAACTTGGTTTTGTCCTGTTTCTTGCTGATATTTCTGCTCGGCCCGCGCGGCAGACGGGAGTGTCATTTCTAGGTGGAAGCCAATGTTTGTTCTCGCACATTTTCCGGAGCCGGTCGTTACTGCGTGGCAGGCTGGTTACGAGAGTCTCCCAACTGGCCGCTCGGTCCCGCAGCCTGTCGCAGCCGAAGAAAACAGAACCAGTTGCCAAGCCAGCGGTCCGTGCCCAACGTTCGCTTCAGCCGCAGCCATACTTTCCCCGAGGATTCGCGTTTGAAGTTTACGGGAAGCCGAGGCTCGCAAGGGGGGGCAGCCCGAATTTCGGATCGGAGAGAAAAAGGGAGAGAGGGCGCCTCGTATGTCGGTGGTGAAATCGCTGCTGGCCGTAGACTTGGGTGGCTAACAGCAACTAGCTGTGTTATAACCCGAACTCGACAGCTGTCATTGGAGAAAGGAAAGTGATCCCCCCCCCACCCTCCACCCCGCTCCCCTCCACCACCACCACCGCCACCCTCACCGCCGCAAATGAGCGAGCCAGCGAAGTGCTTTTCCTCTGGATTTACATCAGCCGCTTTTCCGTCAAATGGGCAAAGTTGGGAATACCATTGCTACGCTGGGATATAATGGTGTGCGCCGTGCGTTTGTGAGAACTGCAGTCTTGTTTCATTGGAGAGAGAGGCTAGCTAGCTCCGTTAGCTTCGCTAGCTTGCTGGCAAGATAAAAAAAAAAAAAAAAAGTACGACGTTTCATCCTCCCTTCCTCCCCCCCCCCCCCCCCCAGTATTTTGGGACATGAAGAGGATAATTCTCTGTCCATAGGGCTGGAAGGTAAGATGTGATCTGAACTTTCTTTGCTATCAGCTGGATTTCTGTCTTGAATTGAACCTTTTTTTTTTTTTTTTTGTAGCGAGCCTGAGCCAACATCATCATCATCCTCCAGTCTGATGATGATGATGAGGAGGAGGAGGAGGGAGGAAGGGGGGGGGGGGGATTTGTCGCCGCCTCGGCTTTTCATGACTCAGACTATTGAACGGAGCGTTAAATGGGAAAAGGCTCACTAGTGCGATATAAAGCGAAAAATGGGTGTTCGTGCTGGCGTACGCCGTCTGATGTGTCGCCGACCCCCGAGTCGCAGAAATCAAAATAAGCGTCGTTGTGTAATGGGGCATTTTCACTTTTTTCATGGGGGGGGGGGGGGGCATTGTAGTTCTTTGGAACAGTTCCGTTTCGTTGCATAGACCGAGCCTTTGTGTGCTGGGCACAGATACCTGATCGTCGCCTCCTCCTCCTCCATTGGATGAATATTTATTTATTTATTTATTTTGTACATAGATTATAAAGAAAGTTACAAGTTAACCCCCCCCACACCACCACCACCAACCCACCAACCCCGTCATCGTCAGGCATAAAAAGCGAATCGCCCTTCGCGGGGGGAGACGCTTGGCTGCGGGCTTGGTAGTTGGGATGAGTTGGTGAACTATCTGCATCCGCTGGGTAACCTGTTTGCTCTCGGAGTCCCTCTCTCTCTTTCTCTCTCTTTTTTTTTTTTTTTTTTTTTTGAGTTGTCTTCCCGAAACCGAGGAGTCCAGGCTGCCTGCCTGCTGTGTGGGCGGCCCGCCTGGACCGTGGAGCCGTTTCTGCTTTCGCCGTTTTCGGTCGGTGCGGACCGACGGAAGGCGACGGAGTTCCCACACAACAGGCTAGCCGTGGTTAGCTGCTTTGTGCCCGAGATGTGGGTTAACAAAAGCTAACGCTAGCATGTTTTAATGTGCACCCTGCTGCCCACCACTGCCTCCAGGAGCTGGCCGTGGCGTGTCCCGGCCGTGCCTGTCCAAATATACACCTTTTTTAGGTGTTGTTTTTTGCCTGGGATTCTCCTCATAGGTCCCTGCAATCCAACCATTTTTTTTTTTTTTTTTGCAGGGTGGTAAACCACCTGTTTGTTAGCTAAAGATTCCCATGTGAATCTATTTTTTTTAATTACTACATATTATTGTTATATCATAGCCAATAAGAGGCAAAATATTGTGGTCTTGAGGGATAGTGGAGGCCAATCCACTCTTAAATGATTTGGGTCTCACTTAAAAAAAAAAAAAACACTTCTCGTTATTATGATGTGGAGACGATGACATTTAGTGACGATGCTCCTGCGTTCTCTCAAGATGAGGACTGAGGGTTGGATCCCAGCGTGCAACAACATTTTCCAGACATGTTCCGCACCAGGAAATGCAGCGTTTAGTCTCAGAGGTGTCTTATCTGGATTTAATAGGGGAAAAAAGAAGAAAGAACCGAGCTGTTACTCAATGGTCCAAAGTTGTCTTTTTAGATGAAAGCGTAGAAGAAATGATCTGTTTCAGCTGGGATTCTCGATCCCACAGTCTGGAGCTAGAGAGGCTCAGAATCAGAATCCATGTCGTCCAGCGTCTCCACAGACGTCTCCACGGTCCGTGATGATGTGGGGAAGCGCGGCTGCTGCTACAGATGTGCTGAAGGCTACTCCTAAAGCAGCCTGGGCTCCCTTTAAACGTCAGTAGAGCTGCAGATTGAATACCTCCATGCTGCGCCACAATGCTACAGTAAATCATCCAGAAGGAGCTCGGACCATTTATTGAGTTCACACTGTGCCGTACGTGGACATACTTTTCAGTAATCTGAGATTTCTTTGTCCAAAATCCTTTTTTTTTTTCCTTTTTTGATCTTGAATAATATTCAGCTTTTCAGAGAAATAGAATTTTTACTAGCTGTAAGCCACAGCAATTAAAAACTCCAACCATCTTACTCTCAGCATCGTGTTTAATAATAATACTCAAAATCGTGTAATTCTTCCTGAAGACTTGTTATGACGCTTCGTTTCCATTTACTTTGGTTCTGATTCCTGTTGGGCCAATTGATGCGTATGAAACGTGACAGATCACAACCCCTGATCCCACCAAAATAGCTCTGAGAGGCCTCAAGCTAATGGAGAATAGTTATCGCAGTCAGATAATGCCATTTCCGTCACGTCGATTGTAGAAAACTACTTGGTTGTCGAAGCGGGTACGAAAAGGTCCCCCTGGGTTGTACAAATTGGTGCACAGGCGGTATTAAACGTCCTGCTGCAGGCCTCTCCAGTAAATACCCCCACAAAAAGTTGGGTATAAAACCACCGACATATACGAAGATATGAAATGGCTAAGGGGCCGAATGACCAGTGCCCTCATAAATCCCTGAAAACTTGGCGTGTCCAGATGATCAGATTCTCGTCCTATGATTGCCTTTTGGTAAAAGTACCAGTTTTATCACAGCTCTATCACGACATCTGATTGGTTCTCTTTGAAAAGAGTTCTTGCTGCTGCTGAAACGATAAAAGCACATCTTTTACAGTTATGACAGGTTTTCAGATTTTTTTTAATACTTGGACTTTAGCTGTAAATATATCAGTACATTTTCAAGTGCTTATTCTTATTGTGTTGAATCGTATGCCTTTTAGCTGTTTGCTTGTATGGTAGCAGAACTAGAACGGCCGTAGCCGGGTGGTTAGGACGGCTACCTGCCAGCAAACCAGCCGTCTTCACAGACCTTTAGCTTATCGTTTGCAAATCGGCCTTCTATTAGGAAGGATGATCTGTATCGTTCTGTTTGTTTCCACAAATTCGGCGTTTGCCTTTTGCTAGCTGAAAATATTTCAGGTTGAATTTGTCCCATCGGTGAAGGTTCGCCAGCAACAGGTGGGGTAGGGGCTGTGTTATTCTATTCTCCACATGGAGGAAACCCCTTCACGTTCCCTTGCATTATGTTCAAATGACTTTTATCCATAGGAATGGTATAATCAAAATATTTAAGGCATTAAAATCACACCCTTTTTAAAGCTTGGTACACCTTTTTTATGCTAGTAAAACATTAATTAACACAGTTTGTCACAGCTCAGCATCTTCAGGCGTCTCTGAAAGTCCAAAAAAAAGCCATCTTGACTGACAATAGTCTTGAAATGAAATTGGAGCTTTTAGCTTCTCAACGAAATGAATTAATTTGGCAAAGAGTTAAATTATTGTGGTCTTACCATTGGGGAAATAAAATATTCCTCATTGCGTTAGTCTTCATTGTTCAGTTGTAAGTGCTGTTTTGGAAACAGGCCCAACTTTTCACCAAAGTATCTGTTGGACAGTAGTAATCAAATTTATGCACATTTCTGATGTCAGATTTATGTGCGTTGGTTGCTTATTCTTGTTCATACGCGGTACTAAGAGTCTGAATGTAATTTGGAAATATTGCAGTCGCGTAGTTTATGTAACCGAGTTAATTTTTCTCTCGTGTTTTGCCTCGTGTCGCCAGCACAGGCTGCAGAGAATACATCACAGCGGATGCATCGAAAAGTAAAACATTCAAATTCAAATATCGCTTCATGGGTCGTCATCGAACGTCGTCATTCTTTAGTACGTACGCAATTGCAATTTGGGGCAAAGAATCTTGTTTGACACGTGCTGGTCATTGAATAAGCCGTTCTGAAAATGATAAGGTTTTTAGAGAAAATGCCTGTCAGAAGTTTGAAGACCATTGTATTATAAATGAGATGCAAATACTGGTAGGTTTTATCTGTCCATTAGTTATTCTTTTGGTTAACCCTGGAAAGGTCAGACTGATCACTTAACAGCACAAGAACAAAATAGTTTCTTAAATATTTCTAAAAACTTGGATTAAACCTTGATCTCGGTAAACAATAAAAGTCAAAATATTCAAATGAAGTCAGCTTTGTCCTTGAACATGTAACGACTAACAAAGCGGTTTTGTTGGATCGTGTCTCCTCATGACCAGAAAACCGAACAAATGGTTTCAAAACAGACGTTTGTGAGAAATTTTCTAGCAATTTGTTTTCTTAACAAAGTAATTGCTCAGCATCGTTTGTGTTTCCTAAAGGTGTCTGAGTTCAGGATATGTAGGTCTTTGCAAACCTAGCTAAATGACAAACCCACTGTTTGTATGGTCTTGGATCAATGCTAAGGTCTTTGCCTTTTGAGGAACAGTTGTTTTTTTTATTTATTTTTCTTATTTAAAGAGCATTTGGTGCTGGGTTTCTTCAGAACCTGTAACTCTGCGGTGATTCTGTTTGCACCGAGAAGGTCGGTCTTGTAATCAGAGGTTTTTGGGGTTGTTGTTTCTTGTTTTGAGCCCACCTTCAATCCAGTGTTGGCAACTTTTTCCAGGTCAAGCTACAGGTGTATCTGTGGCAGTATTAGATCAGGCCTCAGGCCGTTTTAGCAGAGGACTAGTGAAGCTGCACCCTTCATCCAGATCATGTCTGCTGCAGTTCAGTTCTTTCCCCCCATCCCCTCCAAAAGTTTGACAGCATGACTGTTCCTGTATTTTTCTACTTTATTTAGCAAAGCAACTGGATCCATGCTTAGTACGACGTGTAGTAACGCCAGCATAACATATAAATTACAGATGCATTTCAGACGATTAGATTATCAAAAAATTAATTTATGTTCTGTAATCCACCCCTAAAAGTCAAACCTGTATAGATTCCTTACACACAGTGATGTAAAAAAAAAAAAAATTATATAATAGAGATACAGCTTCAGTATTTTCACGTAACGTCCTCAACCCGCAAACTGATATCCCAAGACATGGGGGGAAATCAGCTGTCATTTAGAGTAATATTTCATTTTCCATTTGTAATTTCCCTGTTTGGCAAAACTGTAGACAAGAAAACAGTATGTAATGTCCTCTATGGAAGTATGTAACCTTTTGATTCAGTCGTGCGATTAATTAATTTTATTATAATTGCTTTTATTCATCGGGCCAGTGTGTGCTTTTCTTTGCCTCTAAATTTGTCGTTGATGCATCTACATTTTACTACTGAGGGGGAAAAGTATATTTCTATACAAACAAAATGCTTCAAAACAAACATTTTGGAGAATACAAAAAGTAGTTGCACTGGTTTATTTAGTAGCTTCGCTGTCAGCTGATTAAACTTTTCCCGCGTTAATTCGTGCTATATTAGAACGAACCGTTGCGTGATTAGATCCAAGTGTTGCTGGTCTGAAACTAGGCACCTGGGAAGCACATCTTCCCCGATTCCCCACAGACCCGCAAGAGTACACGTCATTGGGCTCTTCTAGTTTGTCAGGCTAGTATTTACGAAGATAACGTTGGTTTATGTTGCCCGGGAGGTTTGCTACCTCACTGTTGCAGATACAGGAGCTGTTCTCAAACATCAGTCTCCTATCCCTAGCTTGTAGCGTTGGCGCAGCTAGCATGTGGCGATGTGGCGACATTTCTTTTTTCTTTTCCGTCTGATTTATAAGGAAGGCTCCTCCAAACACTGCTTTTCTTTGAAAACAATGTGGTTAATTTTCACCATCGTAACACATGGTGACGATCAAGGTTCTTGATTCTTACTCGCAGATCACCGTTTTGGTCCGGGAAGGGAAGACTTCAGCATCTTTGATATCGCAGCGCTGTCGGAAAAAGTGTGACTATTTGGGCAAATGTGAATGGGTCAGTTTGTATCCCTGAATAAAACATTTTTCTGGTATTGATTATTTTGAAATATTGGTATTTTGACAACAGGAAGCGCACCCCAGCAGAACCAGGCTCCTTTTTATAAGTGGCCACCTTCCACGACCAACCGGGGTTTGAGAGGAGAGAAGGCACATGTGAAAAGATCCCTGAAGCACTTGCCCAGGAGTATTTTTAATGGACAAGAAAAGCAGCAAAGATGTCTTCAGTGTGATTATCATGGAAAGAAACGCAGTTGAACAGAGAATCACTGGGCCATGTGCGTTTTCTTTGGAAGGGGAGGGGGAAAAACAATTTGTAGTTATTTGCAGCAATAGCTCAGTGGCTCCTTCCAGGAAAGAGACGTAGTTAAAGAGAAAACCCTGGGCCAGGGATGCTTTTTAAATAAATAAATAAAAACTCAAATCTATAAGCAGCAATGGTTGAAAAATTATAAATGGAGAATATCATCAGAAAATAGGGTTGACAATTGGTTAGTGTGTCCTTATAAGCTGACTATTTAGAGATGTTTCTTTGCCTACTTCTGTTGCTCTCTAAGGCAAGTGGTCGATCACCATCATGTGACCCATTTTGTCTGTCAGCTTTCGCACACGATGCCAGGATGCATCGTACATTTGACCTAGTTAGTAAGATGAGTAGTGAAAATGGCCAGCTTCTCCAAAAATTTTAATAAAAGGATCAGAGTAAAATTACTATTTGGATTTAAATCAGCAAACAGACCTTGTTAAAACGCCTATGAGAATAACTGTGTAGCTGAAAAAGAACTTAAAGGACAGATCATTTAAATGTCACCTTTCTTTCTTTTTATATAAAAATGCCTCTACATACACATGTGTACATGCTGTTCCTTTTGTCCTTAATTTTATTTCCTCTAGTTTATCTATATTCATACTTAGTTTGTACAGGGTAAGCGTGTGAAACCAAAGTAAAATTCCTTTTTTTTTGCGCACACAATCTTGCCCAATAACGCCGACTCTGATTTTTCTGATAATCTTTTTGAGGAGGTAGTTGGTTAATTTTCAAAGCCGTTGAAAATATACCTAAAAAGGAGGTTGATTTTTATTAAAAAAGGACCCAAAGGCTGTTATTCACTTTTATAGAAATGTAAGGAACACAAAGGGGGAGAAAAAAAGGTGCCAAACAGCAGGTATAAATTGGAGATGGGCCACTGGGGTCTTTGCATGTTGTGATAAATGTTTTTGAGATTCGTATTTTGCATTTGAAAATGCAGGTTTTAATTTGTTACCATTGTAAAAAGGTTTTGGATCACAATAATTGATTTTAGCTGCACCTAAATCAAACACCCAATGAGGTGTTAGTGTTGCTCTGAGCAACACGTTAAGCTATCGTCTTCTTCAAAACCTAAAGTGATCAACATTAGACTCAGGACAGATCTGTGCAGAAATCCCTTTGAGTAATTAAAGAAGCCAAAAGTAAATACATCTTCAGAGAGGCAGAACCTGAAGCCAGGTCCAAAAAAGGTTAAAAAAATAAAACAACTGGACTTTTGTTCTGAAGCTGAAGATGTTTCGCTTCCCATCCAGGAAGCTTTCTCAATACAAAATGTCTGGAGTAGCGTGCAGTTCCAAGCTAACAAGGCCTAAAGCTTGGAACTGGCTTGGTATGAGTCGGTGAAGAGTAGTAACGCATTATGTAAATGCTATGGCACAGGGAAGGCAGTGAAGGTTTTAAGGGAAATGAAGGAAAACTAAAAACTGACATTTCTCCAAAATAGACTAATCTAGGAGAGACTAAAATCTTAAGAGTTTGCAAAATTTCGAATTTGAAAAAAATTAACGATGTTGCGTTGAAGGTACCGCTAACAAGTACTGATAGTGGTCTACACGTGGCCCCAACTGTCAGAATCAGCTTTATTTGACACGTATGTGTACCAATCTGTGGAATTTGACTGGATTGTACAATGCTCACGATGTGCTTACACAATACTGCACTAACACAATAATGTAGTGAAAAAAAAAAATCAAATAGGCTACAGTATAGAGAGCACATATACACACTATAAACAAGATGGTATTCTGTATGTCTGGGGGAGTGGTGGTTAGAGAGCAAGGCATTCATGTCCTGGGATGGCTCCCAAGTTCCCTGGTTTGGATCCCACAGGCTACCACTGTGTCCCTGAGCAAGACTCTGAGCCCCAGAATGCTCCTTTGGCACTGCACCATAGCAGCCCACTGCTCTCTATGAGATGGGTTAAACGCAGAGGACAAATTTCATTGGAATATTAAAAAAACAATTATATATATGCATAATATAAAGAGCAGGATTTCAATACAGAAATGTTTTTTCGTACAAGGAAAACCTCTTGCCTGCCCAAACTCTCAAACATGCGAGAGCTTGTGTCATGATTTAATGAAACCAAATTTAAACTGTTGGGCCATAATTGCTAATGGTGTATTTGGCACAAAAAGCATTGCACGTCTTTGAAAGAGCACCATATCCACAATGAAATATGGAGCCAGCAGCATCAAACTTTGAGATTAACTTTCTTTAGACAGAACTCTTGGTCAAGGTGAGTGAAGTGATAAATAGTTCCACATACCCGTAGCTTTTGGCACAAACCCTTCAGCTACATTACTTCATGGAAGGGAAAGTTTTGGAACGGCAAAGTTGAACTCCACAGTTCTGTGGAGTCAGCTAAAGAGCACTGTGGACAACAAATATAAATGGTTGCATGGATTGCAGAAAATAATTGCTTTATAGGTCGCCATTGATGTTTCTCTAATCTTCACACGTTTAAATTCTTTGTCAGGCTTTCCCATCAAATATGAACTGAACCAGTGCAATTTTCACTGCAAGTGGAAAGTGATGGTGCATACACTTTCATGGTAAAATTTAAGTGCAGTCTTTCGGTTTTTAGATTTCACTGTTTAAACGTATATAATCGGGTTCCTCTGTTCTGAGATTAAATAAATACAATCTCAACTGAAAATATGGCAGATGACATGTTGGGAATATTTAGCAAGCTGAAATTTAAGTCAGTTGGCATCAGTTTGAGGAGAACAAAAGATGCTGTGATTTAGCACCTTATGGATTCAGCTGTATGATCTTCACCTTCTACTGCTGTCAAAGTTTTGACCTGTCGTCTTAACAGTTGATTGAGTTTAAATGCATCGGTTTGTTTATTCACAGCCTCCGGAATATCCAGTCACAGCATTTCAGTCTGGTTCAGTCCTGGACTTTGACTGGGCCATTGCAACACCTTGATTGTTTTCTTTTTGAGACACTTGTTTTATAGATTTTCTGCTATTAGTGGGGTCAAAATGTTGTTGCATGGCCCCCTTTTAGGCACACTTGTGAATAGATGACTCGCCTAAGTGTAAAACATGTGCAGAAAGGTAAATGGTTGCGTTTTATTTTTTTAAATGCAATGACTCTTCACTGGAAAATGTCCACCCATTCTCTGCTGCGACTCAAATCTGGTACCGTCATTAATGGACCTGTGGCATATTTTTCCTTTTATATTACTTATGTAATTTCTTAGATGAATTAAACCAAAGTTTTCTCAAAGTAGTTTTAATATGTTGTGGCCTTCAGATAGACCTAATGAATGCCTTCAAACCAGAAAAGGCTTGCTCAGATTCCCTGAAAAAAAAAAAAAAAAAAACTGGTTACCCAGCAAACCAATTCTTTTATTTATCCAGCTTTTATTTATCCAGCTAGAAACACTCTCACTTAGAATTAAATCTCTATCTATAATGGAGACCTGAGTAAAAAAAGGTAGAAGCACATTTAACAATATATTAATGGCCTGATTGATGCATCTCTAATGTAATAAGTAAGGCTTTGGGTCTACTTTGGTCATGTCTTGTCCAAAAACATTGTTCATGGCAGCAAACAGGCTTAAATCGGAGGCAACTGGACTTTCTCTCACTTCTTTCTGAAAACGTTTCCAGGAGTCATTGTCAGTTCTTTTGGCTTGACTCCTGGATAGGTGTCAAACATTTTAAGAAAGAACTGAGCAAAAGTCCGGTTGCCTCCGATTTAATCCTGTCTGTTGTTGTGATGACCCGGATAACTGAGAATTTGGACAGGCAACTATGTTCATGGAGTCTTTGTTTGTTCAGATGCAACATGGCATTACACGTTATTGCCATTAGACATGGGCTTTGGTGGTATAATGACCTTGAACAAAGATATGACGTTGGGGCTCTGGGTGGCTCACTTGGTAGAGCAGGTGCGCCATGGGCAGAGGTTATAGTCCTTGACACAGTTGTCCTGGGTATTGCTGTCACAAATGATTATTTTAGTAATGGCGTATTCTATTGATTATTCTCACGATTAATCAAGTAATCGAATTAAAAATATTGTCACATTCAGCAGATTTTTCGCTTAATTACTGATTATTTCACGAGTAATAGAAAAACATGACAAATGCAAATAAGCAAGTGATTACATTTCTTTTTTGATTAATAAAATGAAAAAGGATGCACCTGCAGCTAAAAAAAACTTCTAACATCAACATGTTAAAAGCTCAGCCCTTTCTGGTTCGACTAGTGCTAGCTGCCTCTGTAGTGAAAATGGTAACAAACATAAAAAGCTCTTAAAGTTTCACCTGCATATTGCATTCTGGATTTTTTTTTCTTACGTTAAAAACTAGAAATAAAAATAATTCCCTTTTCATTGAAAAGGTGACCAGCTAATTTAAATTCAGGCAAAATGAACACTGCCTTTATTTTGTAACCTTTCTTTTGTTTAATATCAAACTATTTTGTTATACAAATCAACAGAAACCTGCAAAGAAATCCAAAGAACGCAACCAAACTCTAATTTGACAGTGAAGGTGCTCTGCTTTGTTGTTTCTAATATGTTTTTTGTTTTCGCATGTCCCTCATAGTTGGACTACAGAACAACGTGACAAATTCACACTCTACTCACGGCTGCACCCGCCTACTCCCCTCTCTGTTTACATTAAATGGTATGATCCTGTTTATGTAGCTATAGGTTTTTAATTTCTCCCCACACTTAATATAAAGCTTATTAAAGGTGCCATGACATCACTGTATAAACCATTTAAGGTAGTTGATATTGCTTAATATGTAAATTCTCCGAAGAATTTCATGTAAAAATAAAAAATAAAAAATGACATCAGTGTGTTGTTTTGTCAGGCCAAAAGTCCTCAGTAAAAGGTTCGGTTGCGGTAATGATATGCGGCTCTACCTAGTTGACTTCACTCTGATTGGCTACAACCTTTTTTGGAAAAGCGGACAAACAACAACATAGTTACGTTATGTAGCTGTCTGCTAGTGCTCTACCGTGGTGACGGTGTCAGTCGCGGTGGTCATCAGTCAACCGGATTTGTGTTTTACAAACACAGCTTCCTTACATTTGTCAGCATTTAGAAATGAAATAAACTTATGGGTAATAAGAGCATTGTGGTCGCCACCTTCTGTGTTGGTGCAGAAGCTTTTTTTTTTTTTTTTTTTTTTTAAATCAGTTTGTGGGGACACCCAGACTTGAATTCCTCCACAGGAAACCGTCTTCATAAAACTCTTCTGCGTTTCTTTCGGGAGTAAGTGGAAACTTCATGCAATTTAGACGGCCCTCGGACATATCAGCTCCCCTTTTTAGTAACTGCTGTGAAGTTAGTTTGAGGTCTAATATGGGATTATTTGCGCTCTGCGGCTTCAGCGGCGTCTGCCTCCTGTTCGAGCCGATACATGGAGGCTGATCTGGGGCTGCTGTCTGCTCGTTGCTACGCCTTCCTCCTCTCAGGTCAGCCGGTGAATCAGCTTGGGGGATGGGGGAAGGCTGCTTGCTTGTTGGTGTGCTCTGATTAGAGAATATACGGAGAAAGACAACCTATGTAGAAAATAAACATGGATACCGACCTCGGTACTTTTATAGGCACCGACCAAATCCCACCTGTACTACCGGGTACCGATTCACGTAAAATCCAACCATGTTTCGGTACGTAAACGCATCACTGTGACACTGAGGGAGTGGATGAGTGGGCGCTTTTCCATGCCAAATACGAACACAGCATAGTCCGCACAATAGTGTGATGCCATCAGTAGCCGCTGGTGGTCCAACAAAGCAAGCATGGCTGATAGAAAAGCCATCGAAAGTATGGCTCCACTTTCCAAAATGCAACACAGATTACGCTCGTTGCAATATTTGCGAACAAAGTGCAAGAACAGCGGTGGGAATACTTCTAATCTGAGGAAACACCTGGGTACAGCTGCTAATTTAGCAAATTTCTCGCTATATTTAGTGACTTTTGAGACCCATCCAGCAAGCTTTTTTTTTTTTTTTTTTTTTTAAAGTGACTAGTGAAAAATCTAGTGACTTTCTTCTGTGTTATTTGTTAAAGCTGCTGCCTCGCTCTGGATCTGAAACTATAGTCAGAGCAAAGAATGCAGAGAGGAGAGCCTCTGTTCCCTCATTGCAAACGTATCCCGCCCTGATTTTAAAGGCGGGATAAAATATGTTTTTAATATAGTTTTTACTTCTTCTCTGAAATGTTGCTCTAAAACAATTGCTTGAATTTTAGCCACACACAGCTTGAATCTCGTATTCGCCTCGTTCACTCTGTACCTCTGATAACTGCTTTGGTAAATGTGTTCATGTTGTGTATTCAGGCATTGATCAAAATTCATAAATAATGTCATAAAGTTAATTTGTAGATCCAAACAAGTTGGAAGAAATAGATGTGTTAAATTGAAAAAAATTGAGATATTACATAAACATGAACACACAAAAGTATTAAAAAAAAGGTATGTTGAGTACCAGTATCGATTCCCAGGTACCGGGTATCGGTACTGTATCAGTTCGAATGTGAAAGGTACCCATCCCTAGAAGAAAGACGACTCCGTTTTCTAATCTGACTGTTTTTGAGACAATTAACATAGCTGACTACCTGTGAACAGGTCCTTTGGTATTCAGTTGTGACATTAACACAGCCTCATCAGTACACAGCAGACCATACTATACCCCCAAATCCACAGAAAAAGGAAATTAGTTGTCATGGCACCTTTTAACTAACTGTGATGGGTCAAAGCAGCATAAAAACTCAAGGGTTCATGAAGGTGATACCTAGGAGACAAGTCTGCTTAAACTGTCCTTATTTGCTCAAGTCCCCCCACCCCCCAACCAAATTTAGAAATACATTTTTCTCCGTCTTTGATTGCACTGAACAGACTTGTTCCCCAGCAAACTCTAAACTAGCTGCTTTTGCTTCAGTTCTGTTGTTGCTCTCTAAAGGTACATTCACCCCCAAACGTGAACAAGCCGAATGGAGGTAGTGATTTACATGTTATCCACATGTAAAGGCGCGTTCAGGAGAGAATTAAGTCCGCCATAAGCGGAACTGCGAACAACGCGGTAGACGCGAGAATAGAGCAAAGCAAACTGCGAATGGGTGCAGTGGACACGTCCAGATTGAAGGAAAATTTTGCTTGAGTTCAACGATCTGAAGTTTTGTGTCAATTTGCATTGTATTTAGGGTCCCCCTCGTCCATTTATTGAAGCGCAGAATAGTTTTTTATGCTACGTATCTAGACAGTACAACTAGGCTATGTTTCTGTTGAGCAGTTATGAATCTACTGAACGAAGACGCCTGTAGTTCTTGTCCCAGAGGGTGATCCGTCCCCCAACACGGGGCTGCAGGTCCTGATACTGGATCCTTGACAAACGAAAGTACCGCTGGAAGCGACCGTCGTCCAGACTCAGCTCCAGGTGGTGGTACACACCATCAAACTTTACTGTCGCGAATATCACAATCAGTACACATTGCCTTCTTTAGCTAGGGTAATATAGTGTTTTAACCATTTGTAAATAAACTATTACAGAGTGACATTTTAACTTTAGGATCTTACAATCACAGCCTCATTAACACTACTAGCAGTACACAAACTACCGTCTGTAGATGAGGTCATAGTTAGGAGGGTTGAGGAACCCAGGCTAGAGCTAGTTTGGGTGTCAAGTTTCAATTAGACGTCCGTTTTACAATAGACTGAAAGTTAAGTACACACCAGCTTTGAGGCTTTTAGATGGGAATACTTATATAAAACTTATTGATATATTTGTCTTCTCTAAAATGTTGGCTATCACGTCATCATTTCCAAATAGTTTACATAAATATCCTAACTAAAATGCCACACCTCATATGGGTTTGTAAATTTTCGTTGGAAATGTATAAAACATCTTGTTTGTGAAACGGCCATCTTGAATCATAGTTGTCATTGTACTACAAGTTGGTTCAATGTTGCACATCAGAGGATTTCTTGGTACATGTTGTTTGTCTTTATCGTACATTTCAAGTCTTAGGCACTCCAGCTTGTTTTCAATGTGTCTGCCTTTAATGGTGATGGTGAAACCTGCTGAAAGTGGTGGGGATATTGTGTAATGGTGTTTGTCAAAAACGGCTTAACTGTAATTAATATATTGGTCACAGTTTTCAGGAACCGTATTGTAAATAAATATTTTCCTCATAACGAGACGTTATTATTAAAAGAAAAAGAATCGCAGGGCCCTGGGCTCCAGTCCAGCCGTACAATCTATAAAGAATGCAGAGCTTTACTGTAAGTTGGAGATTTTTAAAAGACTGACATTTCCAAACTTTGCATGTCCATTAATAGACGTAACGTCTCAAAAAGATGAAACGGAGCAACATGCGTGTACTAGATTCATCCTTCCTGTTATCTCCTTTAAGTCCGTGTCAACATGCATCATAGCACCTTCTGTGCTTCCCATAAATTAATTTTCACTGATACTGAAATAAGGTTTTGATTCCTCGGCCCACAGTAAGCACATCCACCCGACATATTATTGTTACTGTGACACTGAAGTGTTTAGATACGTAATCTTCACTCATCTGACCGGGGATTTGTCGAAGCTGATGAAGCCTACGAATCGCCAGAGTCTGGTCGCCAGCTGGTGCATCTCTAGTAAAATTGTGTTGCAGTGGTGATGAAAATGGCCTAATTATGTTGACTTTTGCACAATATCTTTTAATGGCAATCATTTATACTCTACCATTATCCTTAAGTGCACGTACTTTAAAGCCTTAACTGCAGGTTGCAGTTTAGTGTGAAAGTGGGAACCCAGATGAGTGTTTCGTGACAGTCATTACCAAATGTTTGCTGCTTCTTGGATCCTCAGAGTAACCTTACCGTTCGTGGTAATAATGAAGAACATGATAGAGAAGAAATGCTTCCTGGTACATTGGCTTTTGGAGATATTGACGTGTATTTCCCACAGAATGGGGAAAAATTATGTACTTCAAATATATGGAGACTCTTATGTATCTCAAACGTCTTTTAGCCAGCATTTGCATCCTTTTATTTCCGTACGTACGATTTGAAAATCTGGTTATAGAAAATGAAATTAGGTCCAAGTCCGGAATATGTTGGTTTTCACTTTCCAAGGTTTGACTATTTGGTATTTAGAACTAAAAACCTCACTTGCTGTTGTTTCAGAATGTCATCAGAGGATAAGACTGTGGAGACCTCTGACCAGGGACCCTCGCCGTCATCCAGCAGCGTAGGGGCCACGTCCACAGGAAGTCCTGCCAATGCAGACAAGCGACCACGTGGCAGGCCGCGCAAGGATGCTGCTGCCGTCCTACCCCAACCACCACCGCTGTCCACTTTTAAAAGCAAGAAAAAGTAGGTGTCAGACTTCAGAGATGTAACCATGAATTTCATTTATAAAAAAAAAAGCTTATTTTTCCTCACAAAAATGACGAGGCCGCAGTTTCAAATGAAAACGGTAAAAGGAGGATCGTGAATGTTTTTGTTCAATTGATGGTTAACTTCACATCTAGAAGTCTCCCAAGTCAATAGATTGGTTAAGGAAATGTTGAGAACGACTCTGGTGCAGATTTACCTTTTTTTTTTTTTAAATCTATGCCGTTACTCGAGTTCAGGGGCCTGCAACATTTACAGTCTAAAGAGCCATTTTGCCTACCTTCCACTTGAATTAAACTCGTCAGAGCCACAAATGTTGCCTGGCCTTTTGGAAAAAGACATGTTATAATTTGTGATAAAGATCTACTGTAGGAAATATGTTGTCATCGTTAAAGAAACGCCCTATATGTCTATTTTGAGGTTTAAAAAAAGAGGATGGAAAATCAATATTGTCATTCTGTTGTGAAAATTAAAAGCAATTAGTCCAAGATAAACCTGCTAAAACCTGCATTTATTATCATTTAAATACCATAATAAAAATATAATTTGTAGTCAAAGTTATTAAGAGCCACTGTGGAAGGTCCAAAGGCTCCAGACCCACAGGTTGCAGACCCCTGCTCTAGTTGAAACACAGAGTATTGATTTATTCCTTGTAAAATACTAGGAATTAATATCAACAATAGGAATGGCTTTAAAAATTGTTTTAATTCTTGTGAAATGTCTGTGACTTTGGAACAAACTCAAACGGCATTACATCTTCCTGCACTCTGGGTACGTTAGAAATTTCTAAAGCAAATCTCCTGTACTGCAGGAAATTTGAATGCTTTGTTGGGATCTGTGACACGGTAGCAAGAACACGTAAACGTGCATGTCTGAGTTGTTAGTAGACCTCCTGTTTGTGTGAGGAATTGTAGCTGCTTGATTTCCAGTAATTCCAGTTTAAATGCTTCACACGAGGCACTGCAAGGGTGTTATGCCTCGCAGGCTATCATCGCACACGCCGTGGAATAGGACTGCTCTGTAAAAAGATGCCGGCTAGCTTCTTAACTCCTAATTCTGTGCTCTCAATCAACTTTAATACCATTTTCCCCAATGGATTGCTTAATCTGCAAGCACGCAGATGATGTGTTAATGCCCAACTGGATGGATGACTTTAAAACAGAGTTAAGTTGCTTGATCTTGATTATCTGAAAATAAATTGACAGCAAATGAGGATGTGGTTCAGTTTTACTTTTAATGACCACTGTTGCCATTTTGGTTGGTGGCAGATTCAGCTCAGTTGTTAACCTCTGTCCAACCATCCATTATCTACACCCAGTGGTCATGATAACTGTGGAGCAATAGAGAAATTGTTCTGTCTTAAAGCTATTTGTCTGGCATTTAAGAAGCTGACTTCACATTTTAAAACACAGAACATGTAACAGAGGAAGATGTTGGATATTGTTCTCTAAACCCGGTTGTTGGAAATGACTAGATTTGCCCACGCTTCATCTGCTGACCGGTCCGTTTCAGAGCAGCGCGATCCAGGTCTGGTTTTCCAGGCAGCACTTTGCTGGCTGGGACTACTTACCACAGCATTATTTTCACCTTTTTTTTTTCCTCTCCCTGTGGTGGGACTGTGGGAAGGGGGAGATTTGTGCACGATATAAGATTGTGCCCTAGTCCTGAGTGTTTTTCAGTGAAATAACTGGCAGTGTGAGCACTGAAATTTGATCCTTCCACTGCAGTTATATATAATTACTGCTGAATGTTGCGTGGGAGGCTATATAAAGATATTACCACAGCTTACTACGTTGTGTATTCTTTTTTTTCTTCTTCTTCTGTGTAGCAAAACATGCATTGGGTTGATTTGCAACTATTGTACATGTAAATTACATCAGTTAAAAACTAAGGGGTTGAGCAGTGTAAAAGAGCAGAGGTTTTATTAAAAAGCTGTCCATCTAGTCTAAAATCTTAGTTCGGTAAAAAAGGATTCTTGATAGTGTTTTTTATTTTAACATGGACCTAAATATTCATTTCCAGAAGTCAGTGAAGTGGTGTGGTCAGTTTGTGAAATGTAATGCATTTTCCCTAGAATTAACACTTACATTTAAATTATCAGACTAAATGTGTTGTGAAATTGGACACAGGCTTATTAAAAGATGTTTAGGATTCCGGCTTTGTTTTTTTTTTGTTTTTTTTGTTTTTTTTTAACCATTCCAACATTATGCAAAAATAAAATTCAAAAAAATGTATTTTTTGCACAATTTTTAACTTGTTAATAGAAGGGTTTAGGTATTTTTTTTGTAAGGAATTTTGATCATTTTATTGTATTGTTTCAGATATCTTCAGTTCTTATCCTTTTTAAACTAGATGGCATAATCTGTGTCTCTTTGGCATCTTTTATGCCATAGACTCCAATTCAGAAATCATTTTTATATATATTAGCAGCGCAAATTGATTTTTATTTTGATTTGTTTACTGTTTCCTTGTGTCAGAATCCCAGTTTTTCTTTATGTGGTTTTATGTTTTTTTTACTTGAGTTTATTACCAAATGTACACATTACGTATTTTCATTTATAGCCTGTGTAACTTCTATGTGCCTTTCAGCCTGCAATATTCACAAAGTCGACCCTAAACACCCAGAAGAGAAATTGACAAATATTCTGTGAATAGGATCTGATTAGGAACTTGTAATTTTTTAACCTCTTGATTCTCATCAAAATATTTATACTTAAACTGGCTGCAAATGGTAGTGCCTAATACTTACTTTCAATTTAGCTTTTCAATTTAGGCTTTTAAAGCTCTTCAGGCTTTGTTTTAATAATGTTCCTAAGTGAAAAAAGATGCATATTAACATCAGGATCTTTATAGGTTGCAAGGATCTCTGTCAAGACCAAAAGATTGACGGCCTTTAATTTCTCATGAAATTCACGATTTCAATCCAATAAGTAATGGTGAGAGCCTTGTTAAATGATTTAGCAATCTAAGACATATACAAGATAACAGATGAGGATTTCTTTTTAAAAGTCTCATTGTTAACTTGATTTAAATTGATCTCGCTCAAACTAGCCTTGTCCCATAATTTCATTGCCCTTTTGCAACTCCATAATGACGCACAGAACGATTTTCAGACATTTACAGACTGCCATCTAGATTTTACCACAAAACTGCATCTAATCAAAACGGCTCTATAGGTGGGCGAAACGTTTAAACTAAAGATCCCATTAGCAACACCAAAACTACAGGAATTGCTATTAAATGGTTAAACAGTAAAAGTTCAAAATGATTTTAACCAACCAGTAATCAGATCAATCCTGATTAATCGATTATTGAAATAATCATCACCTAATTTAGCAATCGAATAGTCGTTAACTGGATACAGTATGCAGAAACATGCTATTTTCTGAAAGAGCAACTCACGCAGAGCAAAAATGTAGCGAACCTGTACAGAAAAAAAAAAAATAAAATAAAAAAAAAAAAAAATATATATATATATATATATATATATATATATATATATATATATATATATATATATATATATATATATATATATTTTGCATTTAAGATAAGAAACCTTCTTTGTCTGTAAATCTGCTGTATTCAGAATTTAAGTTGTATGGTTTTTCGCTTCATCGGGTTCAGATTCTGTAAAAAAATAAATCTTTTTAGCACCCTTTGCTCTCCGATTAATAATCCGTTAATCGAAACCAGTATTCAACAAATTAATCAATTAAGAAAACAGATATATTCACACACAGACCTTAATAACTAAATTGCCATGTTGTGAGCATTGAATTTCGCTTTTGTTTTTATGTTTTCTGCCCTTTACAATGCATTTAAGTTGTGCAATAAATGTTTGGGCTTAATTTATGAGTTATGTTAATTTATCAAGAGCACCCGTTTTTAAGGTAAATCGATTAACTGATGCATTAATCGATTTCTAAAAATCGCTACCTGAAGCCCTAATCTATAATCAGACGTCTTACTCTGTGTCTCAGGAACACCAGTTTCATCACTTACAGTTGTTGGATTAGATTTCATGAGAATCGACAAGAAACAACGTGCGAGTAAGTTTTGGTGAAATAAAGTTGCCAGAGTAATGACTGGCAGAGCACGTGTGTGCTGATTAAAGCGTTGTGCTCCAAAGGTCACAGACCACTATAAGAATCTCTTACCATGGGCTTAGTGGATTCACTTGTCTGCGTGTAAAACTGTACACCACTACACCCCCCCCCCCCCTTTCAGAACAATGGGGATTTCAACCTCACCAAGATATTCATTTTCAGGGTATGACTCAAGCTTTTTGGTAATTATGTTTTCAGACAAAGTTTGCTAGAGGCTCCCTCTGTCATTCTTGTGATTAAGGTTTGCTTCCCATGGAAGTCATTTAGAGGGAGGGGTTGATTTGGCGTACAGCCATTTGTGATTTTTCTCTCCAGTGGCACTGAAGATTACCCCACCGCCCCCAATCTACTCTCTCACTCCCAATTCTGCGTCTCCTCCTGAGCACATGAGACGCGTTGCTCTCATTGAGGCTGATATTGCGCTCCACGTGTATAGTGCTAACAGTTGATGATTTTTGGTTTGCATTTAAATCGTCATCTCAGTAATTTCACCTTTAACATTGTCAATGGCGTTTCCGGGATTAGGTTGGCTGATTCTCTGTTGCTGATAATTTCTCTGCTGTTTAAAAATAAGGGGACCTGTTTGTATCTCTCTTTATATCTTAAAGGGAAAGTGTACACAGTGCCTTGCAAAGGTATTCTTATTTCTCAGTTTTCCACACATTAATCAGTTACAACCAGAATCATCAGTTTATTGTGTTAGCATTCCACTTGATAGACCAACACAAAGTAGTTTACAATTGTAAAATGGAACATGACGCACGGTTTTCAAAAATGCTTGAAAAATAAAGCTCTAAAAATGTGCTGTATATTTGTATCCTCCACCACCACCACACCTCCCTCCCACCCCTTACTCTGATGCACTTAAATACATTTTAGTTCAAGCAAATGTCTTCAGAAGGAACCTATGTAGTAAATATAGTCCACCAGCGTAAAAACGACTCGTACCTTTAGATAAGACTGCTCTGCGAAGGCTGTCAGAGAAAATTAAAGAGCAAACACGACGAAGACCAAGATGCATCCGAGATGAGGTTACGGCAAGTTTCGAAGCCGAGTTGGGTTATTAAACAGTGATCTGTAAGATGCTTTGAACGTCTTACAGATCATTACAGGTCAGTCCGTTGTGTGAAAAGGGGAATATATCGCCGTCCTTTCAAACTGGTAGGCCTTTTTAATAAGAGAAGACGCCAGCTGACCCAATACAAGTCAGGAGGAGCTACAGCGATTCAAGGCTCAGGTGGGAGAATCCTGTGATAATGTGAGAATGCCGCGAAGAAAGCCAATGTTTTAAGAACGCCACCAACAGTACCATTTGCAGTTTGTCACAGGCTATGGAAGAGACACATTTAACATGGGGATAGGCGTGGGCTGGTATGAAATTCTGATGATATGATAACCTCAAGCAAACAATGTTGAGGACTTGACTCGCTCCGGGGAAGGAGGAGTTGTTTTGGTCGACTATGGGGCTCAGCTCCTACAACTATCTGTAACGCTAACAGTGCCACCCGGTCACTCAGCGTTCTCGCCTGCTCTCCCTTCGAGTTGCTATACGCAACGCTCCGCTGCGTGAATACATACTGAAGCAACGAAAACACCAGCAAATAATCTTAATAACATCAACTGGGAACACCTACAGTTACTACTTGCCTAAAGTAAGTTTAGGTCAAATTTACTTTGACCTAAAAGTAGTTAAAGTATTCCTATATGACTAACTTTACTCTTTTTTTTTTTTTGGGAGGGGGGAGGGGGGGGGTTGATGGAGCTAAGTATTGTGCAATCCTGAAAGCCCGCTGGAGGCTTAAAATACTCGGGTTTCACCTACTGTCAGATAGCCTTAAACATAGAACCAAAGCCATAATTATATAGGTTAGACAGCACCATATTCATGTTATGGGTTGGCCAAAGTCCAGACCTAAATTCATTAAAAATTCTGGTAAATTAATCCTGATGCCTTCTATCCATCCTGACTCTTTTCCAAAGAGGAGGGGTCAAACATCTGCATCTGTAGATGTCCTGGTACAGACATGCCTAAAAAGGCTTGACGTTTTGAGGAATTCTGTATCAGGCGTAGGGCTGCAGATAATGATGATTTAGTTTTATTTTTAACTTCTCTCTCTCTCTCTCAATAAGAATTTTTATTAATACAAACATTTTCACTCCCCCCCCCCCCCCCCCCCGTTCATATTTAAGTAGAGCATTGACTTTTTTGCAGGTCTAATTTAAACGTACCCCCGTTACCTTTTTGCCCACCCGACCTAGTCTTATTTATAGGTAAATTCAGGTTTAGCTGCAGCTGCTTGTTGTTTAGAACTGTCTGTTGAATTATACATGAAAACGTGATTGTCACAGGTTATTATGCTCCCATTGTGTTGCTGGAAGCGCTTATGTGCGTACCTTTAGTGGACGTCCGTGGCGTCGTACACCTTCGCGTCCCCTACCACCACCCAGCTCCTGCCTTGCCCCAGCGCTCGACTACCTCCAATAAACCCCCACATCATCAGCCTCCTCTCACTAGGCAGCCTCTTAGCTTTGCTTTCCTTGCCCTTTTTTAAATTTCCTCTCTTTATTTCTGTCTCTCTCTCGCTCGCTGCAGAGGTCGCACCAGAGGGAGGGTTGTTGTGGACGAGGAGGACAGCATGGACGGTACTGAGATAACAGAGAGCGCGGACCCTCAGGATGCAGGTAAGGCTTTCTAACCCCCCTCTTCTTGATCTATTATACACACACATTGGTTTTAGCGAGTCGCAGCATCCAGGAAGCCCTTTTCCAAGAGTGCTTCAAGAAGTGTGTCAGTAAAGGTAGCCGAGTCCCCTCTTCAGGAGATCTGTGGGTGAGAGCTTTTTTTTTTTTCGTAGCACCCCATGCTTCGTTTTTAGGCCTATAATTGAAAGGGTTTAAATGGAACTGCGATGCTGCTTCTTTTTTTTTTTTTTTTTCTCCTCTCACCACTTCCATCATTCCTCTTGCGCTGAGATTGGCATTGAGGTGCAGTGGGAAAGAGCCCAAGGCTAATGCCCTCTAAAAGCTTTTTAAAATCCCATCAGTCTCCTCAGACCCATTTATGTGCTTTTTTATGTGTACATCACATCACGTGACCAGGCCTTCCATTCTCATACATCTAAAGGCTTCGTTGTTACCGGGCTGAGAAATTGAGACTCTGTGAGGAGTTTTGCCTTTTGCTTGTGTTTCGTCTCATGCTAGTTAATTAATTTATTTTTATTAAGTTAATAAAACAAAGTGTGCTTTTTTTTATCTGCCATGTAAAAATTATTTCATTTTTCTAATTCAGTTCAGAAAGTGAAGGGTTTTTATATACACAGTGATCACAAGTTTGATAATTCAAAAATATCCACAATTTAGTATCTGGCAAAATTATAAAATCTGATATGGCCGTTTTAAAGAATATTGTTTTAGATCTGGGAATGTTGGGTTATGGCCATGTTATGATCTGCACAATCATGGAGGAGACCGTCCTCTCAAAAGGCCGTGACGCCCTCCACAGTCAGCCATAAAAGGTTGCTGCTAAGGATGCTGGCTGAGTGCTGTATCCAAGAATGATGATGGAAAGTTGAGTGGAAGGAAAAACGCAGTTTGGAAAATGTTTGCATAAGCAGCAGGGATGGCCTCATCTTTGAGAGGATAGCCTGTTGAAGAGCTTCAAGAGCCATCACACAGACATATCCATGACAGAGGCTTCAATCGATGCTCTCCATATCCTAAGGCATTCCTAATCCACAGACTGAATCAGAAATTTCTTACCTGGGCTGTGGACCAAAAGGACTGGATCGTTTCAAAATCAGTGCAGCATTAATCCAGGGGGATTTGGCAGCAGTTCGTTCTTCCCTCTGCAGACGAGCTCCATGGAGCTGCTGTGGGGCTTGGCTTATGCCTTTAGTGCCAAATGTCTCTGTGCTTGATCGCTCTGGGTAATGTCGAAAGAAAGAAACCAGACTCGACAATGCAGATGGACTGAAGGCTCCCAGTAAAGGAACCTGGGCTTCCTTGACTCCTCAACAGTGTTGGGCCATTCACCTCCGAACCACGGTGCCTTGATGCGGTGATTCAAGGAGAAGATGCCCAGACACAAGCCTGTATGTTCCCAAGCAGCTCTGAGATACTTCTGGGAACGGCTTTTATACAGTTAGCTTGTTGAGTTGAGCCATTTTGTGATAAACAGGATATTGTCTGTCAATATTAGCTGTTATGAATAAGCATCACTGCTTTTGAAATGTTAATTTCAAAGCTTAAGCTCATGCCCTATAAAACCTGAAATCTGACTGCAATGCAAATAACCTAAAATAGTGTTTGTCTTAATATTATATGATATTATAATATTTTTAAGCCGTACTAAGGAGAATGGTAGATATCTAAGCAAAGACATGACCTGCGTGTTTTATTTGAACAGTCTAAATTGTCTGTTTTATTATTTATTTCTGCAGAAACACAAGTCCAGCCAGTGGAGACTGTGGAAGTGGAGACCACTGAGGCGCCAGAGGAGGAGAAACGCCCTTCCCCTCTGGCCCAGAGCCCCCCAGCAGAGAGTTCAACAGGACCATCTGTCCCAGCAAGTGGAGAAATCAAAAGCAGGTCAGTAACACTAAACTTGGCCTGACCCAGAGTTAATATTGGTCACATGTGCGTGTGTAGTAAAGAGTATTGTTTTTTTTGTTTTTTTTACCTTGGTCTTGTACACATGTGAGGAAGTCATCAGGCGGTGGATGCAGCTCTCTCTTCCCAGGTGTCACTCTGTTAAAGGCTGTAATCAATCTCGTGGCGTGTGTGTAGCATTGATGTTAGCCGTTGAGGGCAGATCAGCTGCATCTCCAAGGATCTTATTACCAACACAGCCTTGGCCTTTAAGAGATGGCTTCCTCATATGAAACCTGCAACATTTTCATGTCCAGATATTTGCTTATGTTTTTTTCTGTTCAAATTAATGACGAAAAGAAACCCCACTTAAATGCCTTTTGCCAAACGTGAGATGGTCTAAATGAACGCTGACATGCATTGTTTTGCATTTGTTCACAGTAGGTCTATAATTAAACACCCAATGCGCTTGGTTTCAGGGAGCGTCTCTGTGCCTTCTGTTACTGTGGCGGTCGTAGCCTTCTGGGTCAGGGGGATCTACAAATATTCAGCACCGCATCTCAGCACGAAACGCCCGTCAGCCATAATGGTGAGGAAAGCTCGACAAGCGACGGCAGCGACGGTAACAAAACTGCTCAGCCGAAACCGGCTGAAGACGGCACCTCAGGAGAGAAGGAAACCAAGTAAGTCCGTCTTGGAAATGTTTTCGTTAGACCTTCAGAAAGACCTTCATTTTTGTTCCAGATTCAAAGGTTTTGAAGAATGTTTGTGTTTTTTTTGGGGTTTTTTTTAAGTATCTTCTCACTGATTGGATTAAAACTTATGTCTACACTGCAAAAACAGATCTCAAAATAAGTAAAAAATCTTCTTAAAATTTGTGTTTTTGTCCTAGATTTGAGCAGGTAAATAATATTATCTGCCAATGGAATGAGTAGTTTAACCCCTAAAATAAGATAATTAGTCATTCTGCACTTGAAATGAGACGATGGAGATGAGTTGTTCCTATTTTAAGTGCAAAAGTCTTATTCCATTTGCAGATCATCTTATTTACCTGCTCAAATCAAAGACAGATACACTAATTGTAAGAAAATATTACTTATTTTTAGTTTTGTTTTTGCAGGGTAAGAAGCTTTATGCTCCTGTTTTGACATTGTTCTGAAAAACAAAAGCAAAAGTGGTTAATTTAAAGATTCATATGCTGACTATATTTATAGTAATATAAAGCTGAAGGGTGACTTCTCTTTTTAAATGAGTTCAATCCTGGCCCTGATTTAAGTATGTTTTGCCTTTTTAGAATTAAATAAAATAATTTAATGAGGATATACAAACTATCTATCTATCTATCTATCTATCTATCTATCTATCTATCTATCTATCTATCTATCTATCTATATATATATATATATATATATATATATATATATATATATATATATTCTTCAGTGGAAACGAGATGATGTGACTGGAGGTCATTTACATAAAGAAAACGCATTATTATTCATCCAGTCTAAAGTATTCATCTTATTTTTCAGTTTGAGAGTAGCCGTTTTTTTAAGTAACACTCATAAATCACTATTCTTAAATTTAGGCCAGTTCCTGTGGTACTGCAGGTTTTATTTTGCAACCAGTTTACTTTTTATTGAATTTCTCATTAGCCCTATTCAGGATTAGTTTTACCTGGGGAGCACGTGTGATTGTAATAATTACGGAGATTGTCTGTGTTTTTAATCCTGTGCGAATGCGCCATGTCAGTAATTTGTAAACATTCCCCTGCAGATTACCTGCTATATTTTGCTGAACGCTGAGGTCCTGTGTTAATACTAATCCAATACGATAAGGCATCCGTGTGATTTGGGCATAAAGAAGGAACAATTTCAGATGCGGATGGTGGTTCACATCGTACGTTGCACTGTGCAGAAAAAAGAATCAGTTTCTTGTTTGTAGCCTTCTGTTATACAGCGATGTTTCGCCGTACGCAGCGCGTTAACGTCATATCCAGGAGATGTCTGTAAATTTCAACAAAATCTTAGACTTCGGTTATCTCGTCTGAATGTGCCACTGAAAAAGCTAAAGTAGGGGTGGGGATCATTTATTTATTACATGTGGTCCCTAGGTAAAACTAACCCCATGCAAATAAGACTATTGTTAAAATGGTAAACTCAGATTTTATTGTAGAGCAAGAGGAAGAAAATTGTGATCAACATCAAATTTGCTTAATTTCTAAGCTGGACATGTTAATTCAAATTGAACAGCATCAAAAACAAAGAGCACAAAGGTTGAGTTGATTTATGCTACCGCTTTGTTTTGAGGTCCCTTAGAAATGTCCTTATGTTTTTAATTTTAAAAAAATCACAATTTTCTTCAAGTAAAATAACAATAAATTAATCAGAAATACAGTCTAGACATTGTCAATGTGGTATTCTGTCTGTAGTGTTGTGGCCAGAATAGTTACCAGATGTTGAACCCTATTGAGTTGTTGGTGCGTAAGAAGTGCCCATCAAGCTAATCCCACCTGTGGGAGGGGCTTCAGGAAATTTCCTGAGATTACTTCCACACATTGGCAGCTAGAATGCCAACGGTCTGCGAAGCTGTGATTGTTGGAAATGGAGGATTCTTTGAAAGCAAAGGACAAAATTATTATTTCAAGTACAAATCCTTATTTCCAACCGTCTCTTTGAATATATTTTCTATTAATTTTGTAACTCATTTGATTAATTAAATGTCAGTTTTCTTGGAAACAGACAACATTTGTGGGTGACCCCAGACGTTTGAGCGGTACTGTAGCTCTTATTTACCGCAGAGTCTTAGATGATTAACTTATTTTTTTTATTTATTCTAAATATCAGAAGCCTTGCTGTGATTGATCAATATATTTTTTTAGTTATATATGGCCGTAAAAATGTATTTTGTAATTATTGAGAAAGGGACAGGTTTATACAAGATCTTTCTTTCTCTTGCTCCTTTTTCACTCGACTATAGCGAGTGTTGTAAGACACAGTTTGTGAATTAATGATTAAATCGAGTGAATAAACTGAAACTAAACCAGTTCGACCACATGTGGCGTCACATTGTTTGGGTGGGAGAGAGCAGTCAACCTTACACAGCTCTGCTTTGACTTCACTGTTATTTCAAAGACTAAAAGAAGACCCAGTGGACAGCTGAAACATTTTTAGGATTTTAAATGGTCAATAAGCCCAATTGCTGTTCAGGATTACTAATAAACATAATTCTCTGTGTGTATTTCCTGTTGGTAAACGCCTACCCTAGCATTTGCTAACCTAGCATATTAGCAACAGGCTGACAGAATTTGACACTTTTAGGAGGATCAAACTGAGTAATATGTTCAGCATTCCTGTTATCTGCTAAAATGAGGGTGAGACTCAGTTTAAAAGTAGTAGTCTCTACTTTTAAAGCTGATCTCTAGGATCAGCTGAAAGGAAAAAACACCTTTTAAACACCTCACCGATCCTGAAAATATCTGAGTCTTTCTCCCCGTGTGACATCTTCCTCACTGAATACTGTTGCCAGAGCCCAGCTGGTACCACTAGGCTATGGTGTGGTTATTGATCAGGAAACTAAGCGGGTTTATATTTTCCAAATGGCAAATCGCTGATCAGGGGCTGGTCAAGCATAATATTGAGCAATTCTGGTCACCAGCCCTTCTAAAACTGAGCAGGTGGAGAGTTTCACTGTTAAAAGTAGGCCTGTACAACATAAGGAGAAAATTAAGTTGTGATGCAAAAGCTAAATGTTGTGGTTGTCCAAATATTCCTTCTGTTCTCCATGAGCTTTGTGGTTTTGGCCACTAAGACCTGTATGAGGTGTGGGCTTAAAGGGATTTGAATGTCCACTCAAGTGGCCAGATGTGTTATAGGGAAGCCAAGTTTTCAGTTCATGGTCACCTAAAACTGAATCTACCAAGTATTTCATTTGTGATTGCTATGTGTTACACACTGATGTTGCTGCACCCACTGTGATTTGATGTATTGTGCAGCTCAGAGCCGCAGTTAAGGCCGGATGGACAGATGGTTGACTTTAACACCCATTAGGACATTTGATACTTGATTAAACTGAAACAGTCATCGTCGGTGAACCAAGGCAGGCCGTATTGGAGCAGAAGACTGCCGTCTTTAATCCGCATGTTCGCTGCTCTCTCTCTCTCTCTCTGACTTTCCTGGACAACAGCCTAGTATATTAAGATCCTTTAAAATGAAGATTTTCTGAGTTGTTAATATTGTAATGAGTAGAGAGAGTGTTTCTGGTTTGGCAGTATGCCAGGCAGTAGGTACTTTTAATGTTGTTTTTAATTAGCATGATGGACAGACACAGTGGAGTTGTAAGGAGAAAGGTGAATAGTATTACATAATTAGGCTGTAAACAATAAGGCCATCCTATCATGAATGGAATATCTTGTTATAAAAAAGGTCTCTCTTTTTTTTGTCTGTTTATTGAAAGCAGGTCTCTTTGAAATGCTAATGATTTTTCATTTATTTTCTATGTTGTATGACTTAAAGAAAACATCCTTTGTAATCAGTCTATGACTCAGGACAGCGAGTCTCCTCTACATACACCACGCAAGATCGCCTTTAATCAAATGCCCAGCAGACGTTGTTTACACTCCTTTCCATCATCTCATTTTTTCTTATCCTTTTTTCAGCTTTTTTTCTTGCTGTTGTTGTTGAAGTTTCCACCTAATTATTTATTTTCTGTCAAATGTGTCCCTTTTCCCCCAGTGGGTCTGAAACCTGCCATGAAGAACCAGACTCTGCCATTGGTTTCTGGGACGAGCTTTCTCATGTCGGCCTTCCACAAGGTCTCAAAGTCCAGTCTCTCTTTGAGTCAGGTAGGACTGCTGGTGACTGCCTTTCTTTTAAACCATAATTTTCTTGCTCCGTTAATGAAAACGGAGAATTTGAACCCAATTTTACTGCCTTTTTTTTTGCTTTCACTCTTAATATTTTATCTCTTGAACGTTTTTAGGGCAGTGTTGGGCACATCAGAGTTGTGCCTTGTGGTCTGACGGCGTTTGCGAGGGCGAGGGACAATCTCTTCTTAACGTGGACAGAGCCATTGACTCAGGGAGCACAAAGGTAAGCGGAGGGAGAACATCTGCGGACTAATGGGCGTTAACGTCGTCTTAATGCGGCGGGGCAGCGGGGAGGGACCGCTTTATTGAGGCGCAGAAAGGCCGATGTATCGGGCCGACTGGTAAAGGTCAGGGAGGCAGCGAGGATCTCTCAGCTGTGAAACGGAAAAGGTCACGCCACTCAGCTGCTGCACGGCCCTCCTGGCCGCGCGGCTCTCTGTTTGGTAGATGTGCGGCTGCTCAAAGTTGCCCGATTGTTTGCAGACCATCGGTTAGGCAGCCGATTAGCGACCCGGCCGCTTGATCTCTGCAGTGGCTATTAGTACACGCTCGTGTAAACAACGAGGAATGCACGAGATTCTGCCGCTGTTAGCTTGAACCTTAAAACCACGCTATTGTTATTTTTCCCAGAAATGTTAAAGGATCTAAACCCTGCTTTTAAAACAAGTCAGCGTCGGCCATGATCTCTAGTTGTTAGCCGTCTATATAATTATAATGCGGTTGCAGACGAAGGCTGTTTGAGACGACCTGTGTCTTTGTTTCCGCAGCACTGTGCATACTGTAAGCGCCTTGGAGCATCCATTAAGTGCTGTGCAGAAGGATGTGCTCAACTCTACCACTACCCCTGCGCAGGGGCGGCTGGGACCTTTCAAGACATTCGAAGTCTTTCACTCCTTTGCCCGGAACACATCGAATTGGCAACTCACAAATGTAAGCGGAGAAACTACACGATCAAGCAAAACCAGCGTCTGCTAAAAATCTGTGTTTTCTGACGTGCCGGTGCTGTTTGCTGGAACAGTTGCAGACGACGTGAACTGCGTGCTGTGCGATAGCCCGGGGGACCTACTAGACCAGCTCTTCTGCACCGGCTGCGGTCTGCATTACCACGGGATGTGCCTGGACATCGCCGTGACCCCTCTAAAGAGGGCAGGCTGGCAGTGCCCAGAGTGCAAAGTCTGCCAGACATGCAAGTGAGTCACCGTTACCTCCCACCTACACAAATCTTTTTCCCTGTACAGATGTTTCATTCACTGTGTGTCCTTCTTAATTCCTGCACCGCTCCCAGGCACCATGCCCGCCGATGTTTTTGTTTACCGCCGTGGCCCGTGAAGCACTAACTAGATCCTGAGGCTGAATGCATGTAACCTCTGACCTTTTTAAAGGAAAAAAAGACAAAAACCAAGCTCAGCACCTCTGGCACACCTAGGGCGAGTAGTCCTGGTTGTTGAAACTGCGCATAAAGGCTTAAGTGTTATATTTGCATGGAGATCCCACATTTGTATGCAAATATTGTCGAGCATGAGTTTGTGCCTATTACTGTAAACCGTACAGTACTTTTATTTGTGAGACAGGATTAATCATAAATCTTTGAATGATCGATTCCGCATAATTGTTTGTTTTTGATTACGGACGCCCTTTATATCATTTTCCGTCAAGTCATTTCATTTTATTGTGTTTGTTTTTTTTATCTTATCAAGCTGGACTTTAGTCTTTGTTTTTTTTTTTTTTTTGGTTTTTCATTTTAACCATAAAAAGCTGGTTCAGTCACCTTGAGTGAGAAAAACAATTTTTAGCACAATCGGTTTCATGGAGTTGCAGCAGTTTTATAATTTGCAGATGTTTTCTTTATGTGATTGATTTGAGCATGGGCAACCTTTTAACAAGTTTAAATAACATCAAAAAAAGTTTTTTTTTTTTTTTTTTTTAGGTTCACAATTGCAAGGTTTTACAAGGTCCAAAACCAAATAGTTAACTTTGCCGGAATTGAATTGCCTTTTGTAAAGTTTGTTGGATAAAAGTAAGAAAAAAATAAATAAATTGCAATAGCAGAAATGAAAGAACCCATTCTCGTAGGCACAATTTCTATTGCGCAAGCTTTGACATTTTCTGCATTTTTTTCCCCCCTTAAAATCAAAAATGAAAACGCTTTAAAATGTTATGTTGCTTTATTTGTTTCGCTATGATTGTATTGTATCATGAACATTTCCCTAATGCCACCTCTCTCGATGCTTCGTTTTCTTTTAAACATTTTCCTAATTACCTGCGTCTACAGTTGTCGCTATGACCCGTAATTGTTCTGTAATAGTTTTTGCATCGCATCATGCTCCTCAGGATCAGAGCTGCACATTAAATCTGTGTGGTTCCCATACGGCCTAGAAATGTATGGAATTAACGGATCGGTACGAGAGACGCCGGTGAAACTCGACTGCTCTTACTTGTTGCTGGCGTTGTGTTTTTTGAGTTTGTCAGCTGGACCTTAGCCGGCCCGCCATGCATCCATGGTTTCGGTGAAGATCCGAATTGGGTCTCAGTGTCGGCAAATGCCTTGGATCTGTGGCGATAAAACATTGCGATCAGGACATCTCGAGTCTTACACGGTTCTGTTTCACACCTCTTTGTCCGTAGGAACCCAGGAGAGGACACTAAAATGCTGGTGTGCGACACGTGCGACAAAGGCTACCACACCTTCTGCTTGCAACCTGCTATCGACTCTTTGCCCACCAACGGGTGGAGATGTAAGGTAAGAACCTCCTCAAACATCTTGCCCTCTTTCAATATTGAAGTGTTAGTAATGAAAACACTAAATACTTAATACCCTCAAGTCAAAGTGGTAACTTGTTCAGGTTGATTTCGTCGTTGGCTTTACACAATAGCCCTTCATTTTCCTCTGTTTTTGCAGAGTCATGCTGCGTTCAGTGTGTGCATAGATGGTGGGGGGGGGGGGAATTAATACATGTAGGCTCTGTCGGTGGGTAAAGTGAGTTGGGCCTAGAGGATTATGCACGTTGTGTGTGTGAAAGAAATGAGTCAGAGCAGCTGATCTTTTAAAGGTTTCAGTTCAGCCTCAGCCCCGGACGATTGTACAAAGTGTGCACATGCGCCAGGGTTGCGTTGTCTCTCAGCTGCGTGACGTTTTTATGCAGCTGTCGGGCTGGGCTGCAGAGAAGGAAGCAGCAGGTGAAGAGAGTTCCCCACCTTCAGGCTTGTGCTCGTGACTCGGCGCCAAAACAACGCAGCCGGCACAAACGTTTGGCGCTCACCTCTGACGAGCACTTACCCCCCCCTCCCCTCGAGTCCCTGCACCCGACCGTGTTTCAGTTTTGCTTTGCGTCGTGTGGTCTGTCTCACATGCCGATGAATGAAACATCAGCCCTGGTTCCCGTTTTAATGGCCGTGCGATGTTCCTCTGACGTCGTGGTCGAAACTGAGGAGCAGAAAAGTTTTAGTTTAGAAAGCAAACACCGTGTCGTCGTCACCTGTCGGTCAAGAATCAAAAGTCTTTATCGTCACCACGTGTTACCGTGTCGACGTTTGTTTTGGGACAGATGCCGGCTCAGGACGCACATAGATAACATGTAACACACAAACACAACAGACTTAATATTTACACTTTTTTGAAAATATAAAATGAGATCAGTTGTTTGCATTGACCAAGCATGCGACCTGGAAGCTTAAAAAGTCCGATATAAGATGAGATTTGAACTTGCCGTGCGTATAAACTTAACAGAAATAAATGCTAAAGATGAGCAATCTGGACCATAACAACAATGTTAGGTCGTATCCCCCAGCTTTGACTTCCACTTTGCTCAGAAGGTTTGATTACAAATTATTATTACAGGTTAAGGACAGTCGTTTATTGCTATTTCCTTCTTTCACTCAATTGATCAGTCAGTATTTCTTTATCTAGTTCTTTTTACACTCATCTAGGGCAAAACAAGCTGGTTAAATGAGAGTAAAACGGGCGACCATGAAATGAAAAACCAAAATAATGAGCTAGACATTAGATGTATTGAAATGTGTAGTTAACAGAGGTGATGTTGGTGTTAGTTTTTATGACGATCCTAAAATCCTGATAGGATGGGTCAAACTAAGATCACAAACAATAAAAAAAAAAATTCATAATTATTAATCATGAAAAAAAAGATAGAGATAAATTATTTTATTTAAATGTAATTTCCACAGATTGTATCATTGAGCTCCAAGTTAACATTTGCAAGAGAGACCTGTTTTGATCAATACAAAATGGTTAAAGACGATAACGATACAAATGATTAAATCATTCAACCCAAATTAAATAAGCTAAAAAATGACGACTGAGAAACAAGAGCAAGTTTCATAGTATTTCTTAGAATAAATTTAAACCAGAGGAAACAGCTTGGATATTTGCAGATCCTGCTGAAGGGCGGTCCAAGTTAGGCGGTGCAGATTAAGAAAACGCTTTTCTTCCACGTTCTGATCGCCCTGACGGAGCGCTGAAGTGTACCGTTCAGGAGCGCCGCTCCTGAGAACAAAGTCTCTGGCTGGACTGTTTGAAACATCTGAGAGGATAAATAAGGCGGGAACACTCCAAGGATGGATCTATAGATGAAAATGTACCAATGCATGAGACTACGGAGTGATAATGACGGCCGGTTAACCTGAGAAAATAAAGCGACGAGTGAGAGATTTAGACCCCGTTATGAAACAGGATCCAACATCCAGAGTTAAATAGAAACTAGAGCTTAAATCTAGATTTAATTTGAACTGGTATGTCATCATTTTCATTCAACATGAGAAAGAAACAGAATAATTGAATTAAATACATTTATTTAAAATTTTGATTAGAAGCCAAACTAAAAGTGTAATGAATGGACAGCTATGATTAATTGACGTTCGGTTTAGGGTTAGATGATCTTTGGGTAGATCATTTAGCAAAATGCCTCCTCTGGGTTTTTAGTACGGCGCTGGCTCTAAATGGTTTGTGCATATCGTTTCACTTCCTCCACAGAACTGCAGGGTTTGCATCCAGTGTGGAACGCGGACCAGTGGACAGTGGCACCACACCAGCCTGTTGTGTGAGAACTGTGTCCAAAACCAGGACCCCGCTCTCTGCTGTCCAGTTTGCTCTTGCATCCTGGACCCGGAGCATCACAAAGACTTACTACTCTGTCAGACTTGCAAAAGGTAAAAAGAAAAAAAAAAAAAGCCTTTTTGCGTACAGTTCTGGTTTTGAAAATATTTGAACAATCTCATGTCCTCCTGTCAGGTGGCTTCACCTGGAATGTGAGCGTCAGAACTCAGGCCAAGGAGAAATCCACCCCAGGGAGGACTATGTTTGCTCCAACTGCAGGCCTCCTGCTGCAGAGCAGGCGCTAGAGGCCGAGGATATGGACACTGGCCCGGAGCTCAGTCCTCAACCATCCCCCATGCACACAGACTCTGAGAGCGGCCTACAGCCGCCTCAAAAGCACAAAGACCTCGAACCTGGCGTTCAGCTGTCCCCCGAAATGCACAATGACCCCGAACCGGAATTGCTTGCTGTTCCGTTGCACTCCGATCCAGAGCCCGCTCAGGCTGCCGTCCAGGAGGAGAAGTTGGCCACGCCAGACCAGAAGCCTGGTGGGTCTTTGTTCAAGAGATTATGCACACTTTATGCTCTGATCCTCTCTATCTTTTTCTCCTTTTTCTATTTGTTCATCTAAGAATCTTGAGTTTTTTTTCCCTCTCTTCTACAACACATTATGTCTCGTAGTTGCATAAAATAGGATTGTTGCCTTTTCGATTATGCTAAATCATGCTGCCTTCATGCACCAAGCGGCAGGTTGTACGGTTTGAAAACGAGTCTCAGCTCTGGTGATTGAGACCTCCATTCAAAGAACAGCCGGCCACAGAGTTCAAAGCTGTGGCCTGCTACACCAACTTCTGCTGTGATATTAATGTTAATAAAGATGGAAAAGTTAATGATCAGGCAGATCAAAAGCAGAGTTGCATGCACCAACATAAATAAATAAAAAAAAACTAATTTTCAAAAAAATTTCTGATGGTTTTCATACAACCAGATGGTATGTCACCAGCAGCAGATTAAAACAGCAGCGTAGCTCTTTGTCATTCCCTGGTTTTGAATCGCTCGGTGTATAAGGACGTCGGGCTGGAGTGCCTTCGAGCAACGGCGAAGGACCGGCCTCCTGCATTCATTGAACGAACATTTTTAGGCGGCAAATTTCCAAAGTGCAGGTTCCAGTGAAACCGCTAAGTGGTTTTTATTTAAGCTAAAGTTGACCTACATTTGGTTCGAGGCTTGTGATTTTTGGGAGACTGACCAGGCAGTCCAAGGGGATGTATTTGGGTCGATATTTCTGGACACAGAAAGTTGTGGAAATCCCAGCTCAAAAAAAAAAAAAAAAAAAGAAAACCCATCAGTATGTCTCAAATCTGAATGTTTACGACAAACACCCACATAGTTTTACGTTTGCAATAAATGCTGCTGCGGAATTACCATCGGTGCTAATTTGACAACACAATGCAGCTAAGATCCGGTCCAAATGAGGTCAGCCAGCAGTGAAGTGCAAAATCCCCCCCCCCCCAAAAAAAAATAAATAAGAAGTGTACAGCAGGCAGGCTAGGAACGAACGCCAGTGGCAGCTACGCTACCCACTCTTGTGGAGGCACCCCACTCCACTGACTGTATGGTGATTATATCACGGATCCCCTGTCTGCTAACCTGCCTTCAAGCAACGCTGGCTCATTCATTACCGCTCACACAGCCTGTCTGCTTGTTTTGCACACCAGACGCAGATGCTCACTCTTTTTTTCTTCTTCTGGTCATCTACAGTCTTCTTATTAGATTTGCCTGGAAGAGCAGCCCCTCCGCCTGTGTTATCTTTTCGAGATATATTAGTCATTTTGGGGGCCGTTTTTAATTCAGGAGGGTTTATTCTGTGAGGATTCATCGTAGTCGTGGGTGTAAAGCTTGGTTAGAGAAATTGACCGGCTCATCGCTCTATCATTTGGGGCCGTACAATACGCCATCACTGCAATATTACTAAAACAACTGACTATTTGGGAAGCTTTCATGTTGCAAGTTTTATGAATTCATGCCTTGCGTTCTAGAAATATTCAGCTGAACCAATATTTTTTGCTTAAAAAAAGGCCTACAACCAGTTTTTTCTCACCACGTGACAATAAATCAGACACATTTCTTTGTTCAGGTCAGTTTGGATTACCAAAATTGTGTATATATGGCAAATGGCCACAATGTTTTATTTTTTTTCCCTCGTTCCTGCCAATACGGAAGTTCACCTGCATTTCTTTGCCGTTCTGTTGAATTGTAAAAACCAGCTTAGAGCAAATATTTTATGTCTCTTACTACAAGCTTCACTGAAGAGTTTGCTGGAATTTCGGCCCGTTCCTGCTGGCGCGCCGCCGAGTTAGGTTTGCAGACGGCAGCTCGCAGATTCTCTGCGGGATTGAGGTCACGCCAAAAAGCGAAAGCTGCAACGGCTTAAATGAATTGCTTCAATTGGTAAGAAGTAATTGAATTAGCTTCACCCAACTTAATTTATTTACGATGGTTTAACTTGTAGACAAAATAAATTAAGTTAAGTTAATTCAATTACTTGATACCAACTGAAGTCATTCGTTAAAGGTTTTGTTTTATTTTGGTGTTGTTTTTTTTTTAGAGTGCAGGGGTCAGTTTCAAAAGCAGGGTGGAGAGGTGGTTTATGGGTGTGATGATGATGATGATGATGATGATGATGATGATGATGATGATGATGATGATGATGATGACGGCAGCCATTTAATGTGTTGTGCAGCTCTACTTTTAGGTGACATGTTCCTGTGATGAGGTCTAAATGTTATATATTAATGGGCTTCCTGAAGGTTGATGATTGTGGATAATAAGATAAATATCAGCTCGTCAGCCCCGACGCCACAGAGCACCAAGCTGTGTACTGGGATCCTCCTTTTCATTTTTTGCTGCTTACCAAAAATCGATACGTGTATATACTTTAGAAAAAGCTCAATGGCCCGCTGACTTTCTGCTGCTCTCACTGACTGTGCTAAGAGAAAAAGGCTAAACTGTTTAAACTCAGAGGTAGTTGCCATTTATTCGTATTCTCTCTAGCGATACTGTATCAGCATCAGAGATTCATTAAAATCTTATTTTAGCTGCTATAATAAGCTGTTTTTTTTTTTTTTTTGCTGTACTTTTGACTTCTGTAAAGATGTTGGTTTTACTCATGATGTCCAGATCTTACGTCTCTCATGCAAGTATCAGTCAAATCATTACAGGCAGACTTTAAAACAACATCATATTAAAATCACAGCCACAATTATAACTCATCTGGCACCCGCCCAAACAGGAAATTCTTTATTCCAGCCGTTCAGCGGCCGCCAGGTTTCGGCACCGCTCGGGGTTAATAAAATGCTTAATAGATGCTATTAAATCTGTCCGGTGAGCTCACGTTAGTCCTGACTTTGGTGCCTTTTGTTAGAGCTCGGGTTATGTAATAATCTACACTATTTAGTTTGCTTATGCTGCGAGTAAGAACGCCATTCGAGACGGTCCGTTACAATGAATGTGGATGTGTGTTCGGCTTGGTCAATAGCCCGACGGCAAGAGATGGTTGTAGGCCCATCTTCCTAATTTACTTTCCGGCATGAGCGCCGGATGAGCACCTGCAAGCTGCACAGTCGTGAGCCCAGAGCACACAGGCCCTGGGATGTTGGTTGCCATGGTTGCGCTCTTCCCTGGCATCGATGCGTAGCAGGTGCACGCGTGTGTCAGGATCAGTGTGACATGGGAACTTGTGGATTGAAATAGCGGGAGCCTCCTTAAGACTGGGCTGTCTGTACTGTCAGATGCTGCGTAGCAGAATATTGGCTCGACGTGTGGATTCCTGATAGCCTGGGACAACTGGTTCCATTCATGCGCCGCAAGTTAAACGAATCGATAGGTTTTTAAACAAAACAAATGGGACGCGCAAAATAAAAAAAAATTAAAAAAACTAGAGAAGCAATGTAGTAGGCATTGGTTTTTGAAAGCACTACTAATTAGTTAAAGTGCATTCTGACTCACTGTCACCTTGAAGTAACTAGTAGTACTACGGTTGCTTTTGACAACAATTTTCTTTTTTTCACTTATTTAATAGGCTTTTGTTGGTGTTCTCTATTTTCTTGCATCTTTATTTTTCCAAACGTAAGATTTTTTGTCAATATTAGCGAGAGATTGTGGTATATTTCTTTTGCACTGATATCAGTTTTAGCCAATTCTCGCTTCTCTTTCAGAACTATTGATAACAGAAAGCTCTTTTCTGCTTTAGGGCTAAATTGAAATTTTTACTTTCTGACTAATAAGATGTTTATCGTAAAAATTTGGGTTGTCACGATGCTAAAATTTCCAACTTTATATAGGTACCCAGAAAATTATTCAATACTCGATACCATTTTCGATACCACAGGGATAAGAAGAAAAAGACAAATAATTAAAGGCATAAAAATATTTTATCAACATGAAAAACTCACCTTTTTTATTCGTAACATGGAATGTGCTTTCCTCAACAGAATCACAGATGCTAGTTAAATAAATGTGCAAGTAAATGCTAAATAAAGAACCCAAATATAACACATGCCTATTAGCATGCTAGCCACAGCTAATCACACAACATTAATGCGGATCACCGGTCACGCTAACATCAGCAATACATTTAATTTATTAAATTATTAACAGGCTCTTTATTATTATTATTATTATTATTATTATTATTATTATTATTATAAGTCATCATGAAGGTCTGGGTGTCGGCCCTTGAGACGTTTGACCAAGTTTGTTGTGCTGCTTGACTTCATTGCCACCACTTTTAACCACTTTTTGCACACAGGTTTGTCACGATTTTTGGGTTTTCTTTCTTCGTTTGACTCGTATGCTAAAATATTTAGTATCGATACCATGCCAAGTTAGTACATAATAACCTTATCTCATTTTCTCTTAGTCAAGACAGGTTACTGTTTATTTGTTTTGGACACTTTTTAGATATAAAAGTACACCATTTCATATTCATTTCTTGTCTTCAAGAAGTTTGTGTTCAGATTCAAAATAGCAGCTATGTCTAAGTTATCATTTGAGGGACAACAGCTCTAATTTGCTGTTAGATCGTTAAATCATTCTTTCATTTATAACAACAATACGGGAACCATAATCAGGAGATCTGTTGTAATCTATAATTATTTATTTTAAGACCAGAATTATTTTACACAATTTCTGAGAGAGCAGTCAATGTTACACAGCTTTACCTTTTGAGCAGGATTTCAGAATGTATATTTCCAAACGAAGACAAATTTATTACTGATTCAACATTTTAAACGTTTCTTACATCAAATATCTTCTTTTAAGGCTTTGATAATCATGAAAATACCAAAAAGGCTCATCTACCCAGAGCAGGAACTTCGACGTTGAAGAGTGTGCAACTTCATAGCTGCTGCGAACGGTGCATTCACTGATCGGGAAAATAATCTGACTTTATTTGTTTCTGACGCGCAGATAACTACTCAGGGCTAGTTATGCACAAAATCGTTCAAAAGCTTAAAACAATTCCTTTCATTACCCAATTTTTTTTTTGTGCTTTTTTCCCCCAAACTAATACGTTTGTGTGTATTCCTCTGTTTAGAAGCCCAAGGAGGAGCGGATGCTGTTGAGATGGAGGGTACCGACCCTTCTGTCAACACAGCCCCAGCAGAATTCAACCCAGGTTTGTACGGGTCCATTTATTACTTTGTCTACATTGTGGAACATGACTGATTTTAGAGCTGCGCAGTATATCAAATCACAATCGTCACGGTGGTATCAGTGTGCAATATTTGGTAGGCTATAGAATATCTTTCACTGAAACTAGTAACAGGGTTAGAAGTTAGTAGTTGGTCATTTTAGGCCACTTTTATGGACTTCTAATGTCCCTTTCTGCCCACAGTTGGAATAAATCTTAGTTACTAAGATCAGAAAGCTTAAGGGGAGCGGTGAGAAGACTGGGATAATAAAAAATAAATGCAGAGGGTAGGGTTGTTCGGTATACTAGTCCTAATTTGGTACTGGGGTACTGCAGCATCTAAAACGATAATATACTGCATTTGGATGGGACCGACACTTGCAACGCTGCCGACAAGGACGAGGCGCAAGTCGGGAAGAGAGAGACGCACACTTTTGCCAACTCAGCGACTTTGTCACTAGACTTAGCGAGTTTTTCAGACCCCTCTGGTCACTATTTTCATAAAAGCGACTAGCAACAAATTTTGTGACTTTTCTGGGTTGAGCGTATCGGCCGATGCTGATCCGATACTGATCCGATACTGATCCGATACTGATCCGATACTGCTGTTGAATGAATGAACCATATGCCTTGCCATGTGAGTGAAGGCTTGGCATAAATATTCTTTTTAAAAAAAAAAGGTTTGCATGTTCTTTAGCATTGTGCTTTTGGAGGTGCTTATTTAAGCATGTGGTGTTGAATTTAACAACTTTATCACCCCTCGTTACCAAATAGCAGACTTGGCTTGGTCCACCGCTTGCTCAATGTTGCTTTAACTGTTGTGCTGTGTATGATATTAATAAAAAAAAAACAACAACAATTGGATCGGAATGCTGGATCGACATCATTCATCCGATATCCGATCCAGCTGATTAGTTAATATCAGAGCTGATATCAGATTGGTGCATCTCTACTACATTTCAAATGAATCACAGATGCAAAGCTGCTGCTAATCCTGATCTACAAACCGGGATGTTAGTATAATATTTTTTTCACTGAACCGTTGTTGCACTAAAACAAATCTCTGCTTGAAGAGAGAGAGAGCGGTCTTTCCCCTGCACTAAAATGCTCGGCTCAGGCTGTGTCTGCAGTTTGAGCCGATCACGTCACGTCGGATCTTGATAACTATCGAAGCTTTCTTCTCCTTTTTAGAAGCTTTTTTTCTCTGGTAATATCACGACTTTGCTCTCATATCACCACCGCTTTATTCTGGCAATATTATGACTTTGATCTCCTAATTAAAAGTTGTCTACGTATGGCCCGATCGATGCACTTTTGGTTCGCACAAAATGAATTTATTGAGTGTGGGTTTGGGAGAAAAGAGATTTTGTTGCTGCAGTTGCCAGCTTATTTTACTTTCAAATAATTGTATTTGTTATCATTGTTCTAACTTAATACTTATTATTTTTTTCAATCTGTTTAAATAGTTTTTTGAGTGCAATAGGAAAATGTTAGTGTTTTGAATCGTTTTTTTTTTTATTATTATTATTGTACGCATCAGAGAAGCTTGTCTTTTATAAAAATAAAGTCAGTAATGATATTTTTTGTGTTCTCTTTTTATTTTAAAAAAGTATGGAAATACATGTTGGTACCGATACCAAAATGTTGGCATCGTGACAACACTAACAGAGGGTATTGAGGGTGTATTTAAATATATATCATTACAAAATACAATGATAGCATCAGTGGCACGTTTTCCTAAACTTGTGCACCTCCAGTTGTTTGAAAGATGAATCTTTTCTTTTGTCATTAAACCAAACAAACAGTTGATGCTCATGGTTCTTTCACATTATTAAGATCCTGACTCGGTCTGTTCATTTCTTCCAAACTGATCACGTGAAACCATCAGGATTGTTAGTTCCCCTCCCCCTCATTTAATCAGGAAATACTGTCTTAACTACAGCTGTGTTCTTACTACCAACTTTTGTTCGCTCCTTCGCAGAAACACAACCAGCAGCCAGACCCCAGACCACATCTCCAGAAGGTTCTGCGTCTTTGTCTCCTCCGAGCCAGAAGCCCCTTCCGGCCCAGCAGCCCGGCGAGGCGCTCCAGACGCCGGACGCCACGTTGCTAATCAAGCCAGCAAACACGGAAGCCTGCCCTGAGCCGGGCACGGTCGACCCCAGCACAAAGGATTTTAAGGCCATCATCTCACCCACCAAAGAACCAAGTACTACGTCTGTAACTTCCACGGAAAACCCAGTGGAAGCCCCCCTACACCAGACTTCAAGTATGGATGTAGCCAGGGCTTCTTTCCTGGAAACTCCTCCTCAACAACCTAACGAAGAGACCAACGAGGGCGTATTTCACACGGCGGAGACTGTTAAGCCCTCAACCTCGAGCAGATCAGAGGAGATGAACTCTACGCTGGACAGCAAGCCCGACGTGTTGTTTCCCGGTTCGTCTCCGGAGGAGAAGCCCGTCAAAACGGCCGTGGAGAGATTGGCCGAGATGGTCTCCTCTCCTCCGCGCTCCTCTCCCCTGGCCAGAGCGCCGCCGCTCAGAGACCCGTCACAGACCCAGATCCTGCCTGCCCTGAGTGACCACAGCAGTATAATACCAACGACTAACCTCATACCGTTCACGCCCAAGATTGGCATGGGCAAACCGGCCATCACGAAGAGGAAGTTTTCTCCCGGGAGGCCTCGAGTGAAACAGGTACGCCGCTGGACTGCGTGTCCCCTGACGCTGCCGCTAGTCACTGACGCCTCGCTCTCCCTGACTCCCTGTTACAATTCAGATAAAAAAACCTTAAAGCAGAGTAGGTAATCAGTGCTGGCACTTTGTAGATTATCTCTTTGTGTGTTACATTTGGGCCAGCCTCTTTGAAACTTGCTCAGATTGTGATTTGTTTTGTGATACTTAGCTTTCAGGCGTGGGTTAAGATCTTCGGCTGATTTTCTTTTTTGTCTTTGGCGTTACATTAGATCAGGGAAGCGGCTGTTTTTCTACGCATTGTCCCCTTTTCGCAGGTTGTTCAACAGACTGTTCAGGTTTTGTTCGAGTAAATCTTGGCGGAGATGCAGGTTTTGCGGATTAAAACAATTATTTGCTAACCTTCCCTGCTGGTTCCCCCCCCCCTCAGCCATCATCATCATCATCATCATCTGTCTTTCCTATTCATCTCATGATCACATCATAAACGTGCATCGTTTCGTTAGCCGACCGAGGACCAACCCTAAATCACAAATGGCATTAATGCTTTTATTTTACAGCGTAAAATGCCGCCAATGACGGAGGGAGACTAAACTGTGAATCTCCTGATTCTGATACCGGCGTGCTGAGTTCGCCTCCCATCCAATGTAGAGTTTCCCACAGAAATATCTGGCATTGATTTGCGCCTTTGGCTGTTATATATTATAAATGACGCTAGTGTGAGTGTGCTAGTTCAGTTGAATAAATGTTTTTTTTTTTTGTTTTTTTTTTCTTCCTTGAGGTAGTATATCATAAGTCTTAAATTAGCATTACAGGGCTGAAATTAATTTACGGCGCCCAGTCTGGGTAAATCTTTTCCCAAAAAGCATAAATCAGCCTCTTTAGCCGTGCATGGCCGACGCGCTGATGTTTTGCTGTGCGAACGCAGCTGCTTGTTTGTCAGCATGCCAAGCATATGATCGCTATAACAAGATGTAACAGGCTTATTTTCCACCCTCCTCTACTTTCTAATGTCATTCTAACGCACGTAAAAAAAAAATTCTTCTGTTCAGACTGCGACTAACACGTTTGCTCGCCCAAGCTGTGCTTTTTAACCCCGGTGCATGAACAGCGACGTTTGACCGCGGCACGTCACGTTACGCGATAACTCACCGATGCTCCGGCTCTCTTTTTTTCGGATCCTTGCTTTAGATGAATGCGCATCGAGTTATTCTCAAGTTTTTACACGAGAACCTCACCACATTTCTTTAACATCCTTCTTTGTATGTTTTGGTTTGTTTCTTTTGCCGGCTTTGTTTTTAAGTTGCTGCATTTTGTCGCCCTCCTCCCTCCCTCCTCTCTCTCTCTCACTCTCTCACCCATCCCTCCTTACCTTAGGGTGCATGGAGCCCCCATAGCAGTGTGTGCTCACCCTTTTCCTGGTCACCAGACCAGCCAGAGGGTTGGGATCCAAGGACCAGGCAGTGTTTTGGCAGCCCCGCTTGGAGCATCAGAGTGGTAAATACAGTGGCTCGCCAGAGATGGCGGGGCGGCAGCGGCGGCGGAGGCGGCGGCCCCCTCTGACCTGTTTTATTTTTGTGATGCTCACTCGGAGTGTCCCTGAGGGTTTATAGTGAAGCCAACAATCGGTAAATTGGTTGCCGAGACTTTACAGTAAGAATGGGCACCGGAAACCAGTGTGTTTGCGGAAGATGTGAGGAAGAGAAACTGAAATCTTTGTGATTTTTTTTAGTTATTTGGCGAGCAAAGATATGAAGTTCTTCCACAATCCAGAGCACGGCAGATATTATGTAATCACTGTTGCACCGAATTCAAGCTGCCGCTCGTCAGTGATGCACGGTTGTGTTTCCTGTTGCTCTTATTTAAGCAAATGTAAAGAGCAGTACGTGTTTAAAAGACAAGCCTGTGCTGATTTTACTCTGCAGAGACACTTTATTAGCTTATTATTGGGGTACCGGCTCTTATCGAAGAGTGCTTATAGTAAAGCACGGGCTGATTCGTAGTATGCTAGTAAGTAATACTTATAACTAGGGATGCACGATATACAGTGGCTTGCAAACGTATCCACCATTATTGGCTTTTTATACGTTGCCTTACAACCTGGAGTAAACAAAGGTTTCCACCATTTCATTTACAGCACATGCCTGCAACTTTTAAGATTTAATGTGAAGCAAACAACAAATAGCACAAAATAAATAACGCCCTAAAGTCAGCACTTTGTAGAGCCAGCTTCTAGAGCTATTTCCAGCTGCTTGTGGCGTTAGAGAAGTCTCTGAGAGCTCGCCGCATCTTGCCACTGAGATATTTGCCCATTCCTCAATGCAAAACTGCTCCAGCTCCTTTATGTTGGAAGGCTCTCAAGTCTAACCACAGATTCCTAATTGGATTTAGGTCTGGACTTTGACTAGGCCATTCCAACACACTTGCTTTAGCAGTATGCTTTGGGTGATTGTCTCTCTGGAAGGCAAACTTTCAAGAACTTCCAAGTATGACAGAATATTCCTGTATTATTGCAACATCCATCTTTCCCTCGACTTGGACCAGTTTCCCAGTCCCTGCCACTGATGAACAAAAAAAAAAAGATCTGCTGCTGGACGTCTAAACTCTGCTAGCACGACGAGCGCAGCCAGATGAAAACACGCGTGACCCTCTTTAGCCGACAGGGCAAACCAGAGCGTTGTTCGGAGGTGCTTTCTCTGTAAGGCAGACGGACAGGAGAAATTGAAGTTAGCTGTGCTAATGCTAAAAGCTAACTCTACCGCACGGATGTTTGAGAGCGTAAATAGGTCAGTAAAGCTCGTGTATCTGTAACAGTGAAGTACAGTATGTATTTTTTTTTTATCTTTTTCATTTCACTTCACCAATGTAGACTATTTTGTGCAGATCCAACACATAAAATAGGATTAAAAAGCATGGAAACTACAGGTTAGAATGAAACAAAATAGATAAAAAGCCAAAGGGGGTGAATACTTTTGCAAGGGACCGTATATGTATTAACATTTATATCCGCCCAAATTTTCCTGGTTTAACAAAGTTATGAGTTAGTTGCTCAAAACCTTGAGTAAAATCAATCTATCTATCTATCTATCTATCGAGCAGCGAGAACAGGGAGAGCGCGAGCGCGAGGAGGAGCGAGCGACGAGCGTACACACAGGGAGCGCGCGCGCGCCAGCGAGACGAGCGACGAAGGAGTAGAGTAATTATATATATATATTATATCATATATCTCCTCTATATATATCTATATTAGACATATATATATTATATATATATATATGAACACCTATATATACTAATATATATTATATATATATATTATATATATTATTCTATATATATATATATGTGTGTTGTTGTGTTGTTTTTTATTCACAGGGAGAGAAAAGCGTTTCTGATAACTATCTGCTTAATATAGTATTAACAAGATTTTATTCATTTCTGCTCTGGCTATCTGCTAAAGTAGCCAGGCTGTTGTTGGCTGCTTATCAGGCATGTTCTGCTCATAGCTTGCTGCATCTAGTTATTTTTATTTATTTTTTTCATTTTAAATTTGTTTTTATATGTGACAGTCAGAATGTTTCCTAACAAGCCACATCGATCTGTCTCATAAGGTTGGTAAAACCGTCTTCTTTCATCCAGCTCTGGCAGTGCGGGGCAACAGGTGGGGGAGGGGCATTGCTGCATTATTAGGCCTCGTACAGCTGGAGAAAACCGTGGCTCATTTTCTGACATCGGATCAAAATGATTAACCGTCGGACCGGTACGACAACAGATTTAAGACCGTAGCTCTTTAAAACTCTGGTTGAAAAGGCCGGATCTAGTGCAGGGTCAGACGTCGTCGGTCTGTCTGATAGGACGTTTGAAGAGGGCGTTAGGAAGTGTGGCCAGAACGATTTTTAGGAAAGGCTTTGGGAGATTCAAGCAGATGGAAGTTGACAGTCCTGACAAGCGTCTGAGCCCCCGTGGGAAATCAGCCAAAGGCACTGTGAAACTAGCACCGGTAGAACCTGCCTTTGTAAAGCCACTTTCTAACACGCATGTACAGTAGATCAACGCGCCTCGCACAAGCAACACTCAGCAACAACAGAGAGCGCATCAGCGTGGCGTGTTGGGTTGTGACATTCTGTCAGCAGTCAGACAAATACTGTCAACTATGAGTTCAATTTGTATCCCTCGGTAGCTTGAATAGCGATTGCACTTCAACAGTCAGTTTGTTTTAGCTAACACATTTTCAGGCCTTCCTAATTACATTTTGTTTAAGGATATGAAGAGGAGGAAAAAATATGCAGCAGCTAACTTGTTGGATTATTATCTGCTGCATAAGTTATGCAGGCTTGACTTGTTGCAACAACCATCCCTTCAGTCCTCAGGTGAGGGGGAAGGGATGTTGAATCGTCAGCGGGAGTCCGAAGTGCAATAAGAGGGTTGGACAACATTACTATTAAAAAAAAAAAAAAAAAAATGTTTTTCTTTTGAGCCAACTCAAATAGCTGCTAGCAAGACTTTGTTTAATTGTTTCATTTAATACACGGTTTCAATGTACACTTACAAAAACATGTAATAAATGAAACAAAAGTACGAACTGTGAGAAAACATATATTCTCTTAGTAGTGACCGCAGACAGATTTGTTGGAGAAAACTCGCATCAATACACAATTAATAGCTTTAATTTGAGCCCATGTACTCAGTGGGGAAGATGATCATAAGTGGCACAAACACTGCTGCTTTTTAAAACTTTGTCCAACCCCTTATTGTCAGTAGGACCACATTTGGTCTTCTCCAGGTTGAAGGATACAGAGAGATTCCATCGTGCACGAGTCCTCCAGGTTGTCCAACGTCCTGAGTCCTCACAGCCTGTCCAGCCAGACCGACTTACAGCATGTTTACTCAGCAGGCTCAGACTCTCCGGTTTAAAACTTACCGGACCAATCTCAGCGCAGCAGGCGGGAGTTTTCTGTAACCATAGCGGTCAAGATGGCGGCCGCAACGGAGCAATGCTTCAATGATGCCCTTGAATGTGTCCTAAATTAGGTGGATGTATGTTTAAAAACTCAACAACTGGGCTAAAGCTGAGCGCGTTGCTTGGAGTTTGCGTCACATCCGTAGTTCTCTGATTGGTTCTTACCGCTTTTCTGCTGACCCTGTTAGTCCCGCCTTTACGGCGTAAAGCAGCTTGGCTGACCAGACTCTGTGTGTTTTCTTCAGGATTTTGGTCTGAGGACTTAGATGACTACAGAAGAAGGTTCGTTTTGTGTCAGGTGTACTTTTTTCCATTTATTAGGCCTTATTTTTGGGGTCATCAACCTGCTAAAAAAACAAATAGTGACCCATTTTAAGTTTCTGGCAGTAGGCACAAGATTTCTATTTAAATATCTTTCTGTTTTAGGGCTCAAATATGCCATTAGGCATGGCGAGTATGAGATTATACCAATATAAAAAAAAATACTGTTGCAACCCAGTACGCTAAAATTGAAAGTATAATTAATAACATGATCTAATTGCCTTTATTGGGGGGGGAAAGCAAGAATTAGTTCATCCCCTCTGCCAAAGTAAAGCACTTGATGAGTATGGTTCTAATAATGTGTGTGGAATTGGTTTTAATTTTCACATATAGACATGCTTTATATGAGAACATATGATTAAAAGTAGAATCACCTGCTTCACGTAAACATAACCGGGATTTTACCTTTCTTGTTCGCTGCATATGTTTAGAAAAATAATCAAATGAATTGGAACTTGGTGTCATCAAAAGGATTTTTTTTTTCTTTTTTCATAAGAAGTATGCAGTGTTGAAAGAACAGCGCACAATATATAATTAACACCTGATAAATACAACGGTTATTTATAAACAGATGTGCTAATTGTGCAAAATATCAACACTAGAGTATAGCATTGAACAACGCTGCCAGCTAATATCTGCTGGTTAATTAGCCAGACTTTTAGCTGGTTAGCTAGGCCACATAGCCTTTAGGTTCCCTGGACCTTTTTAAAGAGGAAGAGCCCCACTACCTCACCGATCCTCCGCCGTGCGTCTGACCCAACCATCCTGATCCAGTTACAATCCAAGCAGAAGTTGGGGAACCGTACACGGTCGCACGTGTGATGGTGGCACACTAGGATGTTGTTGTTTTTTTCTTTTCTGCACGGCCTCCACCAAACAGCTCGGCATGTAGATGGCATCAGATAGTTTTTATGGAAACTTGCTGATCCCACTCTGTAGCTCTTGGCATTAATTCATTGTCAGAGAGCTAAGGTGATATATATATTTTTTTACCTCCTTAACATTCTGCCCTTTTGGTGTGTTGACGATGTGGATATAAGTCCTCATCCAGCCTGGCGGCCGCTAGCAAGGGGCCCCTCTGTCATTGCGTATTAATGCCTTCGGGAAACTAAGTCATGAATTACTAATTAGTATTTCCCGAAACCACAACAACAAGGTTTTATTTACTTTTTTAAATTACATCAATAATATGTATAGATTAGAAACTCTTTTGTGCTGGGAAGTTATTTAATTTGCTTTGCTATAGATAAAAATAAATTATCCTAAACATGTGCAGCATCAGGAAAGACTGGAGGGGGGATGTGAACTGTTGCTTCTGGTGTTTGTTTTTGGTATAAGAGCTTTTTCATCGGTGGATACAGTTACGTACGTTGCTAAGACAGCCCGATAAATATGGCAGCAACATCTTTGTATTTCCAGAGCGTCCTTTCTTTCTTCCTTCCTCATTTACTTTGTCGCTCCCTTATTTCTGCCTTGTTCATTCCTTCTTTTCATTATACCTTGTCCTCTTCCTTTCCTTCCTTGTGTCCTCCTTCCTGTTTACCATTCCCCCCCCCCCCCCAACTTAAACATATAAAGCCTCCCCAAAGTAGAACCATCTGCCGATGTGAACTTTAGTATTTTATGATGCCAAAATTGCCCCAAGGAGCTGAGAACTCTGAAAACTCGAATCTGGAAAAGTGTTGAATCTCTGCAGGGAGGAAAATGTGTAGGAACGCTGGATTTTGTTATATTGTGCAACTCCAGTAAATACACCTTAGCAAATACATATTATTCTGCTGGTCTGCTTTCAAGAAAAGTTGCTGCCTTATATTTAATTGGATGCTGAAGCAAACTTAGTTGGGTCAGGTTGGAATTCCAGCTGCGTACGTGGAGGCATGTGGTATGTAATATCAGTGTTATGTAGTGAGCAAACAGTATCGCCTGTTGTAAATAAATGCATTGATTGCTTTTATTCCATCACCACGACATTCACATCACTCGTGTGTGCTTGCCATCTTCAACTCACTTGGCCGTATATGTAGCTCAGATGCCTGGGACTAGGGTCCAGTCCCCTTTGTGATAGCTAGAATTCATTGTTTGATACATTTCCCGTATATGATGCTGACCGGAGGGCTGGACGAAGTAGAAAAAATACATATCGCTAAAATAGAAATCAAACTGATCGATATCGGTAATTATCAACATATTTAAAATATATATTTTAAGTGCAGCCCTGGCCATTTGATGCTGTTGCTTAGCGACCTATTTTTAGATACAGAACTCACAAACACTGAATTCATTTAACCAACTTTTCACCAGAGCTGCAAGTTTTTAAAAAAGAAAACAGAACGCGTGCTCAATGAACTCTCTGAAGGGGGCGGAGCTTGGAGACGTCGCGTTCCTGGGTCTGCATTGTGATTGGTTATGAGGATAAAATGACTCTCATATTAACCTACATGGCTAGAATGCATAAGGAAGGAAAACTGTTAATCTATTTATCTTTTTCTTAACCTTTTTTGTCCATCATCGATATACGTCTATTGATTGATATATATTGTTTTTGAGTTATCAACCAGCCCTGGCTGACCTACATTCACATCTTCAATGATTACGATACGTCGTCTTTTAAAAGAGCTAGAAATGGCAAAGTTGGGCTAACAAAAAATGTATTCTGGTTTAACAACTCCTCTGCAGAAGAAACATTTTGGTTAAAAAGCTGCATCCTTAGCTAAACCAACCGGACATCCTGAGAGCTCCGTCTAAAACTAGTCGTTTGTGAGAAAAGCAACGATCAGGCCGAGCTTGCTCCTGCACATTGGAGTTTGTATGACGACGAGTTGTGATTGCGTAGTGCGACTGAATTGGCCATTTTGTTCTTCCTCTCCCCTGCAGGGCCGAGGATCGGGCTTCCCTGGCAGGAGGAGGCCGAGAGGCGCGGGCCTGTCGGGCAGAGCGGGACGGGGCAGAGCCAGAGGGAAGAATGGAGTGAGCCCCAGCATCAACCTTGGGGTACGATCTTAGCCGGATGGCTTCTAAATGGCTTTTAGCTAACGATCGTTTGGCAGACCGTAATGATAGTTAATTAGAAGTGATGATGTTCAAATCAAAGGTTCTGCAGCAAACGAAAATGACACAGTATTACTTGAGAGATGCTCTCCACGTGGTAAAATACGTGTATAGTCTATGTATTCCCAGTTACATGACAATTTATTTTTCTCTGCATTTTTCTTAGCAGATCACCACCATAGAAACGCAATACCCGCTCAAGGAGGAGGAGGAAAATGCGATGCATAACACTGTTGTCATTTTCTCCAGCAATGACAGTTTCACACTAAAACAGGTTGGTATGGATCTCCGTGTCTGTTTTTTTTTTTTTTTTTCAATCCAAACAATGAATTTCAGCGTTCATTAGATGGCCTTATAATAAAATGTTTGCCTAATTATTTGGCCACTGGAGTTTATTGATTCCTGACGGCACCATCAAATGTCACGTTTTCCGCCACACGTTAAAGTTGTAAAATAAGAAAAACACAGCTGAAACTTGTCGACACAACCAGGCCACAGCTCTGAAATGGGTTCACTCACATCCGTCTTCCTTTCAGGACATGTGTGTGGTGTGTGGGAGTTTCGGTCTCGGTGCAGAGGGACGTCTTCTGGCCTGTGTACAGTGTGGCCAGTGCTACCATCCCTTCTGTGTCGGCATAAAGGTACAGCTTAGTTCCCATTCTCTAAAGTTTGTATCCTTCCTTCCTTTTGTCCTTTATTATATGTCTGTTTTTCTTGTTTCCTTCTTCCTGTACACTCACTTTCCTCTGTTCCTCACTCCTTCCAATAGTTCCATTCTTTCTTTCCTTCCTTTCTGCCTTGTATCGTCCCTTTTTCCTTGCATCCTGCCTTGCTCCTTCATCTTTGTACTACTTTTTCTCGCTGTCTTGACGTCCTGGATTCTGTATTTCTTTCATTCTTTGTGTCTTTCCTTATTTCTTCTCATGTCTGACCTTTTGTCCTTCTTTCTTTCCTTCCTTCCTTTCTCCTTGATGTTCTTCCTTCCCACTCCCTCCTCCTCCTTCATGCCCATCCCTCCTTCCTTCTTACCTTCATGTACTTCCCTTCTTCATGTCCTGCCTTCCTCCCTCTCCTTCTTCCCTCCCTCTCCATCTCCTTCCTCCCTCTCCTTAGTGTCCTTCCTTCCTTAATGTTCTACCTCCTCCCTCCCTCTCTGTGTCCTTCTTTCCTCTCCTTCATGTCCCTCCACCTTTCCTTCTTTCATGTCCTTCCTTCTCTCTCCCTCTCCTTTGTGTCCTTCCTTCCTTAATGTCCTTCCTCCTTCCCATCCATGTCCTTCCTCCTTCCTATCCATGTCCTTCCTTCCTTCATGTCCTTCTTGCCTTCCTCTCCATCTCCTTCTTCCCTCTCCTTAGTGTCCTTATTTCCTTAATGTTGTACTTCCTCGCTCTCTGTGTCCTTCCTTATTGTCCTTCCACCCTTCCTTCTTTCATGTCCTTCCTTCTCTCTCCCTCTCCTTTGTGTCCTTCCTTCCTTAATGTCCTTCCTCCTTCCCATCCATGTCTCTCCTTCCTTCATGTCCTTCTTCCCTCCCTCTCCATCTCCTTCCTCCCTCTCCTTAGTGTCCTTCCTTCCTTAATGTTCTACCTCCTCCCTATCCATGTCCTTCCTTCCTTCATGTCCTTCCTTCCTTAATGTCCTTCCTCCTTCCTATCCATGTCCTTCCTTCCTTCATGTCCTCTTGCCTTCCTCTCCGCCTCTCCTTCCTCCCTCTCCTTAGTGTCCTTATTTCCTTAATGTTCTACTTCCTCGCTCTCTGTGTCCTTCCTTAATGTCCCTCCTTCCTCTCCTTCATGTCCCTCTATCCTTCCTTCTTTCATGTCCTTCCTTCTCTCTCCCTCTCCTTTGTGTCCTTCCTTCCTTAATGTTCTACCTCCTCCCTCCCTCTCTGTGTCCTTCTTTCCTCTCCTTCATGTCCCTCCACCTTTCCTTCTTTCATGTCCTTCCTTCTCTCTCCCTCTCCTTTGTGTCCTTCCTTCCTTAATGTCCTTCCTCCTTCCCATCCATGTCCTTCCTCCTTCCTATCCATGTCCTTCCTTCCTTCATGTCCTTCTTGCCTTCCTCTCCATCTCCTTCTTCCCTCTCCTTAGTGTCCTTATTTCCTTAATGTTGTACTTCCTCGCTCTCTGTGTCCTTCCTTATTGTCCTTCCACCCTTCCTTCTTTCATGTCCTTCCTTCTCTCTCCCTCTCCTTTGTGTCCTTCCTTCCTTAATGTCCTTCCTCCTTCCCATCCATGTCTCTCCTTCCTTCATGTCCTTCTTCCCTCCCTCTCCATCTCCTTCCTCCCTCTCCTTAGTGTCCTTCCTTCCTTAATGTTCTACCTCCTCCCTATCCATGTCCTTCCTTCCTTCATGTCCTTCCTTCCTTAATGTCCTTCCTCCTTCCTATCCATGTCCTTCCTTCCTTCATGTCCTTCTTGCCTTCCTCTCCATCTCCTTCCTCCCTCTCCTTAGTGTCCTTATTTCCTTAATGTTCTACCTCCTCGCTCTCTGTGTCCTTCCTTAATGTCCCTCCTTCCTCTCCTTCATGTCCCTCTATCCTTCCTTCTTTCATGTCGTTCCTTCTCTCTCCCTCACCTTCGTGTCCTTCCTTCTTTAATGTCCTCCTTCCCTCCCTCCTCTTTGTGTCCTTCTTTTGTTCATGTCCTTCTTCGCTCCCTCTCCATCTCTTCCCTCCCTCTTCTTTGTGTCCTTCTTTTGTTCATGTCCTTCTTCGCTCCCTCTCCATCTCTTCCCTCTCTCTCCTTCGTGTCCTTCTTCCTTTATGTCCTTCCTTTTTCTTGGTGTTCCTTCCTTCTTTCCTTTCTTTTTTCTCAGGGTTCATATTCAAAGACTGCTCGCTGTAGAATGTGTGCTAAAAGCTAGCAGATGACTTTATGGTGTCTAATTGAGAATGATCTTGTAGGAAGGCTTGCCGGTCACAGACTGACTTACACACGCTGGTGTTGTTGTTACAGATCACCAAGGTGGTGCTCAGTAAAGGCTGGCGCTGCCTTGAGTGCACGGTGTGCGAGGCTTGTGGGCAGGCCACCGATCCCGGCCGCTTGTTGCTGTGTGACGACTGCGACATCAGCTATCACACATACTGCCTGGACCCTCCTCTGCAGAATGTTCCCAAGGACAGCTGGAAGTGCAAGTGGTGAGTAACTCTTTCATCTCGTTCAAATGGGCTGCAAGCAGTACGGCTGTTAGATTACGACTGAGCCGGGGCTGCGCCTCGCAGAACCCTATTTCAGTTTACCTCACCTTCTCCCCCTCCTGATTTGTCACTTAATTTACCACATATACGCAGTTTAGTACCGTGCTTTGCATCACAGCCATCTTTATCCTCTGAACTAATTTGGGTTAAATAACCATATTTCCCCCCCCCCAATCTCCTGCAGGTGTGTGTCCTGCACCAACTGTGGTGCAACCACTCCAGGACTGAGGTGCGACTGGCAGAATAATTACACCCAGTGCGCTCCCTGTGCCAGCCTCACGGCATGCCCAGTCTGCCTGGTGGACTACAGCGAGGGCGCCATCATCGTGCAGTGCCGCCAGTGTGACAGGTCGGCGCTGCTCCCGCACAACGTGCCCCAGCCGACAGCCTGGAAACCGTCTCAACTTGTTCTCCTCCCCGCAGATGGTTTCATGCCTCCTGTCAGAATCTCCATTCAGAAGACGACGTGGAAAAGGCTGCGGAGAGCAGCTTTGACTGCACAATGTGCCGAACGTTCAAGACATCGAAAGGTTGGGAGCGCCGCCGGTCGATTAGAGCAGACGTTCGTGTTATTGCCGTAGATTTACTGGATGCTTTGCTGATTCATTGAGTCGCTCTTTGTGTGTTTGGTCCTGCCGCAGTTATAACCAAGACCAGAGAGATCACCGAGCCACTCCTTGTGACGCAGACCTTTTCCAAAGCTAAAGAGTTCGGCACATTTAAAGCAATCACAGGTGATGGACGCCAAAGCGAGCATGAAGATTCTTCTTTGGTTGTGCGCTGATTTCTGCAGCGCCTAACCGGTTCTGATTTTTTTTTTTTGTCTTTTCAGATCTGTCTCGGACCTACACCCAGGATGGTGTTTGTTTGACCGAGTCAGGACTTTGTCAGCTCCAGAGCTTGTCTGCTGCGGCGTCGCGACGACGGAAACCCAAACCAAAGCTAAAGCTGAAGATCATCAACCAGAACAGCGTGGCTGTGCTTCAGGCGCCCGTGGACACTCTCTCAGAACTGTCCCGAGACGAAGACATGGAGGACAACAGAGGTATTTGTCATCTCGTGCAGGCTTGAGCGTAATCTTCAGTAAATTAAAATGTCTTCACAGGACTTATTTCAGTAATTCATTTCAAAACCTTTGACTTTGAGGTTCTGTAGGTTTATTTGACAGAGAGGGACCCAACACCCAGTTTCTCACATAAAATACAACCAATAAGAATAAAATGTTAACGTAAATATATTGGTCAGGCAAATTGGTTGTCTAATTCTTCTTCGCCCAGGTGAGGTGCTTCTGACGTTTTCTCCGGCTGAACACAAGCAACCTGAATGTTGCCTTTATATCTGTTGTTTGTACACATTTTTTTGGTCCCACGGTTCTTTTTTCCACTCAACGTGCATTAATAATACTTGAATACAGCAGAACGTGAACAGGCAACTTTTTTAGTTATGACTTCTTGTACCTTTAGCCCCTTGTGTAAGCTGGACACCCATAAAGTCAGCAGTCTTCCCCATGAATATGTGGGCCATAGTATAACATTTCTGCATTAAAAATATTTGATCAATTACCTGTAAGCCATAACAATAAGAATTGACAGGAATAAGCAACTGATATGTTGGTATGTGTTCAGCGTATCTAAATTTAACTAAATTACTGAAATTAACGTTTTACTGATATTTTAAGTCCTTAAAGGGGACATATATGTTTTTAAATCCTCCCTTTTCACACTGAAATCATTCAGTTGTGGTCTATATAAAGTGGAACTGCAACTCTTTGGTCTGAATTCCTCGCTATTGTTGCCCCTCAGCCCCTCTTCTGCCCCTCTTCTGAGGTGTCCCTTTAAATCTAAGGGAGGCACTTCACACCCCGCCCCCCCTCCAGCTCTCAGAGCGTTCCCCTCCACCCCGCACGGCCGTTATTGTAGGATGCTGGGGGATGTAGTAGTGAACAGCCGAACATTTTCACTTATCTGCTTGTCGCTTTGGCATCCTTGAGCTTGGACAACAAAATTGCAGCAAGATATAAAAATAGTGGGTTTAAGAAATTGGTTAGCAGGAAGTCCATGACCTTGTCTGGCAGCTCCGCAGCAAATATTGTGGCGTAATAGTTGAAAATACGCAATAGAAAACAATGGTAACTGGATTAATAAATGTAAAGCAAATATAGAGATATCTACAGCACCTGGACGGCCTAAATTCGTATTTTCTGCGTTCCTAGAGACTCAAGTACACAACAAATGTATTTACAGACTTAAAAAAAGTGTTTTTTTTTGGTAGAATATGTCCCCTTTAATGTTCACCTGTATAGATTTTGATTTTCAAAAGTATATATCTATCTATACGTATATTATTAGTTTAAATAAGGGTCTCAAAAGGTATTATGCGTGTTGTTGTGCTTGATTAAATTGTCTAATAATGAATAGTTAGAACACACTGCAAAAAGGGAACTAAAAGTAAGTAAAAATTTCTTGAAATTAGTACTTTTTTCCTTGGTTTGAGCAGGTATATAAGACTATTTGCCAATGGAATAAGATTTATGCACTTAAAATAAGAACAATTCATCTCCATCATCTTATTTCAAGTGCAGGGTATCTAATTATCTTATTTTAGGGGTAAAATATACTCATCCCACTGGCAAATAGTCTTATTTACATGCTCAAATCAAGGAAAAATACACTAATTCTAAGAACATTTTACTTACTTTTAGTTTCTTTTTTGCAGTGCACTGGAACAAGACGCTTGTTTGCTATAGTAATCTTTGGCTTTTTATGCTCAGCGTTTTTTCCCCCCTAGTTAACAGAAGGGTCTTCAGTCCTGGGATTTAAGTTTAATCAGGTCGATATCTTGCTATAGAGTGGGGTCTGGATGAAACTGACCCCGTTGCCGTTTTGAGGGGCCTATCGGGGGTGTTCTCAGCTGCCGGGCTGTCACTAATCATCTCCTCTCTGTACCTCTCGCAGAGGTGGAGCTCCTTGATTGTGAGACAAAGTCTGACTCGAGCTTGGAGCGAGAGCCGGCGGAGGATGACTCCAAAGGGGCCAACGGCGTCAAGAAGAGGAAGAGGAAACCGTACCGACCGGGTAGGGCACCTGATCCAAGGAGACAGCTCTCCTGAAGCATAAAATGGTGCAGTACATGCCCGGCGTCGTAGAGGCAGAGATGTGCTGCCATCTCACGGCCTCAGCTGCACAGAGGGCTCTGTCTGGTGTTTTTAAGCCTGCATTCATTGGCCGGTTAACAGGAACCACGCAGTTTTTTAAACTAGTGGCTCTCTCTTTTGAAATGGAGAAATTGCACTTAATTGTACGTTTGCAAGAAACCCTGTTTTTGCTTGTTATCAGGCATAGGTGGGTTCATGGTGCGCCAGAGAAGCCGGCCAGGCCAAGGTCCAAGCAAAGCGAAGCGAGCCCTCTGCAGAAAAGATTCCTCTGGCTCCGTGTCAGAGAATCCCATCGGTAAAGATGAAGGTCAATGCACCAGAATTATGCACATAATTTATCCTATTTTGTTGAACTCGGAGATTACTTAAGTGACGCTTTGTATTCAGGTTGGACAGAAGCGCAGCCCGACACTCCTGTGGATGAGACGCCCTCTGGACAAGAGGTCCCAGAAAAGATAAAGAAACGCTACAGGAAGAAGAAGACCAAACTGGAAGAGGCTTTCCCAGCCTACCTACAGGTTCGTTATCAGGACTATCGATTTTATTTCGCTTAAAAACCTAAACAGTTTTATGTGCTGTTGTACTAAGCTTTTAAAACATTAGTTTCAAAGCGAACAGAAAAAGTGAGCCGCGCTTCTTCTTGCCAACAAGTCACTGTGCTCTACACCTGAGTGCCAAATCAAAGGAGGGCCATTTCACTACTTTTTGAACTTTGTACAACTTAAATAAATAACCCTGTGGTCCTTAAACTGGCTCCCTAAAATTTTCTGAAAGAGCTTTTTTTTTTTTTTGCAAGCAAAATAAAGTTAATAAAGTTCTTCATTTTAAATAAAAAAGAAACAACTCCATATATTGTAAGACATTCAAATAATTTTTTTGGATGCACAGGAGATCTGGGCTCATCCAGATACCAAACCCTCTGTGCCGTAGCTGTCCCACGCCCCGAAAATCAGAAGCCGGTTTCAGCGTTTCTGTGGATTTGTGAAACCTAAAAATAAGATGACTAAGACTGAAGCGCTTCACTCTGAACATTTTGCTCTCAAAAGTCCAGACTGCTGTTAAAAAGGCAGGCGGAAAAAAAGTCTAGATGTTCATGTCTGGGAAAAGTGTCACTGTGAATTTGATTTTATCTTTGCTTTAATCTCTGCATCAAAATGACATTGACAATTAATAAACACTATGATTAGAAATGCATAATACTAGTGCTGCTTTTATGTTTACATTTCTGTCTTACCTTTTGTTCTCCTGTTCAAATGTAAAGTTTTCTTCAGACTGTTGTATAAAGTGTTTTGTGTCACCCTTGGGAAGGCGTAGAAACCAGTTTGTTGCATTGAAACTTCTCACTCATAAGTGGCCCAGTGGCCCCTGCGTGATCTTTTTGGGAAAAGGAGGATATCCTGGAGTATCTCTTAGTAGAGGACACTCGTCTACTATCATAACTTTTTAAATAACCCCACCCCCCCATCTTTCTTTTGAATTGGCATACAAAGGCTTAACTCAAGATGGCTCCTTGTCCCCAGCCAGTATCTTAGTGTCACTTTGTGTTGCCTAAAACATAGATAGGTGGTGTGCATTAAGCCGGTGGTGGCTGTCACCACGGCTCTTTATCCCACCACATTAAGGAGGAAACCTAAAGGTCTCACACAGCGAAGCAGATTACATTAATTATTGAGCTAAAACGTTGGGCTTTAATGTCTCAGCGCAGCGGCGAGCGGTGCACTTCCATGCTGCTTAGGGTGGTTGGTGGCGTTTGGGAGGCAGCTGATTGGTGGAGCTCGGTCCTGGTGGGTCAGAACCGCGCGACTGACGCTTTGGAGAAGTGCTCTGAAAAGTGCAGCCCGGGGGCAAAATGTGTTCCTAACAAGGCTTTATTGTGGCCCTCAACCACAATTAAAAAAAGAAAAATGTAAAAAAGAACAATACGCATTTGACCCACTAGCACATGTGGATGGATAACATTTTTTTGGGGGGGGGGATTTTCAACATTTAAGGTGTGTTTTTTTTTTTTATTATTATAAATAAATAGGTTTCTATAATAACATTTTTGTGGCTAATACTCTAAACTTGAAAAACGATGAACCTGCTTGTCAACAAGTTTGGACTTTACTGGTTCAGACTTTGTGTTGCAGCACTGAGCACAAAAGCTTTGAGCTCCTTTTTTTTTTTACCCCCCAGCTAGACAAAACGGTGCTAAACTCTTTTTTTTTTTTTTTTTTTTTTTTTCTTTTCTTTTTTTTTTTTGCAGTGTCCTGTCTGGCAATGTGGCAATGAGAATGGTTGTCTTAATGCCAAAAAGAGCCCAACAGATTTTACTTTCACAAGTGGAGCAGTACGGCTTTCCCCAGAGTGCCCCCCGCTTGCTTTACGCATGTAAATAGTTTTATTATAATTCACGCGGGGAGTATTTCATATTATACGGACACTACAATGAGAAAGTAGAAGAGGAAAAGAAAAACAAGGAAAAAAAAGGAGAAAAGGTGAAAGAAAGAGGAGATAAAAGGGAGAGAACGATAAAGCGTCTTCAGTCTGCTTCATCACCTGCTAAGAGAGATGTAAAAAGAACAGCACAACCAACGCATATAGTATTACAGATACAATAAAGTAACACCTTGATACCATCGATCAAGTATATGTAGTATTATTTAATCCGACATGCACAATGTGGTAGCCAAAGATAAAAATATTGGCTTTCTGTATGGAAGTGAATCTCTAAGTACCTGGAAACCCGTCTATGTAAAGTTTATCCAGAAGAAAAACGCTCAGCAGTGGTTGTGAAGAGCCAAAGCTAAACTCTTTCTTAGCTTTGCCTCCAAGGTGCCGGACTTGTTTGTTGAATTTGTCTTCTGTTATTTTCCTCTGTGGTGTTTTTTTTTCCCCCTCCCCTGTAGTCAGTCTAGTCTTTCTGCCTGATCATTAATCGTTGCTGACACGGAGGTGACGGGCGCTGTCTGCTGTCTTTCTCAGGAGGCTTTCTTTGGTAAGGACCTGCTGGACAAGAGCAAGCAGAGCAGGCAGCAGGGCGTTGAATCGGGCTTGCTGGAAGACGGGCAAAGCTACGCGGAGAAGAAGCAGCCCGCCGCAGGCTTCCTGGACGCGCCGTCAGACCCGCTGCTTAGCGCGTCGACGGCTTCCCTTCCTTCCAGGCCCGCCGCGCCACGTATGTAGAAACCATACGTTTGTTGCCGCCGATCAGCGACGCAATGATGCATGCCACCGAAGCAATGTCGTAGGCTAAATATTTAATGCTGCGCCAAAGAAATTAAAATCTGAAAATAAATCAGCGAGGTTGTGGGAAATGAATTCAGTCCAGTCGTTTCTGACTAAATGCCCTGGAACCTTTGTGCACTTTTGTCACATGACAGCGACATACTTCCTTGTGCTTTATTGGGATTTTATGTGATCAAGTAAAATGACTAAATGTTTAGCTTGTGTTCTGTGCAAGAAAGCTCAAGCCCGCTTAGATTCATTGAATGTCTAAATTTGCTAGCTGCGTTCCCTGGTCTTCACGATCACTAATGTTCCCTCATGAACCTCCGAGGCCTACACAGAACAGCTGGATTAATACCGAGATTAAAATAACTCCACCTTTATTTACCAATAAAGTGACTTTAGGAGGAAAAACAAATAGGTTGCACTGGATTTTTATTAGTAATATTAAATTATAGGGTGAAGAATACAGTCACACTTTTCAGATTATTATATTTGTAAAAAAAAAAAAAAAAAGTAAAACTATGAACTACTTTGTTTTGGTCTTCAACATAAAGTCCCAAATAAAATACAGTTGAGATTTGTCAGTCGTAATGTGGCTAAAAAATGCAAAGAGTGACAATTTTTTTTTTTTTTTTTTTTTACAAGGAATAAAGCTGTTTTTTATTACTGGGTACGTGTATTTAGGGGGAGGAAGCAAGAACAAGAAAGGTTAATATGTAGGGTAATATTTATCAGCCTGCGTTACAGACACTTTAATTGCATCTTCAATCAACAATAGAGAAACTTCCAGCTTTCTGTTTCAGCTTCCAACGTCGCATCTTCTGCCTTTATGGGTGTTTTTTTTTTTAACGGAAGATGAATCCGTTTTATGCCAAAACCGACCATCTGTGCTTGATTTCTTTTTTTTTTTTTTGAGATTCATTCACTAGTTTGTCAAGAATATAGGATTTATTTGTTTTTTAAGACAATTATTTATACTTTCTTCTATGTAACTTCTATGGAGAGCTGCAGATAACAGTCCAAATAATCCTGTTTCATAATAGGATTTACAAGCAACGCTTTGCCCAGAACATAAACTAATTCAGTTTATGGTGTTTTTTTACTTTTGTGATGAAAGATGATTTTATCAAAAGGTGCTCGTAGGTTATGGATCCCAACTGAAGCTTTGATTCTTTATTTTGAAAGGAGCTAGCTCCGTTTGTCGACACGTTGCTCACTTTTTCAGGGGTTAGTTATCCATCATCAAGCTGTTAATGTACTTTTTCTATCGCATTACACTCCATGTCAGTCAAATATAGCGATTTCCTCTATCGGGGGTTAAAACGGCTGTAGGAAATCTGAGTTCATTCAAGGTTTAATCAACAACGAGTTCTACATGTGACATCCAGACAAGCGGCTCGAGATCCCTCATGTCAGTTCATCATCATTTATTATTTGTGACACTTTGGTTTTCTTTTTTTTTTGTTTTTCCTTTCTTTCCTTTATTTTTCTTTTCCCTCATCTGCAGAGACGACAGAGGAACCATTAGTTGATCTAGCTGATGTTCTGAACACTGGTGCAGACATCTTGGGAGTGCTCGGAAAGCCAAGCAGTGACTCCGGTGCGTCAAATATCTCACAGGCAGCGACGGTGACAGAATACATGAATAGTCACCTAGCTGTGGGTTTATGTAATCCTCTGCTACTCCTGGTACAGAAATGTCCCCAGAGAACATGTTTATTTTGCTTTCTTCATCTCAAAGATTTTTTTTTTTTCTTTAATGCCTCATTTAAAAAAAAATAATTATTCACGTTTGTTTTTGTTTTTTTTTTTGTCTTTTTGATTTGCTTGTTCTGTCCTCACCGTTTTATTTCACCTGGTTTTGGGTTCCCGTAGGTCTTGATTTTTGCCCCTTCAAGGTTGACAGCTCACCTCCTCCTTTTGGTAAGGGTGCTTTGGCCTCCAGTTCCCTGCTTTTAGTGTATTCCTCCTGCCGTGTGTGTGTGTGTGTCTCTCTGCTCTTTGCTGTGCATGTCTCAACACTACAGCTGCGCCATACCTAGCCTTTCCTCGCTCAGCCATTTCAGATTGCTATATAACTCCCATGAAGTGCTCAGTACCCGTCTAACACACCTCCAGTATTTGCCCGGATGTACTTGCCGTGTCAGTCTTTTGTGATCGTGAGCCTTCAGATATCCTCTCATGAATTCATCTCTGCCTCTAAAAAAAGGTTTCTTCAAGACGGAAAAGGAACTGACAAGGGCGTCCTAGCGTTCAGAAATGAGCAGTGTAGAGAGTGATGGGCCTTGGCAAATGTCCTTACAGTTTCTGGATTCAGTAAAGGGCCTCTGGCTTCATGCCTTTGGCTTCGTGACAAAAAGCTCTGCAGTACTTTTTTTTTTTGTCTTAAAAGTGTTGCCATCTCTGATCTTAAAAGGTCCTGAGAGTTATATAAATGTATTATATACACCTTCTATTAAATTATTAGATTTTAAAGCTACTTTTTAATCGCTTGAAAAGTATAAAGATGTCAAAATGCTGAATAGGAGTTTTAAATTGTTCAATTTTAATTGCGTTGTCTACTGGCTATTAAGACAAGCAAATTCTCACGCATTCACTCATCAGAAAGCTACTCTTACGCTCGGTTTTTGCATTGTTTCTGTTCCGACTTTTTTTTGTGCTTTATTTCTGTGTTTCCACAGCTGGACTGGACATCGGGCCGCTCGCAGACGGCTCCCCGGTAGCGCCCCAGTCTCAGACCGGCCGAAGGACTCCTCGAACAATACCAGAGGAACCCCTGGACGGCATTCTTAGCCCAGAGCTAGACAAGATGGTCACTGATGGTCAGTGTGAAACATCGGCTCCGAGCATTAGACAGAAACCTTCCCCATCAAACTAATAACCACGTCAGGAGTTTGAATATTTTTTATGTCAGCGTCTGTTAGTTTAAATGGACACTTTTTACTTAAGAGCCTGGAATAGCTGGAAAGGCTAAATTCAGTTTTATTTACATAGCGCCGATTCACAACGCCACGTCATCTCAAGGCCCTTTACAAAGTCCATTCAGTCAAATCATACGAACAGATTGGTTAAAAAGTTTTCTGTTTTAAGGAAACCCAGCAGATTGCATGAAGGCATGGACTAGCAGCGTTCACTCCTCCTGAAAGAGCGCGTAGCCACAGGGGACAGTCTGACTTTGCAGCAATTCCTCGTACCGAGCATGCATGTAGCGACAGCTCTTTAGTCGCTCCAAGAAAGAAATCTTACCTTCTATGTCTCTATTCCACAAGTTGACTCTTGAATAACAAAATTAAATATTGAGGTGACCTAACGGCCAGCTAGTAGATGAATTTAAGGAACAGGCTTTCTTTTCCCAAAGTAGCTCAGAGATGGAGCGATCAGAAATGTTTTGCCGATTTCCGATCTCCAGTTTTGATAAAGCTTTGACCTACTGATAACAGTTTCAGTCTATTCTGACTTCACTTTCAGAGCTATGATATAAAAATAGAAAATTATAAAAATAATTTTTTATCCTTTTTGAGGTCATTATTGCGTTATATCGGGAGCAGAGATGATGTCACACTGCTGTGTGAGAGAAGGGTAGCTGGGAAACCGCTTTTATCAAAACGATGGCAAATCAGAATCAAGTTTAATCGCCAAGGAATTTGACTTGGTATTGATGGTGCAGACAAAAAATAAGAATGCAGTAAAATAAGAAGTAAAAGGATAATAAGAAGTAAAAAGATAATGATTGTGGATTTAACATTTTAAACTGAAATTATCGTCACTATATTCACTAAACCAACCGCAACCATTTTATTGTATAGCATGGCTAGCATTTTTTTTAAAAACTGCAGTTTTCACGTTTCTGAGCAGCCGGTCGCGTGTCAGGGCCAGTCGACCTGGAAATTGGCCTGTTCTAGTCACCAGTGAAGCTCAGTCACAAACCTTTACCCTCCAACCAGGAAAGGTTCAATTTTGAGGTGAGAAAAGGATCCGGGGTCTAAAAAAAGGAAAAGCCAGTCAAAGTAGTGTATGAACTACAGGGAGCCAGAGTTCCTGTGGTGTGGAGACAAAAACTAGCGGACTGCCTCCAGTAGTTTGAGCCATAAAAGGATTCATGTTGTCTGAAAAACATTTCACACTAGTTTGCCTTCCTCTCATCAAACACAAGAAGGACTTACACTGGCATTCAAACGCTGCAGATATTATTACCCAGTAATAATATCTGCAGCATATTTCAAATCTTAGATGTGTTTGTAAAAGCTTTTAAGACATTGTTTTCCTTTTTTTCCCGACCTCCCCATTAATAGATTTTCACACTATCACACTCCTGCAGCAGTGGTTGAGCCACAGATGTTTAAAAAAAACTTTTAGCTTGGTTGAAAACTCCCCAGTTCCTCAAGCTTACTTTATTTGAACCTTAATGTTTGTTTTTTTGGGTTTTTTGCATTTTGTTGTGGTATAAAAATGACAAAAAAAAATACACTTGTCTACATTTCAGTGTAGATCAAATGACGTTGTTTTGTGATTTTTTTTTTTTTTTTTTTTTTTACAGAATCAATCCTCAGCAAATTTTACAAAATTCCAGGTTAGTATGTTTTTTCTTTATTAAATTTTCACATTTTTGCCTAATTCAGTGTTTTGTAAAGAAAGGAAGTCACGAAAATCAATGCTAATACAAATATATTTCTACCGGATGATTTCTCAGACAGTAGCTAAGGACCTAAAATAAGGGGTTCAAATTTGTACTTCATTAAATATTAGATATATTACTTATGTGCTCAACGTGGTGTTTGGCACGCTGTTCCAGAGCTGGAAGGCAAGGATGTGGAAGATCTCTTCACTGCAGTCCTCAGCCCGAGCACGAACCAACCACCTCCACCACAGGTGCCTCACCCCCAGGTCCCAGGGCCGCTCCCTGCCACACCTGGCCCAGGTATTCATCATCCTAATGCAGGTACATTAGCCAGGCTCCTTATGCTACTCATACATAAGCACAACACAAAGCTTTCAAAGGTCCAGGCATCATATCTGCGTCTTATGTTGTGCTTGTAGGAAACCCGATGTTTCCAAGGATGCCAATGATCAATGGTATGAGGGGACCAAACCCACGTTTCCCTGCAAACCCCGCAACAGGACCTTGCATCCCAGAAAATTTCTCCCCACTGAACCGTATGCCTTTCACTGACAATCCAAGGTAGCAGACTGCCTCCTGCCAATAAAGACCAGAGGGTCTTGTTTTGTTCTCTATAATAATGTTTTTTTTTTTTTAAGCCGTTCTTCTTTTTCTTCCAGGGATCGAAAGTTTAATCAGATGGCCAGAGAGGCCGTTGGTCCATGGCCGCCTTCTACCCACGGTCCTGGCCCTGTGCCTCCGGGGTCTTTGCCTGACGGGGAAACTGAAGCCATGTCAAACGCCCAGCGGAGCACGCTCAAGTGGGAGAAGGAGGAGACGCTCGGGGAGCTGGCGACCGTCGCCCCTGTCCTATATACAAATATCAATTTCCCCAACCTTAAAGAAGAATACCCGGGTTGGTATTTCTTTTGGTCCTGATTTATTTATTTATTTATTTAAGTTCTCATGATGTCGTGACTTTTGTTTCATTTGAGGTCATATTTTTTTTGTTGTTGTTGCTGCTGAATGATTTAAGTTGCACAGTGTAAAAACGCCCTCTAAGAAAACAATATGCTGTGTTCTTCCAACAGATTGGTCTACAAGGGTTAAGCAAATTGCTAAACTTTGGAGGAAAGCTAGCTCACAAGACAGGGCCCCATATGTGGTAAGGTCCCTCAGACTCCTGTGTTTGGCCTCCTGCTTTTTGCCAGTGTACCGTTTAATCCAGGCTAACATCTGAACAGAGAATTTACTACTATTGGTACAAATATTAGATATTCCCAGGGATGACCAAAAAACCCCAGCTTGCATCAGTTGTGATAACTATGTGTAAAACTTCTTTGACTGCTTACTTTAGGAGAGGATAATACAACAATTACAATTAGTCCAGCGGTCTTTGGCTCCAGTCCTCAAGAGCCGGCGTCCTGCTTGTTTTAGATGTATCCATGTTCTCATGTACGGCTGACTTAAATGGCTGAGTTTATTGGATTCTGCAGAGATCTGTTAATGATCTAATAATCTGAGCTAGGTGTGTTGAGCTGAGGATGCAGGACACTGGCTTTTTGACGCTGGAGTTGATCACCTCCTGCAAAGGTTTCAGGCAGGGGAGGGCGATTAACTTTCCCAAAGGGCCACTAGAATAATTCGGAGATCACTGATTCAACCCAATTGTTGCAGCACTGTGCTTGATAATATGTAAATACGATGTTTTTCAGCTATTGTTAGCAGTAGTCTTTGCGACTGAGTGATTTAAAGCAATATGACCTGCTGACAGCGTTTTTTTTCAACCGTTCTGTCAAACTGTAAATATTTGTGTTACAAAAACAAAAAAGGAAATATGTCCCAGGTCAAACTGGGAGATATTTCAAACTATAGCTGTGACAAAAGCAGTAGAGATTTTACCTGTTCAGTAAATGCTTAAAAGTAGACCTGCTTGTAACTAAGGAATTAGATTTTTATGTTCCATCTCCCAACTCCGTCACCTTTACCATCTTGGGCACTATGTTGTCTGTCAGGCATGAGCAACAGGCCGAATATATTATTGACATGCAAAGCATTAATTTAAAATAACTACTAACAAAACTATTTTATTCCAAGCAGTCCTTCGCATTATATTAATGTACAGTTAATATAGGTAATATATTAATGCAAAATACTTCCTTAAACATTATATTTCAGCCCATACTTAGGAGTCCATGCACTGTTAATTTTTGTTAGTATGAGCGGACAGAAATACTAGGGTGTAGTTTCCCACACAAAGAAACACACCTCTCACCTTCAAAATAAAAGCCTTTTTACCCAAAACCATCATCGGTAATGTGGATGTTTGTATAAAATCTGTAGATGAAAAAATAATAATAATTTAATTTGAGATATTAAGCATGTCTGTGATTTTGTGATTATCCCAATAGGTAAACAAAAATTAGGACCACCCAGATAAATAAACTGATGTACAATGGTCAAGTGTATAATGGTTAGGGATGGGTACCTTTCACATTTGACCCGATACGGTACCGATACCCGGTATCTGGGAATCGTTATCGGTACCAATCAGATGGCAAAGTGAGAGAGCTTAGTGATGGTAATCAGCATCTCTGCACATCTGTGGCTGTTAAACCAAAAACAAAAAGAAAATAAACCAGCTCAGGTTTGAATAGAAACTGTATAAAGCGTTAAAATTCAGCAAAAAAAAAACATTTTTTTTTCTTTTTAGGTAAAGAAAATTTCATTAAGGGCTTTTGATATTCATCTAAAGTTACAGCTGTAAAATCTAAGAAAGCTGTTTTAGAAACAACTTTAGTAACTGAATCGTGTCCTCACATCCTTTAATATGAATACTGTTGTTGTTCTGCCACAGACTCGTGTTTTTGAAAAAAAACTTCTGTGACCTCCTGTATTTGTCATTGTGTTTGATTTTGCTGTTTAGCAAAAGGCAAGAGATAACCGAGCAGCCCTGCGCATCAACAAAGTCCAGATGTCGAATGAGACGGTGAAGAGGCATCATCCACAGCAACATCCCCCTGAGGTGTTTGATCCCAACATACCACTAGACACAGAACTCCTGTTTAAAGACCCTTTGAAACCAAAAGAGTCAGAGCATGAACAAGAGTGGAAGTTTAGACAGGTAAGATTGTATGCAATGAAGTCAGAGAATGCAGCGCCAGGTCCACTTAATATAAAGACAGCTAAGAAGTGGTCGTTTATTAACGCTTCCTAAACAACTGCACTATCCTTCGCATTAACCGTGATGACATTGGTGGTTAGTAGGTCCAGTTCATTCTTGGCATGAGAATAAATTCTGCATCTCTGTTGAAATCTAACGTCTTTCTCTCCCTCTGTGTGTGTGTTCTGTCTTGACAGCAAATGAGGCAGAAAAGCAAACAGCAAGCCAAAATCGAAGCCACTCAGAAACTGGAGCAAGTGAAAAACGAGCAACTCCAGCAGCAGCAGCAGCAACAGCAGCAGCATCAGCAGCAGACGGGCGGCCAGGCAGAGGGCGATGGCACCAACAGCGGCAACCAGAGTCCAGCCTCTCAACCCAGCAACGGCAGCTCCTCGCCCATTCAGCAGTTAAACTCAAAGGAAACCTTCGCGAGGCCGCAGCTACAAGCAACCCCAACGTCTTGTTCCTCAGAGGATGTGTTTGTCCGACCGCCCCCTCCCCCTCCTTCTGGTCCGTCGTCCCAGCCCCAGTCTCCGCAGGTGTTCTCGCCGGGCTCCTCTGGTTCCGGACCATCTTCTCCGTGGGACCCGTACGCCAAAATGGTCGGGACCCCAAGGCCGCCGCCTCTCGGACCAAACACCTGTCGCAGAATGTCTGTGGAGTCTGGCAAATCGCCCACCTCTCTGACGGAGCCGCAGGACCGAGGAAGACCCTCTCCAGCACACGAATCATTTGGGTCTCCCACGTCGGTGTGCAGCGACCCTTATGCCAAACCTCCTGACACGCCAAGACCAACGGGAGAAATGGATCCGTTTCTAAAGCCCATCGGGCCGCCCAGGGGCAGTCAGGCGGCTCAAGGAAGATCCCCGATGGGTTCTCCTGGGCGGGACCCATACTCGAGGCCCATGATACGAAACGAAGCCTATCAGCGCTTGACCCAGAACAAGTTGATTTTGTCTGACCCTTACGCAAGGCCTCTAATGGCGCCGATACCCGGAAGTAATGAGTCCGGATCTGTCCCTCTATTTAAAACACCAATGCCCCCTCCTCAGGCTCAGGACGCCTTCAGCCGACCGGGGCAGCATCCAGCTGACAGATTCCCCCAAAATCAACCAAACGACCCCTACGCACACGCGCCGCACACCCCGAAGCCTTCAGCGAACGACAGCTTCACCAGTCCGCCTAGGATGGCTCAACATCACCCTCAGGGGCACTCGTTTTCTCAGTCGGCACCGGTTCCTCAGATGTCCAGAAACCCTTATGCGCACGCGCCGTCCACTCCCAGGCCGGATCGCTTCACGTACGACCCGTTTGCCCAGCCGCCTGCTCCCAACAAGCCGGGTCCCGACCCTTTTTCCCAGCCTGGAGGAAACCAGCGAGCCATGAATGAACACGGCATTCAACCTCGGCCATTTTTTGAACCCTACGCTCGACCTCCAGGCACGCCGCGTCCACATGACAACTACGGTCAGTCGAACTCACCCAGTCCAGCCTCGGACCCCTACTCACAGGCTCCTGCTACTCCTCGTCCCAGTGGGATGAACCAGTTCGCTCATAAGGCCCACCTTGGACAACGGATATCCCCTTCCCACTCGATGGATCCCTTTGGCCATCCACCAGGTACTCCACGACCCTCTGTGGGCGAAAGGTTCTCCAAGTCACCAGGTAGCCAGAGGGGGCCAGTAGAACCATTCGCTAGTACACCTGGGCCATCTAGGACAGGGAGTAATGAGATTTTTTCACAGCCAGGGACGCATAGAACGATGGTTAATGACCCGTATGCCCAACCTCCAGGTACCCCAAGACCTGCCTCTGATGTGCACAACAGACTCATGGTGAGGCCAGGACCGGGTCTGGGTCCAGACCCCTTCTCGTCGCCTCAAACCAGGCTTCCGGAGCAGTTCCCTCATCCAGACGCGCTCACACAGAAACACCCCGGGGTCGCAGAGGACGGATTTGGCCAGTCCCCGTCTACAAGACCCGGTCAAACTCCCGGGCACGACCCCTTCGAGCAAGCAGCCGTGGCGCCCTGTCCACAGCCAAATGACAAAATGGAGATGAAAGATCGGACGACTATGGGGAACAACGGAGCGGGCCCCCAAGATGCCATCCAAATGCCAAACAACCCACAGATGCCTGCTTCGTCTTCTGAAGCACAAGGTGTATCTCTCGCTGAGACGGAGGAGAGACTAAAACAGGTACCCCAAAACTGAAACCGCCTGGGAAAACACTGGTTTCCTCTAACACACTTAGAGGAAACGCTCATCAAAGTTGAATTTCACTTTTTTTTTTGTGTGTGTAAGAAAACTCATTTATTCAGTGGAGGGGGGCAGGGCATTGATTAATACATCTTTAAACACAATTGTTAATAATTTGTACAGGCTCCTCTTGGTAATAAAACACTGGTTATTCTGCTGCTGTAACATCTAACATGTCGGGGGGGGGAAGCTTTGTCTCTGTCTGGAGCTCTGATCGCCTTGGAGGAAGGTTGATTTTGTGTCTGAATCATTTCTTTGTTGTTTTGGGTCGTTATTCTATTAGAGGGCCCAGTCTCACATTTTCAGCTGTTCTGGCACAGAGAACCAGCATTTTCTGCCCTGTGTTGTAACAAAGCTTTCCTGAGCATTTGGAAGAGCAAAAGGCCCACAGAACCACTGACCTTCCACTAAACTTCACTGTGGGCATGAGGGTCTTTTTTGCTTCCTCCAAACCCAGCTGACGTGTTTGTCTCAGTTTTTATGGGAAATCCATGTTCAGTTTAGCAAACTCCCCATCTTAACATCTCAGGCTGGGCGATATTTTTTTACCCCCTTTCGTTTTAACAAAAAACAATTACTGAAATAATTTTTATAGCTTTTATTTCAATCATCAATTTAAAGTGCAACTAAATACAAGCTTTGAAACGTGCCTATAAAACAAGTTGGCTGGCTTCTCCATAGTAAACAATGAAAATCTAACAAAATGTTTGCTGCTAGTGGTATTACACATTTAAAGACAGGCCTTGCTTTACTTGTGTAACTTCAAACTAATTTAGAAAAATAAGTAAGTGGATAAATTAAAGTCCCTCCCTCGTATTAGGGTAAAGAAAGTTTCCTCTTTAGAATATCTTGACAATCTAATTTCCTAAACATGCATTCACCATTGCATCCTATTAACAAAACTATTTCCTCCTTCGGGACTGATGTAGTGCAAAGTTTTATGGAAGCCCAGGAGATTGCATTGGCAAAACAAATCTTGACTTATTTTCTTCCCAAGAAATGAAATCTTCATTAATTTCTAGCGATTAATTTGAATTTACATCGATTAATCGCCCAGTCCTGTTTACATCTGTGAAGGACAGGTAATGGCAGCAAAGAACTGGTTAGTTTGGGAATGCTGTTTGAAGGTGCGTTCACACCGAATGCGAAGAGGACGAATGGAGCGCGGGATTTACGTTATCCCTGTTCAAAGCTGCGTTCAGGAGCAAATTAACGGTCCGCGATGTGATCAACTCGTTTCCAGGGATGCTAACGGTGCGAATAGTGCAAAGCCAAGTTTTGCTCGAGTTCAACAATCCAAACTTTTCTGTCAGTGTGCATTATGTTAAGAGTCCTTCACTCTTAACATTAACAAGCACAGAAATGGCTAAATTTCTATGACAATGATTGATTTACTGACTGATTTAAGACGCCTGTAGTTGGTGCCCCAGAGGGATCCGTACAGACAGCAGGAAGCAGCAGGAGGCTAGACGCTCCTCCTACTTTGATGACGCGGTGAAGCCAGCTGGGGGCGAAATTCACTGCTTTGTCGGCGGCAGTTGTTTCCAATAGAGAGGAAAAATGTCAGCCGACCAACGACAGGCGATGGTTGCAAAAAATTCACTTTGTTAGCGTTGGGTGTGAACGTACCTCAATGGTTATGGAGACTATGACACCAAGATGCTTCTTTTAGCCGCAGCGCTCTTAGCAGTGAGTTTGCAGATTTCTCCCCTGTGATCTATGGGTCTTTATCCAGTCTTGTGGTTACTGGGTTAAAGAAATTAGCCTCTGACACATCAGAAGCTAAAAAGCATGAGAGATGTCATTATTTTATATATTTTTATTAGTTTGATTATTCTGATGTTTTATTAATTGGTCATAGTTTTATTTTAATTCTGCTTGCTGGCGCTGACGAGGGTATTTCTGCATTTCATTAGCTTTTATGCAGCACTTTGGTCAACAGTGTTGTTTTTAAAGTGTTGTATAAATAAAGTCGTATTAATCTAGAGAAGTATAAAATCATGGATTTGCTTTTTAGGTCGACCAGTTTATTTATTTTTTTTTAATTAACTTCTAGTTAGTAAAACTTGAATTAAAAACATCTTTGTCACTTAGAGCAATTGTTTGGGGCACTAACAATTGTCTGAGGATGTATATTTTTTCTGTACTGAATAAAGGTCGAATAAAGGAAAAAAAAAACATCAGTGCGAGATTAAGCTACTGAAGTTACAGATTAATTTATTTTTATTTAAGTTTAAGTAGATATTGTAGTTGGCTATTACTTTAGCAAATGGGAAATGTCCATGTAGGCCATGGTACTACTGTAACAGCCAAAATGAACTGAACAAGTATTTAAGAAGAAAAAAAAAACACTTAGATTTCTTATTAATCCTTTTTGTTTTCATCTGTTCTGTAGCGACAAAAAATTAGAGAGCTAATCCTCAAGCAGCAGCAGCAGAGGACTGCCAACAGACAGGAGAGGGGCCCTCAGGATCCTGCCGGCAACTTAACCCCAGGAACCCCGCGACCCTGGCCCCACGAGGGCCCCGGTCAACAAGGTGAAATGTTCAACAGGCCTCCTCCACCCTATCCTGGCCAAGGGCCCATGAGAGGGCCAATGAGGTTTCCTGGCAACTTTCCAGGGGATCAGCGAGTCTGTTTTCCTAATGAGGGGCACATCCAGCGGGCGCCGCATCCTGGGGATCCTAATTTGAGACACCAGGGACCAAGGTTTAATTTTGTTATTTTTTTGTGCTTAGTCTTTTTTTTTACTATTATCCAATATGTTTTTTTTATTCAAACTATAATGCATTTTCTTTGTTTGAACCTTTTTTCAAGGTTTGGATTTCCACCTGGAGCTTTAGGACCCCATGGCCCTCAGGAGTTCTTCCTCAGAGCGGATCACCCGATGCAGGATGTCCCTCCGCAGATGAGAATGTCGATGCCTGCCGAGATGACGAAAGGCATGGGAGGAAACCCCATGGGTATGCCTCACCACTGCCCGCCAAGCAACGTGCCTTTGCAGCAGCACAACATCATGGGTCAGCATTTCATCGAGCTGCGGCACAGGGCAGCAGAGAGCAGGCCGCGCATGCCGTTCCCACACGGCGCTATGCAAGGAGGCAACGTCGACCCCAACCTGCAGGCTCCGAGGCTGCAGGGCTTTCCCGGACTGCCCGACTCCCGGTTCCCTCTGAGCCAGGGGCCTAGAATGGTGGACCCTCTGAACAGTCAGACCGGCCACTTACACCTGTCGGCCAGCTTGGATAATCTTCATCAGCAGACCCAGATGCCGGGGATAGGTTGCATCAAACAGGCTCCTCTAATGAGATCAATGAGCCAGCCCGCTTCAAACGAGACCCAGAGCATGACGTCGTCCATCATCCTCTCTGCACCCCCTGCCGGCCAGTCTGAGGCGGTCTCTGTGGCTACCAGTGAAGCAGTGGAGGAGAAGCTGGATGCGGAAGACTCCGCTGTCAAAGACCTCGAGGACGTGGAGGTGAAAGATCTGGTTGATGCCGACTTAGAAAATCTGAATTTGGACTCCGAGGACGGCAAAGACCTGGACCTGGAGACTAATGACCTGCACCTTGATGACTTTCTAACGTCTGGCAAGTTTGACATAATTGCCTACACGGACCCTGACCTGGACGACATCAAGAAAGACCTGTTCAACGAAGAACTGGACCTCAGTGATCCCATGGACGACAATGCTGAAGCAACAGACATTCCTAAAAGTGCAATCCCTGAAATCGAGCCTTCGTCCAGCTCAGCGTCTGCTCAGTCCAAGCCAGAGTCCACGGGGAAGCAGTCCACATGCGAGCTTAAGCCGGAAGTCCCTGGGAGTCACAGCTCGGATTCCTTGGCAGCGGATCAGGAAATTAAAACGGAGGTCAAAGACTGTCAGGGGCCACCTGAGGTGGGAGACCAGCAACAACCTGAAAACCCCTCAAACCAGCAGGGAGTGCTCTCTGACTCCACCCCAGTCCTTTCTAGTTTACTCATTAAACAGCAGCCTGAGGAGCAGTCATTAAACCCAATCATGGAGTCCGTCAGTCAGGGAGGTAACCTCCTGGCCCAGCAGAACCCAGTCAGCGATAATCAGCATACCTCCGCGCTTCCAGGGAGCCAAACAATAGCAGACACAGCCGCTACGGGACAGCTATCTGCTCCTGGCTTTGGGGCCGACCAGCCGGCCGGACTTGCGGCCGGCGGAGACCAGGCCGGTCTAAGCCAAGCCCAGCAGGCCGCGCTGAACCAGAGCATGGGTCAGCACAACCAGCAGCACCGTCCTCTTCTGCTGGAGGAGCAGCCGCTCCTGTTGCAGGACCTCCTTGACCAGGAGAGGCAGGAGCAGCAGCAGCAGCGTCAGATGCAGGCCATGATTCGACAGCGGTCCAGCGACACCTTCTTCCCCAACATCGGTAGGGCGTCTGGGCCGACCCGGGTACCCGGGCCGCCATATTTACACGCAGCGCAACGTGATTACGTCTGACCGTGCCTTTTCTGCGTTTGACAGATTTTGACGCGATCACCGACCCCATTATGAAAGCCAAGATGGTTGCCTTGAAGGGTATCAATAAAGTCATGGTTCAGAACAACATGGGGATGGCGCCGATGGTGATGAACAGGTAAATGCTGCTAGTTTTACCCAGCAGGGCGCCGTCCAGACGATCACAGGTGCTTCTCATACACAAGCACGTCCTCAGAGAGGTCACTCGTTTACACCCAATTCATATTTAAGCTCGCGGAGTTTGTCACGCAGAGGGAGATGTTTCAGGCGTTCTCTGTAGATTTGTGTGATTAAAAAAATATAAAAAGTTTCTCAGAAAAAGGGATTTTTAGTGTAGAAATGTTGGCCTACTGATGAGTATCTATATACTGTGCACTCAATGCTAGTTTGATTTATTGGCGGTCTTCCTTTATGAAACCCGGTAGAGAATCTTCCAAAAAAAAGTAAAAAACAAAGCAACTGGACTTCTTTTTCGTAGTTGAAGACGTTTCGCTTCCTCTCCAGGAAGCTTTCTCAATTCAAGAAGTCTGGAGTAATGTGGAGTACCAAGCTTTATACTACTGCCCAAACAAAGGCCTTGTAATGGTCCGTAGAGAATCCATGCTAAATGTACTGTCGACTGAAAAAGAGGGCCTCTGATGAACCGTCCAGCCCTTTTCCCTCTCAGTCCAGGTAGGATGCTTCTGACGTCTCTGGGTCAGAAGTCGCTGGACACAACAAACGCATCATATCGTAGGCACCGTGTCCCTCGAAGCACCGACTCCAGCTGCACCGGCGTCGAGCTCTTGTACGGGCTTTGCTTCCCAATCCCTTCGAGAATCTAGCCATCCCTTTCGCTAGTGCTCCTTTCTCTGCCACAGTTTTTGCTTTCAGCCAGCCTTCCATAAAGGTGCTTAGATGCAGCCCTCCTGAACAGCTTCTTTAGCAGTGACTTTATGTCGGCCACCATCCTTGAGAAGGTGGTCATTGACCGTCAGTCTTCCTGCTGATTGCCTAGGCCTGTAGGCCGTAACATTTCTGCATTAAAAATTCCTTCTTTTTTTTTTTTTTTTGGTTTTAAAACAAAAATCTCTTTACTATGAGTTTCACTTTTTGAATCCATATATTTCAAATTCAAATTTCAACAATGCTCTATGTTGAGAGGCACCTGTGCATTGTGCTAGTAAGAGAGCGACTCTTGCAGGGAGCTATTAAATAAATGATTAGCACTAGCTGCTAAATAACATTAACAAGGATTTTATGATAATATTACTGTTTGACAGATTTCCTCCTGGTCCTGCGCCACCTTGTCCTGAGAGCACACCAATCCCTCCTCAAGTTGTTGGACCGGTAATTAACGTTTTCCTCCAGAAACCAGCCACACGTTTGAGCTTCACGTGTAAAAAAAAAATATCTTTGTCAATCTTTCTATCAGGACGGCAAGTTGACCCAAGTGCCAAGACCGAATCCTCCAAACTTCGGACCGGGATTTGTCAGTGAGTTTTCCAAAGACTGCTTTTTTTTCTCCCCCCTTTTCTGAAGTATCATTTTTCTGAAGGTCTGTTACGACTCTAAAGTATATCTAAGATATTTGCTCCATATGCGGTAAAGTCTTCTAAGGAACCCGCCATCTTTCTTCCCTCAGACAATCCTCAGAGGGCTCAGTACGAGGAGTGGCTCCAGGAGACTCAGCAACTACTTCAAATGCAGCAAAAGTTTCTGGAAGAAAAGATCGGCGCTCACAGGAAGTCTAAGAAGGCCCTGTCTGCCAAGCAGAGAACGGCTAAGAAAGCAGGCAGGGAGTTCCCAGAGGAGGACGCCGAGCAGCTCAAACATGTCACGGAGCAGCAGGGTGTAGTGCAGAAGCAGCTGGAGCAGGTAAATGCAAGCCTTGTTGAGCTCCACCGCTGACTTCTGCCGTCGTCGCACGCAGCCAGCCCCGAGTGTAAATATTTTAACCTGTAAGCAAAGATTAAATTGCTAAAGAAGCAATTGCTCGTTAAAATAGTATTTGTCTGTTAGAGCTGTATGCAGTCTTTCCTCTCAAACCCATAAACTATCCACACACAGAAAAAATGTGAATCAGAAGAGCGTGTAGTACGTCTCTGCCGGAAATGTCGGATTTAAAACCTCCAAATAGTGTCAATATTCCTAAAATATAACTCTAAGAGCGTCTATTACATGCAGATTTAAGCCCCAGGGCTTCTGCACAGTCTGCAGATAATTAAAAAAGTATGTTTCAGGTGTGAAAATAAAAAGGTTTTCTCAAATTTAATCCCGTTATTGTACATGATGAGTTTTAAATAGCTGGTAGCAATCAGAGTTGCCTTTCTTCTTCTCTTCCTACAGTTTCTGAGTGTCAGATCACACCTCTTTCTCGTACATTTTATTTATTTTTTTCTAGTCATCCATTCATCTATCCATCACTCTTATCTGTTCATCCATCCATTCAGCCATGCATCCCAACCTTCTGTCTCTTTGTTCATCCATATATCAGGATATTTGATGGCCGATTCGTCCATGCCCACATCCATTTATCTGGAGAGTTCATCCTCTCCATTAATCCATTCATCTTTCTTCCTGTCCATCCACATGTTCATCTGCCCATTCATTCGCTCTCCTTCTATTACCTTTTAAATATATTTAAATGTTTACATTACATATAGTTATTTGTTGACAGATATCAAAATATTTGAGTTTGGGAAAAAAGTGCGGTATTTGGAAGAAGGAAAAAAAACGTGCAGGAACCACCCTGAATCGTGCAGCTTATTAACCAAAACCCATTTTCATCTCTCATCAGATTCGCAAGCAGCAGAAAGAGCATGCTGAGCTGATCGAGGAGTACCGGGTGAAACAGCAGCAGAACAACATGACGCCCATCATGCCCGCCATCCACCCGGCAGCGGGCAACCACGCCATGGTTCCCGGTGGCCCGCCAATGGTCCAGGCTCCCATGAACCCCATGCTGCAGATGCCCCTCCACCCCGGCCAGCCCAACGCACCGCCCCGCATGCCCAACCCTCCACCCGGCTGGCATCCTGCCGCCTCCATGCCCATGGGCGGGCCGGTGATGCCTCCCATGATGCCCCCTCAGGCACCTGCGGCAGGTTCAGCTCCGCCCCTTCAGATGCCGGTGGGGAGCATCCCCCAGCACTCGCAGATGCCTGTGGAGCCCCAAGCCGCAGCCGCCCCGCCGGGCCCCGTGAAGCCCATGCAGGCGGGCGGCGTGAAGTTCGACGACAACAACCCCTTCAGCGAAGGCTTCCAGGAGCGCGAGAGGCGGGAGAGGCTCAGGGAGCAGCAGGAGAGGCAGCGGGTGCAGCTCATGCAGGAAGTGGAGCGCCAGCGCGCCCTGAAACATCGTATGGAAATGGAGCAGCAAGGGATGATGGCGCCGGACGGGAGCGTAGCGCCTCTCACTCAGATGCCGTTTTTCAACTCTGAGCTGCCTCAAGACTTCATGCAACCTCAGAGAGCCCCTATGCAGCAACCGCAGCAGCTCGGGCCGATGTTCCCCCAGCAGCAGGCCATGCAGCGCGGCATGGGCTCGCCGCCCGGCACCTTCATCCAGGGCGACAGAAGACCCATGATGGGCAACGGGATGATGCCGGCCGATCTGGGGCCCGGTCTGGGGCCCGACGGCGTTGCTGTGCAAGGCCCTAACTTTCCCCACGCTCAGCCAAGGCCTCGTCAGTTCAGCGGGCCAGGAATGATGCCTCAGATGCCGGGGGACGGTCCTCCCTTTGGAGGCAGTCCCGCCACGCCGCTGCCATCCAACTTTCCAGGCTCGGGTCAGTCTCTCATACAGCTGTACTCCAACATCATTCCAGACGAGAAAGGGAAAAAGAAGAGGAACCGCAAAAAGAAGAAGGACGACGACGCGGATTCGGTCAAGACGCCGTCGACTCCGCACTCGGACCTCACGGCTCCGCTGACGCCGTGCGTCTCCGACACCTCCTCGACGCCTACCAGAAACACCCACCTGTTCGGAGAGCAGGACCTGTCCAGGTCCCCCTTACTGGGCTCGTCGACGCCCAGCCACTCGGAGCTGGAGAGGCAGCTTTCCGGCGGCGGGCAGTCCGGACAGCCCACCGCGGTGTCGGACGCGTCGAGGGCCCAGGCCCAGGAGCACGAGCGCATCCTCAGCAACATAAAGCTGGAGCAGACCGACGCCACCGAATGTCACCGGCCCAACGACGGGCCCATCGGCTCTCAGATGAACCCTGTGAAGGAGGAGACCAACAAGGGGAGCACGTCTCCATTCGCCGCGGGGCAAAGTCCAAACAAGGGCGAGGCTGGCAACGAGCTGCTGAAACACCTGCTGAAGAACAAGAGCACACCTCCACCCGGCCTGCCTCAGCAGAGGTCGGAGGACAGCCTGCGCTCTGAGGAGGAGGAGCCCACAGACTGCAAATCCCTGCTCCGCCAAAGCTCCATAGACAGCAACGGGGTGAGTATCTGCTTTCATCGCACAGCTACGTAGCCTCGGTGAGGATGAGCGACACAGCCAGGCAGAGACGGGCGAAGGGATTCCACCCCGAAAGCTTTTATAGACCAGTCTGAACTTTCACCGACACTTTTGACGCCAACATTTTTGTTTTCCCACCGCAGGCCTACTCCGATGGAACCGCCGAGTTTCCCGGCTCTCTGCTCCCCGAACAAGACAAGAAGAAAGGGAGGAACAAGAGGCCGCCGAAGGGAGGGGAGAAACCCGCGTCCCGCTACAAGAAGAGGAAGAAGGAAGGAGATGAGAGACAGCTGATACACTCTGGTCCTGACGCCGTTATGACTCAAATCAAGCAGGTAAGAGGGCTTCTGTCGTCCTCTGTCTCCTTATCGTCGTCTCCCAAAGCTGAAAATCTTCAAGAGTGTAAATGCGTAATAGTTACTGATGCTAGTCTCATCTGAATGAGTCAGCAAATATTTGCACTGCAAAAACAGAACTAAAATAAGTTAAAATTTTCTTGAAATTAGTGTATTAGTACTTTATTTGAGCAGGTAAATAAGATTATTTGCCAATGGAATAAGATTTTTGCTCTTAAAATGGGAAAAACTCGTCTCCATCAACTTATTTCAAGTGCATTATATCTAATTATCTTATTTTAGGGTTAAAATTACTCTTTCCATTGGCAGATAATCTTATTTACCTGCTGAAATCAAGGACAAATACACTAGTTTCAAGAAAATTTTACTTATTTTTAGTTCTGTTTTTGCAGTGTGTAAAGTTCATTGATTTCAGCACTTGGATTAAAAAATTCAAACTAGTATAGATTAATGGCACGCAGTGATATTTCCAGCATTTCTACTCATTTAGATGACTATGACTTATAACCATGAGACCCTAAAATTCATATTTCTTAGACATTTATCATGACATAAGACCAATAAAACTGTTTTTTTATTTTTTATTCTGAGGCGTTATGGCCACGTTTTTGCTTAAATGATCCCAGGTAAGGATGCCGTTGTCCCTGACATCCTCCACATGGAGCGGAAACAGCTGCACTGCAAAAACGGATCTAAAAATAAGTAAAATGTTCTTAAAGTTGGTGTATTTGTCCTTGATTTGAGCAGATAAATAAGATTATCTGCCGATGGAATGAGTATTTTAACCCCTAAAATAAGTCAACTACACTTATAAGATGATGGAGATGAATTGTTCCTGTTTTAAGTGCAAAAATCTTACTCCATTGGCAAATCATCTTATTTACCTGCTCAAATCAAGGACAGATACAATAATTTTAATTTTAACATTATACTTATTTTTAGGTCCGTTTTTGCAGTGTGTCTGGTCAGACTGCTGTATCTGAGCACATTAATGGAAGCTTGATTGGCAGGGCGAAACGGAAACTTAACGTATTTCTGAATAGAGCTACACGAGGGCCATTGTCTTAAAGCGAAACATTGTTTTACGCCAACATACAGGCGACGTGCTGATTTTCCTATTCCAGTCCTTATCCTTAGCCTCCCAATTGTTCTGTTTCTCCATCTTCACGCAGCAGCTTTCCCTGCTGCCCCTCATGGAGCCGTTGATTGGAGTGAACTTTGCCCATTTTGCTCCCTACGGCAGCGGCCAGCTCAACGGAGAAAACCTTTTGTCTGGTACTTTTGGTAGCGCCTCCCTGGATGGAGTCTCAGATTATTACTCCCAGTTGGCCTATAAGGTACTGTTCATTCATTACAGAAGAAGACGCTTAAATACAAGGCTTTCTGTTCAGTGCGTGCGTGTTGTAGCGTGCGGTGACTCTGCATCGGTTCTGAATCCTCAGCAGAATAACTTGAGCAATCCACCGACACCGCCGGCATCACTCCCTCCGACGCCGCCGCCCGTGAATCGACAGAAGATGATCAACGGTTTTGCTACGACTGAAGAGCTGGCCAGCAAAGCAGCAGCCATGGGTAAGCCTTTCTGAAGACTAAACACCTGCACCACCGTTAACCACCTCTATATATACACACACGGCATTACAAAAGTAATTACAACTATGGTCGTTGATGTATTACATGCTGGAGTAGTGCATAATTCTGATGGGGGAAGGAATCTTTTTTTTTTTTTTTTTTTTTACAAATAGAAATCTGGAAAAGGCTTTCCTTTTATACTTGGGAACCGTTCGGTGCCGTGTTTGTCCCTACCAACCTGCACGTTTAGAGAGAGAACATGTTGCACCTTCTTCTTTGTAGAAACTCGTTACCAAAGCGCAGTCAGATTGTGTGGCGAGTGTCCGAACATCCATTTGCAAGTCTTTCCACAGATTTTCAGCTGCATTTACGTCTGGACTTTCAACCATTCTAACTCATGAATATGCTTTAATCTCGACCTTCTGTGGCTGCGCGATATGGACCAAAAATAATATTGCGATGTTTTTAGGCTGAATGGCGATATGGGACATTGATCACAATAAGTAATTATAAAAAGGGTATCTCTGATTTAAAGCTTCATCCCAAATGTCTCACAGGCACATTTTTTTTAACAAACAGCTGTTGATAAATGGGAGAAACAGCTGAAGAATAACCTACTACCTATCTACACTATCCATACATCAGACTTGTTATCATTGTATCAACCCTACAGATCACTCGGGTCTTCTAGCTCAAATCTACTCTAGATACCCAGAACCAAACATGGAGAAGCAGCATTTAGTTCTTCTGCTCCACTAATCTGGAACAAACTCCCAGAAGACTGTAAAAGTGCTGAAACCCTGTTTCTTTAAATCAAGGTTAAAAAGCTATTTGTTTAGAGTTGCGTTTAAATGTTAATGTTGAAGTTTGGAGTCCATCTTCTCTCATATCTTAACCTACTGCTACTATTCCACTGAAATGTGCTTTCCTCTGTAATGTTTTTCTTTCCTATGTAATTTTTTTTTTGTGCAGCACTTTGACTGGTCTTGTTACTGAAAAGGGCTTTATAAATAAACATGACTCGCCTTACTGGAATATATATGTTTACACTGCAACAACTGAACTGAAAATAAGAAAAATGTACTTGGAATTAGTGCATTTTTTCTTGATTTGAGCAGGTAAATAAGATGATTTGCCAATAGAATAAGACTTTTGCCTTTAAAATAGGAATAACTTATCTCTATCAGCTTATTTCAAGTGCAGTATATCTAAACATCTTATTTTAGGGGTCAAAATACTCATTCCAGTGTCAGATAATCTTATTTACCTGCTCAAATCAACGACATAAACACTAATTTCAAGAAGTTTTTACTTATTTTTAGTTCTGTTTTTGCAGTGTAATTCTAATGCAACATACAAATTATATAGTCTCATCTTATATCTCTTTAAAAAAAATCTTGATTGCCCAGCACTAAATCCAATGTTTAGCGTCGCCCTGCTGAAGGTAAACCTCCTCTGGGTCAAAAATGGGTTTGCTGCCTGGCGCAGGTTTACTTTAGCTCTGCTAATCTTCCCATCAGCTCCGACCAGCTCCTCGTTCTGCTGAACAACAAGATCCTCATAGCCTGCTGCAGCACTGTGCTTCATACTGGATTTATTTATTTTGTTATTTGTTTGTACAGGTTCAGATGCAATGTTAGTTTTGGGCCTCTCGTGCCCTTTTCCATGTCGGCCAAAAAAAAATTTCAACTTTGCTCTCATCTGACCGGAGCTCCTTTTTCCACATATACCGTGTTCTCCTACGTAGCCTGTGAGAAACTGGGGGGGGGGAGAGTTATGTTGACCTCCTTTCATCAATGATCTTCTTTTTTGCAATTCTTCACAACAAATCTGATAAATAGAGAACAAAACTTAATAGTTTTTCAAATTTCCCCAGGAATTTCTTATCTAGCTGTCGGCCAACAGTGTCTCCGGTCTGCGCTGTGGGTCTCTACAGCTTCAGAGTTGCTATGGGCCTCCTGTCTGCTTCTCTGACTGAGGCTCTTTCTTTCTGCCATTTTTAGTGGACGGTGCCGTGAATATCAGGTTCAGTAGGTCTCGCTGGCATTTTCTCCACATCCCGATCCGTCTTCTGTTTCTTGGTCTTCCTGATGCTGCTTCTCTATTAAACCTCTGAGACCTTCTCAGAGCAGCTGGAGTCGTACGGCGATGAACGTAAACACCGGCAGACGCTATTTACTGATTAGGTGAAGGCAGTCATTTAGTGGTATCACAGTAAACGGGGTAAATGCATACGTTCAGATTATGTATTATGTTCCTTCCACTTTACATTTATGCACTGCTTCATGTTGTTTTTATCAGAAAAACACAAATAAGGTATGGACCCTTGAATGTCTCTCCAAAGCACTAATCATGTATTTTCCTCTTTTTTTTTGTCTCTCAAACATGAAGTTAAACCTTTAGAACATATATTTTAAAAATGCATCAAGTATTGCTGTCATATGGAAGTTATTTTCTCTTGAATTAGTTTCCAAAGGCCTGGTGCCGAAGCCCCTCCACGTCCCATTCAGAGCTGAGGAAGATCTGCTGGCCCGGGCCATCGCTCAAGGACCCAAAACTGTGGACGTCCCAGCGTCTCTTCCCACCCCTCCTCATAACAACCAGGAGGAGCTCAGGTAAAGGGTCAATGAAAGTACTGTTAGATGTGGATTATTTGCTTTAAGCTCTGGTTTTTGACTGCGACACTTCATTTTGCGATAACAGCAACAGAGGACAGGAGCCTTGCAAGGACCGAGACTCGCCCGACAGCTTCGTTCCCTCCTCGTCTCCCGAGAGCGTGGTCGGCATGGAGATCAGTCGCTACCCAGACCTGTCTCTGGTGAAGGAGGAGCCACCGTCCCCGTGCCTGTCTCCCGTGCTCCCCATGCTCCCTGCCCCTGATGGGAAAGGTGAACACCCACACGATGCCGCATAATTCAATCAGAGTCCATAATTAATTAGAATGTATGAGGTAGTTTGAACACGGGAGATTTAATGCCAGTTAATGCAGTTTGTTGCCTGTCTGAGAAAAAAATCAGGTTTCATTCATTGATTTTTTTCTCTTCTGTTGTTGTTTTTAAACTCTTCAGGGTCAGAGATCAAACTGCAGGACATCAAGACCGAGCCTTCCTCGATGTTCTTTGGCTCCCCCTTTGGCCCCATATCTAATGACTCCAAACAAGGACTGGTTTCTGTTGCCATCACGCTGAGACCAGCTGCAGCCGAGGTAAACTGGCTCCCACTAAAATAAATCGCAGACTAAGACACTTTTTCCCCACTTCCTCTGCTTTGTTACATGAGACCTAGTCATAATCTGTTTAGGAAATTATTACAAACTCATCGTTCATAAGCTGAGTGCCGGGATTTTTGGGGGTTTAGAGACTATAGGGATCAGATTGAAATGTTAGGGTTAGTGTGATGTTTCAAAACAAGTCATCTCCTTCTCAAAACATCACAAAGTAAGAATATTAACTTTAGCTCGTACGTGTGCGCTTCTCTCTCTTAGAACATCACGGGTGTAGTAGCGGCCATTTCAGACCTCCTGTGTGTGAAGATCCCCAGCAGCTATGAGGTCAGCAGCACCCCGGACAGGCCCCCGTTATCCATGGGTCCACGGATGGGTCCCCACGGCATGGAGCCGCGGCCTCCCATGTTCTTCCACGGACAAGGAGAGCACGGGGTTCTCCACGGCCGGCCCGGACAGATGATGCGGCCCGCCGGACCGCAGGGGATGATGCAGCAGCAGGCGCATCCTTTCCATTTCCATCCCAACAGCCCAGGTGAGGGAGTTAAACCGAATCAAGCTCGAGTCTCGCTGAGAGGGCTGTAATTGAAGCTTCATGGCTGATTTAGCTACACGTTACGAGGCTGTGTGAAGAAATGCCGCAGTTGCTCCTCTTTATGAAAGTTTTTCCTTTTTTACTCAAAGATAAACCAATTTGTTCTGTTTTTTTTTTCTAAGGGGGAGTTGTTGTACTGGGAGTAATTAAACAAGTTAGAACATTTTCGATTAAATATGCATCGCGTGAAATGCAGCCGTGACCGTGTTCATTTGTTCCGCTTTGTTTCTAGTCCTGTAGAGTTGTTCTTGTTTTTCTTCTTTTTTTTTTGTCAGACAGATTGATCATAAATGAGTCTTTCCTGCAAAAGAAAGTCAGAGCCAACGAGAAGTTGACATGAACTCGTCATTGGCTTGAATTTCATTTAAATTTTATTCCTTTGATGCATTTGAACCACTTTTGAATGGAATGATAAACTGTTTAGTGAATTTAAACGACAATAAAATGATTGACAAGTTTTAACTCGTGAACTTCTCTAAACCACAATGTCTGAGTTGTACATGCGGGCTCAGTTACGTACATACACCCCAACCTATGATTGTAAGTTCTTACCAATTTGGAGAGAAACTTCACACTGTCTCCTGCTTATCCCGCATCGGTCGCGGGGGCAACAGGTCCAGGACAGAAACCCAGACATCCTTCTCCCCAGTGACAGCTTCCAGTTCTGGGAGATCCTGAGGCGTTCCCAGGCCAGACGGGTTGTATAGTTCCTCCACTGAGTTCTGGGTCTTCCCTCACAGTGGGACGTGGTCAGAAAACCTCCAAAGAGAGGCACCCAGGGGGGGATCCTGATCAGATGCCCAAACCACTTCAACTGGCTCCTTTAAAAGCGGAGAAGCAGCGGCTCTACTTTAAACTCGCCACGGATAGCAGCGTTCCTCACCCTGCCTCTGAGGCTGAGCCCGGCCTCCCTCTGGAGGAAGCTCGTTTTGGCTGCTTGTGTCTGGGATCTCCATCCTTCACTCATGATCCAAACCACTTGCCCATAGATGAGGGTTGGAACGTAGATAGACTGGAAAATCAGGAGCTTCCCTTTCTGGCTCAGCTCTTTCTTAACCACAACCGACCAGAAAAATGTAAACATTACTGCGGATGAAGCCCCAATTTGTCAGTCCATCTCCCGCTCCATCCTATCGTCACATGTGAGCCAGACGGCAAGATGCTTAAACTCCTCCACTTGACCCCCGGCCCAGAAGGAGGCAATGCGCTTTTTTCGAGGATCAAGGCTCAAAGAGACTGACCCCAACTTTTTTGTTGCAATCAGAAGGGTCGATATGTTGTTAATATATGAACATTCGACATGTCAAATGTTCTTCCAGTCACTGAGGCAGAATAGGTCGATATTAATCTCCTGTGATCAGAAAACGCTTCTCCAGACAGCATTTGGCTTGTCCGTGTGCGCCGCTGTGAGTCGAGCTTAAAGATGATTCAATTCAATTTTATTTCTATAGCGCCAATTCATGAAACATGTCATCTCGAGGCACTTTACAAAGTCAAGTTCAATCATATTATACAGATTGGGTCAAAAATGTCCTATATAAGGGAACCAGTTGATTGCATCAAAGTCCCGACAAGCAGCATTCACTCCTGGAGAAGCGTAGAGCCACAGGGAGAGTCGTCTGCATTGTCCATGGCTTTGCTGCAATCCCTTATACTGAGCAAGCATGAAGCGACAGTGGAAAGAAAAACTCCCATTTAACGCGATAGAAGAACCTGCACATTTCTGAGTGCAGCTGTGTAAATATGTCTCCCTGGTAGAAAGGCTTTGAGTCGTCGGTATGACTTCAGTCCATTTCTTTTATCATTTACAACCCAATCGATCTACTTTCATCTGATGGTAACAAATAGACTCAGATGCTCAAGACTTGAACTTAATAAGGACTTTTAACATGACAATTATGCTAAATATTATTGTCGTGACATAGCCTGGTTCTGATTGGACTGGATTTAGCAGGCTGACATTAGGCTTATGGAACGGCTCCAACTAAAATCTGATTGAAAATGCAGCTGATTTAAATCACTGCTACCATACCAGAAAAGACTGCTCATGCCTATAAAACTGCACGGCTTCTCTGCAGCTCACTAAAGGATGTTCATCCAAACTTTAGTGGAGGGGTATGAATATATGAGCCTGTGTGTCCAGTTTTAACTCCGCGTGGATGAATTTGTTGTGGATTGTGGCTGGGCAATATATCGAGATTTTGAAAATAGCAAGATTTTTTTAAAGAGATGTAAAGTGAGACTATGTCGTTTGTATCGCGATGTTTGAATTATACTTTTATCTCGGGGGTGTTTTTCAGCCGTTTCTCATATTTATCTACATCTGTTTGTTAGATATTGTACCTGTGAGACAATTAGGAAAAAGCCTAAAAATATCAAGATATTTTTGGTCCATCCTGCCCATCCCTACTAACAATTAATTGCAACTTGTGCACCTGGTTTATTTGTAAAAATCATAAAAAAATGTTTTCTATCATCACTCTTCCCTAAAAACCAGCTCATAATGATGCTCCTGCCAGTGATGAGTGTACGTACTGTATACGGGACAAACTAATGCATATACATACTAACTCATACCATCTCACCTGCAGAGTAATATCGATGTCAGAATATAGTTCACTAAATTGATGTTTGCTGCCTCAGGTGCTGCTGTAGCTCGAGGAGCGGACCATAAGATCCCGGCCAGCCCTGGATGCAAACCCCACTGGTGCTGCCACTGCAAAGTGGTGGTTCTGGGAAACGGAGTGCAGAAAGCCATCAAGGATCTCCCTGCTCACATGAAGGTACCAAACAAACTGGGCAGAAAACTTTGGTTCTCATCTCGCATGAAATGTCAAAAATAAACCATCAGGCTTGTTCTGTGTTGTGGTAGGTAGCTTGACTTATGATGATGATGATGCATTTTTTAGCTGCTTTGCAAAAAAGATTTAACCATTTTTATAGGATTTTCTTCCTCCCTTTCTGAGTGATGACAAGTTTATTGAATATACACGCTTGCTTTTGCAACACAGCAGTGCCGTCTGGGTTAGTAATACATACTGCTGGCAATCCGACGCTTAATTGAGATCTCAGCTCTTGGTTAGGAAAAACATCCTTAAGAAGCTGCTTCGTATTGATTTATGAGTTGTTGTTGTTGTTTTTTTTATGGTTGAGTGGAGATGGTCCAAGGGCAGGTTTATTGACCACGTGCTTCGTTCAATATAACATATTACTGTAGCTTATTTTTCATAGTGAAGGCCACCATCGCTGCAGTAATACCGAACACGGGATCTTATATTACAAATCCTTCCTGCTGGAGTTAAATCAGCCTGTGAAGCATGTAGTTTCAGGCCTACGTCTTCTTAGATGATTCAAATTGCGTTTATTTTATAAATTATCCTCGCTTGGTCCTTTTTTTTTTTTTTTTACCTGGTATATGTTGAAATTAGGCACTTGAACGTCATGTTTCTTTCTATTAGGAATACGAAGGCCGTCTGAGATCAGACGAAAACCTGGTCTTCTGTAGTCAAAGCTGTTTCCTTCTCTACTGTTCCTCGTCGCCTCAGTCCAGACCTCCCACGGAAACAAAGGTTTGTACCCGTCTAACCCATACGGTTAAAAACCTACATGGTCACAATGCCAAACTGTTGACTACATTTGCTCTAACACTTTCAGGAGTCCATGTCTTTTCTCCCCGGCTCTGAGCAAAGCGAGGGCTTTTGCAAAACTCAGCATCAGTACAGCAACAACATGTCCTCGCTGGACGTTCACTGCCTTGCCCAGCTTCAGCCCAAGCAGTCTCCCCCGTCCACTCCTCCCATCCCCTTCCCTACAGCCGGAGAAACACCCAAGACTGAGTCTAAATCCGAAGCCCTCAAAGTGACAGTGAAGCTTAAGGCCCGGCCACGGTCCCATGACGGCTGGCACCAGGGGAAGAGGCAGAAGGGACTCCGCTGGAGAAAGTGGTCCGTCCAGGTGGTCCTGCCACAGAGAATGAATTCGCAGCTGCCAGAGGAAGATAAGATCGACGAGCTGCTGAAGAAACTCGGAGCGTCCCTGCGCCCTCCGTCTCTGCTCAAAGATAAGCGACGGTGCTGTTTCTGCCACCAGTTCGGAGACGGGATCACCGACGGGCCGGCCCGGCTGCTGAACCTGGACCTCGACGTCTGGGTCCACCTGAACTGTGCGCTCTGGTCAACCGAGGTGTATGAGACGCAGGCGGGCGCCCTCATCAACGTGGAGCTGGCTCTGCGGCGCGGTCAGACGATACGCTGCGCCTACTGCCAGCAGACCGGGGCCACCAGCGGCTGCCACCGCCTGCGCTGCACCAACGTCTACCATTTCACCTGTGCTCTCCAGGCCCAGTGCACTTTCTTCAAAGACAAGACCATGCTGTGTCACGCCCACAGGCCCCGGGGGGCGGCGGGGCACGCCTTGGAGCACGAGCTGCGCTGCTTCGCCGTGTTCCGGCGCGTCTACGTCCAGAGAGACGAGGTGCGTCAGATTGCCACGGCCGTGCAGCAGCCCGAGCTGGGCTACACGTTTCGGGTAGGAAGCCTGGTGTTGCACGCGATAGGGCAACTCACCCCGCTACAGATGTCCGCCTTCCATTCACCCACCACCATCTTCCCCGTCGGCTACGAGGCCTGTCGCATTTACTGGAGCATGCGCCACGGCAATCGCCGGTGCCGCTACGTCTGTTCGGTGGAAGACAACGACGGGCTTCCAGAGTTTATGATCAGAGTCGTTGAACAAGGCTACCAAGACTTGATCCTGACTGACACCTCTCCTAAAGGTGAGCAAAGGATACTTTTTTGGGCCATTTTCTGAGTTTAGCTTGTTCCTAAGCAGCTTGTGCTTGTGTGTCTTTTACGTTAGGAGTTTGGGAAAAAGTGCTCGGTCCAGTTGCTGAGAAAAGAGCTGAGTCAGGCACTCTGAGACTCTTTCCTGTGTATCTGAAAGGAGAGGATCTCTTTGGACTCACAGTCCCCGCAGTCACCAGAATCACTGAATCGGTTCGTCACGAAATCTGGGTCGCTGTTGCTTTAAGAGTTTATAATGTTGCCAGGTGTGTAAACTATGTTCCTCTTCCTTGCACGGCTCTGCTCCAGCTCCCAGGAGTGGAGGCGTGTGGCAGGTACTCGTTCCGTTACGGACGCAACCCTCTTGTGGAATTACCTCTCATGTTCAATCCAGCCGGGTGTGCACGCGCAGAGGCAAAAACAAGCTCCTCCCACACTTCGCTGGTGATACGGTAAATGAACTGAAATCGGCTTCTTTATACTATGTAAACCAGAGGAAATGAAAGTGAATTTGTTGAACGTTGAGTCTTTGAGTCCCATTCAGACCGGTGCATATGCAATGAGACCAAAGGTGTAAATTCAGTGTGGGATACATTATACTTTTGCTGCAAAGTCGCCACTTAAAAAAACAAAAACCCGCCACTCTTGTGGCAGAGGTTTCTATCTTAATGGGTCTTTAATCTGGTTAAATAAAGGTTTAAAAAAGTGGTCACATAATAATTTAACCAAATTGATCAGAAAGTAGGACATGATCTCAGTTTTAAGCATCCAGCATGCTGAGGTTTGTAGTTTTGGCACCACATTACCTGATAACCAGATACCATAACTTGGAAGTGGGTGATGTTATTATTGGGTCATTATTGGATTATTTGCAGGGCCAAATGCATAGTAAGCATTGTTTCACAACGAGAACGTGTCTTTTCACGTCGTTGAAACAAAAGGAAGATGTGAAATAACACGGCAGGAAATTGTATTTCGTACAAAAATGCAGGGAGAATCATGTAAGGTAAGTGGGCTGCTTACCTTACATGATTCACAAACTGGTTGGGTACTTTTGAACCTCTTAATCTAACTGGTGTACTGAAGTAGCCAGCTTAATAATTTTCTTATTATTTTGGATCAGTATTTGTGTTTATGGGCCTACTTTTCATTGTTACTTTTATAATTATTGCGATAAATGCCACAAAATATATGGATGAAATTTTCAGTCCACATTGGACATTACTATTGGCTGCTATGCTAACAGCATTAGCACTGTGTATGTTAGCATTAGCACTATGTATGTTAGCATTAGCATTGTGTATGTTAGAATTAGCATTGTGTATGTAAGCACAGACATATATACGTAGACGCGTCATAGGGCGCAGATTTGCACGTCAACGTCACCGCCATATTGTATGTGGCAGAAAAAAGTTGGGTTCTGTTATTTTGAACGTGGATCAGAGAAGATGCCTCATTCCTGTGCTGCAATAAACACACACACACACACACACACACACACACACACACACACACACACACACACACACACACACTCACACACACACACACACATATATATATATATATATATTTTTTTTTTTTTGTGTGTGTGTGTATGTGTTATGAATATAAGGATCAATTTGTTAAATCTAAACATTGTGTTCTTCATTATTTCATAAAACCGTGTCACATGTGAACTTTTTGGAACAGACTTTTTGGGGGAGTATTAAAGAGGTAAAATTAATAATATGAGAAAAAAAAGTCCTAGGTCAATAAAGTAAAAATAAACAAACAAACAAACACAAAAGTGATAATGTTATGATAAAAACATCATATTATGAGAATTAAGGGGGAACATTTCCAGAATAATCACAGTTTGCAGAATTATTTCACTCCTGGAGTAATAGGGCCAGGTTAGATTATTTTAAATATGTTTATTCTTTAGGAGAATAAATTCAGGAGAATGAAGCTAAAGGGTACGAAAATAAACTTGTAATATTACAAAAAAATACTACGAATACAAAGTATATTCAGAGATTAAAGTCCCTCTGATACTGTTTAAGTGACTGAGTAACTGCAGATTTGCCACATTTAAGATGGCGGACGCTCTGACGCATCGCAGCATAGGCAGAACCCGCCCAATGACGCGTCTACTCTTATATTATGTCTATGTATGTAAGCATTAGCACTGTGTAAGTTAGCATTAGCACTGTGTATGTTAGCATTAGCATTGCGTATGTAAGCATTAGCACTGTGTAAGTTAGCATTAGCACTGTGTATGTTAGCATTAGCACTGTGTATGTTAGCATTAGCACTGTGTATGTTAGCATTAGCATTGTGTATGTAAGCATTAGCACTTTGTATGTTAGAATTAGCGCTGTGTATACGCTAGCATTAGCAGCTGAAATGCTAACATTGTTAGTCTGTCTCTGGCTGAATAGTTTAAAAGTAATTTGGTTGAAATAGAAATAACTGAATGTTAAACCTATGAAAATACCAAATAATAAAGAACAGAAACAGAATCACAACAGTGTGAATGCTCACGGCAAAAATCAGAGCACTGCAGTTGACATGTCCCCTTTTTTTGCCGCGTTGCTTCGACATGCAGGCCTCAACCACAGGCTGTGTCCAGCAGCAGTGCCAGGTCTAATCAAAACGTGGCGCAAGGTGAAGGAGGGGTTCCCCATAGCAAGACCCCCGTTGTGCACCCCAGGTCCTCCCAGTACCGCTGGATGAAGAGCGAGTGGAGAAGCAACGTCTATTTGGCTCGCTCCCGCATTCAGGTGAGTCGACTGCAGTTGATTTAAACATTTAAGCTGTTGCTCTTACAGGGCTTCTGTGGGGTCTAAAAGTTTCCAGGGTTCCTAGACAGTCTTGATTTGCTTATAGCACTATCCAGATCTGGATGAGTGAAGAAAAAAGATGGAGGATGGTAAAATGTTTGAATTTACAGGCTCTTAGTCCTCATTCTGGTATTAAAATGGTAACATGAAGCGCCTCTTACAGTGATTTTTTTTCAAAGTTATTTTCAAATATCAAACAAGTAAGACAACCCACAGACAATTTTAAACAGGACTATTACACAACTTTTTTGCAATCTTGATCTTCTTGGATGAAGGAAGGGATGTGACCTGTGTGTCACTTTAAAAACTTGGTCTGGTTTGGTTTTCAATGTAAAACTCTTTTTTCTTTTACTTTTAAAACCAGGATAAAACTGTAAAACATTTACAAACTGTGCTTTAAAGAATCTGTATTTAGAGAAGGATAATGCAGTCCAGATTTGACACATCAAAAGTGTAAAATGTTTTAATTTGGACCCAATTTAACTGGCAAACATAAATGATCCAGCGCCTTTTAACAAACTGATGTGGATCGGAAACCACCACAGCGTTGTCTTGTCTTTTATAAAAATGTGCAGTATATTAAAAAAATACTGAAATTAAGACTTTAAATTGAAATTGAAATACTTTTGAAATTTGTCTCTTGATAAGTTTGAAAGCTAAAAATACAAAGCATAAAGGAATCCTGAATTTAGTGATCTCACTATTAAGCTGTAAAATGTACTATACTATAATATAATACTTCAAAGGTTTCTAGAAGTGGTTTTTAAATTACATTAAGTTGCACCTAAATGTAATGTTTTCAGTCATCTAATACTTTGTCAATATTTTATTAGTCAATTACAATAAAGGTTTTACATAATTCCCTACTAGCTCTTAAAATGTGGTCTGGCTTGAAAACAGGAATTTCTTTACTTGACTAAAAGTTTTGATGCTACCTGCAAACCTGTACGCAGGTTAACCTTGGTACGATGGCACTGCTGTCAGATGCCAGAGTCTGGAAACATCATGCTAGGTTGACATAGTTACACGTAACCTACTCTAGGCATAAAGTAACTGAAATCTAATTTATAAGACTTGTTTTTTGTACTATAATAAAATTATATTTGCTCAAAGAAACTTAAAATTTAATCGACTGTCATTACAAATTGAAACAAAATTGTGTTGGTTCCCAGACCAAGAAACAAAATGAGCAAAAGACAAAATAATTAATAAAAAAAGAGAGTTTTAAATGAAACAATAAAATGTGAATATGAATAAGCCACTAAGAGTAATTAACCAGGTGGCATCTATGTGACTCGGACGGTTATAAAATAAGCTGAAAAGTGAACGACAGAGAAAGCCATAAACTGTTATTGGGGCAGTGGGTAGAATACACGTCTTGCAATCGTAGGGTTGTGGGTTGAATTCCAGCTTCCTCCATCACATGTCAATGTGCCCCTGGGCAAGGCACTTAACCCCCAGCTGCCCACTGATCTGCATATTGGTTTACCAATGTGTCCACCTTAGTGAGTGCAACTGGTTGAATGCACCTTTAGTCTAATGCACTTTGAGTGAACATTGTGACTAGAAAAAGCACTAAATAAATTCAGGCCATTTATCATTTAATAAACAGTAACAAAAAACGTGTAAAATAGGCAATGTAATCTGTGCATGAATAAATAAATGGAGTATTTCGAGAAAAATGTAAGTAATTACCGATAACAATGGATAGAGAGGAATTGCACATATCCCAATGTAACCAGTTCAGTTATAGTGGTATGTGGGTGGTATGTAGTAGAGCTGATGGGTGTAAACTCTGTTTTAGGTTGAGTCCTCTGATTCAAATCAATCAAATGTTTGTAAAATGATATGTCTACGCAGGGCCTGGGGCTGTTTGCTGCCAGAGACATCGAAAAGCAAACCATGGTGATTGAGTACAATGGAACGGTCCTCCGAAATGAGGTGGCCATCAGGAAGGCAAAGGTTTACAGATCTCAGGTAAAAAATAAAATAAAATAAAAAAAACACAGCATAATTAAGCTTTTTTTTTTCTCTCGGTGTTTAATTGAACCTAACAGTTTATTTTTCTCCTGCAGAACCGAGCAGTGTTCATGTTCCGCATCGACAGCGAACATGTTGTGGATGCCACTCAAAGTGGAGGGCTTGCAAGGTCCGACATTCATCAAATGTATATCAGTGTGTCGAACTGTAAATCAAAAAAAAACCTGTCACTTTTAGACCTATGTTTTGCTTCATTCAAACAAAGTCAGGAAGATTCACTAACTAAATTGGAAATATTTAAACAAAGTGTGTGGACTCCCGATTTCAGTTGCCTATGGAGGCAGAGAGAGGCTGAGCGTGTTCTTTTAAGCCGTAATTGTAGGAATTTAAACAGGTGGCGCACAACTATCTCACGGTGGTTATGAACCAAGATGCAATTAGAAACAGCTCCAAGCCTCCAGGTATATTAACAGATTTTAAATTTGAAACAAACGAGGCTTGCTGCTGCTGCCTGTGCGTGTAATTACTGCCTTCTTTGAGGTTATGTAATCCCTGGAAGAAAATACAATTAATCACCTCATTGCTTGCAGAGGTTGTAATATTGGTCTCTGCTCTGCTCCAGCGGCTAGTGGAAAGGATCAGGGTTAAGCTTTGGTCCCAGGAACTCACATTGGCAACATGCAGCATGTTTATCCGACCAGTTGTGACATTATTAGACAGTTTCTAGATGGTTCTCTACTTCCTTAAGAAAGCATATGTTGGAATAGTTGCCATTGAGTAGCGTCTAGACTCTGATTTGTCTCATAAGTGTAACATCAAACTTTGTCTGAGGTTAATGCATCTTTAAATGCATCTGTCTTGGCGCACATATACTCCTGAAAGTGGTGCACTCTTCTTAGCTCCGACATAAACTAGCGCTCCTGCAGCCAGACACTAAAAACAGGCTGTTTGTAATCCGCTCTATAGAAAAAGATAAACCTCTCTGTTAAAGTTAAGATAAAACAAACTATTTCAGGTCTGAACTATGGATGAAAAGGGGAAAAAACTATTTGTGGACTTTATTCCGTATTCCACTGGCTAAATGTTGTCCTTCCTTTCTTTCTTTACTTTCTTTCTTGTGTGCTTCCCTTTCTCCCTTCCTTGTCATTCTCTCCCTTTGGTGTGTCCTTACCTTACTTCCTCCATCATTTCCTTCCTTTCCCACCTCCCTCCTTTCCTTTCTTTCTCGTGTCGTCCATTCCTTTCCGTCCTTCCCTTCTTTCTTGTCCCTTCCTTTTTCTTGTCCTTCCCTTTCTTTCTTGCTTGTGTCCTTCCCTTTCTCCCTTCCTTGTCATTCCCTTTGTCCATTCGTTGTTATTCCCTTGCTTCCTTCCTATGTCCTTACCTTACTTCCTCCATCATTTCCTTCCTTCCTGTCTCCCTCCTTTCCTCTTTCACTTTTCTTTCTTTCTTGCTTGTGTCCTTCCCTTCCTCCCTTCATGGTCATTCCCTTCATACCTGTCCTGTGTCCTTACCTCCCTTCTTCCATCATTTCCTTCCTTCTTTCCTCCCTCCTTCCTTTTCTTTCCTGTGTTGTTTCCTCCTTTCCATCCTTCCTATCTTTCGTGTCCCTTCCTTTTTTGTGTCACTTCCTTTTTTTTTGTCCTTTCCTTCCTTCCATCTCAATCCCTTACATCCTTATTTTCTTGTGTCCTTCCCTCTTTTCCTTCCTTCCCTCCGTTCCTCCAACCTTTCCTTCCTCCTTCCCTCCCTCCTTTATTTTTATTTTTGTCCTTCTAGCTTTGTGTCTCCCATATATTTGTAGTTTTTATTTGATATTTGAAAAACTAAAGTAATGAACTTGGAGCTTGAAAGGTTGAGTCTAGAAAAGTGTGGAATTTTTACATTAAAAAAATGTTTAGGAACCCTGTGTGACATAAATACTGTATATGTATTTTCTGTTGTTCTTCTTCTACAGATACATCAACCATTCATGTGCCCCTAACTGTGTCGCTGAGGTGGTTACATTTGAGCGAGGCTACAAAATCATCATCAGCTGCATTCGCAGAGTGGAAAAAGGAGAAGAGGTGGGTATCTTTTGAAGGACTTCAGAAACTGTTATACATAAATATGGGTGTAAAACGTCCCTCCCTTGTTTTTTTTGTTTTGTTGTCTTTTTTTTCCAGCTGTGTTTTGACTACCAGTTCGACGCCATCGAAGGCCAGCACAAGATTGCTTGCCATTGCCGAGCTCCTGAGTGCAGGAAGTGGATTAACTGAGCTAAACATCGAAACCATTCCTTGCTTGAGCGAGTGAGTGTCATAATCTCTGCACAGAGGGGGAAGAAGAAAAAAAAAAAAAACGAAGCCACACTGAAGTCGTTTTAACAAAAGAAAATCACCAGAAGGGTTGAAGAGGGTTAGATCATCATGGATCACAGGGGGTAGAAGAAGAAGAAGAAGAAAAAAGCGTCTGGAGGAGGAGAAATCCAACACGGTAGCAGGATGTGACTTGTGCCATATGTAAAAGAGGCTTTTGTCGTACACAAGGCCTCCATCTGTCTGTATGTATCTGCTCGTTTATTTGTGGTGTACATGGGGGTGCAGAAATCCACCAGCGAATGAGAAAGCACTGTGCAGGGTGCGGCCTTACTGCTAACTAAGGGCAGGCCCTTTTGTTATATAATAATGTATGCCGTTAGACTAAATGTAGACATCACTGAATGAGGAATGTACAGCAATGAAATACCGTGAAGGGAATATTAACTTGCACTAAAAAAACAAAAAAGAAACAAAAGAAACAAAAAAAAAACATTACACACAGAAAAACGTTTAAATACTTGATTCCATGAGTCAGTTGTATCATAGGTCTCCGTCATGTGATTTGTGTGGATTTTTGAGAGGTTTTGTATTTATTACTGAGTGAGTGAATTTTATTCTCAAAATGACGAGCTTGAGTTAAAGAAGGCTTATTGTTTTTGGAAGATTGAAGAAGACATGCTGTTACCTTTTTTGTACAAATGTATATAAAGAAAACTATAGGAATAACCGACCAAATACTACCTTAACCTTTCTTGATGTTTGGGTGTTTTTAAAAAAACTTTTGTTTTTTTTTTGTTTTTTGTTTTGTTTTATTTGTCATTGAAATTTATTTAAGATGGACGTTATTTCGGTTTGAGAGTATATATTATGATTATGCTGTACAGAATTTGTAAAATAACCACAATAATTCACAAAGTATTTTTGTTGTATTAAAAGTAAGGTATTGTAGCGTAGTGTTTTTGTGACTTACACATGCTTTGACCACTCAAAAAGAAATATTTTTGTTGACTAACGAGTTATCAGTTACAGAATCAAAAAAAAGAAAAAAAAAAGGACTCTTCAGAGAGGAAGATCGTTGTGATCTGTCTGCTGTTAATCAGGTCTGATTTTAAAGAACTGTGAATTAGGAGTTAAATGCCCCCCCACCCCCCTCCCGAAACAGCTTTTTTTTTTTTTTTTTTTTTTTTAACTTTGTATCTTAGACAAGAGCAGCAAAGTGCTTTTATTTTACTTCTTTGGGGGGGAGGGTCGGGGGGGGGAAGGTGCAAACATCTGTTTTAACGTAGATGAACCAGTGTGCGACAGAGAGAATTGTATGTGGAACCGGGGGTTGTTCTACCTTTTCTTGGACAGAAACGACGTTCTGCTTAATCAAAAATATTTCTTATACTGACACTTCACAAAGTCACATGCTTAGAAACAGACGAGTTTTTTGCGTGCACAATTTCAAGTCGACTGTAAAAATTTTGCAGACAGTCTTAGAACTTGTAATGTATATGGCATGTATTTTTTTATCTTTCTCAAAACTCAATTGTATATATTTTCTCAATGAATGGTTGTAACAAAATTGTTTCTTGGATATTTTTCTTCTCTTGTATATTACATTATCCTGCCAGTGTGTTTGTGCTACATTTTCTTGGTCGTGTAAAGTAGTCGAGATCTTTTTTTTTTTTTGTTCCCCCCCGCCCCCCACCCTCCTCCTTTTTTTTGTTGTTTATTTTTGAAAATGCCTTTTGAAGTGTACAGAGTATGAGGTTTGGATTTTGTGGAATTGAATTTAGAAACATTTACAAAAATAAACTATTTTACATGTTACACACTGCGTATCTGTTCTTAGGGGTTGTTTTAAAAACCTCTCCCATTTCTCTTGTTTCATAAATCATAAGTGAATCCTCAGTTATTTCCATCCGCCATTAGAATTAAAATAATTTGAAATTATTTTCTTAGAGGATATGTTCGTTTCTTTGGGCTTTTCTCAATCAGGGGTCTCCTCAGCGAGTTATCCGTCTCCATCTGACCCTATCTTCTCCATCTTCTTCATTTCCTCTTTCTCTTTATCCATAAATCTCTCTGGTCTTCCTGTAGGCCTCCTGCCTGGTAGTTCCAGCCTCAGCATCCTTCTACCGATGTACTCCACACGTCCAAATCATCTCAGTCTAGCCTCTGGCTTCATCTCCAAAACACAAGCTGTCCCTCTGATGTACTCCTTCCTGATTCTCTCCATCCTATTCGCTCCCAAAGAGAACCTCAACATCCTCATCTCTGCTACCTCCAGCTCTGCCTCCTGTCTCTTCCCCAGGGCTGCTGTCTCTTAAGCCAGACGGCGTCGCTGGTCTCGCCTCCCCGTCTTCTACACCTTTCATTCTCGCTGATGCTCTATTATCACACAACACACCTGACACCTTTCTCCACCTGCTTGGACACGTTTCTTCAACACCTTTCACTCCGTGTTCAAAAAATGTCACCAAGACGGGGGCATTGTTCAAAGGGTTTTAAGGATGATTTGCACAGACATGGACGGAGCGACCTAAACGTAGCACGAACGCAGCGGCTCGGCTTCTTACAGGAACCAGGAAGCGTGACCATATAAGGCCCATACTGGCCTCTTTACATTGGCTGCCTGTTTTTTATCGAATAGATTTTAAGATTCTCTTATTAACTTATAAAGCTTTAAATGGATTAGCTCCCCCTTATCTTCTGGAACTTTTAAAATTTCAGCCCGTGTCCAGAACCCTACGTTCTAATAATCAGCTTTTACTAACAGTTCCTCGGACCAGACTTAAGAGGAAAGGAGATCGGGCTTTTTCTGCTGTTGCTCCTTCTCTATGGAACAATCTACCTTTCCAAATTAGATCTGCCCACAGCCTGGATCATTTTAAATTGCTTCTTAAAACTTATTTTTATTCTTTAGCATTTAATTAAAGTAGTGTTTGATACTTTGTTTTATTCATTTCTGTTGTTGTCACTCTTGTACAGCACTTTGGTGCAGTTCCTGTTTTAAAGTGCTATATAAATAAATTTGACATTGACATTGACGAAACCTTAATTTTCTTCAGGGTTCCTGCGGATCCTTAAAAAGTCTTAAAAGGCATTGAATTCTGTAATATAAAACTAAGGCCTTAAATGGCATTAAAATGTCTTAAATCAATCTTTCTTAGGTCTTAAAATTGTTACCAGGTCATAAATAGGATTTTATTTTTGTAATACTTACCAAACAGTAAAATAATTGACACAATTATATTTTTTTTAAATTTACCGAACGGCTCAATGTAACCATTATTGGTTCCGTCCCGATAGCGGAACCAATAAAAACTGTTGCGGCCGGACCATAGCTGTGAAAAACAGTTGGCACTGATTTATAGTTTATTTTAGTAGGGAACAAAACAAAGTTTGTGAATTCAGTTCAGTAGTTGTTCAAAAAATATCTGTAAATTGTGTGTTTTTTAGCTTTCTTCCTATATGGAATGTTTTTCAAAATCTTTAACATGTTTACTGAGCCAGAAAGTAATGGTTTATGTTAAAATAAACATTTGGGTGAAGTTGTCGCAACCAGGTTTATCTTGTTTATCGTGAAGTTGGTCTTAACTTTTTATTTCAAGTGGCATTAAAAAGTCTTGAATTTACCTTGCCTTATGCTGTAGGAACCCTGTTCTTAGAGATCCAAATAAAACGGTGACCGACTTCAAAAGACCCGCAGCAGGACTTGGCTGCGGCAGCCTCTGAGGTTTCGGACTAAACAGTAAAAGGTCGATATTAACCACTGAAGGGCTCCATGCCTGAACTCCAGCAAATGCACTATTGCTGATCCGAAAGCACGAGAAAATTCAGCTTCAATTTGCTCACAGCTATATAAGCAAGTCAGGTTTTAGGAATCCGTTCTGTGGAGCCACGATTCAATACTGAAACTTTTTGGGTCAATGGGTCAGTAGGAGGAAGAATAAAGAACTGAAATGAACCCACTGCCTACAGTAAAGCATGTTTGGTGGTCAGTGATCCTCTGGGACTGGAAACCTGCAGCAGGGAAAGGCAAGACCGAGTCAAGTATCAGCAAATCTCATGCCATCAGTGAGAAAGCTGAGACTTCAACCAGGACAATGACCTCCAAGCATAAAGGTTCAGCAAGGCTTAGTTTCTAAAGTTCTGGAACAAAAATAATGTGTTGGCCTTGCTAAAAGTCTATTCTTTGTTGGGATTTTAAAAAGGTGCTTGCAGCACAATAACCTCAGATTATTAGGAAGACAATACAGTTGAGTCCACACATTTATGGGCCTGAAAGTAAATGTTTGCATCTACTTATAGCAAAATTACTCATTTTCAGACTTCTTTTAGGTACCTGTAGACAGTTTTAACTTTTTATGGTTAAATGAATGGCCATGAACAACGGTGCAAGCAGACAAGATTTTATTGTGACATTCAACCACGAGCTTGCAAACATCTCTAATATTTTCCCTTTTATTAAAAAATTTCAATTCACAATAGATTTACATATCTAAACAAGCATTTATTTAAACACTGGCTTTCGGTTTTCAGGGTAATATATAATAGAAGTAGAATATTATTTTATTTGTTGCTCTTTTGGGGAATTTTCAGCAGCAAAGTGAGAGAGTTCAAACGCTGTGTGATTATGGAGCAGGTTTGGCTAACTTTGGAAGAAAATGGCAGAATAAAAAGGGATTTTGAGATAAATATCCCTTGTACCATCCGTCCATCCATTTATAAACGTGTCAGTTATCTATGTATACATCTATTACTTGCTGTTTGCATATTGATTTTTTTTGTGTTTATAAAAAAATAACTCCTTAGAGAGGGAAAACTTAAGGTTTTGACACAAAAAATCTGCTGGAACCGTGAAGCACAACAGATACATTAAAAAAGTATAATAACAAAAACCAACTACATTAAACAAAGGAACAGACACACAGTACAGTTACACAGTAAAATAAAAAATCTAAATCTGAAGTTGGTTTATTTTTTACATACAGGGAATTTGACGCCATGCTGTTGTGGTGCAGAACATGAAATAAGTTATGATGTGAAAATGTAAGGTGAATAAATAAAACAAAGTCAAGTCATAAATAAGGTTGTGACAATATAGACCAGGTAAACGTAAAATAAACAATTTAGAACTTACAGCAAGTAAGTCTTTGTAGATTTAAACATTATTGCAATGAGCAGTGAAAATTAATTTTGCCTGTGTAAACGGAGCTCTTCATATTGAATGTTTTTGAATATCTGAGCCATGCTGACACCTGTTGGCGGAGAAAGACATTAGACCCGGGTGGTGTTGTGTCAAAATTGGTTTCCGTCGCACCATTATTCTCCCCCCTCCTGGCAGCGTGCCCTCGGTTTTTGCCTCATTACAAACAGCTTATGATTTACATAAATAAATCTATTTTTAAAAAGGCGCTTAAAAGGGACACATGTATCCGGCTACTTTACCTGTCTGGAGAAAATGTGTTTAACTGTAATAAATAAAGAAATAAATGAAAGGGTCTATTTTGATTCACATATTGGTGTCTGGAGGTAAAAAGCTCCCAGAACAGGATTTCTCTCTGAGCTTTGAGGGGACACGGAGGCAGGAGGCCGCACGCGCTCTTTGCTCAGACCCGGAAGCGCAGCGCGGAGCCCGTTTCCTGCGGGTGACAGATTTCAGCGCAACACCTGTAAACAATGTGGCGTATGAGGAGCGCCCTGCCTCCTCCTCCTCCTCCTCTCCGAGCGAGCCCACTTCCTGGTGGCCGAAGCGCCGCTCCTCGCCTGCTCTCTGCTGCTGCTGTCGTAGTAAAGAGTTAAGAGAGGAGGGCCAGCTGGAGTCAAGGTAGGCACGGCTGGCTGCGGCTCTGCTGGCGAAAACAACCACTCGCTTACTTTGCGAGTTTATCGCAGATTTTTTTTTTTTTGGTGGTGGTGGTTTTTTTTTTTTTTGCTCTTTTAAAAACAACAAAGGAGGAAGAGGGGAAAAAAACCCCAACAAAAAACAAAATGGGAAGCACGTTGATGGAGTCTAGCAAGGGGAGCTCCAAGAAAATGCCAAAAAAGAAGAGAGGTCTGCGGATCAACATGCCAGTACGTCGGTGAAGTATCAACCGGTTTGCTTTCTGTCGCTGATTTTTATAATAAATTTACCCTCCAGTGACCTATTTTGAGGAACTTTTTAGTTTTGCATTCCGCCTCTCGAGTATCAAGTTCATCAGCCTGTTTGTTATTATCACTAAATACTGTCTTCCTAGTCTGTGTTAAATGTGGACGGAGTTTCTGCAGAAACGACGCCATTGCTTGAAATGTATTTCATAAAAACATCTTTTTTTTTTTTTTTACTTTTTTTTTTTTTTTTTTAGTGAACAATAAGTATTATTGTTGTGATGTCACTACAGGCAGGCAACTCCCATGGCGGAGCTCCGGTTGTTTACATGTGCACTAAAACGCAGGTTGTTTGTCCAATGTTTCTGCTTTGTCCTTTAAACAGGCATGTGGAATTTTCCAGGACGTAATGAGAAAAGAAAAAAAAACTCCCTACATGTTTTGGTGTTTTTTTTTGTTTTGTTTTTTGCTTTTGCTCTCATCAGAAACCGGTGAAAAGGAAATTAAAAGTGGTTAAATGAGTTTTCTTTTTAAAATGCATTATAGTAAATTTATATGCCTTGTTTTAGTCTTTGTGATGGGAAACCAGATGAGTGGAAAACAAATTTTTTGTCTTTTTTTTTATGTCAGGTCATAAAAAGACATGCAAACAAAATCAAAGTAAGAGGAAAACAATTGGCCAAGTTCTACATATCGTACGACAGGCAGATAACTCTGTCATTTTGTTGTTGTTGCATGTGAGCTTATTGTTAAAAACGCTCCTTCCTACCATATATGGGCAGTGATGTCATCCAAGTGTTCAGGCCAGGGTATCAGAAAATGTTGCTCTATAAATGAACATTTTCTTTTTTATTTCTTGTCATTTGCTTTAAATGGTTCTTATTTTAATTTAATCGATCCCAAAATCAAACGGCCACTTTTCTTTTGGTTAGGCTTGATGAAATACTAAAAGAAGGACATCAAAACATTCTTAATTTGCAGTTTTATACTACAGCTCCAGTTTTGAGCTTATACAGCATGACTAATGAGAAGCACCAATCCAGATTCCAACAAAAATATTTAAGTCGCTGCATTATACCTGCAGACTTTGTTTTTATTAGCCGGGATCGATACACGGCTATTCCTTATCAGCTTTTACATTCGCATATCACGGATTGTGTGGATAAGCAGGTGATACTGTCCAAAAGTGTTTTTCTGGACTTGCGGCTGTAGGGATTTGAAGGGGGAAAACCTCCGGATCTGAAGTAACGTTATGAATGTGACACTTAAGCGTGACATATAGGAGCCACACAGTGCCGTGTGAACTTTTTCTCCCCTCGAGTTGGATAAGGAGTAAAAGAAAACAACTTGTAATTGTCAGCCAGTTATCACTTTGGAGCAAAGGTGCTTCTTTGTTGTGCCCTCGGTATGTAGGCAAGACGCGTTCTTAATGTTTTGCATTCATTTTTGCAAAGGTTTCAGCAGCGATTGCAAACGCTCACTGCCCCCGAGTCCACGTCTAGCCTGCTGAAAAAAACAGTCGGTGGTGCCAATGTGCACGTCGTGTTACCTGCTCGAACATGCACTTTATTTACTCTGCTGTGTTTTCAGGTAGCTGACACACAAATCTCTACTATGTGCAGGACTTTGGCGACGTTACTGCCCCCAAACTGGAGACCAGTGGCTCAACCAAAAGTGGCACTCAGACGGTATCTTCAATCATTTCTTCTGACATACTCTGTAAATGGCTTTCCAACTGTTTGTTTGCTCAAGCTTGCCCTTTTCATGCACGCCCCTCCCCCCTCTCCCCTCTCCCCTGTCCCACCTCCGGCTGATTTATGGCTTCTGTTTTGATGCGTTTCTTGGGCTTCGGATAACTTAACGTGGATTTGAAAGAAGACAAAATTGAGCTAGACTGTCTTCTTTTTCTGCCAACTCACTTTGTCCCGCACTAAGCATCGCGCCCACAGTGTCCAGGCAGAGCTTGAGTGCGTACAGCGCATTGATTTTTATGTGGTTGGTAAAAGAAAGCAGCCCCATCCCTACTGCCTGCTCCTATTCATTATGAATAATCATCCGCTGTAGCCGAATATGAATATTCCAGCTTTTATCTGCGAAATATTTGTGCGGCGGGGATAAAACTGTGCCCTGACTTGTGTTTTAGGCGTGCTGAGCATTATCCAGACAAAACCCTGATAGCTGGTTTGCTTGCCTTAACAAGCTCTTGCACAACACGAGATCTAGATTTGTTGGCAAATGGAGAAGATGGGTGTGTGCTCTCTCATTCCTCCAGATTGCCAAATGATTGGCTCAGGCTGAAATGTGCCTGAGAACCAAGGAACCAAACAAAACACTCCTTCCTTGTGTGATTTACATTGACAAAAAAAAAATGTTGTTTGACCACCTATTTGTTTATTTTCTGCAGGACAAGAGTGTCAAGTTCACTAACAGTGATGTCATTTATTTATATCTTTTCCACATACAGGCTGTGTTGTCAAAACGCCAATGTTGCATTTCACTGTTTGCACCGAAAACACTCCTCTCAGCATGAGCTCCCCCCCGTATATTTTAATTGTGCAGTGCATCGGGGCACACAAATGGTTAAACGAGTTGTTGTTGGTTTATCCAGAGCAGGCAGGAGACAGCGGTGGGAGGAGGAGGCTCTCTTTGTCTCCTGGTAGACTGGCTTCCACTTTTCGTGTTTTCTGTTTTGGTCTCTACGCAGCAAACGGTGCCTCCATCTGTTTACCTGTTATTGACCTTGTGAAGGCCAGCTTCTAAACACACAGAGCGCTACGCTGAAAAGGAATGTTGATACAGTTTTAATGGAGCAGAGAGATGGTTTAATTTTTTACAAAAATATACACTCTAATCAGGAGTTTCTCTAGGTACACCTGTTTAATTGCTTACGTGAAGTTCAACCAGAGCATAAGAACGGGTAAGAAGGGGGGGTTTAAGGGACTCTGAATGGGGATTTTTTTCTTTTTAAGTTTACAGAGAGTAAAACGCAGTTCTGTCGGTGAAAAAGGGGGACCTGTTGATTTCAGAGGTCAGAGGAGAATGCGCACACTGACTGCGTCAAGATGGCTCAAATAACCACTTGATACATCCATGGTATGCAGAATACCCTCTCTGAATGCACAACCAGTGTAAGCTTTATGCTCGTGGGCTAAAGCAATAGAAAACCACAGCATATGCCACTCCTGTCAGCCTAGAACAGGAAGCTGAGGCAACAATTTACACAAGCTCGGGAAAATGGACAGATAACGTTAAAAAATGTCGCCTGGTCGGCCGAGTCTTGATTTTAGCTGCATCGTCCTGTTGGTAGACGTAAGCCAGATAAAGGAAAGGGTCTATCTTCTTTTCTATCAAGGGTTAACGCTGATGGTTGTGGTAAAATGATGTCTTGGCCATTTAAAGTAGATAGTCTTCCTGATCATTGTTGCTGACCATGTCCAAGTCACATAGAGGCAATAGTTTCCATTATTACCTTCATTACTGCTTTGATGTTAAATCCAGATATTTAGCAGCAGACCTGCCTCTTTGGCGTCTGGATGGGAGGATGTAGCTGCTAACACTTGAGCTGATTCAGAGATGCTGCAAGGACAGGTCGAAAAAAATTAAAACAGTAGTGTTTTCCCTACAGGTGTAAATGTTTTATTTAAACATGCAATTGTTAATAACCCATCCACCTATCCAAAGAATGGCAGTCAGCAGGAACTGCCCCAAAAAGAAAACAGCCTATAATAATAGTGTTTTTTTCCTGGAGCACAAGAGGTGCTGCAGACAAGCCCGTGCAGCTGTTTTCTAACCACCAGTGAAATATCTTTCCTCGATTAGTATCACATCTAAAAACCTGTTTTCAACAATGAGGAGAAAAAAAGGACATACAAGACAACTACATTTGTTTTCTTAAAGGAAACCATTCAAGGCAAACGACTGTGATTTACTATTCAGAGTTAAAATTGGAACAACATAATGTTAAACATTTTGTAGGAATCAACCTGAGCCAAGTGGAATATCTCCTGATTTATTGGTAAACTGATCACTTGCAAAATTAAAGGAAGAATTTGTCTTTTGGAAGAGGGGTTTATCACTGTAAAAAAAATAAAAATAAACAAACCATTGTACATTAGTAGTAGCATTATTATTTCTTAATATGCAGAGGAAAAAAATGTATTTTAAACAGGGAAATGGCTGAAAAAAGGAAAAAAAACAATAACACCGACTACATGACACATTGCATTCCATGGGATAGTTGTCATATTTAATGAAAACACCTTTGCTTCCGCGCATGCAGCTTTTCATACAAACAGACGCAACCCAATTTATTTAACAGACTTGAAAATAATAGTAATAATGATAATAATAATGATAATATTAATAATAATAAAAGCCGCAAATAAACTACATGAACTGAGAGAACCTTAAGAAGGACATATTTAAGTAATCCTTTAATAAAATAGAATAAAAATATCCTTTACTGTCTCACAGTGGGGGGAATTCAGGTGTACCAGCAAAGTGAAGGGCAAATGCAGCATGCAGATACACACAAAGGTAAAAACTATATATATATATATATATATATATATATATATATATATATATATATATATATATATATATATATATATATATAATATATATATATATAAATATATATATATATATATATATATATATATATATATATCTATATATAAGAGAGAGAGAGAGAGAGAGAGAAAAAAAGGGCAAAATTACAAAAGAAAAAATACTATAGCATTATTAAAAATGGCATACTAAAAAACGTTAAGTAGTGTACAACTGAGTAGTAAAGGACATTAACAACTTGAATCAGCTCAAAGTCCAATCAGATGGATGCCTTGTGATTATCACTGCCTGATAAATGTAAATGTGTCATCGGCGTCTGAGTCTCGCTGCCAGTTTGTCCTGACTGCAGCTGGCTGATGGTCCCACGGCTATTATAAAGTCACATCTACAGGAGACAGCTTAGAGGAGGGCTTTACTTGGATGTTATGTCTGGTTACTCAAGAAAAGTCGCAGCTGTTTACAGATTGGGGTAGATTTTAGTTTACGCTGTCTGTCCTCAGCTGCAAGAAGGATAACTGTAGCCTGTAAGAAAATGGGTTCATGTGTATAAAGGGAAATAACAAGTCAGCCTTGCAGGTGCTGCAAGGCTTTCGTTAATCTTTCTTCTTTTACCAACAACAAGTCGGCAATATTTGTGGAAAACATAATATGACTACAGTGACTGGCTCCAGGGTTATTGCTGTCAGAATGTCACGGCTTCGGTGCTCTACAAATGCCAAAAGAGCCACTAGATCTGGATCTGTTACCCGCAGGTCACCCAGGCTGACATGGGTATATTTTAGTGCTGAATGCAAAGTGTAAAGCACATTGAAAAACAGCATCACCCAACAGTTTGTGGCTATGCAGGGAAACCAAACTCCTGTTTATCACTTTAAGGTAAACTGTTAGCGCAACACGCTAAAACAGTTTATTGAGGTTCAGATGGTTTATTACGAGTTTAAGTGAGGTGATCTGTGGTCTGACCAAACCAAACCCTTAAGGTGTTTCTAAACAACAAAATTTACATTATTTTCATAGACGCATCGTCCCAGTTCCAAAAAATAGATATCTCTCAAATTTCTTTTACATTCTTGTCACATTTCTGCCAAAAATCAGTTTGTTTTGATAGTTTGTGAGAGACCAACACAAAGTTTTTTTGTTTGTTTTTATTTGAATATGTGCAAGTTATCCACAGCAAAACATAAAACTGCATACATTATAGATTAGTATCGCATGCTGAAAGGAGTGGGTGTAAGTATAAACTTTTTTTTAATCCCAATGTTCAATATTTCAGCATAATCACGCCTTGCTATCCTTATTTATATAGCTCATAGATTAAATTGCAAGGTGCTACATCATTCATGCAAAAATATTTAGTAGTTTGTCATTCTTGGGAATCTTGCGGTGCTCTTAGCATTTAAATAAATGTGCTGCCACGTACAGTACTTATAATATATAACAAATCATACCTTGTATTATAATTAACTTATTCACTAAAGCAGTGTATTTTTTTATTTTTAATGATAAAATTATATTTGTATTGTCTATAACAATAGAACTAATAAAAAAACACTTATTATAGACTATATTCATAATGACTATAATCTTGTATAATGATTTGAACAGTTATGTTTTGACATGTTTTTACTCCATTTACTGAAACACAAACTCTGGTGGATCTAATTATACGTTTGAAATGCAATGTTTATGCCTTCAGAGCAAACACACTGCTGTCTGCTTCTCAAACAACGTCAAACCCAGTCAAAGACAATCCCTCTAATCCCATAATCTGCCAGTTTATTTATCAATAAGTCATGATTGATTGTGTCAAAAGCTTTCCCAAACACTCCAAAAGCAGTTTTTTTTGCTCTCAATCGCAGGTTTTTTTTTTTACCATTTATAAAATGGCTGTAGTCATTGAATATTGTTGAACTTTCATTATTCACTCTGTGTTGTTCTAAGAGTAGTTCAAGCGGTTCAGCTGGGAAACAGTTTATCTGAAATCTTTGAAAATGTTGGCAGCAAACACACAGTTCTGTAGTTAGTGAATAGATGTTTTTGTAAAGTGGTATTACCTTGGCTATTTGCATTTTATTTTCAAATTAACCTGTTTGAAATGACACGTTGCTTATATAAGTTACCGTTTTTGAAATCCCGTTGATTATTATATTTAACCAAACTCATGAAAGTCATTGGATCCTCCATTTGTACATTAATTTACCAGAGTGAATATTTCAAACTTTCAGCTTTTTTTACAAATTAAAATCAGAAAACTGCAGCATGGTATTCAGGGTATATCTATATCAGCTATCACATAAGGATACCTAAACAAATGCACTGAATTTTAAGGGTATAATGTGCCGTCGTATAAATGCTTTTTAAGCAAAGCACTGTATGTGTATGCATATGTCTTTAGTAACTGGTAGGTGAAAGCTGCAATAATACTAAATTAGGTGCAGCCTCCCATCCACATTGGTAGTTTGAAATTACCCTGAGACTGTGGGCTTTATTACAGGTTTCACATGGGACTCAGATTTGTACACAGCCTTTTATGAGGTACCATTAGCTGTTACAGTGTAGCTAACCAAACAAATGCCCGTGCAAAAAGGAGAAGTGAGTCAAAACAAAATGTGCAATCAGCAGACCTTGTTTCACAATAAATCTTTTTTTTCCTGATTCTGGCTGTCTTCACTTTCGCCCTTCGCTGTTTTGTGTACAGAGCTTTCGCAGAGCCACCCTGCATCCTCCCACTCATAATCAACCGAGCATTTACTCATGTGCTGGGGAGTAAAACGCCGTCTTCTTTATTGTCTCTCAGGGGGAGCGTCTCATTCGTTCAGCCAGCCCCAGCAAAGGGTTTTCTGCGAAAAACCCGGCCAGCGTACCCTCAGCGCCCCACTCCGCTCCGGCGCCATCAAAGCCCATATCAGTTTCACCCAAAAGCATCTTCCCCTACCCCTCCCAACAGAGCGCCTCGCCCAAGTCCCCCCATCGCCTCAGCTTCAGCGGCATCTTCAGGTCCAATTCCACGTCCGCAAGCATGAAAATCTTCTCGAGAACCCGGAGAGGTAGGTGGATAAGCCGCTAGGCTGCAGTCATAATGAAGACTCAGCTTGTTCATTAAAACGATGCATTCCGATCTTTATTCCTCGTGAAAACAGAACACTGATTTCATGTGTGAATAAAGATCAAAGAGGAAGAGCGTTCCGAAGGAAGTCAGACGCATGTGGTGAAACTTACCTCTCATTGTTTGGGTTTCCTGCACAAGTTAAAGCCACGTTCGGTTCCCTGTGCCGCTTGTGATCGAGGTTGTACAGAACATATCAGCATTTTTCTGCTCCTTACCGCTGAACGTTGAGGCAAAACTGAAAGATGAAACTTCTTCCTCGAAGAAGAAGAAGGAGGAGGAAAAAAAACAAACACTTCTTTTCATTGCGGTGCTCAGCAGCTACCATGCCTACAAGGTTTGCAATTGTGACGGTTGACCTGTGGACAGGTTTTGCATGTTATTATAAACGTTTTTTTATCTCAGGAAAACAAATTAGCTGTTTTGAGACTCCCTTTTTTTTTTTTTTTTTTGGCTTATATGAAGTTACACGTTTGTCATCTCACCCATTGGAGGCCTGCCAAAGTGTATTCACCAGCACCCATTGAAGCCCATTAGACCATAATCCAGAAAGCCGGGGCGAAATGAGACGGGGCTGGTAGAACAAGGCCGTGCTTCATGAGGTGCAGGCCTCACTGGCAAACACGGAGCTTTCGTGTCTCCATGCATTTTGGGTTTATCGTTACATAACAAAAACCAGCCTCGTCTTCATGGAAACAGCCGTGCTGGAAGCTGCATCAAACGGCTACACGAATGAGTCATGCGTCTTTTCTGGCGCGTACATGAACCCATTCTTCTGCGTTTCCTCGCAGAGGGTCCGTCTGGCAGAGGCTGGTGGAATAGCACAGCTCGGGCCAAACCTTTATCGTGCTCGGTTTCCTCTGGAGAATGGTATCGATTGTGAGCAAACTTAAAAACACCATCAGAACACACTCCAGCTGATTCAGTCCTCCAAAGGGAGCAGCTTGGGTTCATTAGAATGGGATTTGCTTTGAGACACAGCTTCATCTCTAAATGGTTGCTGGGAAAGGAACATTTAAACCAAAGGTCAGCATGATTGAGTGCCCTCAGTAAAATATTTATCTACCGTACTTTGAAAAAGTATTCACACCCATTAACTTTGTTATTTTTATTTTGTTAGGTTTTAGCCACACATTTCAGTGTATTTGATTGGAATATTATCTGATAGACTAACACTAAATTGTGCGTATGTGAAATAATTATATAATAGAAAATCTGAAAAGTGTGGTGTGCATTTGTTTACAGCCTGTGAACAAGTGTCAGTAATTTGTGGAACAGATATTCAGTGCAGCTACAGCTGCAAAGCTTTTTGGGATATTTCTCTACTAGCTTTGCTGGAGACTGAAATCTGTCTCTTTGCAAAACGGTTCCAACTCTGATCGAACAGAGAGGGAACGCAAACATCAGAATCAGAAGTACTTTAATAATCCCAGAGGGAAATTGTTATTTCAGTACAATTGGCATAACAAACAAACAAACATCACAAACATTTCAGGGGGAGACGATTTACTGATGCCTTGCTGCCAAGGTCACCACGCGGTGACCACAGGGCGCTGCTTTACTCTGTGAAAATATAGAGGCCACAAAAAAAAGGAAGATGGGAGGGAAAAAAACATAACTCAAACTTTATCCTATAACAGGATACAGTTTGAGATATCAAAAAACCTCTTGCACAAAAAGCACAAATAAGCCAAGACACATTTGAGACTAGTCGTGTGTTTATATGAGCATCAGTTATGTGTGTCTGTTTGGGTGAAAGTGTTTATATTTCCGTGAACACTCTCCAGAGGCCATTGTCCTTGTAAACATCCGTTTTTAGGTAATTTCAAAATTCTCAGTTGCAGTTTGTTCTGGATGTCAATAGATTCATTCAAACACCTAAATATTCTTAGATCTGAACCCTTCAGTTGTTGCTACAGCTGCATGTTTTGGGTTGTTCTCCCAGGTCTTCTGCAGGTCAGCTTCTCTTCCAGAATTGCACATTATTTATTTCCATCCATCAACTATTTTTTTTTTTTTTTTTAACAGCAGGTCATCTGTGCTTGTTGGCTAAAAGGTTTGGTTTTGGTTTAACCCGACCTGTACTTCATTTACATGTTAGCTTTGTCCCTTGCAGAGCTTGTTGCAAACTGCAGATGTTTCCTGACTGATCAGGTCATGACATTTTCTTTCCGATGGCTTTTTTTCTTTTTTTGCTTGCTGCTTTTCCATAAAGGCCAGATTTATGAAGTGAGTAATGGTTGTGAGCTGTGAATTTGTGCAGCTCCACAAGTCACCGCGGGCATCTTGGCGGCTTCAGTGACTAATGTTCTCGCCGCCTGGCCGGTCAGATCAGGTGGATTGACATTTCTACGCAGGTTTTGCACTCCGACACACTTTTTCTGTTTTCACATGATGGATTGAACAGTGATCTGCAGGATGTTCAAGGTTCAAGGTCTTTGTTGTCATTTCCATGTTGTCATGTAAACATAATCTGTGCCTCAGGGACCATAGCACACCTTAAACGCTGAAGAGAAAAGGGAGTAAAACATAGAGGCAACAGCAGGTATGCAGCATGCTTGTACAAACATAAAAAGGTATTTCTAGATGTAAATGACCAAACCTCTGAGGCCTTCACAGAACAGCTGGATTTCTACTGAGTTTAAATTAAACACATGTTGGAATCTAGTTACTAATCACATGGTTTCTGTTTACAATTGGTTGCACTTGATTTTATTCAAAGGTATCAGAGCAAAATGGGGGTCAGTCTACAACACATTGGCACACTTAAAAAAAAAGAAAAAGAAAAGATGATTCATTTCCCTTCCACTTCGGGGTTATATCCTACTTTGTGGCGGTCTATCTTGTAATATCCCAATAATATTCGATGACGTTTGTGGTCTTAATAGGAAAAAATATGGAAAAGTTCAAGGAATGCTTTTCCAAGGCACTTTGCGTTAGCTCTATGTTTTTGTTGATTCCTTTATTTCCCCACAAGGTGGGGCTAATGCCAAAGTCTCATTCCCCAGTTCTCTCTTCAAACTGTATTAACAAAGCTTTCACTGTAGCAACTGTTTCTAACACCAAAGTTTTTTTTTTTTTACCCCGAGCTTCAGAGTTTGTAGCCTTTTCACATACCACTCTGACAGACCACAGCTTTGTCTTAAATCTGCTTGTATCTATGCAAATATGACCTGAATGCTGGCCCTTTCCGCTCTGTTTCTAAATATGTTTTCCCATCGCCTGGACATTGTCAGCCTCGTACCGCTGTTGCGCTTCCATCGCCTTATCTGGAAGTGACCAGACTCTCGGGAGCTCCCTTCACAGCCATGCACCTTTTTTTTTTTTTTCTCCTCCCTTCTCTCTCACTTTTGGTTGCCAATGTGCCATTTGTTGTCAGTAAATAAAGGAGCTGGGTAGCTTTGACCCTCTACATTCTTGCAAGCCAGTCCTTACAAGGTATCGTTTTATTTTATTTGCTAAAGAAGGATCTCTCCAACGGTGAAGCATCACTTTTCTTGTGGATTTGAAGCCTGGATCATTTTTAATGACACTAAAAGTTTAATACAACTGATGATCCATTGATTATATCTGACCCCCTGAGTCATGTTGGCTGTTCATCCCTTTCACATGTTAATTGAAATCTATACTGGCCCCGCTGGAACTATTACGAGCAGTTGGGGGGCATCGAAGGCGGGCAGGAGAGGGCACCGATACTGAATTGACGCTTTCTGATCAGCTGACTGAGCATGGGACGTCCCGCTGATGTCATCTGACAGAGGGGTGGTCTCAGCAGTCTTAAAGGTCAGGTTGCAGACGCCGACTGACACAGCTGTCACCGAGGCGGGCAACTGCATTGTGTTCAGCTGGAAGTTACAAATGAAGGCTTTTACCCCCAGAAGCAGCCCGGCGAAGTGACCTCACGTGATGACTGAGTGAAGCAGATGTTCCTGTGCTGAATTTACTCCGTGAGAAAGAGGGAGGGTGGGGAGACGTGCCGCCTGAGCCAATCAGCGGGGCTTTTTGTATGGACTCGCCTCCTTTTACAGCGGCGGGCGGGCTTGCTATATTAGAGAGATGCCACCCACAGCTGCACCTGACAATTTACAGCGCCAGCACCTCTGAGAGAGGGAGGGAGAGAAGACAAGGCGCTCTGATCTGAGCATCGCCGACGCCAAAGCTCTCTGGAATTTACAGCTTTCACATCCCTGTCCCTTATTTTTAATTTAGGAGCTGCACACCACCTCCTGCTGGCTCAGCACTTCCTTTTTTTTCCCCTTTTGATTTGCCAGTTCACTCCTATATCTTGGAAAGTTGCGCTAATTTATTAAAGTCAGCCAGTTTCTTGAAGACCATCGGTTTTCTAAGCTGGATTTATTTTCAACTTTAAAGACACAGACAAAAAAAGAGAAACAAAACAACAACCCCGAAAGCAAATGGAGTAACTCTGTCGGGGGGCAGTTGTGAGAGTTCATTCCCATCGAGATGCGGATGGTCATGGTCAAATTGAGTTTTGAGCCAACCACCCAGTGCTTCCCATGAAGAGGTTTGGCAGCCTGAGAAGGAGCAAGAAACGAAGAGAGCAGGATGGGCTAGAGGGACGGCATCAGTCCGAGGCGTCGTGTTTGGCCGGTAATGTGCCGTACTCCTCTTTCTTATTCTAGTGAGACTAAGGTCATCATCGGAGTAAATTTTGAATTAAATGTTCTTAACATTGAACATCAGGATTGTTGTTCATTTGGTAAATGCCATTAAAGTTTTATAAACTATCCTTCAGGTTAAACTAAATCTGCCGTTAAGGTGTTTTATTTTGGCATCTTTCTGCCATAGCTGCTGCAGTCTAAGTCAGCAGTGAGCTCTAATGTGTTAAATCTACTTTAAAGAACTGCTGATCTATCTGAATAGTGTTTTTTTTTAATGTATGCTTTCTGTTGCCATTTAACTATAAAGGTTTCTTCTTTCATTTGTGCTTATTAGTTAAAATTAGGACTGAAATCTCTATTTGCAACATAGAGCCATAAACCGCAGCCTCCACTATCTTCCCACTGACCAGTAAAATCGATAGCTCTATCGATAGCTGTTTTGACTCTTTATCAAATCTGCTTGTGTGCTCAGCAAGGACAGATGCACAGTAGTTTATTATGCTGCAACATTTGACAAATGCAAATGACTGCACATTTAAAGCTTGTTTGAGTTTGAAAGATGCTTTAGTGACGAAGATATGCCTGCTTCAGTCTGCATGCGTCATGCAAGAGCTTTTATTTCTCAGCTTGTGTTTTTTTTTTTTTTGTTTTACTGCTACAAAAATCACACTTTTAGTCAGAAAACTATAGTGTCCTCATGTTGTTAATCTAAAACTGCATCTGGGTGTTTTTCAGGGAATCACGGTGTAGTTCTCGTTCAAGACAGGGTGGCCTGCAAGATCACAGCAACCAAATGCATGCATGTATGTATAGGTTAACAAATGCTGCACATTATAAACTGAGGCACCACTGGTGCAGCTGATCCCCCGCCCTGCATCTGCATCAGCACAGAGGCTGAAGGAGTTTTCTAGTCCCAGAGTAATTAGGTACTCTGCTTCTCGTCCCTTCAATGTCATTTTTTTCTCTGTCCCGCTATCCGAAAGGAGTTCAGAATAGCTGCTCCACTTTGAGCCTGTCACTAAAGTAGAGTATAAGCTTTCAGAACAAGAGGAGGTAGACGTCTTTGGCTAAGACAGCCAGTTTGTTTTTCTCGCTTATTTGTAAGCATGGATTTTTAATATTAATTTGAACAATACTTGAAAACAGAAGTGATACAAATGAACAACAATTAAAGAAATAATTTAAAGTTTTTCACAAGACGCAATGAAAAATATGCCAGAAAATGACTGATTGAAAACAACTGTGAGGCCTTGTGGCATCTTATGAGTGTGTTAGGAGATTTAAAGACGTGTCAAAAGGTTGTAAAGTCATCAAGTGTACAGAAAAGTCTTTCATCGGAGGTGTGTAAGGAGAAAATCTTTGCTTCCTAAAGAAAAAAAACACAAAAGCCATACTGAAGTTTTGCCAGAGAGGATGTCGATAAAGAGCAGGGCTTCTGGAATAATGTTCTGTGAACCAGTGAGGCTACAAAATGAATTATTTTAATTATTTATCATTTACCCAGAGCAGAGATATCTGGCATAGCCCAAATCTAGTATTCCAAAAAAGCCACACCATCTATGATTCATTAAGAAGTGTTGTGGTTCAGGGATTCATTGCTGCAGCATGACCTGGGCAACTTTATAATTACTCAAAACATACTCGTTAATCCACAAAGGACTGGAAAGTCCTGGACTGGCAGAGTCAAAGCCCAGGTGTCAATCTCACTGAGATGTTCTGGGGTGACGTGAAATGGGCCGTACATTCAAGGAACCCCTCAAACATCTCACAGCTGAACTTGAGAAGTAGGGCAAGCTTTCCTGAGACAAACGTCAGACTATAGATGACTGCCTCTGTTTCCCTCTTTTTACATCCAAAGGTTCTAACACTAGCTCTTAGGATGGCTAAAAGGATGGCTGAACATTTAGAAAACACATTTTTATCTTTTCTTTTAATCACATCACATCAGTGCATGTAGGGAACATCACCTAGTTTAGACTCTTTTAATATCCAAAACTAATGTCCAAGTTAATTTATTTGAAGATTTTTTTTCCTGTGAAATTTCTTGAGAGTTTAAGTGTCAGACACAAAGGAAGAACGGGAGATTTCTTGGAATTTCTTAAGAATAATATTTATTGCAATAATAAACGGTAAAACCTTTTACAGGTCCTCGCTGTCCTCCTTTTCTAGCTCTCCCCTCACAACAGCTCGTTGAGCCGACCTAATCGTCGTTCTGTGGATAAGAAACAACTCTGCTGAGCAAAGTCTTTGAGATATGAGGAAAAAAAACCAAAGTAAACTTTGTTGGAATCGTTAAAGATTACGCAGGGAAGAAAAGATGAAATGGTGGCGTGAAACAGCATTGTGACCAAGTCGAAGGAGGATGATGAATTTGATTAATTAATGCGGTTTCCAAACAAATGCCCGTGCAAAAAGGAGGAGTGAAGAATTAAAAGAAGAATTAACTCTTCTGCATCGTTAATTAGCAAACTCACAGAGCTCTGCTCACCGGGATGTCATCAGACAATAACTGAGGAGTTCTGTAAACGCGTGTTACCGCATTACACAGTCAAGGCTCAAATGCAAATCTAGCATTTCAAATCCTGCGTACTGACTTTGAAAGAAGAGACAGTTGCAAGTCACTAGATAACAGGATCTTTCTGGCAGAAAGCTGAAGTGTAACTCAAGGCCTGAGACATACACAGAAATATCCCTAACAGAAATACCTGAGCATGTGTTCATGTTTACTGTTTTCTAAACTAAGGGAGTCAGACCTTTCACTTTAAGAAATGCTGACGTGTTGACATGCGTCTAAAATAAACAGCTCGTCACAATGGCTTCAGGGTCTTAAGCGTTGCATGGTTTTACCATCACGGAAACATAATCTGTGGGATAAAAGATCATTGTAGCTCAGTCTTAACGCAGGAATGGTGGCCTAGTGCAGGGGTTCCCAAAGTGGGGGTCGGGACCCCCTGGAGGGTCACTAGACACTTCTTTGGGGCCGTGAGGTGATTTGATGCTGATGTGCTTAAAATATTTAGTATTTCCTCATTTGTGAAAAAGATGCTCAACAGTCCTCAATTTAACGCAGGGGGGGACGGCTGCCCCTTTTTTGTAAGAGTTCTCATAAAAGTACGACTTTATTCTTATGTCGTTATTCTTATAATTTCCCCCCAAAATGTCCCACCCGCCAGAAGGGGGTCACCAGTCTCTGGCACTGTTATTTTGGGGGTCGCAGACTGATGAATTTGGGAACCCCTGGCCTAGTAGGTAGAGCAGGGTGCTGGACTCCTGGGAAAGCTGCAAGTTCCCTGGTTCAAATCCCCCATACTGCCACTGTGAGTCCCTGAGCAAGCCCCAGAATGCTCCCTGGGTGCTGCACAGTGGCAGCCTGCTGCTCTCTAAATCATAAATTAAACGCAAAGGACAAATTTTGTTGAAATGTACAAAGTTTCCACGACGAAGATGATGAATATTATTATTATTATTATTACCTAGTGTCACAACGAACGTCATCTTTATAAGACTTGGTCAGATGATGAAATCTGCGAAAATTCACTTTTCTGAGGTCATGTAACGCTACGAATTACACGGGGCAAACACGACTTCTCACCATGAAGTTTGACACGATGACTATTCGACATTACAAGGATTTTATTATGGATTACAATAATGAAAAGAATATGTTTAACCTTCACGCAGCTTCAGACGGCAGTACGAAATGTTAGAAAAGCAGACTAATTTATTGTTTTGAGAGGAAGATGCTTTTTTTCACTTAGACTAATTGGTAAAATTCAGCTGAAGTGGTCAGGAGAGCAGCAAAACCTTTGGAGGTAGAAATTAAAGGTTGATTCATTCTCCAGATATCAAACCCCATGTGCGATATTTGGTTCAGTTTTGAGGGCTCATGGTCAAAACGGGCAGGCGGCATTAATGCCGAAGCTGTCACAGACGTCACAGCTGCTGTTTTAGAGCCTCTCCGGCCTTGGTGCAGCAGAGGAGTGGAGCGCAGTTCTTCTGTCATGATTCATGGTGCAGAGCTCAATGACTTGATGCCGCCGCCTCAGTCCTTTTGATCCAGAGCCTCGGCACTGCAGAGTCAGAATCCACCGCGCTCCCACTGCTCGCAGCATCCTTTAGGAATTAAAACACCTGCAGGGGAAATTTAGTTGTAACCCATCAGGAGAGGTCGATGCGCTTCTACGGAATTACCGTTTTGGCTTTTTAAGTGAGCGTTACACGTCGGTGGTTATGATGCGCTTTGTGTGCATGTTGATTCTAGTGATTTTTGTGTGCCTGAAATACATATGATTTTAAATTACTGGTGAATGAGCAAAAAGTTTGCAGCAGGCCCTGCAATCTTTGCACCAGTTTGAACCGGTCCATAGAAATGTTGGCAATTCATGGACGACTGAGATCCAAATTCTGACATTGCTGCAGTTCATTGGGTGACAAATAAATGACTCAAGCTTTAGTTGCTACAAGTACTGGACTGAAGTCAGCTCATGAGTTTCATGTGGCTCCAAGAGTCGGGACTGTTCAGGGGTGGGGTGGGGTGGGGGGGGACCAGGCTGAGAGGATCCACTTTTATAGGTGTTAAACTAACACATCGCTGCTTTAAAACGTGTTAATGCAGCCTGGGTACAGACCAATGCAAATCTGCAACCAAGTTAAAGATTGATACTCTAATTAGATCGGCTGAAGAGCCTTTAACATGTGTTAAAACTGCTTTGGCTTTTTCTTACGCTGTTGGTAGTCACAATAGCTCAGGAATATTCTCTTAGTCTTATAGTTGCTTCACTGGGAGAATATTGTCGGAGCTTCTTTTGTCTTGCTGCACAGGTCAGCTGGGTCTGATTTGATCTTCTCTTTGGCAACGTCACAGTTAGATCAGATATTTGTTTGCTTTGGATCGGGGTGAATTCTCTGCAGCAATGCATCCATGTCCCATTTCCTGGCTGGTGCCTAACTGTCCTCTATTGCCCAGGCAGATGAGAGGGCTCGCAGGCTCGCTGTTATCTGCTCCTGTGGAATGTGCCTCAGCAGCGTGGCTAAAAAAAGACGGCGGCCGCACAGCGGAAGCTGGGTGCACCAAAGGGGCCTGCTGAACGGCATCTAAATGTCAGGAGATGGTGTTCAACGGAAAAATAATCACGGTCCGCTTTGAGGAAAAATTATGACTCTGTATAAATAATATAGAAGCTACTCTCTTTTGCGGTGCAGAAACTTGAGATCCTGCTCAGTGAGGAGCCCAACTCACTAACAATTAAGTGTTTAAAGCTTTATATCCGTCACATTTAAATATCTGGATTCACAGTCTCCAGCTTCTCGTAATAAGAGTCACCCGCAAGCCTCATGGTGCAGAGTTTGTAATCGGAACCGTTTTAGCCCTCATCATTCACGTCGCTCATTGTCAGGCCTGCGAAATATGTCACAGGGGAGCACCCGTAGGAACGTGAGGGTCGCGTGTCACCCCACGCAGGCTGGCGCTGCGTGACGTGATGGAGCACGCAGGCTGCCATGTGACAGGCGTCCCCGACCTGACGCTGCAGACGGAGCGGCTGCGTCACAGACAGCTGACCGCCGAGCAGGAATTTAACGCGGATCTCTGAACAACAGGAGGCAGGATCTCCCACTGCAGTGATTTATGCCCAGTTGATCCGTTATTGATCACGTTTTACAGCACATGTTTTGCATTTATTTATGAGCTGACCTGTGGACCGCAGATTTTTCATGAAACCTATCAAGAGGATGCAGGTTTTAATTGCTTTAAGTTCCCTGGTGGATTGTCCATATAGAAAAAAAACTGCAGTTTGACTCCTGCAGGTAATCGGTGATCTAATACACATCAGAAACCGTTGATTAGTGGGAAAATCACCAACTATTATCACAGCTGTAATGCAATATTATTTTCAAAACTGATTCTTTTACTATAGATAAAAGTAGTGTTTAAAATGAAGTTTTAATAGTGATCCAGATCTGTCATCTCCTGTTAAAGTATTTGTTTTTGTTTATTGATTAAGTCTAACTTTTGTTAAATATGGCTGAGGTGTAACAATTTAGCTGAGGATACATGGTGAGTCATGAACATTGTTCTTAAAGCAAATCATATGAAGTTTTTTTTTCCCCCACAAAACCCTTAAGATTAAACAAAAAAGTTATTATTAATATTTGTTTGTAGCAGATAGGTTGGCCAAAGTAAAGAAGATTAAGAATGTTCTGGCTCTCTTGAGGTTTATGATAAAAATTCAAATGTATTGGTTCTGTAAGGGAAAAAAGTAAACATGAGACCAACTGAGTTATTGCAGAGAAAACAGATGCGTCAGTAGCTCAGGTGCGCCAACCAGTGGTGACCTAGTCAATTTACAGACTGCACTTTTGCAGGAGATTGTGAGGGAGCCATTTTTCTTTTTTTCTTCTTCTTTTTTTTTTTTTTTTTTTTTTTACAAATAGAACCTGCTTTTACCCAAGTCCATCTTAAGTACAGTTTTACTGATCTGGCTAATACTTTATTGAAGAACAGGAGCTACAACTGGACAATGCTTCCTCCCATTCTGTATAATTAGCTTTTTTGTGGCAGGAGGTTGAACAAACATCTTAATATTTATTGAACCTTGTTTATTTTTGCTCATACCAACAAACATGGATTAAAGAAACAGTTTTCCAACAGAGTAGGGGCAAATCTATTTGTGAATATCGACACGGTCCTGCAGTAGTAGAGCAATGGTTTTCTTACTGTTAGATTATTCTTCCAAGGTTAATACAACCTCCTTGGCGTCTTTTTGTTATGGCCACTTTGGGGCCTAGACAATCATGGGGAACTCTGATGACTTGAAAGATGTCCATCAGCACATCTGGCCACCCTCTACAAGGACGGTGAGCAACAAAGGTCATTCCTAAAGAGAATATGGCCGGCTCCCATTTCCTAGTGTATCAATGAAAAGTTGAGTTGCTTCCTTAACACCTCAGCAGATCCCCACACTGATCACCTCTATACCAGGCCGTAATAATGCAAAAAGAGTCAATATGTGGTACAGTATCTGGACCTTTCCTACCAGCTTTCCGTTTTAAGGAAATTACATTTTGGAGGTTTTATTGGTTGTGAACCATAATTACCAGAAAAAAATATCTGTGTAATGAATCCATAATGTTACATTTTGGATTCAATTACTGACATAAATGTACTTTGATGATATTGTCATTTATTGATATGTGCCCATTCTTACTAAGAATGTTTCCATTTTACTGGAGGAATTAAAGCAGACTGTTTGGACTTGACCATAAATACATGACTAATGTACATAACTTTGGTTTTAAAATGCAGTCGCCCGTCAGCAATACTCAATAAAGTTTGTCTTAGAACTTACTTCAGATATATTTGCAATTTGGAACAATACCATACACCGAGTAACGAGGTGGGTCTTTCTTTTAAACAGCTAGTTTATATTAACCTAATTTCAGGGGTCTAGAGGTTGAACCAAAGGGGTGTGATATGAGTTCTGGCCAACCACGTCTACTCCCCAAACCTTATTATTGTGTTGATTGTTTTGGAGCTTTAAGAGAAAAAGCTCAAACAGGTCGCTCTTGAAAATTAGATCTTGTCTCATTGAGTTTTACCTTTGTAAAAAATAAAAGTGAAATAAAAAACAGCCAAAAAACACCTAAAATGCCTGTTTTCATGTCTTTGATCTACCTGATGCAGGTTTATTGAGCCTATCCTCTCAAAGTCTCTTCTCCCTGTTTAGGTTGAACTTATTTCTTAGGTATTTCTTCAATCCTAGGTAGAACATCTGTATAATTGATGTTACAGTAAAAGCACATCTGCAGGGCATGTCGACATTGCCAGTCAGCTTAGCTGAAAGGAAACAAATGGGTAAAAAAAAAAAATCTAAAGGAGCAAAAGATAGGATCTCTTATCAGTTGTGAACCTTATCTCTCTCTGCAGCTTCTGGACTCTCCACGCCTCCCTCCACTCCAACCCAGGCATCCAGCCAACCTGTGTTCAGCCAGGAGGCCCAGCAGCAGAGCGGCCCCAGCCCAGAACGCCCGGAGCCCGATTCTCGAGCCCGCTCCCTGTCCACGCCCCCGGACACAGGGCAGCGCCTCAGCCTTCCTTGCGCTAAACCTCCGATCCCATCAACCAGTCCTGTGCCACCCGTCTCTACCTCACAACATGTGAGTCCCGCTGCAGTGATGTTGCTGATTAAAGCTGAAAGAACACGCCCTGTGCTAAAAATATCTAACATTCTGTTTTGCATCCCCTTGCAAATATGAAGTTACATATTTGCAAGTCCAAATTTGTTTTTCCCATAATACGCTGCATTTCTGACTTCATAAACTCAGTTTTTTGTGAAGCAGAATGATTTAGTAATAATCTGCGACACCCACCCTTTAAGACTAAATCAGATGCAACTGTTTTGAAAGTTTTGGAGGAAGTGGCGTGAGATAAAGGTGGTAGTTATCCAGCGTTGATCATGGGATGTTTACTCTGTAAACGGTTTTCCTCTTTAGATACACAACAGCAGCCTTAAATGCTTCCTGTCTGTGACTCATGAGCTTCTTTTTTTCAGAGTCCTAAAAGTTTATTTGGACAGATATGGCGGAGCCCTTTGATGCGAATCGCCAGCTCTATTACTTGAGGGCCCTTTGCGTTGCAGACTGTGTGCGTCATGACAAATAGTCATGGGATGTCGTGTTTACAATTTCCCACAAGCTATGAAGGGGACACGGCATGCATTTGGAAGAAGGAGCTCTGCTCAGATCAGACCAACCAAACTGTTTTGGTCTCCATGTGAAAACCAAACTAACACTGCACATCACCTTGAACGCATCTCCCCCCCAAGGTGCCGTATGGTTGGTGGTGGCAGCTCCTATCTGTCACTTCCTTCAGCAAGTACAGGAAAGGAAGTCATAGTTTAATAGATGCATGCAGTTAAACACGGAGTAGTAAAGGAATAAAAAGGGTAAGACGTGTAGCTGTAGAGCTACAATAGATCACAGAATATTATTATTGTGTTAGAATGGCTCCAGACTGTAATCTAATCTGTGACGAGGCCTAAAATCAGATGTTCAGAGACACTACATGGGTTAGAGCCATTTTGTAAAGAATTTTAGATTTTACTCTCTAAACGTGCATAGCTGGTAGAAACACCCCCCAGATGTTTGGCAGCTTTAAATTCTGGCAATAGCTAGTTCTTCTCAGGGGTGCCGAAAACGAATGCATTGCATTTTATGATTTTCATTTTGCACTTATTTGTACAATTTGCCCCCCCCCCTATTTTATAAAACTGCAATAGAATACATGGAAGTTTGCTGTTGTAGTGGAAAAACATTGGGTTTGGACCGTCTGAGTCAGTATTTTCTATCTATCATTTTGTCTTTTGGCTAAAGAGGAATTACATGATGCCTCTTGTGGCTTTAGAATAAATAATTATCTGAAGACCTTTCTCAGTCCATCCAGCGAAGGTGAATCGATATTTAATCTCTAGAGTTGATATCAATGCTTGGAGACTTACGGTTCGTGTCCGGCCCCCTCGTCGCCTAAGAAGAAAACGTTGCCATGTTTACATCAATTTGCAGTGTAATCCACCGAATGGGCGTGTGGCTCCCTCCCAGAGGTGTGCTGTAGCACAAAGCAGGCCACATGCCTGGCGTGGTGCAGCAGAATCTGATTTATGAGAGTGCGGGGGTGGTTTTTTGGCCGGAGAAGTGCTGTGTCATCATCACAGGACACCGCTGGGGAGACTGTGGAGCTTCCCAGAGCAGGTGTGGAGCGCACCCCACCCCCTGCTGCAGCTGCTGCTGCTGCTGCAGAGGGTTGTTGTGAAAATGCTTGGCAGCACAAAGAGGAGGGGGGGGGGGCGTGTACTAGCAGGCAAACTTTGTGTACGCTAATCTCGCAGCGTGACACAGCGTATTTCCAGCTGGGAGCTGGAGGAGTTTGAGACTGAGATCTAATTGACCCACTTTGCGTGGCGTGATGCCACAGCCATGTTTTCCCCCAGATCTTGGTCGTGCTTGTTTCATGTAACCAACGCTTAAAAGCAGACGAGGCATCCCCAGCTTCTTGCTGCTAGGCAACGGGGAGGACTTCCTAATATGGCGAGGCGGTCAGGTCGTCCCGCACGGAGGGGCGTGTCGTCGGAGCGCGGAGCTTCCGGCTTTCTGTGCGCGCGTCGTGTTTCGCTGTTGTCTGTTTTGGTGAGATTCCTTTTGCCTTTCCGCGCATTGAACCGCGTCTGAAGCGGGTTTGTTGTGTCGGTGTTGGATTTACGCACGTCTCCGGGAGCAGCAGCAGCAGCAGCGTCCACCCACCAACCCTCCCCGCTGCACCAAAAAGGTCGGGACCGATCCACTGCGCGCTCTTCAACAGGGGGTGTGTTCTCGCTTATATGGTTACGCGCCGCTGGAGAGGCATCGTTTTGTCGCGTTGCCTGCTTGTATTTAGCAGACGCGTAGTGTCTTTGAGGCGATCGACGCCGCTCAGCCGCCTTGTTGAGGTCGTCTTTTTTTTTTTTTTTTTTATTTGTTTGCGGCGCTCCTCGGTCGGTGTGATCCGCCGTGACCCGCAGGAAGGGGAGAGTCGGCGTCAGCCTGCCGCTCGCTCACAATTTACTGCCAAGTTTTCTGGACTCCGCTGCGCTCCTCACTTCCAACTTCTTACTGTTTTTCTCCCGCAGGTCTACGGCTTATTCGAAGGTATGCTGGAGAAACTTGAACTAGATGATGATGGTAAGTTTCCCTCTGAGCATGCGCTGTTTCTCCAGCACTGAATCCTTTGCTTTAAACGCGGTGCGAAAAGGGGGGGATGCGATCTGACACTTGTTTCCACTGAGACGTGTTGGTCCTGCGCTTCAGAGCAAGCTGTCCTAAACCAAAGGATTTAGTAAAAAAAAAAAAAAAGTAATTATTTAAATGTAGTTTTTCAAAATATGTGTGATTTAAAGACACTAACTAGTGATATATTACATAAATTAGTCTGCCAATAAAAAAAAACGCATCTTGTTAATGAAATACGGGTTTCATCGGCAAGAATATGCAATGTATCAAAGTTCCTAAACCACACAGAAGGGGAGAAATAGCCATTTATTCTTCCTTGTGTTTCATCTTGTGTGTCTTGTGATGTCACAAGATGCAGAACCGAGCTGATCAGCTTTTAAAGACTAAAGTGGATGAAGGAGTTTCAGATAGATGCTGAAAACATTTGAGTTGCAAGGTGTTCAGCCTGGCATGTATGAGCCACAGCTTGTCTCAGAGGACCTCAGGCCATGATTCACACTGCTGCGAACGACGAAGCACAAGCAAACCATGACGACAACAATTATCATCTACACTACTATAGATCTGTTTACCTTCCCATAGATTTATTTATTATGTACAAATCTCCCACTTCTAAAAAGAATAAGTTCCACATGCTGCTTTTTTCATCATTAAGGATTTACCTGTACAGTTGCAATTCATCCAGTGTAAACTATTCCTTATCTTACACAAACTATTTATCTCTTTCAAACCATCCAGTGGTAGGGTTGTTTTTCTTACTTTTTCCCTCTGGTGTTGCCTAGAATGATTGTGATGGTGTAGGTTGTGCTGCCGGAACAAGCCTTGTGCAACTAAAGGGTTGATTCTGGCTCATAAGTCTCTCTTCCTGTTGATTATTTTTGGCAGAAGTAGCAGGTGATGCAGCAGTTCTGCAGGGAACATTGTGGGGACTAGAAACTGATCTCAAAGGAGCGCATGGAGAAGATCATATGGTTTTAGAAACCACTCCACACAATCTCTGAAGAGCTTTGGTAATGGAACCTTGCCATTTTGGCCCAAGTGTTTGGTTATGCCAGGGTTTCCTAAAATCCCTACTAGCATCCAGGTCAAACCTGTTGCTGGAGCTTTGCAGGATACAGATGAACACCTTAGAGGAATGTCATGAAAAATACTGAATAAAGAGGATGAAATAAGAAAAATGCTAAAGAATGCTGATCAGTTGCCTTATGCCTCCTGTGATGTCACCATAGACACGCGTGTGTGCCGTAAGCCTGTTTTAGGGGGCATGCATTTTTATTTTATTACATAACATCTAACATTGAGATTATAAATACAAGCATAAACTGACCATAACACATGTTCCATATCTAAATAAATATATATATAAAGTTTAGCTTTGCAGAAAGGTTTGGCTGCTAGCTGTAAGATTTTATGCACAGTTGAACAATGGGGGGAGGAGCTAAAAAGAGTACATGGGGAACTGAAATATGGAAAAGTATATTGTAGGACTGCTAACATTTGAAATTTTCCATCAAAAATGAGGTGAGGTGTCTAAATCTTGATTAGACAAAAAAAATGCATTGCTATCTTGTAAAATGGACAAACCTTATTCAGCTTTACGTGAGGTCACCGAATGACGGATAACAACTCTAATCTAGCTAGCTCTCACTCACTGTTGAGCTGTGGAGGCTCTCCATACGGAGCCTTTTCTTCCCAAGATTTTCCGTTGTTTATTTTTTTGTTGACATTTAAAACAGAGGGCAATTATCTGTAAGCTGGGGCGGGAAAGTGGCTCTAAGTGGTCCGTTTGCTCGTAATGGCTGTTTAGGCTTTGTGCGTGCGTGTGTTTGTGTGCGTGCTTTTGTTGGTTCCAAGCTGTCATTACGCATTCCTCATGAGATTTCGCCTTCCTAACAAAGTATTTTTCTTTCAGCTGCTGAGCCTGAGAGTGATATTTACATGCGCTTCATGAAATCCCACAAGTGCTACGACATCGTCCCTACAAGCTCCAAGTTGGTGGTGTTTGACACGGCGCTCCAAGTTAGTACATTTTTGTCCCGGCTCAAAGTTTGTACTCTCAGGCTCTGTGAATAGCGGTTTTGTTTCCACTGTTTTTGAAGATTTGGTCTTAAGGGCCAAAGAGATTTAGTTAATGTGCGACCAACAGAAGCAAGTAGCTTACCTCACAGCAATTTCTGTAAAGGGGTTTAGTGCATTGCCACAAGGCTGTTAAACAGTAATCCAGTAAGAAAAGGTCCTTTTTGATTTGTCAATCTTTAATCGCCGAGAGTTGAGATCTCTTACCTGAAGGTGATGGAAGTCATGAAAATGTGTCATTTTGTCCTTATTAGACCAAGAGCTATGCACAGAGGACTGCACAGTTTCATAATAAACAGCTTCAGACCAGTGGCTCATGTTAACGAATAGACTTAATTTGCTTCTTTGTCGATTCTTACCATCATTTCATTATCATGCAGTATCATTTTGTCATAATTGACAGAACAAAGAACTCGGATCTCTTGCAGAAAATCCTGAAGCATATCTGGTCATAGGTTTGTCAGCATACGGTCAAATGGTTATGCAGAAGAACCGTGACCTAAAGCACACCAGCAAGGCCTATTCTGAATGGCTGAAATTGAGGTTTTGAAGTGGCCTAGTCAAAGTCTGGACTTAAATGAGTTGCTCTGGTTTGCTGCTGGAACATCCAGTTCTTTTTAGTGAGCAATTGCTATTTCACATTAGCTTTTTTTTTCCACTGTAAGGGGCAAATAGTATTTTCATTGCGCATTTATTCTCATGAAAGATTAGGATCCCTACCAAAGCAAAATAACTCTGGTCAACCTCCTGCTAATGGGTAACATATAGTCGCACAACTACATTTCCTAGCAGGAAACTATAAAGAAAATAGCTTTAAATCGTCAGTTGCCCCAAGTTGAGCACAAATTAACACATGGTGGAAGACGGCCCCTTATCATGCCTGAAACTATCAAAGCTGCCAGATTACAAAATGGAAAAGCAGATAACACGACCAGTGTGTGCATCTGCTTTGTGTCGTGTGGAAACATTTTTTTTTTTTTTTTTTTTTTTTAGATGATTGTTTTTTTCTCTTTTTGGCAGGTTAAGAAGGCGTTCTTCGCTTTGGTGGCCAATGGCGTGCGAGCTGCTCCTTTATGGGACACAGAGAAGCAAAGCTTTGTGGGTAAGAACGGTGAACTATGTCTGCAGACTCGCATTAAGTCACCTTTAAATGATTTCAGGAAGGAAATTGCCGTTGAAAAAAAACATTTTTGTTTATGCCTCGTCGGGATATCAGTGGTTTCTGCAGTTTGCAGGCCTTTAATTTAGTTTGTTGGGGGGAAGACCGGGTGCAGCATTTAAATGTAAAGCAAATTAGTTTTCCGGCCTTTAGGTCTATATATTATTTAGGCCTCATTGTGATCTCTTAATTCTTTCCCTTTACTGAGGTGGAAGATGTCCTTACTATTCTGGCTCGCCATAAATAAACAACGAGGCTGCGCTGTGTGTTAATGTTCACGGCTGGCAGAGCTTGACGCCTTATTGAGAAGAAAACATTAAAGCGCAGCGATGGCTCTTTTAGATTGAGCGTAGACGTGTTAAAGAATCATCTCTGTCTGTTCTTTGCGGTCAAAAGGGGAGCCGGTTGAGAGCCGAGTTTGTTTTGAGCTTTGCTGCAAGTCGGCCTATGATGAATAATGGATGTCGAGTCAATATAGGAATAAAGCAAAGGGGGAACCAGCACTGTGCCGAACGAACCACGCCGTCTTTTTCCTGCTGCACGATGCCTGCAGGCTTGGCTCTGAGGTGTTTATTGACTTGATCTGTTTTCACCGCAGGAATGCTGACAATCACAGATTTCATCATCATACTGCATAGATACTACAAGTCACCCCTGGTGGGTTTATTCAACGCATTGCTTTTAAATATTTTATATATATATATATATATATATATTTGGGTTAAATATATTATTGTTATTTAATTGAGACCGGTTTGTTTTTTTAGGTGCAAATTTATGAATTGGAGGAACACAAGCTTGAGACGTGGAGAGGCAAGTATCTCAGTTGTTGGTGCACACTTGCAGTAATGCTCTCTCACAATCTTTGCAGAGTTTAATAATCCATTATTTGTCTCATTATTTTTTTTCGCAGAGGTTTACCTTCAAGCGACGTTTAAACCTCTCGTGAACATATCCCCAGACGCCAGGTTTCATCCCGTTAATCGTTACCGTTTTCATGCACTGTTTTCGATTGCTCGCCCCTTGACTCTGTGGCGTTTGTGACACATTTCTTTGTTCCCCCGTCTTTCCAGTCTGTTTGACGCTGTGTACATCCTCATCAAAAACAAAATTCACCGCCTGCCTGTCATCGACCCTGTTACCGGGAATGCACTTTATATTCTCACACACAAGAGGATCCTGAAGTTCCTCCAGCTGTTTGTGAGTCCAAAAAAACGTTCTCACACATCTCCATCTGTCTGAATGTTAACTATAAGTTCATAACTTTTATACAGCAGCTAAATTAGACTGTAAACATTCAAGGTTCTCCTCATGGTATGTCCCATTTTCATATGCCTGGCTCCCCCTTGTGGTCGATGAGGAAATTGATCTCAGTAGTCGGCAGGTGCATCTTGATAAATTAGAATATCATCAAAATGTTAGTTTAATCAAAAAGTGAATCTCGTTTTGCATCATTAAACAGAGAGAGATGTAGATCAACATATTTTTATGGGATTTAAATCAGGTAAATGTCCTGGCCAATCAAATCCAGCGACATAATGATCAGTGAACCGGGTGTCGGTGCTTTTGACAATGTGGGCAGGTATCGAGTCCTAATGGGGGTTTTCATTAGCTTTAAGCCGTAATCATCAAGGTTACCAGAACTAAAGATTTGATTTATTTCCAGCGTATAACTCTCTGAGATAAATGAACCATTTGAGGATATTAAAACGTATTGAGATGCAGCCGTCTGTGTCGACCGGTGTTCATTGGGATGGGCCCGTTTCCTTATTCTTGGTGTGTCTTATGATTCCCAGGTGCGTGAAATGCCAAAGCCAGCTTTCATGAAGCAGACCCTGGGTGAGCTCGGCATCGGGACTTACCACGAGATCGCGTTCATCCACCCGGACACGCCCATCATTAAAGCGCTCAACATCTTCGTGGAGAGACGAGTGTCTGCTCTGCCTGTGGTGGATGACTCCGGTGAAATCCCAACCAACCATAACAACAAGGACCTTTTTAGCATCAATACTTTAGGACTTTGCCTTAACAATTGTCTGTTTTATTTCCTTCTTTTACTCACAGGCAAAGTTGTGGACATTTATTCCAAGTTTGACGTGATTGTAAGTTTTAGGCTTTTTTATTGCTGAGGTCACGCAGATCTCTCCGCGCTGGACCGCTCTCGTTCTAACGCCGTTACTCTGTCTGCGTGCAGAACCTGGCGGCAGAGAAGACCTACAATAACCTGGACATCACGGTGACGCAGGCCCTGAAACATCGCTCGCAGTACTTCGAAGGGGTTGTGAAGTGCCACAAAATGGAAACGCTGGAGACAATCGTGGACAGAATAGTCAAAGCAGAAGTGAGACACGGAGAGCTGCGTATGCGCTTGGCTCCTCAGACGCAGCCCGAGGACTGATTTCAGCTTCATCTCTCATGCCTCAGGTCCATCGGCTGGTGGTGGTGGATGAGCGCTCCAGTATCGAGGGCATTATCTCCCTTTCAGACATCCTCCAGGCGCTGGTGCTCAGCCCAGCAGGTATAGATGCTCAGCATTGGTAGCTCTAATCTCTCCCCCCCCCCCATTGTCCCGGACCCCGAGCTTTCCCCTCCCCACCAATCCTCTTACCCTGCCCCAGGTAGGAATCGCACCCGTTTGACTCATGGCCTGTAGAAGGCATGATGATGATGATGATGTCTGTCCACTTTTTGCTCGTCCTGCTGGCTCATGCTTTGTGCAGCAGTGCTCAGTTACACAGAATCCAACTTAAACTCTCCAACCCGACCCCTTTTTTACTAAAACATGTTCTAAAAAGTCTGCGCTGAGGGCTCTTGTAGTTTCCCGCTTGGGTAAATAATCATCGCCGTGTTTAAAATTCTGCTCCTGGCGGCTTTGGCATGTTCTGTCCGTGGCTGCGTTTTGTTTATCGCGGGCTGCTCTTTGATGCGCAGTGTGTTTGGCATTGACGCGCTCGAGAAGAAAATAACAAGCTAGCTGAATTTTAACCAGCTCTACGGGGCCTTAAAGCCCATCAGATCAAGAGTTGGTGCGATGCACTTGGAAGAAAACTCGTGCACACAGGCACTCATTAATTCATAAATTCAACACAGGAGCCATCAGCTGTGCTAACAAAACCCTGCTGCAGCGGTCGGGGCTCCATTAAAAATGAGAAAGGTTTGGGTGAGGCAGACATAAAGTACAGGGTTTTTGTTTACCTAGTATATGTGTATATAAGGGTTTATAAATGTATGTTGTTTTCCTGTAAAAAAAACAAAAAAAAAACAAAAAACATTGAATTATGCGCTATCATTTGGTTTTTCCACGCACCATTACCAGAACCAGTAGGGGAGGCGGCTATCATAAAACTTCTGGCCATGTTTCCTTTTTTCTGGAACCGGGATAGTTTTCAGGGTCCGTTGTGAAGCTCACCAGCCAGATCCCCCTTTGCACCTCGTCTGGCACAGTTTAAAGAGCGATAATGTGGGCTGAAAAACAGCCCCAGGGTTGTAATATTTATTACCCCCAAGCTTTGGGGTGGAGTTCTGTGGAGGAAGGTTGTAACGTTGCTGATTGGCTGCTGCATTATTTTTCAGTCAACCCGATTTAACCCTCTCTGCAGTTCATATCTTCTCTTGATTTTTATCTGCGAACGATTCTAAATCAGGCGTTTGGCTTCGGAGACGCCCAAAAGCAGAGGGAGAAAATCTCCCTGTTTTTAAAGTAATATTTTATGGTTTTAAGACATTTTTAGAATATTTTATCCCATTGTTCTTCCAAAACATTAATTTAAGAAAAGCAAAACCCTTTAGGAATGTGCAGAATTTTTATAAATGTATGGTTTAGTTTCACACTATGAGAGAATCGGACGTTTTGGCCGTAGAAGCCCAGGTTGTTATCCGGATCAGCGCTCTAATTCCCGTCTCCTTTGCCACAAATCTGGGGGAGTGGGAAAGTCTACATCCATGAAATATATTAAAAACTAGTCAGAGTTTGGATTGACTTCATATAAGTCATATAAGGTTTTTATTTTCGCGTGGGGAACCAACCTTCATTTGTTTGGTCATCCTGACTGCCTCACAAGACGGCAAAGGCATAGCCCTCGCACGGTGGACATCATTTACGTCAAATTGCAAATTCTCCAGGGGAGATTAAGGGTTCTGGGTCATGAAGTTGCAGCAGATGAAGGGTCGGGGTTACTTAACGAAAGCCGTCTCTCCATAAAGTTCTGCTTTTGCAGACCCCGACCCTGTTCATCTGCGCGGGAACGCTTTGTCCAATCAGGACGCAGCAACCAAAATACCTTCACACAACAAAGAACAAAAACCTTTTTCCCAGTTTCCTATTTTACAACCCTACCTGAGCATTTAGGTGAGGTTGTGAACTGAGCCAGAACCACCAAGTTCAAAAGCTAACCCACAATTCACCTGTCGGCCACCATTGTGTTCCTGTCGGACGACACTGGACTCTCCTCTGAGCGCCGGTGTCTGCGCTGCATCGGTGTGGCGCTGATTCTGCAGCATGGGGATAAACGAACAATGTTGCACCAGCGGTGTTAATCAATTTTGCCTGATTGGTGTGTCTAACATTTGAATGCGTGATTAATGCATTGCACTGAGATCCCTTTGTGTGAATCCAACACAGCGGCCTTACTGGAGAAAACGGCAGAACATTTACCTTTCTGCATAACTCTTGTTGACAGATGAAGCCTGGTGATTAATGCCTTGATTCTGCTGTTGTCCTTGCAGATGCCTGTAAGGAGGAGAACCTGACTGAATGAGCTTGTGGTGCATCAGCTTTTGTGGTGGAAGTGAATAAACTTACAGTTGAAGGTGGATCGTGTGAAGCCGGCGTGGAAGTCCTGGAGACCGCCACCATCAGTGGGCTGTAGCGGCCCGGAAAGGCCTGGTACAGCTGATTGAAGTGGAGTTGTTTTTGCACTGAGGGATGATTTATTTCTTTTTTCTTTATTTTTTATTTTTTTACTTCTTCCAGTCTGTTTAAACACTGACCAGATGCGCACACCTTACAGATATATTCAAAAGTATATGCAAAATGCAGAGGAATTGCAGTATGGCAACCTTATGGGGGCAAAGAGGGAGATGGAGGATGTTTTCTGATAGATTTGGGCTTTCGAGCAGTTCCAATCATGCAGCTGTCATCAGATGATTTAAAGTATACTTTAACATTCATAGAAGCAACTTCTTTTAGCAGCACAACTACGCTTGCCCACGGAGAATAGGACAACTGCTGTCATCGAGGAGAAGGATTGCCAGTGCCAACATGAAAATCGCTCCATGCCCAGTTATTCGTGCCTTTCCGCGGTCTCCCTCCCCACGTCACTGTGCTCCGTTTTGAGTTTACGGTTTGAAGTGAGAGCTGTTTAGGGTTAGCTAGGTGATGCTCGAAATAAAGGATTCCTGGAAGATCAGACACATGCACAGGAAAGAGGAACGTTGTCGGAGCATTTTGTGTCGGTTTCTCACTGTCGGCGTGACTCCAGAGTGCTTTTTTTTTTTTTTTTTTTTTTTGTAATAGATATGTAAGATTGAAAAATTTATTTTTAGGGGTTTCAAGACATTTTTACTGTTTATTCTCATTAGTTTGGATGCTTCACACAAATATGAGTGTGTTTCAGCTGGATCTCGACAGGACTCATCTCCATCTTCTGTAAATGAGATTGTTCTCAGAAACCATGTCACAGAAAGCTTTATTTTTATGAATGTGTTAACATATATATAAAGATACTTCAGTTCAAATGTTATTTTTGTACATATTGTAGCAATATGTCTAATTCAGAGAACCTTTGTATCAAATCGACATGTACTGTAAATGTGCAAAGCATGACAAACTACACTTCAGCAGAATGAATGTTCTTTGTTTTACTTTTTCTATTTTTCTGGCTGCAGAAAAATAAACAGACACTGAATGTACTCTAAAGGCTGAGAAATGTCTCCTTCATTACTTCATTTTTTTTAGTTGGGTGCAGAAATTTGATGCAGCGCACTTGAAATCCCTGTTGGTATTGCGAGGTGTTGGACATCATTCCATCGCTGCGTCGTCAATGGATCTCATTGTATAGTCGCGGAGGGGAATGAAATTCAAAAGCTTTACTTTTTATTTTTGAGTGTGCTTTAAGTATAAATTTCAACCAAATCTTTGAGCAAAAGTCTTTTTTAAATGATAGTTGCCTCTGAGCAGAAGTTTATTTTGATTGATGGAGTTCAATGCCAATGATTTGATTCCTTTTTTGTACTCGAGGAACATCTCAGTAGAAATATATATTTCTACAGTTCGCTTGAAATCTTCCAAAATTTGGACATTAAAATTACTGATACCCTCCATTTTCACCTCTGAAAAAGTTGTCCTGGTTCTCACAGGAATCTGATTTGGCTATGATGGTGTTCACAGTTAAGACATTTTACCTTTACAGTGTCTAGAAATTCAGTATAAATCTAATTAAACAGCGGTATCTGCATGTGTTTTTGACATGTACAAGACAAAATGTGAAGTTGTGAATGTGTCGGAAGAAAAATATAACAGTTAAATAAGGCAACCTAATTATATATTCATTTAAGAAATATTTCCATATCAACGCCTGATCTCATTTACTCAACACTTGCACGTAGACAGCAAGATGTTCTCCATCTGGGCAAAAAAGTTAGGACACCCTCCCCCTGACAGCTAGTTCTATCATTAAATAAATAAAATATCTGTATAAATTAATTTTTTATTGCTGTTTTTCTGAATGCCTTTAGCAGGTGAAGCCACAAATCAGTTGCATGTATACTGATTGAATGTTGATTATCAATCTTAAATTGAAGCATTTTTTTTTATTATAATTATTTATTTTTTTTACAATTAGTATTTATTTATGCAGATCATTTAAATGCTGTGTTTTAAATTTGAGACTGTAAATGATTCTGATTATAACGAATGACATCTAATAACAGCACGGGTGGACTACAACTTTTGGTTAAAACCAAAGAGCTGGGTAAAGTGGTCAAAAATGGTACTCGGGTAAAAGTAGCACTACTTCAGCATATTTCTCCTCAACTAAAAAGTAGCCAACCAAGAAATTACTCAAGAGCAAAAAGTACTCATTAGGAAGACTGCTCAAGTACTAAGTAACCATAACATCTGATTTAATATTTGAAAGTGATGTAATCGGACAGAAAAAATATAAAGAACGAATACATTTTTTTTAAAGACTAAAATAAAAAATAAATACAAAAGATAAATTCAGACAGGAGATACACTTCAGATTTTTTTTCCAATATAACCTTAATCAAACCCATACTTTGCAGCAGAGAATAAATACACACACAAAAAAAAAAAAAAAAAATATATATATATATATATATATCACGAGTATGTATATATATATACTCGTGCACGCATGCATATATATATATATATATATGTATATATATATATATATATATATATATATATATATATATATATATATATATATATATGTATAGTATGATAGCAGAATGCAAAGTAATAGGAATATCTACTGATAACTGTATGTTTACTTGACCTCCGAATGGTTCAATGATCTCAGCGGATAGAAAATAACATTAAAACCACAAAGCTGGTGTACAAACAAATGGCCTTACTTTAACATTTTAACATCGACTATATGCGTCTCTCTGGTGCATTTTTGGTTAGAACAAGTCTGTTCTTTTTTTAAAGTAGCCAGAAACTGTACTTTTTAAAAAAGTACAGTGCAGTAAAACTACCTCTAAAAGTAAATTTTGTTCAAAAAGTTACCCAAGTAAATGTGACTGAGTAAATGTAACTGGTTACACCTCTGAGCTTGAGTTTAGTTTGAACAGTAAACCCCGCCCCCAAATCTTTCCCCCCAATGAGGAACCCTCTTTCTGCCTCCTGGTGTCCACCTAGTCAACATGCACGAGACTAACCACGCGCCTCAAGCTCGTGCACACTCCTCCAGAGGAAATTAGGCTTCATCAGGGGACTTTCCTTAGTTTTCTTTGGCATAAATGGCTACGTCTGGGGTAAATTATATTTTCTTATATGAATGCTCAACACTTACATGCATGCCGTGCTGTTCTGTTGTCATATCATGTCATGCACCACGTGGTGCCAATGGCAGAGAAAGTTGTCCCAGGTTGCACTTAGTTTCATTCAATTGCAGAATTAGTTAGTTGCTATTAATAAAACAAAAATAAGTTAAGGTATAATTCCTTTAAGTAAAGAAATGATCTGGTCCTGTCTGCAACATGATAATGTTTCCCTAGTGGTGCAAATGGGTGGCATGCAGTAAGGTTAAAAAAAATTTTTCCCTTAGATTTCTTCTGTTTTTACTTTTTTCACACTTCAGTAGTTTCAGATAAAATACATTTTTAGGTTTTTGGATGTCAATAATGCTTTTTTTGTTTTGTTTTTGTCTTTAGACAGTTTTTTTTTCTAGATCTTTCAGGCAAGGCAATGCACGTTTATTTAAATAGCACTTTTCAGTAACAAGATGATTGAAAGTGCTGTTAATGAAGAGAGAAAAAAACATTACAGAGGGAAGTATTGCATTACATTAACAAAGTAATAAGCTAAGTAAATCATTGACTAGACTTCTTTAGTTTGACTCGAACTAGTTTCATCTGAAATATTCAAAGCTTAATTGTTTCTATTCATACATTAACAAGCATAGAGAATGCCTGAAATCACAGTACCTAATTGTTTCTATTATAATAGTCATTGATAGTGATGGGAAGTTATCAGGCAGTTCAGTAATGCTCTGTTCCAGGTCACAGATTTCACATGACTTCCAGGAGGAATTAAGATTGCAGGGGAGCCAGTTTGTATAACAGCATTTGTTTTGGGCCAGACAGACTCTCTCTGGTGCTTCGAAAATGCCGATTCCAGAAAACCAGATTTGTGCTCATTCTGACATAACTGAGCGTCCAACTTCTATTCCAGAAGATCTAGTCCATCCTGCCAGCGAAGTTCAGGAGCCGCAGCTGGCCTGCAGTTCTGCTTAGTCAGCATTTCAGTCTGAGTGTTGATAGCACAGCATATCCCTCACATAGTTCAGAAAGCCTTGACATGGTCCCAAACCGCTGCAGGCGTTTTCATACTTCCATACTCCAGCAGAAATTCTTTTATCATAAATCCATTTTTGTAGGCATTTTCAACATGCTCAACCGACATGATGGACAAACACACAATCCTCCTCCCAGGAGTCCACCGGACAAGGGCTCTCCTTTGCCCAGTCTTCTCGTTGAGAAAATGTTATCATTTGCATTGAGAGGCAAGCTGACCAGATCCATAATTTACAATTCGGAGGATATGTAAAAAAAGAGGCTCCAAAAAGATTGATAGAAGTAGGGCAGATACAGGGGAGAGGAGAAAGAAAAGCATCCACCTTCACCAAGAGCCTGTTCCTTGTTGTTATACAGGTTCTATTTTGAGGGTTTATTGATTGTACCGATCAGACGTGCAGCAATCAGGCCCAGGTGTGGATTGATGTTGCGTTCCATTTCCAGTCGGAAATCAGAAACTGCGGCTTCCGATTGGAAAAAAATCAACTTTAACGGGTGCTGTAGTCGGACTTTCACCTCGGAAAGTCTGACATATTTTTTTAAGGCCGATGGTCGGATCCAGCATGGCAGCTCCTCCCATCAGCGTCTGTAAGCTGTGATAAAACTTGTTTATTTTTACAAGACACAGTTGTGAGAGCGCATCTAAAAGCAATGTTTCATGCAGCCGCTGCAACTGTGAAGCGAGCAAATAAAAACCGATGTTTGCATATGGAAATTAGAGCCTTAGAGGATGTTTGTGAAAGAGTACCACGAACAAAACAGCTTTCCTGGCCGTCGCCATATTGGAATCCTAACCTTATGTTACTGTGTTTTTATTTTGGAATCCCGACATCTTCGACTGTATTAACTGCACTGCAAAAATGGAACTAAAAATAAGTAAAATGTTCTTAAAATTAATGTATTTGTCCTTGATTTGAGCAGGTAAATAAGATGATTTGCCAATGGAATAAGATTTTTTGCACTTAAAATAGGAACAATTCGTCTAAATCATCTTATTTCAAGTGCAGGATGTCTAATAATCTTATTTTAGGGGTCAAAATACTCATTTCATTGACAGATAATCTTATGTACCTGCTTAAATCAAGGATAAATACACTAACTTTACGGAGATTTTAGTTATTTTTAGGTCCGTTTTTGCAGTGTGGAACGCTTTTCACTCGGGTTTACTCCATTCCCAGCTCCTATTTTTATTTTTTTTCAAATGAAATGCAACATGAAACTGAAACAAAGGAGGGCAGTTATACCCTTTGTTGTTTGGTTTGAGATGCTGTTTTCTCCTAATGAATTATAATTTGAAAATAGTTTTTTTTTAATGTATTTGCTGAGGTTAATTATGTTCGTTCTGAAAGAGCTAAGTGTAACGAAAAAGCAGACTGAAGAGATCTGTAAGTACTGTTTTGGCATCTCATGGAGATTTTTGATAAGTAGTGTGAAAAAAAAAATCTGTGGCAGCCTGATCATCTGCACCAAGGAACAGGGAAATCAATCCATGGTCCTCATGTGGGATTAACTGTCAACAGGCTTTTATGTCGAGAAATATTTAACCAGCTTCCCAACGCTAATGTAGAGACACACGTCACGCTGTGTGTTCTCAGAGTCGTCTCTCTTTTCGCAACTTGAACACGGCTTGAGCGTTGATGCCAGGGAGCTTTAGCTGGCAGAGACACCCCACCCTCACTCCTCTCCAATCATCTCTCTCAGATCACGTGAGATCTAGATCCTCATCTCTCTCACAGAGCCGCCGGCTCTGCCAGCTACAGACAGCGGAGCAGTCTTTACCAAAAATTTAAAGCTGCTGAGCTCCCTGCCTTGCTCGTGGCACGCAGCCCTCTAGATGTTTTAGGCCAGGGATTAGGAGCCAGACTGTAGTTGGTAAACAGACAATATTTATTTCAATTCAACACGTTAAATGTCAGCTTTTTTTTTGTTTTTGCAAAAATCTTGCCCAATGGTTGCATTAAATTAAAGCTTAAGCTAGAGTTGGACAATATAGGAAAAAAAAAGCATATAGATAAAATAGAAATCATATTGAGTGATTTCGATAATTATCAACAAATTCCAAACCTATAATTTAAGTGCTGACCATTTTATGCTGTTGCTTAATGACCGATTTTTAGATACAGAAACACACAAAAACTGAATTCAAACTCAACCGTTTATTTAACTTTTACCAACTTTTTACCAAATCTGCAAATAAAAATAAATAAATAACTTGTGCTCTCTGAACTCTTTGAAGGGGACACAGCATTTCCTGGATCTGTGTTTGTGATTGGTTGGGAGGATGTAGTGACTGTAATATTAACCTTCATGGCTAGAATGCAAAAGGAAGGAAAACTGTTATTCTATTGAACTTTTTATTGACCCTTTTTTCTATCATAGATGTACGTCTATCGATTGATATATATTGCTATTGGATTATCGTCCAGCCCTAGTTTAAGATGAAATAAGTGCATTCACTAACTTTCTGACTTATGGGGTCCAAAGCTCAGGCCTACTGCAGCAGACCCACCAGGGTTAGGAATTAGGTTTAAAGCAGGGCTGTCCAAACTCATAGGCCGAAATTGTCAAGTCAAAAGCATTTGTGGGCCTAAAGGATTTATTTAAAAAATAACATAACCAAATAATTGTCAAAAAAAAAAATTGCCTGCTCTACAGAATATGATCATTTTAAATACTCAAATTAGACTAACCCTATTTAGCCAATTTTAATAAATGAATTCCAATCAGATTTGAATGCACCAATGTCTGAATTTGAGTAAAAGTCACTGGATAGATGAGGTCCTATTTACTATGAAATGAAAGAGAATGTGTCGTTATTAAAAGGCAAATGTTTTGCGTTGTACCTAACTGTAATAATTTTGGCCTAATTGAGAATAAAAAGTTTCCATCTGCACCAGCCACTGGTGAGCCGGTCGGCCAAATCCTTTTTGAAATGCAGAGCTGTACAAAATCAGCTGAGGGGCTGCAAATGGACCAATAAAGGTCCTCGCTTTTTGGGGGCTGCAGGTTTAGGTCTAAAGGTGTGAATTAGGTTTAGGTTAGAGTTCGGATTAGTAAATTTGTCTGAGTAAAATGTATTCAAATTGGAGAAAATTCATTCAGAAAAGACAACATTTGGTCCCACTTAAAAATAATTCTTCAATTTGAGTAATTTTTTTTCCAGACAAATCTACTGTGTGGTAGATTTAGGGTTTCAGAGAGAGGCCATAGAAAGGGTTGAAAATGAATGGGAGTCAAGGCGAGGTCCTCAGTAAGTATTGAAAACAGGGATGCGTGTGTGCACGTGTAGCTGCAGCAGCCACAAGGTGACACTGTAGCTCACGCCTTCACTGCTGCTGAACCCGCCTCTGCAGCTGACCCCATCCTGCTGTAACAACGAGACATAGTTCTCCTCCAGTATCTAATCTCAGCATTATTCTAATGAGTTGTGTGCGTTTTAAACCTAGTTAAACAAATTTGCACAGGAAGTTTTTAAGGCCGTTGATGCGATCCTCGTTCCCTCCTCACTGAGAGGAGGGAGGGAAGGAGGATCTGATGGACTACCAAATGAGGGGTAAAACCGGACCCGGCTTCCTCCTGACAATCTGCTTTGATCTACCAATCTCCCCTGTGATATCCAGCTCTGGGAAAGCCTCCTTCACACCTTGTAGCCCTAAAGCAGGAGAGACGGAGAGGGAGGAGGAGGAGGAGGAGGGGGGCCTTCTCCACCACATCCCCATCCTCCTCCTCCTCCTCACGGCCCATCCTTCTCACTTTCCATACCCACAAATTCACCATCCACACCCACACTGGACTCGCCTTTGAACGTCCGGGCCCTGATTTAAAATTCGTCTTCAGAGCGAGTCGTGCATTTTATATGCATGGTGGTGAGATGCTGGAGAGGAGGAGGGATTGGAAAGGGAAAGGGCCGGAGCCGGGCGTCTCTGCTCCAAATGAACTTTCCTCCGCCGTTGGTCTCCTCGGGGACGTTTCTCACCAGCCGGCATCACGGTTTTCCCAGTCTCTGCTCGGCCCTCGTTCTCTCGCTCTTTCAACATTAGTCTTCGCCGCATCGTGATCCGCACAGATTCCAGCGAGCAGCGAGAAGGCCGCAGCCTTTGAAGACAAGTGTGATCAGAGCGGAGGCAAGAGGGTGAACAAAAACCTGGCCCGGGGGCATTTGTGGGGAGGGGAGGGGGGGGGGGGGACTCTGCACTCTGGTGTTTAGCAGCCGAGGAGGGGAAGGCTGACAAGTGCAGCAGCGTTTGGGGACAGCTTTGATGTTTGCTGCCTCTTTTTCTTCTTCTTCTTCTCCTTCTGCTGCTGCTATACAGTCCTCCTTCACAAGGAGCCTGTCGCGCTGACACGGCCAGGCTCACGCAGGGCCGTGATAGACGTGACGGGTAATCATAAGTGCGCTGCTGGTGCGCTGCTCCTTCACCTTTGAGCGTCTCTCAGGCGCTCGCTCTCCGTCTGCCTCGTCGATGCCTCGCTCCGAGAGGCGGCTGAGAGACAATCAATAAAGACAAACACGGCGCGCAGCTCAGGACTGCAGGAGAAATCAGATTTATTAGGAACAATATGATCCCACTAGCTTATTGTGGATATAGCAGTAAACAACAGGAACACGATTCACTTTCTTTTTTAATAAGTGCTACAGGATTTTTTTTTTCTGTGTGTGTGTGTGTATAGAGTATAGACAATGAAACAGTACAGCAACGAGAGTGCTACATTCATTTAAGCACAGAGGATATATATATATATATATATATATATATATATATATATATATATATATATATATATATATATATATATATATATATATATATAAAGAAATGACAGTATATATTGCTGTTTCGTTCTTCCTATTCCTGGCCCTCTGTTTCATACAAACGCCTGCATCACTCTGAGTGCTGTGGTAGTTAAAAAGAGGAGGTTTAGGTCTGGCGTTTGACATTTTTACACACTGGTTATTGTGTGAGCACGACGCTGACGAAAGTGAAGCGGCTATAGTTATAGTACAGTTACACTACACACAAACCTCTCGGTGAGCTGAAGCCACAGCGCCTTGCAAAAAGTAACCCTTAGTCACTGGATTTCTCCACGTTTTTGACGCCTCTGCGTGTTTCATTGGGGTTTTACGTGATGGGCCAACACAACACAACACAGTGCGTAATTGGGAAGTGTAAGGAAGAGCGACGCACGGATTTCAAAGCGTCTCGTGCGTTGAAGCTCAGCCCTGTTAACCTTCTGAGACGTGTCTCTACCAGCTTTCCACATCTAGAGGCTGACATTTCTGGCCCACCCCACTTTGAAAAATAGCTCAAGCTCAGTCGGATCGGATGGAGAGGGCATTGACACAGACCCTCAACCAGATTCACCACAGCCTGATGCTGCCTCCACCGTGTTTACCACAGGGATGCTGTTCTCACTGTGATCTTTACCGTTATAATTTTGACCACTCTTATCATTTTGTTTGACCTAAACATGTTCCTCTCGGCTCTTGCTGAGAGGAAAGTCCTCAGCTGGTTATCTTCCAGGATTGCCGTGCATCGTCTCCATCTTTCTTGCCATAAACTCCAAAACAAGCTCCCTCTGGTCCTCAGCAGCTTTCCCCAGAAGGTTCTAAGCTCACCCTCTTCCACATGTTTTCTGTGTCCCCTACATCGCTTGCGACAAACTTTACACTCGACTTCTTGCACCTTACTTTCAACAATGTTTTTTTTTTTTGTTGCACCCCTCCGTTAAAATTAAGAGATGTAGCGCGCACAACTAAACGTTGGCGCGACCGATCGTAGATGTCTGCAGCTCCTCCAGTGTTACCACGAGCCTCTAGACCAGCGGTCCTCAATTCTGGCCCTCGATGGCCGGTGTCCTGCCGCTTTTTGATGTGTGCCTGGTCTGGAGCACCTCAGTCTGTAGTCACGTTCTCCAGATTCCTGCCAAGTCCTTATCATTTGACTCAGGTGTGTTGAAGCAGAGCAGCAAATAAAGGTTGCGGGACACCGGCCCTGGAGGATCACTGCTCTAGGCTGTTTCTCTGATCAAGGCTCTTCATGCCTGTCCTTTCAGTTTATGTGGATGTTGGTAAAAATGTTGATGGATGATGGACCGAGGAGTGCCTTATGAGACGTTCAAAGCTTGGCACGCTGTCTGTTCTGCACAATTTGGTCTGTCATCAGACCAAGAAACGCAGCAGGATTTACAGGCATTAGACATTATTCACTAATGTCCACAGAACGGCTTCCTTTATGCTGACATTGCACCTGTTGCACTGGATTTTATTTAGAGAAACCAGAGTAAAGGGGGCTGAATATGTCACACATATCTGTGTAAAATGTCACGTATCCTTTTCTTTCCGCCTCAGAATTTTGGTCCATCCCATAAAATCCCAATTAAGAAGCGTCGACTTTATTCTGTGTCTACTGTGACGACGTTTTGCACTGCGCTGTGTTCTCTGTAAGATGCGTTCTGAATGAAAGATCAGTACAAGTTTACTTTGGTTTCCAGCTCTCTCTACACGTGTATCCTGTGAATCTGTGGCAGTTTAAGCTGTGAGGGAAAAGTTGTAATCTGGACAGTATGTAGCAGCCTCGAAGCTAACGTCAACGCAACACAAAGGTTCATTTCTACACATTGTTTATATTAGCAGCCAGGAAACGATGTAGTTTACAGTGTGATTCCAGTGGGGTGGGGAAAAAAAAAGGGAAAACAAAAGTGACTAGCTTTATTCTGAAAGTCGCGTGATCTTGTACCTTGAAATAAATTAAATAAGTGTAGCTTTATTCGTCGTTATTTCTACTCAATGGCCTGCTATAGGTTATAAATACGCTTATACATCTGGAGCGTCTATTGTGTTAAGGTCGACTTTCATCCATGCAACACAGAAGTTGGAGATCTTCCAAAGACAGAAAATTCTAATAATCCCCCCCCTCCTTTAAAAGGACTGGGCGTTTGTGTACAACCAAAAGATTTTTTTTTTTTTTTTTTTTTGGAGACTTGGAATTTCCCGTCAGACTGCAACACAAGACGAACATCAATAAAACAGGCTGAAAGGAATTAAAAAATAAAAAATAAAAAATCAATCCCAGGATGCCTCCGTAGGCCGGGCTGAGGGGGCCGGGGTAGTGGGGGGACATCTCGGGTTCCAGAGAACAGGAGTCCAGGACTGAAACGCTGCTGGCTTGATGTCCACCCAGTCAGATGTGCCACGCAGCCCATGTAGACAGCTGTCTGTGTCGGAGCGCATTCATTATTGAGCGGCTGCAGCAACTGCAGGACGACGACAACAACCGGACCAATCGGACCCTGTGAGGAGCGCCGAAGCTGTCTGTGCCGATAGAAGAGCTACAAATCTACCCTCACGTTGCACTGCTCCGAGGAACGCGCTCCTAAGAGTTGTCCGGTTAGACAGCGGAGGCTGCAGAGAGCGTCATGCATTGAGCCTCTAACTCATTCTCTCTTTGCACTCGGCTCCACATTTGCTATCATGCCTTCAACCTTTGTTTTATGCTCCTTGAAAGCACGTGGACACGCACACACACACACACACCTCCTTATTTGGTTTGGCATGCAAGGAAAAACAAACCTAACACAAAAAAAAAAAAAAAAAAAATCAAGGAACTTTGGAGCCGAGCTCAGGCTTCCTTTCCCTGCATCACAGACCCAGAGAGAGAGAGAGAGAGGGAGAGAGAGAGGGAGAGAGAGAGAGAGCGTATTATGGTGCAATGTGTTCACCTGAGCTGTGTGCAGAGTGAAAACAGTGGACACACGCTGTGCTGGCTGCAGTGGGCTGTTTCCATTACACGTTCTGAGCAGCTGCTGTGCAGAAGAAGAGCTTTGAAGGACGGCTGTAGGGAGGTAACTGGAGTCCACAGCTCAAACAGGGTCCTTCATCCTATAACAAGTGTGTGTGTGTGTGTGTGTGTGTGTGTGTGGGGCAGGTGTCTGCTGCTGATGCCGCTCCATCACCGAGCCCTCCTAATGCAGGTCTCACACGTGCGCAGCGTGCCTACGCTCTACGGTCCAAATGTTCATGCTACACACTAGTACAGAAGCAGGCAGGAAATTAAAGAAAAAAAAAAAAAAAGGCATGCACTCCTTGTTCCTCCACGGCTTCGCTGGGCTTAGTGTGCGTACGCCTCGGATGCATCTTTGGGCCGCGCCTCTGGTTCCCTCTGCTGTTTTTTTTTTTTTTTTTGATTCGTGTCTGTTTTGACAGAAGGGAGCGAGAGGAAGAGAAGCGTTCACAGAGAGGCTTTGAAGAGAGCCAGATTCAGTCTGAAGGTTGTCTCTGAGGGGGTCAGGGGCATCTTTGAAAACAGGAGGCATAAGGAAAAAAAAAAAAAAAAGGAGAAGGCCGGTGCTGAGGAATAAAGTTGAGCTGATGGAGTCGAGAGAGAAAGACCGTTCACTTCTGTGCAAGGTACGCCCCGATTGTGATGCTGGCCGCCCCCAGCGCAGCCAGGCCGAAGACAGTCTTGATGGACGGCCAGTAGCAGCTGAAGATGGACTCCTTTTGTCTGTCGTACAGTTCCACGAAGGCATCCTGCAGGAGAAACAGAGCCACGGTTAATCACTTTGACCAACGCCATGTGAAGCAGTCCGTGCTGTCATCCTCTTTGTTCCAGTCATACACTCAACCACAGCTACAATAAAATTCATATGCATCTCAGTCAGGAGAAGCTGCAGGGCTGATAGATATTTGATGGGGAAAAAAATGAGTTTGGCTCTAAATGAGGGGCAGTTTTCATGTTTGATCCCAAAGAAGTTTCCACCCAAAGGTGACAACTCTTTCATTCGAGGGCGCAGAGGAACAAAAAGCACGGAGGTTGGCCTTAAATGCAACGCTTACAAGATGAAAGGAGAAGATGAGGCTTTGTACTACAACTGTATAGCCCCTGAGCAAATTTCGGTTGAATAGAAAGAGAAAACACGACGCTGTCTTCTGTCTTAAACAGGAACGAAAGGTGGTTAGGGTGGATCAGAGGTGCTGCAGCCAAGCCTGCCTCTGAGCAGCTTTGGTTGTGCTAAATTTGAGACTCACACCCAAAAAAATACACCTTTTCAGCATATTATGTAGGGGCTAAAGAATGACCAAAATCCTGTTCTTACTGCTGAGAAGAGATGACATTTCTTCCTTTATAATAAATCATTTGCAAACTCAATGTTTTTTTTTAATGATGCAAACAGGAAAACCCCTTTTTTATGCTTTAGATTTGCAAGAACATTAACATCCCTTTCATACCAAGAAATCTGATGACTTTAGTTCCTTAATTGAAATATTGCAAGTTTAGCTTATTGTTGAGGAGATTTAAAAAAAAAAATCACAATTTATATTTTTAGGGGATTTTAGTTTAAAAAGATCATTATAAATGGACTATTTTGGTCCAAGTGACAAAAGGTTTGGACATCACTGGTGAAGACGATGTCATTTCACGCCTTCTTTTAAGAGAGTATTGAGTCAAAGCTGCTGAATGAAATAATATTAAATATTCATGACATGTGAAGGAACCTACAATCAGGCTGTGTTTCAGTTCCTGTTTCGGTAAGATTTAATGGCCTCTGTGAGGCAACTCTTTGAGGCAACTTCTTTCCTGCTGCCTTTACAAAGTTTGATCTGGACCAGAAGTTCTCAAAGCTTTCACAACAAGCATCACCTTATTAAATACTACGTTTTCCAAGTACCGCCATCTTGAGAAACATTTAACAGAGTTAATTGTTTCTCATAGTCTATGGCAACAGAACATGGGCTTTTCTGGGTTGTTGGATCATAGAAAAAACAATAACAGCAACAATGTTTTTATCCATTGGCAATGTTTGAGTGGTTGTGAGATGCGGTTTAACTATAAATTAAATTTTTACTGGAAACGTCCAATTCTGTGGTTAGATAATCAATAGCATGGTCCCTAAAAGTCAGGTTTTTTACCAACCTTGATATCAAAATCCTATAATTCATATTTATAAGTAGTCCCAGTAAAACTGTTTATATGCAGTTTTGCGTATTTGAATCCCATTAACTTTTTCACACAAAATGTGGCATGCAAGCTCTTCCGGTGAAGATATTTGCTCTGTGTGTTTAAAAGTACAGAATGCAGAGAATTATGTTATTATTACTCTTTATTGCTAGTAGTTACTTAATGAGCAAATCCCATTGGTTTCCAAACCAGTCAAATTCAATCAGGTTGGGTTTAATATCTGTTAAGTAACCACATTCTCAGTGTTTGCCGAAAGAACACTAGTTTCTTAGTTTCTTGTGTTTCTTTAGCAGAAACACGAGTTTCTGTTAAAGGTAGGCCAAATACCACAGACTGGGAACCATGGATCTATTTCCTGGCTTAGGAACATTTCTAGAGCATGTCAGAGGTGCAATGATTTTGTGAAAGTAGCATTTTTTACTGTTCAGGTCTGCAGAACTACTTTTTCAGTAATCCTCATAGGAAAGTCGCCCGGGTTGCATCTGGCGCAGGAGTAAATTACTGACTACAAAAAAGGCATTTTGAGGTTGGAATTTGAAGTTTTAGGTGATAAGATTGCGATTGCGCTTGAGTTCTGCAAATCTCCTTCCATAGAAGCGTATGTTTAGCTTATCTAGGTTTTGATTAATTCAAAACCTAGATAAACCTGACTCAAAACCTTCATTTAATTCCTTAGAACAGAAAGCTTGGAAGCTAAAGGTAGGTGAGATGGATTTGTTTTTTTGCTGAATTTTGTAACAAATACCCTTTAAAGTGTAAATCCCCTGCTGCTAACCAGACATGGGTGGAAATAGAGTGTTATTACACTCATGATAAAGAAGGGTCCATTTCGCCTGCCTACGCTAAGACTCAAAAAGAGACACCAAAAAAAAAAAAAAAACAGGCACCAAGCAAGCCAAACATGGGAGTCACCACAATGTTACACCCCCCACGGCATAAATATATATTGTTACTCTGTGGGATTTAAAGAGGCTGCAAGTTAAAAACGTGCGAGTGAGCGTACAGAGCAAATGCCTCGGCAGCATGTTTTAAGATGAGGAAATACAGACGACTGTTCATAAGCAGTGACAGCAGGAACAGCTGGACAGGAAGTAATGGCGCTGAGCTCTCCGCTGTCCCACACGCACTCCAAGGCAGATTATCTTTAACCAAAGTACAATAGAGTACATTTCAGAGGTTTAAAGGGAGGAAATACCAGCAGCGCCCATTCAGTATTCTTTCTTTTGTCACAAGGCTGACCACGTGAGTCGGTACGTGGCAGAGTTGCACATCTGAGCCGCCCCGATGTCTCTGTTTTCGGCTGGAATTTGACCCGTCTGTGAACAATTGCCAATTGTTAAGAGTGGTTCATTATAGTGCGAGTTCCCATGGGAATCTGTTATTATGTCATATTCGTGTCAGTTTACTTACAGTAGTTACTTTTAATGTTGTAGGAATAACATGTTCCGCTTAAACCTTATTTTAGTAAGAAGGTGAATCCAGCACAGCTTCAATGGAGGATTTTGTATAACACAATAAAAAAAACAAACATATTGTACAAAAAAAAGAAAAAAAAAAAGAAGAGACTGAAATGCTGTGGGGAGACAAAAGTATTTCCTGTTTCCCTTCCCGTTCTGTGGCATTCCTGAGGCTGGGGGCTGGTGGCACAAGGCAGGAAGGATCAGCAGAATCCTGCAAGTTTGGGCCCTCTGCTCTCCCTCAACCGCAGGAGAGCCTTTTTAATTATCCGACCAAAATACCAACGTCAGCATGTTAACGCCCACAGAGGGAACAGCAATATCCATCAGTCATCAATACACGTTGGGTTACTTCAGTTCAGTCTGCGAACCATGCTGGATTAAACACCTCGTCTGGTTTTCGCTCACAAGTTACAATGTCTGTCCATCCAGCACATGTTGCCATGCTTAACGGGAAAAAATGTCAGGAATTTGCCAACCAGAGAATAGGTGCTGATGCAGCATTTCCTGAAATGGGACTGATGAAGTGTATGTCTTTAAAACAGATACAGTAAACTCCAGGTAGGCCACTTTCGTCCAAAAAAAGAAGAGATTAACGGTAAATATTTACCGCGTCATTTAATTTCAATATATAAACATTATAAGGTGATTTAGGGTCTCTCTAGTGGAGCAGTGGTTAGTAATACTGTTGAGCAAGAATCTCCTGGGTTTGAAACCCAGCTTGGGCTCTTTCTGCGTGGAGTTTGCATGTTCTCCTTGTGTATGGTGGGTTCTCTCTGGATTAACTGGTTACTCTAAATTGCTCTTAGATATGAGCTTGTGTATACTTGGTTATTTGTCCCATATCTCTTTGCTGCCCTGCAATTGCCTGGTGGCCTGTCCAGGGTGTACCCTGCCTCTCTCCCAAAGACCACTGGAGATGGGAACCAGCACCCCACATCTTTGCCTGGATAAGTGGGTAAATACCAGAGGTGTCCAAACGTTTTGCCACTAGGGTCTAAATTGTGACGTTGCGCGTACTCACGGGGCACAGAAGTTTTATATTTAATTACTAATAGTGTTGCACCGATACCGATACCAGTATCAGACGGGGCCCTGATCCAGCACTAAAATGGTGATATCGGTATCGGCGAGTACCAACAATACCATTTTGATGTTTGTATGTCTCTTGAACGCAGCCTTCTCTCTCCCGACTAGTATTATACATGTTATATAAGTTCATGAAAGTTGCACTATTTTGGCATTTGAGAGCCAAAACTCAGGGTTTAAAAGAGATTATTCAATTATTAATGTAATTTTACTGTCTTACTGTTGCACTACTATTATACATGTTATAATTTCACGAATATTGCACTATTTTCGCCTTTGAGAGGCAAAAGTTTATTCAACTATTGTCACCCATTCCAGGTAGGCAATAACAAGTTCTACTACCCAAAGTACGTAGTATGCAGTTCTTCATACATACGCACACATCAATTTCAAACAGATGGTATGGTATCGGCCGATACTGCACAGCCAGGTATCGGGTATCGGTATCGGGGCCAAAAAATGGCATTGGCGCAACACTAATCACTGATACAAACACTTTTTCCATTGTGGTTTTCTTTCTCTTTTACGTTTACATCTTCAACAATAAACTACACACAGAATATTTTTATGAGAGAAACAAAGTAGTCGGAGTTGTGTGGAGAAAGGATCTGTAATTCATGCTGGATCCAAAATATAAAAAGGGTCTTGCACTTTTTAAAAGACAGGTGAGCAATTTCAGAAATTTTAGGTGTCATTATCAAAGGCTATTTTCAGGAACAAGAACAGGAAATGGGTCTCTGGTTTTAAAAAAAATGCCTGCTGCAGCTTCTGAACTGAATCTTCTGCTCTGAGAAATTCATACCCATCTTAAATGGCACTTGAGGGACCGCCAAAAATAATTTAGAGGACCACGGATGGATGGATGGATGGATGGATGGATGGATGGATGGATGGATGGATGGTGGCAATTCACAACAAATGTCGATACAAGTCATTGTAAAAGACAAACAGGTCTAATTCATATTCCATTAAAAATAATTGGCTTTAGTCCACATTTAAATAAAATCTGTCATATTTCATTCTAACAGGATACCTACATCTAATCTAAACCAAATTCTAATAAAATCAGATCCAGGTAATATTGAAGTGCCTGATCCCTTTTCTCGAGCAAGCCTGCAGTGACAGTAGAGAGGAAAAACTCACTTTTACGGAGAAGAAATGGCCTACAGAAGTAGGCTTAAAATAAGCAAACGTCTACCAAGAAAGCTAAAAACTGATTTTAAAATAGGTTCGATTTGTAAGCAGCAACATCTTGCTGCTAAAAGTGACGAGTGCGATGTAGACCTGACTGAAAAGTAAACCATGAACTAATTTTATTCTATTTGGGATCAAAGTGTAACTGAAGTAGAGTGTAAATAGAAATATTTACATATTATTATTATTATCATAATATTTATTCCTTTGACAAAGGAATACATTTTCTGATGAGAGAAAGCAGGTCTTCAACAACTTTTGGGAGCAAAAGAGGATTTACCCTAAAGAAAACCTTGCCAAATGACTTCCACATTGGCTTCACCTTAGACAGATTCTTTTGCCGTTAATTATAAAATGTAGTGAGTTTTGTTCAAAATATATGAAAGTAAAAATATAAATTCATTTACATTTTGAAACTATTTAAAAAGGCTCCATCTAAAAACAACACCACTCATCTTTTTTCAACGGTTCAGGTCAAAGCAGACAATGGAGAAATCTGACCCCCAGCTGAGAAACACTTTTCACCACCTGCATCTGTAAAACAACACTTCACCGAGAACCACAACTCCCGTTCAGCATGTGTGCATGTGACTGACCGCCAGCCCCGGTCCGACAAAACAGCAAGCTCATGATGAATGCCCTTGACTTGCCTCAGACGGTCGCCATAGATTCTATTTAAGTCTTAAAAACAAAGGAGGACCAATTATAGAAAGGGGTTCACCAGAGATGTTGAAGCGAGTGTGAATAAAGTCCCAGAAGGCTGGGCGTGGATGGCACGCTGACTCCAGGCTGACTCCAGGGAGAGAAGGGAGGGAAGCCGAGACAGAGGAGAAGGGGAGGGATGTCAGGTGGGTATCATGAGACCAAGACACGCTCTGCTTCAGCTCCTGGAAAAATCTTTTCACCCACACGTTAGACGAGGCGACGTTTCCAGCAACCATGTGAGAAAGGCACAAAACAAACCGTGACGCTTCCTCCTGCTGCACTGAGGGGCATTGTGTGAATGCAAGCCTTTAGGGGGGGGGGGGGGGGGGGAAGCAGCGATAAGCAGGTGGAGGAGAGCACACGGAGATTTGACAGGGACGCAAATTGGACAATATATGCACATTACAACAAAAGCTGCTACAGGAGAGCCGCCGGCAGCAGGTGTGCCGCTGGGAGAGAGAGAGTCCAGGCAGTAGCTTCTCATAGTCTTCATTTTTTTTTGGATCAGTGGTTTTTAAAAGGTCACGGACAGCCAGCCAGCAGAGAGCAAGAAGCCAAGTAGAAAAATGCCCTCCCAGGTTTATGCCCCCCCCTTTCATTCGTCACACACAATGAAACCCTCAGAGACGCTCATACGGACAGAACCGCGAGGACCCGATGGGGTCCCTCACCTCTCCGCGGGCTGAAAACGGCCCACTCCTGTGTCATGGTTACCAAGACCAGGAGCTCCACAAACAATTTGCTTTTCCCACCAGCGGGGCAGATCCCGTCCTTAACCTCTGATTTGTTTTTCACATGCTCCACACCTCTGGGGTTTATTTGGTGTCTTCCTCGTGGACACAAAGGGATTTTTTTTTCTCCCCCCCCCCCTGCTGTCTTCCTCAAGTTGGTGGATCTGTCTGTCTGACGGGCGACGGACACATTTGCCTCTTCCTGTGGGTATTCACCGTGCTTTCCAAAGCAATCCGTCAACCTGGTCAGATAATTATGACTCATTCGGCGCGTTGCCCAAGCTGTAAAAATGATTAGGCGGCCATCTCTGTTTTGGGACGTTCTTGTGGGAAGGAGGAGACGGACCTAAAGGGATGTGGGTTAAAGTTGAGTTTGTAATTAAGGAGCCTGTTGCGGCCTCGCTGCTACATGCGCCACTGTGCCGAGCTTCTGTTTATTTTCAAACCGTTCACATGGCAGGACACATATAGGCCAATATTACACACGCTGCCTCCCCCCCCGGCACCTCTTTGATTTTTTTTTTTTTTTTAAATAAGCTTCTTGCAGCCTTCTTCTTACCTCATTAAAGTCAAACAAAATTCCCCTTTGAAGACCCAAGTGGGGGTTTAAAATGGGGGTAAAATGTCTGGAAAGCATTAATTTCCTCATAATTGATCAGTTCAGACCGAGATATGTGAATTATTTGTTTCAGGTTTTATCTTGTTAGTGTGTCCACATTTAAAAAAAACAGAGAGATAACAATCCCTCCCTGGACACGAGAGGTGACCTGACAGCAGGCGCTTATCTGAAAAAATGTTAAAAATGAAATCGATTCCCCAGAGACTCCTTCATAGACTGGCCCCAGCAAAAAAAAAAAAATTGAGATGACGGGGGGAGTTTGTTGCAACACTCATTACCCGATGAAACCCCCTGCGTCAGCAGGCACAAACAGCTTGCAGCAGCGGACACGGAGCCCTTCGCTGACCCGTGGCAATACTGCAATCCTTGGAAACAACGGTCACGCAGCCAAGCGGTGACAAGGTGCACCGGGGAGCTCAACACATCATCTGTGAGCCGAACTTTAATGGATCAAACCAGAGGACAAAACCAATGGAGGGATTCAGCAGGATGCAACCATTAGTTGACTACTTAATCAGCAGGATAATTTGTTTAATTTGAATTAATCCTGGTTCAACAAAAATGCAAGAAACTAATATTAAATGTGTATGACGCTTTCATAAAAAGCTCCTCCACCTCCGTTTTCCATGCCTTTTTTCATTCCCACCAAATGTTTGACACTGAAATTGGCATGTTGGATGTTTTCTAAAAAAAATGACGACATGAACCTTTTATCATAAAAAGTATCTGAGGTTGTTTATGAAGCAAAATCCATTTTCCGTGCGGTGATGAACCCAGTCGCCCATCGATGCGTATCTACTTTGGAGATGTGTCGTAGCCATTTGAACAACGGCTGGTTTGATGTCATTTTCACAGTTCTACTTTTGTGAGGTTATCAGGAATCAGCCGCACCAAACTGGGATCAAAACCCAAAATATAAATATAAAGTTTTCAGAAAATGAAATGCAAATTAATTAAACCTATTTTTTGCTGACATTTTATTACTTTTTGTCTTCATAATTCATCCCAAAACAGCCTTCAAAAGGGGGTCAAGGGAATCTGATGATCCAGTCCAAACATTTTATCCATTATGAGATGGCCTATACTGATTACGAGGTGGTGACATCCATTTTACGAGCAATCCGGTTCCTTTATAACCAGAGCTAGAGCTGTGTGGCCATTCTCCACATACACCTAAGCTCCTCCTTTGTAAAGCCCGCTGGGGTCCAGTGGGGCGGCTCCTTCTCACCGGTCCTCTTTGAGGTGGTCATGGACAGAATTTCATCAGGACCTCATCTCTGCTTTTGTTACAGATGACGAGCTTCTGTTGTTGCTTTAAAGCCATGGCCTTCTGTGTGCACTGGAGCAGTTCACAGCAGAGAACAAAGAGGTCAAGAAGCAAGTCAGCAGCTGCTCTAAGTCTGAACTCGTGGTGCATAGCTGGAGAAAGGTTGACGCTCCCTTTGGGTCGGGAGGTCAAGTCCTTTGGAGTCTGTATCAGGAATCTAGTAGGAAGGAGCAGGACATGGATATGGTACAGTAGCTAGTGTGCACGCATCTCTGGTCCGTCGTAGTAAGAAAACAAAAAAAAGCTCCATCTGTCTCCTAACCCTCACGGGAGATTTGGATCATCACAGAAAGAACGAGGTACCGGATACATAAGGGATTGAAATGGTCTCCCTCTGTCAGGCGGCTGGGCTCTGCCTCAGAGATGGTGTGAGGAGCAGAGCCGCTAACCTGACCCTAGCCATATGAATTTCGCTCTGCCTAGCTCCACTCATCCATCTGGAACAGATCCATAGGAAGGGCGTTTCAGAAGGCTGGGCCTTATCAAAAATCCTTGCATATGATTGGATAAGCCACTTGTCTGTCATCTTTATCAACGTGCTATTTCAACCATTCACACCGAAGCTAACCCGTGACGCTGTGAGAGCGACGCAGGAAAAAACAAAACTTGCCAAATCTGGTTGGGAGAAGGGCGAAAACATGGTTTCCACCAACAAAAGCCTTCAGAGCCGTTCTCTGATGTTCTTTTAATGAAACAATATTAGGTAGATTGGACAACACGGAAGAAATAGCAGCATAAATGTTAACGCTTGCTTCCTCGATGCGAGCCGCCATTGTCTGAATCAAAACAGTCTCACGTCGTGGTCGCGTCTCCACTACGTCACATCTATGAAACTCCAGCCCTGCGTCCTGATTGGCTAGACAATAAAATTGAAGAGAAGAAATTACTCTCTATGGAAGAGGTCCCAGATGGATGTGAGTGAAGCTAGGCGGAGCTAAGCGAAACATATCTTAGTCTGAAATCAGGCGTCTGATCAGTGTATCTCCTGGATGCCATCCTTTGTTGTTTTTCTTCCAGTATGACCCAACCAGGAGGAGACCCAGAACTTACTGGAGGGACCGTATAGCTGTTCTGACCCGAGGACACCTTGGGATCTCACAGAATGAGTTTAAAAGAGGCATGTCTGGCTTTACCTCCGCACCCCATGGACGAACAGATCATGAACAGACGTATATCCTTATTTGAGCCGGATTTGTTTTGTTCTTTTTATTCCTTACTCTCTGCATTTGTTCTTCACCCTTTCTGTGGGGTTAGGTTCTTGTCGTTCATAGTAAGGCTACCAAACGAGCCTTAAAGTGAGCGCATGCTTTCCTTTCACTTGTTTCCTTTTTTTTTTAAACTGTGCATATTTTAAAGTTATTAAGATTTCTTTCAAAGCTGCACAGGCTAACATAGATGATTAGTATTTGTTCTTCTTTCACAAATAACAAACGGTCACATATTAGCGATGTTAAAGAAGATCTCAGCTGCCGCGTTACCAAATTTAAAAAGGAGGAACAGTAACAATGTATCCCTTCCTGTCGCTGCCAAAGGCTGTTAACACCCAACAAAGGCATCCAGCTCTTTTCACATGAATGAATAAAAGTAATAATAAACCTCTTTAAAAAAAAAGAAGAAAAAAAGAACGTGACGTGACGTGATCCCATAAGGAATGGAAAACCTCGTTACTTTTCTGCCGTCTTGAGTTTCTCTTGCAAACTCAGGTTTCACACTTGCCAGCGGTCGTTACACTTACAGGTAAAAGGAGAAGCTATTTTGACGTTCGGATGCAACCCTAAAGGCTCGTAAATATTCAAATCTGCGTCAGCAGCAGCGACGGCGGCAGCGTTTGTGTGTTTACAAAACAGCTCTCCTTCCCGTGGGAGTGAGTCTTCACCGCTGGAACATGAAACACGATCGCCAGTAAATCACCCACACTCCTCGTGACGCTGCACGCTTTTTATTATTGTCTCCATTATTCATTGTCTGTAGCTTCCAGATGAACAAGGACAGTAACTTTACACACGAGACTCTGCTTTTTTTTACTCCACTTCTTTTACAAACAGAAACCTGCGTCTGGATTCAGCCCCCCCCCCTTTACTCTGATACTCCTAAATAAAATCCAATGCAATCAGTCGCATGTAGAAGTCGCCTACGTAGTAAAACGTATAAAAGGTTTAATCTTTATGTGTGCAGTTGGCGAAGACACACCTCAAAAAGATATGCAGATGTAATTGCAGTGAAATGTGCCTGTACAGACATTCCTCCATACGCATGGCCATTTGTTGCTATACCCAAAGCAATAGATGGAATCGCAGCTTCGCTTCTTCATTCTCGTCGTTTTTGCCTCTTTGTAGTAGCAGTTGTCTTTCATGCTTTAACAAAAAATAAAAAAAATGGGTCGTCGTCCGTTCGATGAAATAAAGTCAGGTGCACTACAGAGGCAATCTTCTATTATTTTTCCTGTTGCAGAACAAATGTTTCCCCCGACACAGTAAAGGCAACCAGACCCACTGGACTGTTTTTCCTGAGCTGCCTGGACAGAACACAGGAAGGTGTTCCTACAAACTAATGACATGGAAAACCTGAACACAAAATCTAAATTTTATTTAGATTTTTATCATATTGGTTTGCCGGAGCACTTCATTGAAGCTCAGGATTTATTATCCGTCCCTTCTATATAGGTATGTATATAAGTGATTATAGTATATGAGCTATAGTATATATAGAGAGATATAGCTAGAAAAAAAAATAAAGCAATAAAGAAAAACGAAAATAAAATAAGAGAGAGAGAGATAGATAGAGATGAGAGAGAGAGAGCGATAGAGAGAGAGAAAGAAAGTAGATAGAGAGGATAGGAGATGAGTAGAGAAGAGAAAGAGTAGATAGCAACAGCGAGACAGACGTAGTAGAGAAAGATAGCGCAGATAAAGAGCGATGAGATAAACATAGTATACATACTTATATATAAATATTATATATATATTAGATATAGATTCTAATATATATAAGTGTATATTATATATATATATATATATACCAATACTTTTATATATATATATATAAGTATGTATATATGTTTATATATATATAGATCACTATGTATGTAAATAAGACAGCATATGCCCATTCCTATTTCTTTTTGTATTTTTTGTATCCTTTTTGATCCATTGTATATATGAAAGTTTCACTGTATATAACTGAATGCACCTTTCCTACTCTGCACCTTCTTGTATGAACCGATGTGGCAAGTGAATTTCTCCACTGTGAGATCAATAAAGCCTATCTTATCTTATCTTATCTTATCTTATCTTCTAGACGGCTGAGACCTCAAATCAGGGGGTAGACTAAAAAAGTTTTTCTTCCACATTAAATCTGTGCAACCCAGACACTTTCCAGTCAATCCTAAACCCTTCACACCTTCTCCTCCACACCAAAAGGAGGCACAAACAATGCCCCAAAAATACCCACCGCAGCTATGAGAGGACGTCGCCTCCTCTGTGGATGTCCGCCTATCCGGCTACCTTGGAACAGGAAGCGACACATCAGCAGAACAGCTGCTGCGCCGCTATAAATAACGCAAAGCTTCATCCGAGCTCCTGGTTCAGGGCTTCCCAATCTAATAAAACGCCTCTAATCTACCCTTGTTCGGCCCATTTGAAAAGGCCAAGGATGACGTCCAAGAGCAGTGGGAGGGTGGAAAAAGGGGCGGCTGAGTCATCACCTGCTTGCGTGGACGCTGGCGTGCTCTAAAGTGCATTAAACCTGGCCTGAGTGGCTTTCCAGCAACAGACAGGATGTCTGCCACTTGAAGGCCTGGGTGAGGACCTCCTGTGAGTCTGTGGCCTGTAATCTCAGTGTAACACGAGTGAAAGCCAAGGAGCCGGTCATTTTCCCAGCAATAATGCTAGGAAGCTCTCCAACCTGGGCAAGTTTTCTCCACTTTTTTTTTATGCAACCGTTAATGGAAAGGAGCGCTCGTACAAAGGGGTACTTTGCAGTCGAAAGTGGCCCTTTTGAACTGCGCTGAAACATTGAGTGGGGGAAAAAAAAAAAAAGAAGTTAATGATTACATTCCTAGTTAAATCTTTTCCACATTGAATCTGCTTTATCAGCTTTGGATCGCTGCCTACAAAAAAAAAAAGAAGAGAAAAAAGATAAAAAGAAGCGGCCATCTTATTGTAGCACATGTGAGCCTCTTTGGCCGAGCTGATCTGCCTGATAGGAACCTCAGACAGAGACCGTGGGAACCCGCAGATTTCCCAGGTGGCCCACCGCTCCTCCAGTAACAAACACAATCCAGAGGAGGGGCTCTTTTCCTCTCGTAAGGCGGCATGCTGCCTCCAGCCGTAAAAAAGTCAGATCCGCTGACCCTTAAAGACCTTAAGACCACACAACCACGTCTCATCGGGGCATCTCCAAAAATAGACCTACGAGCGTGAGCCAGAAACGGCTACTGTATATGGAGTCATGACTGGGGATGCGTGTGAGCTCGCCCGCTAGAGAAAGGCCTTGTGAATGTTCTCAACGACAATAAAGACCAAATTCCTTCACAGAAATAGCGTATTCAGCAGTCCAGAAGTAGCTGCATTACTCAACCCTTCAGAGTCAGTCGGGCAACGACGCCTTTGTTGAAGGAACCTCAGCAGTTCAGCCGGTGTGAGGTCACTTCCTGTACCAGGCGCTGCGCAGGCTGACATCATCGTCTGGTTTAAAACTATGGGCTCTCTGTGGTAAAGCCAAGTACGGTTAGATCAGAGCCTGTGTACGTAACCAAGGAAAGTCTCGAGGCAAGCCAAGCATGTAGTCAGCCTAATTCCATGAAATAAGGCCGGGGGGGAGCAACAAGACAGAGCTAGAGTTTGTTGGAGACTGTAACTAAGAGACTTTTTATTTGCTTTGGATCATCCAGTAATCTACACCCACTGACGTCTGTGCATTTTTCATTGAAGTTTTATCTGTGAAGTGGAAGTCAATATTCTGGAGAACAGCAACATTTCTTTAGTTTTTTTTTTTTTTTTTTTTTTTGCAAAGGACCTCAAACTCAGTTCGACTGGTTGAGAGCATCTGTAAAAATCAGTTTTCAAATTGTCCACAGGTTTTTGTCTGGATTTTGATCTGGACTTTGACTAGGCCATTTTAAAGGGCATTGTCCTTCTAGGAGGTGAAGGTCAAGTTGTTGGCTGCTTCTTACAGATTTTTCTCACAGATTGCTCTGTATTTAGCTCTTTCCAGCTTCCCTGCCCCTCCTGAAAAAAACAAACCATCCCACAGCATGATGCTGCCACCAACGTGTTTCACTATGCAGATGGTGCATTCAGGGTGTTAAGTTTTACAACATGGCTTATGGTAAAAATTTAATGCGACGGATCAGTCAACCGTGGCTTTTTTCTTGCGCCTCTTCTGTGAAGATGATCCAGCCTGAGTTGTGGATCTCTGCAGCTTCTTCAGAGTTACCATGGGGCCTATTGACCACTACTCTGATTGATGCTCTCTTTGCCCAGCTTGTCACCTTAGAAGCGCAGCAATGTCTTATTAGGTTTCAAGCTGTAGTGTAACAGTACTAACAGTGCTCCATAAGGGCTTCATAGCTTGAAACCTATTTTCATGATGTAAGCCTGAATTAAACTCCTCCACAACTTCATCCCTGAACTGACCTTCATGACGCTATGTGTCTCCTAATTTTCTCTAACAAACTTCTTAGTCTGATTTGTACTCAGATAGAATTTTACACAGGTGTGTGTTTTATTTGCTAAGTAGATGACTTTTTGTAGGCAACTGGTTGCACCAGATTTTGTTTAGAAGGATCGTAGTAAATGGGTTGAATACATATATACATATGCATAGAACACGTTTTAGATCTTATTTATTTATTTTTTTACACAAAAGTCTATTCCTTCCTTCCTTCCTTCCTTCATTCCATCACTCCATCCATTGAAACCTTCCTTTCTTCCATTCATCCATCCTTCCTTCCTTCCTTCCTTCCTTCCTTCCTTCCTTCCTTCCTTCCTTCCTTCCTTCCTTCCTTCCTTCCTTCCTTCCTTCCTTCCTTCCTTCCTTCCTTCCACCCTTCAAAACTTTCCTCCCTTCCATTCATCCATTCCTTCTTTCTTTCTTCCTTCCTTCCTTCATCCATTCCTTATTTCTTTCTCCCTTCCTTCCTTAATCCATCTTTTCTTCCATTCATCTTTCATTCATCCATCCTTCCATCCATCCATCGAAACCTTCCTTCCTTCCTTCCTTTCATCCATCGAAACCTTCCTTCCTTCCTTCCTTCCTTCCTTCCTTCCTTCCTTCCTTCCTTCCTTCCTTCCTTCCTTCCTTCCTTCCTTCCTTCCTTCCATCCATCGAAACCTTCCTTCCTTCCTTCCTTCCTTCCATCCATCGAAACCTTCCTTCCTTCCTTCCTTCCTTCCATTCATCCATCCTTCCTTCCTTCCTTCCTTCCACCCTTCAAAACTTTCCTCCCTTCCATTCATCCATTCCTTCTTTCTTTCTTCCTTCCTTCCTTCATCCATTCCTTATTTCTTTCTCCCTTCCTTCCTTAATCCATCTTTTCTTCCATTCATCTTTTCATTCATCCATCCTTCCATCCATCCATCGAAACCTTCCTTCCTTCCTTCCTTTCATCCATCGAAACCTTCCTTCCTTCCTTCCTTCCTTCCTTCCTTCCTTCCTTCCTTCCTTCCTTCCTTCCTTCCTTCCTTCCTCCATCCTTCCTCCTTCCTCCTTCGAAACCTCTTCCATTCATTCACCTCTATTCCATCCATATTACTTCCGTTCATTCATTCCATATCCATCCTTCTGTCCCTTCCTTTCTTACCATCCCTTTCTATCCATCCATTCTCATCCATCCTTCCTTTGAAACCTTCCTTCCTTCCATCCATCCATCCATCCATCCATCCATCCATCCATCCATCCATCCATCCATCCATTCCTTCCTTTAGTCGGGTAAATTAGGGAACTTTTCCATAGAAAATGTTCAGGAACCCTTTAATGTGCTACCTTGTGTTGGTTGGTCACATATAAGTTTAATAAAATCCATAAAACTTTGTAACTGTTAGTGTGACAAAACATGCTGAATCTCAAGGGGTCCAGTGTGTACACAAGGAGAAAAACAACAAGCAAGATTTTCTTGAACAAAAATGTGACTATTTTGTTTCTTTCCTGACTAACTCTGGTAATTTCCCCGACAAAGGTAAACGTAACATCATCCATGGGAGGATTAATCATGTCAGCAGAGGAGAAAGTATCCTAACATCAAAGCTCGCCTCCCCGAGTCTCCTCTTTCATACAGGAGAGGTCTTGGAAAGTCATCTGCTAAATGAAAGCTTTAGCAGCAAGATATTTGAGCAGTTTGTGTGGCACGAACACACAGGGGGCCCGGTTTCAGGTTTGTCTGTGTTCTCTGTGCACCCATGTAAATAAGCGAGACCACACTCTGGGACGGCAGGAACAGCAGATAGACGATCTCAGATGTCTGATAATGTGAGGGAAAACAATCGAGCGTTAGAGGTACGACTCCCACAGGAACGCCTTTGAAGTGAAGAGAGGAGAAGGCGGAGGTCACTGAAAATTTTCCACAAAGTCACAGACAAAGCTGCTTTCTAATGCAAACTTTGTGAGTAAGGTCGTTGTTAAAGGTAAGTCGAACTTTTTACAGTTCTTTTGGTTTTCTGTGTCAGAATTTGAATTTAACTGAAGCTTTGCAACATCTTGATTCGTTGCTTTGATGTCCTTCCGTCGTGGATTTGCAGTTTCTGCTGTTTTACAGACCGACTGCTCAACCTTGTGGTATACAGAGGAGTTCAGCATCAAGTCAACAGCTGCAAGGTACCCAGGTCCTGTAGCTACAAATTGATCCAGATCATGAGCCTTTCACCACCATGCTTGACCGTTGGTGTAATGTGATCACACTCTTATTCTCTGGCTTGGCTGTCAATAAAAGCAACACCGTGTATTAAGGCCAAACACTGTTGCTCAGGTCTCTTCTCAAGGAAATTGCTTCGAATGCAAAATATTCTTCATGAACAGCCGTTTTGCCCCCCAGACTAAAATTAGATGAAATGTAAACAAAAACTCTTACAAAGCAAATAGAGTCATGCTATAAACAACTGAGATGTTGTTTTTCCACTTCAGATAAGAAGCGGAGTGCCATAAAAATCTTTAGACTTCCTGTTTTCCATAGGAAGCAAGAATGCTATATACAAAGTTTATCACTCGATTGTCAGTTTGAAGCTCCAGTGAAGCTAGGGCTTTTTTTTAATCTCGCATATTTAAATATTTAATGGTGTGGAAATTGCTGTAGATATATAATTTTATTGATGTAACCCAGTAACGATATAACACATAGTTTTCCATTTGAAAAGGCATATGACATATCCAACCAACAGTCGAAGCGATGCTACATAAATACAGACATATTTCTCTTGTTATAACAATTTTTTTTTTCCATTGTAGGTTTACTTCAGAGTAAGATCTGGACACTTCCATTGATCCCGGCTGCTGTTTCCCGTGACTTAAGGATTAAATACTGACGTGGTGCGGGAAGACAAAACAGTTCAATTCAGAACGGGAAGCAGCTTTTCTCACAGGCGGACTACGGTTGCAAAACGCATGACAGAACCTCTCTAACTTCCACAGGAATGAGGTCATTTTAAAATAAAAGAGGGGGCAGGGACGGATATTCTCAGAGAATCCTTCTTACGATTGAGAAACCCAAGCATGGACCCACAGTCTGTTTTGTGTTTGATCGTTGCCTCTTCTAAAAAAAGGAGGTTTCAGATTTCCTCCTGTCCTTTTCAAAGCGGGGGAATAGTGGGGAAAAGTTCATTGACCTCTCTTAGGCAACCAGCTGATTTTCATCTAGGCTGGGGGAGAGGAATGCCAAGAATGCATTGATGTGTGGAGACAAACAACTGCACAGTGTGCTTCAGTCGCTCGGACCAACGAAAACCAGCAAAGAAGCTCAGCTATATACCAGTTATCTGGTTCATGGAATAAAATAAGTATATCTGAGCTATATTTCTTTATACTGAAGTAAACCCGAGCCCAATGCAACAGTTTGATGCAGAGGGGAATTGTGTTTCTCCACCCCTCCGTTTCCTCTCTCTGGTTGAAGTTCAATGTGACTCTGAGACCTTGAGGAGGGCTGCGAATGTTGTGTGGCAGGCTTTGTAAAACAGCCCGATTGTTTGAACAGGTTGTCTCACTCAGAGCTGTGTGACCTTCCTTGTCTGCGTGCAAAGACCACGGGGGAAACAAGCCCATCCTACCTGATGAATTATAATTAGCTTGTCTGTTGCGACAGTGAACGACCTGTGGGGAAAAAAACGTGCAGAAAAACAAACGAGGCGCGTGTCAGTTTTATTGAAAGAGGACATTCCTATCTAGCAGAAGCCACGGAAAATGTTATTAGTGCTCCGAAGAGACCGGCGAGCAGCCTGGTTGGACTCCGATAAGCAAGGCAGACTCTACTTTTTGGAGGAAAATGTACTCAAACGTACAGTTGAAACCAAATGTTTACATACGCAAAAAAAAAAAAAGAGACTTTTCCAAGCATTATCCTGTGCAGGAAAGATACAGCTTCTGTGCACCAGAGGTGAACTTCTGTTGGTGCGAAATGTGCATCAACGCTTGGAACAAAAGGAAAAGACCCTGTGAAGATGCTCTACAAAGTGCCTAGAGAGCATCAAATTACTCCTGTACCAATATGGACTTAAAAAGGCCACTCAAACGGGATAAAGGCATCACTCCAAAAGCAACAGAAGAAGCTGGAATATAGCTTAAACGTACATTCGGGTAAAACTAAACTAAAATATTGAAGCTCAAATGGAAGCGTTCGGCCCAAATGCCCGCCTAAATGGGAGGTTTGCAAGCCTGAGAACCCATCGGCGAAGTACGAGGGGGGGGGGCAGCATCACGCTGCGGGGCGGTTTAGCTGCAGGGGGGAACGTCACACGTCACTAAATAGACTTCAGATGGAAATAATGGGCCAAATATTCCAGGACATTATTGTGAGAGGACTGTGGGAGGACACTCAAAACGTTTGACCAAAGTGATACAGTTTAAAAGACTATTCTCCAAATTACTAAGGAAATAAAGGTACATTAGAATAAAGTACAAAAAGTCTCCAGAAATGAGCTGTCATTATTTTAGACCAGATGTGATGTTGGTAACCCTAACAGACCTGAAACACCAGACAGCGAGAGAGACACCCGTCTTTGTAAGCGGTTCGTGTAAACATTTGGTTTCCACTATACGTATACCTGTTTATTTTTACTTTGTGCTGTGCAATGGCCATGTGGCCGTTCCACCAGCACGTCTATCTGCTTCGTAGTCAGCAGATGGATCAGCTGAGGATCAGATGATTCTTGAGTCAGATGACTTTAACAAGCAACTTTAAATACAAAGTTTCTGGCATTCCTTTTTGACTGTCGTTTCCACATGAAGTCAAATTGAATCCTTAATCATTTATCAAGTTAAACCCGTTTCTTGCTTTGATCCGTCCTGTCAACCATCCAACTTTTTCTCCATGAAAGTGCCTGTCAGTGTCGACCTGGCTGGCAGCGCTCAGGCTGTAAGAATGAAGGGATTGCCTGTTTATAACTTCATGTGCCTTTTGTTAATGCCTGCCCTTCCGTCTCCCACCCTCCTCCTCCTCCTCCACAGCCCCGTTAGCTTCACCTCCTGATCAAAGGCCCCTTCTCAACTCTATCCATTTCAGGCAGGAATATTTTTCCACCTCCTTTCCTCCCTGGAATGCAGGAATGTCGATTCATTTTAATTTAAACACGGATTCCTTGAAGGTCAGGCTGGTGAGAGTCCTTGCCGCGAGAGACTGGCAGGTATTGGAAAGTGGGTTTGTACAAATGACTGAGTCTTCTTTTAACGTCTGTGTATTGAAGTGGTGTGGGTTTGAAACAAGAAATACTCTTATTGGTGTGTCTTTGTGAAGTGTTTTCGCCACAAAGCCTCTTAAAACGTAAAAGATAAAAAAAACGGGCCTTTTATTGGTTAATTTGCAGAGTTGATTAACGTTCTGGTGGTTAGATTTGCAGACATGAGCCTCGTCTAGACAGGAGTTGAAAAATCCCCCAATAAAGCAAAACGGCGCCTGACATAACAAATACTAACACTATAAAAAAAAAATCTGATCTGACATAAAATGACTGATTTAGATGATACACACGCCTAAATAATGACAAGCTCTTAGAAGAAAAGGATTCACTGTCTGTCAGTCCTGCTGTGTTCAGATCCACTTTTTCTTTGAGGTATCTGTCATCGTTTGTGTGTAACAACAGCCCAACAACCAATTAAAGGTTCTCCTTTAGGGTAGGCTGCGTGTGTCTGTTGGGGTAATATAAAATAAAAAAAAACCTGGCAACATTGAATTTCACCCCCACCGGGAAGGCACCCTTCATATCCTTGTAACTCTTCCCGATTTTGGCTTCTGACAACCACAACCTTCACTGGTTTTATACATCTATGTGACAGACCAATCCAAAGTAGAGCATAAATGAGAAGTAAAAAGGAAAACTATGCACCGTTGTTAAAATCTGTGGAGTCTGCTTTTGGATCGAACCCCCAAATAAAGTCTAGTGCAGCCGATTGCCTCTGGGAGTTACCTAATCACTAACCAGAGTCTTCCTGTCTGTTGTTTGATTGTATGAATAAATAAAGTTGTCCTGGGAAGGCCTCAGAGGTTTTGTAAGGAGCATTAGAGATGACGAAGATCCAGACGCACATCAGACAGGTCAGGGATAAAGTTGGGATAGGTTACAAAACAATATCACCTGCACTGAGCTTCTCTTGGAGTCCTTTGTCCAACAATGGAAAGAGTATGGCAAAACTATCAAGACATGGCGGTCCACGAACACTGATGGGCCCGGCGTGGAGAGCATTAACCAGAGAAACAGCAAGTAGGACTTTGGAAACCCTGAAGGAGCTGCAGAGATTCGCCGCTCAAGCACAGGAAAACTTCTGGTCTTGTGCCTCACAAATCTGGACCGTATGGAAGGATGGCAGGAAAAAAGCCACTGGTGAAAGAAACCCATAAGGAGTCCTGAGTGCAGTGTTCCAAAAATATATATTTCGACACCAGAAACCATGTAGGGAATACAACATACATGTGGGAGAAGGTGCTTTGAACTGATAACACCAGATTTGAACTCTCCGGGTTTAGCTGCCAGGCGTTGTGGGAGGCAGAAGGCTACTGCACACTGAACAAAGCATCCTAACTGTGAACCATGATGGTGGCTGCATCACACGTTTGGGAGGGTTTTCTTCTGCAGGGACAGAGAAGCCGTCAGCCGGAGCCAGAGCTGGAGCCAAAACCTAAATCCAAATGTGGATCTGTGGCAAGACGTACCTATTGTAGTTCTGGGACGCTTTTCATTCAGTCTGATTGGGCTGAAGCTACTTTACAAGCAATAATAGACAAACATTTCTGTCTCTGGGTGTCTCTGCTGCAGCATGCTGACACAGCCAGGCTTCAGGCATCCATGGTTTTCTCCAGACATCGAATCAATCACTACCCAAAAGGGACCGCTGATATCCGCTTGAATGAGAGCCTAAGCAAAAAGAGCATCTCATGAAGGCCTTTCCCATTAGGGCGCTCTTGACTTCTGGATCAACTTTGGTCTAAAGGACCTGCAAGGCCACTGGTTTGCTGTTAATTGAGTCTTTGCTCAAAGACCCCGACACCAAACGTCAGAAGCACTCATTCAATGCATCATAGACGACGTGATATCTGAGCGGCGGCTGACCTCACTCAGCGCCGAGTGGAACAGATCCGATTTCCTGTGGGGCATTTGCTCCGTTGCCAAGAAAATCACAACGGGGAGGGGGGGAGCGGAGAATTATTTACTCCAGACCTCCAGCGATGAGGAAGAGAAACCTATTTACCATCATCTGGCTCTTGTCATTTTTTTTTTTTTTTTTGGGAGAAAGGGGTGAGGGTGATAGGGGGGGCAGCAGGGTATATATGGAGAGGGGCCAATAATGGCATTCTGTTTGTTAATGGCCAGTGCTGTGGTTAGTTGCACTGGGAAATCCCAGCGGACGTGTGTGATTGTGCAAGTGTGTGTGTGTGTGTGTGTGTGTGTGTTTGTGCTAAAGGCGAATGGCACAGCTAACAGGAAGCTAGGCACCCCGGGGCCATCTGCTCCCTGCCATGGCTCACATGTCAACCTGTGACAACAGAACATTATTGATTCACACTGCCACATCCGCTTCTGTGTTCACACACTGTGTGTATGTGTGTGTGTGTGTGTGTGTGTGTGTGTGTGTGTGTACATAGCTATTCTGTGGACAGCAAATAATTGATTTGCACCACTACATCCGCTTCTGTGTTTGTCCGCCTGCATGTCTGTATGTGTACATTTTAGAAACTTTAAAGGATTATTTTAATCAAATCACAAATATATATTTTTATTTCCACACCAGATTAGCAGCTATCCATGCAGAGAATGATTTGCTTTAAAGTTACCCCAGTGTTTTGCTTTTAAAACAGACATCGACTCTAAGGCTGCAAAAGTGGAAGATAAGCACGCTCTTTCAAGCGCAAGATTTTATGTACTCAGAGCTAGTTTAAAATTATTTACAATATGGGTCTGCATAAATAGAGATAAAACTAGCATTTTTTTTTTATGTTGCCCTAAATCCTGTCCTCTTTGCTCTGATATGTTTGCTGTATTTGGATTTCACCAAAACTGTTTTGGTGCATCATCCTTAATTTCGCCCTGGCTGTTTTCTGAACCCCCCTCCCGGATGTTTTCCAATGTGTTAAGTTACACGACTTCCAACCCAAACCATATTCTTTTAACATAGAACAGTGTGCAACCCTCTGAAATACTCCAGATTTACTTAGTCATTTTCCAACTGCCTACTCATGCACATTTGCAGAAATAAGGCCTAAACAGTCTGATTGCGTTGCACAGTCTTACCTCCGGGTGAACCTGCTGGGTCAATCACTTCTCAGAAAAAACTGACAAAACTGTTTAGCCTTATTTGACCCATCAGGGTACTTTAACGCAGACTTTCTGTCTTCATTCTGTCATTATTCTAATGCTTCATGCATTTCCCTAGAGCAGAAAGTTGCAAACCGCAAGCCGTATAGACATCAAAGCTTTAAACATTTATTCTATTTACCCCATACAGTAAAAATTATCCCTGTTCAAGAAGCTTCTTGGCTTTTTATTATTGATAACATGGTAAAAAAAATGCTTCTCTTCGTTAATATAAGTGACCATGATTTTTATTTCTTTCTTTATATAAAAAAAGATTAATGACAATAAGGTTTTCTTTGGACAATGAGCAATCTGGTGGATGTAATTTTATTTCTGTCTAAACAGTGCAAAACTATTGGAATTAATTTGGAAGCTCTGAAATGAACAAAATAAAAACTTAGAATAAACGAATGGCGATCCCTTCTGCAAAAGTGAAGGCTAATGGTTCAGCAAAGAGCAGCTTTTGTTCAGATGCTGAACTCAAATCACTGTTGAAATTCATCAGGCAGTTTGTGGGGGACCTTAAGTTAAAATGTTACGATAATATGGGTCTTAGCAGTGACTTTTGTTTGTTCAGTCACACATGCTGGAAGTATCCTGGATAAAAAGCATCTTAATAGCACGCAAATAAACACAACGTGTAGAACAACCTTTTAAACAAAAAGTGCCACAGTTAAAATTACGTACCAACCAGCCTGTTCTAAGTGCTTTGTTACTTCGTACCAACAACAGATGATAGTTATGAAGTGGACGAAAAACATTGAAGGAATGCAGTGTTGGAAAAGAGACGAGCAGAAGGCGACGGGTGGAGGGGTGAGGGGGTAGAGGAACCTCCAGAGTAAAGGTGGGGCGTAGAAACACACAGATGGATCTTCTTTTTAAATGTTTCGCCCTTTCTCTAAAATAATCAAGGCCGTTTATTTGTGTTCTCCACCATCACCGTGTTATCCACCATCACCGTGTTATCATTTTGTGTATGTTTTGTAACATTGGGTTCTGGACGGTATTCTATACACATAATCTTAAATGGACTTTACCCATTGATTCTGTTCTGACATCTCAGCTGTGCTTTCCCTTACCCGCCGCAGGTGGAAATGACCTAAGAAGCTAGCAAGTGCAACTCTGTTAGAGTTTAATGTTTTCCTGTGCATTGTCCCTGATAAAAAAAATAAATAAATAAAAATTATATATATATATATATATATATATATATATATATATATATATATATATATATATATATATACACCGCCACATTTCGCAGCCTCCACCATCAGGGCTATTGACTCATCTGCTGAACAGTTGCATCTGTTTGGCCTCTTGATATTTCTGTCGTCTTTTCATGTCTTCTTCCCCCCTCAGAATGTCCTATTGCATCTTCACGTTGTTTTTTTTCTTCCAATGACAACTGTATTTTTCCTCTTCTGCAGTTCTGTTTTTTTCCCCCCCATCTCCACTTTGTTCTCTGCCTTGTTAGTCTCCTTTACGTGCTTTTTTTCTTGCTCATTATTCCTAACAACTGTCAGATAAGAGTCGATGTGGCTGTCTTTGGTCTGGAAGAGAATTTTCCTCTCCATCACGAGTTTGGTCACTCTCACCCTCAGGTTATCTGCGTAATGATGCAGGTGGTTGTTTTCTTTCACAACTTCCCCAAAGGTTTTTTTCTTTCAGGGCGGACGTCACTCAGGAGGTCACAGTACTTGTCATTGCTCAACATTTTGCCTTCTCTCACTGGCTCCTTCTGTCCTGGTAGTGCAGAGGTCTCCTTATGCTTAGTGTTCATCCCATGCAACTGGTGGGAGGTTTTCTCATCATCCAGGAGCTCCAACATAAGAGGTTTCATCTTATCGACGCATTTTATCAGGAGATTGCTTTCTGCCTGAGATACCTCTAAGGTTATGCAGACCAGAATGAGCTCATCAACAAACCATTTCTCATATTGAAGGATCGGGGAGATCTTTGGTCCAGCTTTAACGTTCAGCCGTGGAGCTTTTCACAAAAAGCTAAAGCGGGCCGCTTCTGCTCAAGAGGCTTACTCAGTGAACATTGGCTTAGTGTTGCAAATCACTCTTGAGTGGAAAGATTTACTGCTGAGATACACAACCATAAGTTCTGGGAAACTTCACATGCAAGAACTCTCCATCACCATGTGCTGCGAAAGACCCTTTTCTAACACAAGTTCAGATGTTAGAAGTGATTTTGGGTTTTTAGGACCGGTGGTTCTTTGGCTCCAACTTATCAGATAGAGTGACCTCACCTGAGAAGTAATGGCAGTAATGCTTGCTTGTTTGTATTCACACAAAGTCGTTACCTTAACACCACATCGCCCGCCAACACATTTAGCAAGGCTACAAATCTGAGACTGATGGTGGCACGAGTTCCCTAATCTGACCCTGGATTGTTTTCAATGCCACAATACAGACATGCACACCCCCACTCCTATGGGTAAATTAGATTAGATTAGACAATTTAACAGTCATGTTTTATGACTATTGGAGGAAGCTGGAGTACCCAGAGAGAACCCATGCGCGCACAGAGAGAAACTGCATGCAGAAAGAGCGTAAGGCTGGGATTTGAAACTGGCAGCCCTGGCAGATTTAGGTGTAAAATAATCTTTACTTTTCCAAAACTTTTCTTTTGACTGTAGCTAAAGATGAGGGAAATGACAGGGAGGCTTTCAACCTGAAAGACTTGATAAATCATCAAAACAGCAGCGGACACACATAAAGCTGGTCAGAAAATTAGATCAAGGGATTGATTGTTGTAATACCCATGAAAGTGTAAATAAAAACATTTGATATTTTTCAGAATTGATACTTATTTTATCTGGTTTTACTTTTCTTTATATATATATATATATATATATATATATATATATATATATATATATATATATATATATATATATATATATATATATATATATATATATATATATATATACACACACACACACACACACACATATATACATGTTTCAGTTCCTATTGGAAACAAGCTTCTTGGTTGAATTATGTTGAAGTGGCACTTTTGTTGAATTTACGCGTGCTCCTGTGGTAGATTACAGTGATAAAAATGTGAAATGAAACTGCTTGAAATCCGGTTGGATATGCCATTTATTGTCGGGTGGATGATAAAAAAAAATCTCAGTGGATTTTACTGTTAGGTTATGCTACCAAAATAAAACAGGAATTTTTTTTCAGATAATACCTTTTGGAGGGGAAAGAAAACAGCAGAAACCCGTGTTAGCGCTCAACAAAATAAATAATTATCACAATTTCTGACCTTCTACTTACTTTTTTTTTTTAGCTGCAAACAATTCACATTGATGACTGTCATCTGAATAATTTTTATGATCTGACTTTTTGAAACAATCGTTCTCTAATATAGCCAACATATAAAAAAGCTCTGTGTTTGGAAAGAAAAATGCTTCTATAAGAGTCCAAAAGCTGCATTTCACACGTCAAACGTTGACACAGAAATTTGCTAAAAAAAAAGTTGGTTTGTCCCAAAACGATCAGCGATAGTCAGACGATGGGAAGAACAGTTTAACCTTTCCTTATATTGATATGCGGCACAATACAAGGGCGTGCCTTGTGGCAAAGTCAACTAGCGTCTCAGTAGGCAGCTCATTATCCAGCTCCAACCCTGACAGGAAAGGTGGAAAAACTCTTTTATCTGCCTATCAAACTGCTCAGTGGGGCTTTTTTTCTCTCTCCATGCAGATCAGTGGCAGGTTTGTGATGCGAGCTAGACAGATAGCACGGACACAAACAGGTCAGGTGTTTGTGTGCAACATGGCAATTACAGGACCACACAGGAGAAGTGATGGTAATACAGCTATATTTAGGGGCCTCTCACATGTCCCTGCATTTTTCAAGGATCCGGAGCGTCACCTGACACTGAGAGTCACGTCTCGGGTATTAGTGTGTCGTTTGTTTAGGGGACGGGGGATGTGTGTAAATATATAGAGGCTAAAAGACGTTGGGTGAAACGGTCACAGGTAAAGAGACTGAAAATATATATAGATAAGACCTCATTTGAGGTGCAGACACTTTATAGTTCCCCTCGTGGAAAATACATTTAGTGTCTGGCTTTCATATATTATTCATCAGCGTGTGCGTTGAGTGGTACAGAGGGGCTTTTAAATAGCGCAGGCATGTGTTCTTTAGAAAACTGGAAAGCAGAAGGCGATTCGAACAAGATCTTTTAAAAGAAACAGAATGACATGGGTGAATTCTAATGATCTCCTCTAATTACTTTGTTTTACTTTTAGTTCTCTTGCATTTAATTGCCTCAAAACTTTTACTTGTGTATTTTAATTGCATTTTAATCTCCTTGTTGTTATTTTATTAGCTGTTTTTCTAATGCCTGGAGCACTTTGAGATTTGTTGGAAAAGTAAAGTGGATTAATAAATAAAATCTATTATTATTATTATTATTATTATTATTATTATTATTATTATTATTATTATTATTATTTACATACTAGGGGAATTTTGCTTTAAATATTCAAAAAACTGCTTGCATTAGCAAACATTCCTAAAAGTATGCACTGCTGACAGGAATATCTGTTAAAAAACAGCAACAAAAACTGGCCTAAACCATTCACTGTGTGCTCAGAAAAGAAAACCTTTATTAGATCTCCATCATTTATTTACCGCCACTGTTCCCCAACACACATTCCTCCAGTTTTCAGGAGGAGGTCCAGAAATAAGCCCGGAAAAGGATGGGGTGGAGGGTTCACCAGGGAAAGGCGAGGTCACAAAAAAAAAAAAAAAATCACTTCATCCCTGTAACTGCGACAACGTCATGTTTTTGAGATAAACCAGTTGTTTGTTTTGGTTTTTTTTCACGCCCAGCAGTGACTTCTGCTCTTTTGGGAATCTTTGTGAAATGCTCTCGGCATGTGTGGAATGAGAACAACGAAGCAGACGTGATGCAGAAGCACGAGCATCATATGAGGATGATTGGAAGGAATCAAGCTGCCTGTTTGACCCTTTGTTCCACTCAACAGCATGATCAAACAGTGGATGTTGTTTCAGAGAGACAGCATGTTGGTTTGCTCTCAAATCTTTTTTTTTTTTTTTTTTGCAAAATAAAGCGTGACTAACAAAATCACAGTCATAAAAAATATTTAATCTATTCGTCTATTTTCTGTGGTGGCTTTTGTCCTGTGAGGGCAGCAGCCTATCCAAGCAGTAAAGTGTTAATAGGCCACTTAAACCCTGGGCCGATCCCAAAAGCATCATAGAGCCAACACACACATGCACATACACACACAAAATCATTAAGATTCACTCCTGAAGCCACTCAGAATCACTAGTTAACCCAACGTCTGTTTCAAACTGTAAAACGAAGCCTGAGTATTCACAGATAACCTCCATTTGTGTGGGCGGGACATGGAAATCCTGCAACGCATTTTACCATCCGAGATTTAACCCCCAGACGTTCTGACTATATGCGATAGTGTTAACCAGAACTCTCCCATGAAGCCAAATACAAAAAAAAAAAGAAGGAAAATTCTGTTCAAATTGCAGAAGCTGCTGCCGTACTGTTTCTTATCTTGCAACAGATGTTGGCACATCCAAAAACACACCGTACTTAGCTCTAAAGTTGAAAAACGAAGCAAATTCTGTAACAACATCAAGTCCTGATATACCTATGAATTATGTGTGTTGCTTTTGATGCATTCTTGTTTTGTGGATTATATTTTAACTTGCAAAATAGGAATTTAAAATATGCAATGGGTGCAAATTATACACCCACTGTAAAATACGGTATAAATTTTACACCTATATTTTACAAAGGGTGCAAAATATAGAATGCGAGTTACTTTATTGTGATGTCACTGTTTACCTCCCCCCACTTAATGATCGCCGGACCAACTGAGGCTTAAACTCCAAAGCTCTACACACATTAATGCCATCCCTAAGTGTTCAAATAACCATTAGTTGAAATATTCATAAAATCTGTCTGACTGGTCGGCTGTCAAAACCACTTCAAGCATTCAGCATACTGAGGTGAGTGAATTTTCATCAGGGCAGAGAGCACATCTGCACTGGTGAACTTCTATTACAATTTTCACAAGGAGCTTTAGGAGGCTTTAAAGGGAGATAATCAATCTTTGTGGAAAGACCAAGACAGTAAGTAAATGAGGTCAAGTTTTTTGTCTGGAAGACAAAAGCCTATAAACAGCTGTAATGATGACAAGTGAAAACATATATCTGAGTGCATGAGACCTTAAGGAACATTTGGTCCAGTGCCCCATGAACTGATAGGGTTAAAACATAAGAACTTGATTGCAATGACCAAAAAGCAATTAATGTTTCAAGAACAAAGGTTGTGGACCATTAAAAGAAAACCTTTCCATCTGTTCAACAAGCGGCTAGTTTGATTTTTCCACAGGCTTCCGCTGCAGCCAGTAACAAAGGGAAGGTTTTCAGTGCATTCAGTAAAATACCAACAATTTCTGCGAGGAAACTGTAGAAAAGAGAAAGATGTTGATGCATTTCCAGAGTATAATGATGACGTTGAACAATTCTGAAAATCCACTGATGATCCGTCGGAGATCCAAGCTGAAGGTCCTGTCTGCAGCCTCCACAGACTTATAAGATAAACATCATTAAAAAAAGAGTGGATAATGTAAGAAAGTCAAGGAAAGAATTACATGCCTTTACCTGGATAAATCCACTGCCTTGGAAAACTATTTAGGCATCTCAAACCTTTTAATATCTTGTGACATTAAAACTACAAACATGAAGGTTTTATGGGGCCATATTCTGTAATAGACAGTCTGCCACATAAACACAACTCTGAAGTCGGAATGAAAATAATACAAAGTTTCTAAAAAAATATATATTTTGCACATACAAATCTGATAAAAATACAGTGAGCATGTGTGCTCAGCCCACGCGAGTTTAAACTTTCTAGAATCATCTTTTGCTGCAAGTCTTTTTGACATATCTCCGTCAAGCTTTGCACATCTAGAGACAGACATCTTCCCCATCCACCTTTGGAGGTTTTGTTTAAAGTAAAACCTTGTTGAGACTGCAGCAGAATTGAGACCAGGTTACGGGTTTCCTAACCATAACCCCTTAGAATGATTTGGATCAAAGCATCTGGATGTGTCAGACCCAGTCAAAGTCCAGACCTTAATCCAGTTGGGAATCTTTGACACTGAATTACTCAGATGTCCCTCTCCTAAGTGAGGTTGTTGTTTGGGTTGCCTGTTATTTAGCCCCCCCCAAGTATCTTCTCATAAACTCCTTTTCGACCACATACAGAGCTTCACTGTAGGTAGAAAAGCTGCATTTGTAGCAAACTACAAATTAGATTTTGTAAGGTTGTCTTGGCGTTGCTTTTATCTCGCCGCAGTTCCGCGGACGGCAGATTTTACTTAAAAAACGGTCTGCTGGATCTTCAAAGCTTGCGGTGTTGTTTTAGAACCCAACCCTGCTTTAAACATCTCCTCAATGTTCTCCCTGACCTGTCTGCTGTGTTCCCTGATCTCTATAACGCTGGCTGTTCAATAATGTTCTCTGACAAATCTTCGAAGCCTTCATTGAACAGGTGACTGCTGAAGGCATCTGGTTGCACTGGATAAGAAGATAAAATAATAATTAAAAAAAATCACTCCACAATTACGCACAACTTTCTATCAATAATAATCCTAATAAATGCATTGGAGTTGACAAAATGTGCACAGCTTCAAGTGCTACAAATAATCTTGCAAGGCACTGTGGGAGGAAAATCTTCTAAAAAAACCCCAAAAAAACAGGGAACGATGTTGAGCTTGAATATGAGCTTGAATATGTTTTATTATTCCAAAACTGACACATATCTTTGGCCTTAATCCACTTTGAAAGTCAAGCAACGTCTACTGTTCTCTCAGGGCGTACAGTAAAGGGTTAACCCAGCTTTCGTATGCATTCCACACACAGAGCTGAAGCCTGGCATAAAAGGTCTTTGTGCATCCAGCGGATCTCTGAGAGATTTCAAGACGCTTGCTACTCAAAGCAGGTAATCTTGTCAGAGCGACTCGAACAGTCGGAGCCCAGAGCAGCCTTGCCTCTGTAGGAAACGTTTCTGAGGTTACAGTTGCCGAGCTGATGGGTGTAAACACAGTGGCAGATGGTGAGCGGCCGAGGCCCGCGCAGCAAGAGGGGTACCGCACAGGGGGAAAATCTTGGCTCCCTAATGCCACTTTGAGCTCTCTTGTGGCGTACAGCCTCTATGAGAAAAGCAGAGAGTCCAACTCAAACCGTTCTGCAGAAAAACATGAGCGCTGTCAGAATCTCCCAAAGCGCAGCAATGGCAACATATACACTGAAGCTAAGTTAATGGCTGGATAGGAGAGGGGCAAAAAAGAAAAAAAAAGCCCTAAAAGCTGTTATCATGAGTAATCGTTTAGTTCTGAGCTCATGTTGGGGGGAAAAAACAACAACAAGAAAACGGTGCGCATCCCACTAATAAGCTGGACCAGACTGATTAACTGACTGTGACGGTACGCAGGGGGAGAGAATAAGATTTGTAGCTTAGAACGGATGGATCAGTCATGACTTAGAGAGCTCATTACACTGGAAAACACAAGTCTTCAGATGTAGCAGACCTTTCATTCTCTGTAAAAAAAAAAAAAAAAAAAAAAAAAGAAGTTCAAAGCCGAGCTAGGTATCACCTAGAACAATTCATCGCTGCAGTCTTTATTGGTATTGACTCGTGTTAAACAGGCTGCCTCTGCAGCTCTGGGAAGAAGCGAGATGGATTTTTAGGTCTCCACCCCTCCTTGTATGCTTCTTTTATGATTTATTCTGTTTGGGCTTTTTCACTCCTCTCCCAGCACATCACCTATATAGAGATTAATGACTTCCTCTCTGTCCCGCGTATAGCCTCGACAGCGGGGTGCAACCGGAGGCCGTCTATACCATAGCAACACGCGGGTCCCACCCACCAGCGAGCAGATTGTTGCTCAGGGAATCCCCCACAGGATGGACCCAACCCAAGTCCATATTGTCTGCTCTTAACACGCCAACACAAACACATACCTGCAACACAGGCAATTTAAAAAAGGGAGAAATAACCTGGTAAGACACCGACACCTGATCTTGGGGTTTCGGATTGAACGGAAATGTACATCTGTCAGATAAAAGATCTTAATAAATGTTTTACACATTTTGTTACATTACAAACTTCAATGTATTTTATTAGGATTTTATGAGACAGACCAGATCAGAGAAATCTGAGGGAGAATGTTACATAGTTCCCAAAGTTTTTTACATATAAAATCTAAAAAGTGATGCATACATGTACTGATACCATTACTTTAATCCAGGACAACCAACTGCCTTTAGAAGTCACCTAATTGGTGAAAAGAGTCCACCTGCATGAAATGTAATCTCAATGTAATCCTAGCTGCTCTGCAAAGGCCTCAGATGTCTGTTAGACATTATTAGAGAAACTAAAACGGCATCAGGAAGAGCGAGGAACACGAAAGACGGGCCAAGGATAACAGAACCAGAATCAACTTTATTCCGCCAAGTTTGAGGCTACAAACAAGGAAATTGACTTTGTCATTAAAGCGCCAATGTTTAAAGCAGGGTTAGGTTACCAAACATTTGCCCAAAGCTCTGATCCTCCCACAAAGCTCTGTTCAAGCCATCGTTCTAAATTAAAGCAAGTATGGGACCGCTACAGACACACCAAGACACCGCCGTCCACCAGAAATGACGGGGCGGGAGAGAAGAGCTATAATCATAGAATCAGCTATTAAGCCCATGGTAACTGGAAGAGCCCCGAATCACCGATCCAGCGGTAGAATATGTTGACAGCCCAATTATTAGAAGTTTATGCCACAAAACTGAGCTTTGGGGAAAATTGGGAAGAAGAAAGCCATCTTTGAAAGAAACTGCAATAAGTCCTATTTGCAGTTTGTATGTGTGTATGTGCTGCAACTACAGCAAAAGGTGACCTACAAAACAATGACTCAGGGGACTGGATACAGATGCATGCCACACTTTTCAGATTTGTGTTTGTAAAAAGGAAAAAAGAAAGAAGAAATCCCACTAAAATAAGATTAAAGGAGTTGTTGTAATGTAAAAACAAGCGAAAGCATGAATGAGATACAGCAAGGCCGTGTATCTCAATGTGCAATACTAAAACTAAAGTCAGGCCATCGCCACAGTCTTATTGGTCAATCTAATGTCCATGCTAGACTTTAATTAGTGCAGAAATCACACCTAAAGCCATTAAAACACCTCTCCTGCAGAATCATCGTCATTGTCTATCCTTCGTCAGTGTCCATCACTGTCCATCTAAAGTTGTTTTTTTCACACGCTGGACCAACAGCCACTGGCATCTTAGCGCATAGCGGATAATAGCAGGCGAGAAACAAAATTAACATCGGTTTTGAGCAATTCCCCGCCAGGGACCTAAATAGTTTTTTTTATTCGGAGGTGTTTACTGTGCGCTGTTGTGAAACTGCTGTTTTCCTCTTTGCAGCCCATTTTGGCACCAAGCTGTGCGTGAGCGTGTGTGTGTGTGTGTGTGTGTGTGTGTGTGTGTGTGTGTGTGTGTGTGCATGTGTGCGTGTGTGTGTGTGTGCCCCTGCCGCCAGTCAAACGTCTCAGGTCAAGCATGTAATTTCGGTACTCGGACGCCGTCTTTGGCTGCATTGTTCAATCACTCGGTATTTACTGCCTTTAAATAAACACAGGTGTGCGGCTGGAGCTGAAATGGGAAGGTGCAATTTCCTTCAAACCCAAAAGGTCAAATTTGTAACTGAATATTTGGGACCAAAAAGAAGAAAAAAAAAAAAAAAAGGGACCTCGTTTCCCATCTCGGGGTGTGGGAAGTAATCAGGGCCGAATGGGAGCAATTTCACCCTCAACTGGGTTCAACAAATACAGTGAGTGCTTTGTCACTTGTGAGGGACACAGTTCGGTTCAACGAAAGGTACGTTTTTACTCCCCCCCCCCCCCGGCGCATTTCTATTTTTGATGCAGATTTCGCAACAAACAAAAACAGAAGCCGAAAGCTGTGAGAAAGCTGTTTCAACGCCACTTTTTACATTTTAAGACGTCAATGTGTTGACTGGCGCTGCACCTTTATTCGTGGGAGCTGCGAAAACAAAGCGGTCACATTTTCTGCACAGTAACACACCAGGCAGCGTGAGTGACCGTAAAGCACAACCTAGGGAAACGCGTGTTTAAACCGTGTTTACTGAATGTCTTCATTGTTTGGAAGTAGCGTAAACTCTTTAGACGGAGCAGAGACACATAAGTACCAGGTCCGCCTGGCAGATGGTGGATAAAACCGACCCGTATGCACCTCAGCACTGAGTGACACCCCTTACAATTAGATCAGCTCCCCCTAGCAAAGCCCGACATCAGATTAAACATAAGCACATTGGCTTCATCGCATCCCTCTCAAAGCTTTCACATCAGAGCCGATCAACAGTGGAGGCCATTGTTGTTCCCGCATCGTGAGGAGACTGAGGTCACATCCTTTCCCCTCTAGGGGTGTTCAAGCAACCCCTACAACAAAAACACTTTCTTTTAAATGACTCCACACACCAAAGAGAGAAAGAATAGCATGGGCTTTGAGGTTTCTGTTAAAGAAGGGAAAAAAATAAATAAATGAGAAAAGGCATTAATGAATTTTATTTTCTGATTTCTCACAAACGTAGCGGTTCGGTCTTGAGACATCTTGTCTTGTCGGGAACATCTAATAAACTTTGCAACTAGTGGCTCAAGATCTCGTGATGTTAAACTACCCTAATATTTCTCATAAAATTAAAGTATGCAAACAGGTTACAAGACCTAGTCTGCTAAAATAAGGGTTAGCTATCATTATGGGCAGCGGCCATAAAGATGAGTTCTCTAAGCATGACACCCGTTGTTCTGCTGTGTTGATAGTTCAAACGATGTTAAATTAGTTAAACTATACTAGTGTTCCTTCATACCATCTCAAAATTAATAAAAAAAATCTCATAAGTAAAAATTTAACACAGCTGAACTTAACTTATTTCTGGGGTCCAGAGAGAAAGCTTTCTGTATTTAAACATTTTGATAGTTTAGACCAGGGGGTCACCAACCTTTTTAAAACTGAGAGCTACTTCACTGGTGTCATATGAAGGGTTACCAGTATTGACCGTTGAACTACGAGTCAGCTAAACTTTATGTAAAATAAATAAATTTATCGTGCTCTGGTTTAGATATTGTCATTTTAAAATCTATATACATGCAATTGCGAATAAACAGGAAGATTAATGGACAGTGGCGGTTCTAGACTAAATTTAGCAGGGGGGCCAAGGTGGGGCCAGTGTTTTTTTTCCACATGGGCACATAAAAGAATGAAATCATAAATATTTAATCGCTTAATATGAAGTGAGACACTTGTGGCACTGATACTGCAGGTTTCAGATCCCTGATCTAGCAGATGAAAACTGTGATCCCAGCTCAATGCTGCTGAAGCTAAAAGTAAAACACCTTGATTTTTAAACCCTTGTTAGGGTGAAATTGTAAAAGGTACAAAAAATAAAATTGGTCAAAGTGACAAATCAGGTGTGGTTTCTTCACCAATGCATATAATCGTAAGAAGTTTATTTAATTTATGTCATTAGTACAGGGGCCAGGACCATTTCTATAGGGGCACTGGCCCCTGTGGGCCCCTGTCTAGAGCCGCCCCTGCTAATGGAATAAAATAAGGTTTTAGATGCAGCTCACTGGTGGACTGTGCTTATGTAGAACAGGTTTGTGGGCTCCACACGTGGTCCTCGGGGTCTACGTGCTGCCCGCGGGCGCCAGGTTGGTGATCCCTGGTTTAGACATTGCTTTCTCTAAATACACGGTCCTACCAGGCAATTTGACGTGACCAGTGTCTGAATAGGAGTTCTGTGGGTCTAAGTTTACATTTAATGTGTTGTCTTTTCTGTTTTTTTTACTATAACAGCGTTACACAGCAACACCTGCTCGCCTGGCTGCCAGACAAATGGCAGCATTTTGGATACCTAGTAGAAAATAAGAAACGCTGACAGATTTACAAAAAAGATACAAATGATTTGCATGCGCTGTGGGAAAATATTGCCATAAACGACGTCAACCTAACAATGCTATAGTTTATAGATACGCCTTATCTGTAATATCCTGCTGGTGTTAAAGAAAATGACCATTTTACAGTTTTTTTAGGGACTCTGAACTGCCTTGTACCCTCTAGTTAAAATCTGAAACACTTGATCCAGCCTGAACTGGATTGCTCTACATGGAGCACAGCTGAAACCTTTCTTCTATTTGTAGAACAGAAAACAAAAATAGGAGATTTATTTTATTTTTCTAGTATTAGGACCATGTTAGCATGAGACAGCATGAAGACAATGGGTGTCCCGATCAAGACGCTTGGTCTCGGGCGTCACTCAGGACCAGGTATCTCCAGATGCCAAGTCCCACTCTTTAGAGCAACATAGCAGCCTTGAAAGGAGAATCTCTCATGTGCAAAATAATACAGAGATGTCCCACATTCAAATATATATATAAAAAAAGAATAAAATAAAAAAAAGAGGATGGAACCAGGTTTCACAAACCTTATCCAAAACACAGCGTGTCTGTCAATAAAGGTCATGCTGTAACCGAAACAAACAGCTCAGGGAGTTCCCAGCATCGCAGGCATTCAAATGAATACAAATCCACATCGCCGTTGCTCTGTCCAGGAAATCGACTCTTCAGTAGAAAATATTCAGGGTCAGTTTATTTTTTTATTTTTTTCTGATTTCTCAACAGCGGGATAAAGCCATCCAAATGCGCCTTCACAACTATCCCCACATAACCCTTTGGATTGAAGGATGCTAACGTTCTCTCCCACTCCAGCAGATGCAGAGATACAGTCATCTCCACCCAGCTGTGAAACACAGACTGTGATGACCTACATTATTGTACAGTAGGCACAGACTCCAGGGATTGTAGGCAGGCTTCTATGCAGCCCGTTCCTCTCAAGGCTTTAAGACACAGGACCAAAAAAAAAAAAAAAAAACACAAAACAAACAAACACAAAAAACCCAGAAAGGAAAACCCCGACGCATAAAAACAGAAGATGGCATGTTTAACACAGTGGCTGCAGAGTAGCTCTCTGTTCCTGCAGGGCCCTCCCTCTGCCGCATCCCTTTGATATTTGGCAAAACCTGTCCCCTCCAGGGGCAAGGCAGACACAAGGGGAATGTTAAACGGTCTTATCCTTTGAGATGAAACGTTCGATATGAATCATTGATGCCTCTCATCTTATAACTCTCTCTCACACACACACACCCACACATATATATACATCTCATTTATCATAGCTTCCAGCTAATACCACTATGCAGGACAAATGTTATGTTCTTATAATGAGTACCTCCACTAATTAAAGGCAGATTTATTACGGCTTGGTTTAATGGCTGGTTAGAACTTGCACATTCGGCACTTTTCAAAACAGAAACTGCTGGACGGTTTTGCAAAGCGCTCGATGCAAAGATGGAATTGCACTCTTCCGACTGGTCTCCCTCTGAACGTGGAGCGCCCACACTGGCAGGTAAACGATTAGGAGGGTTCGTGTGCCCTTTAGTAGTGCTTTGACAACCAAACACTGTCAGTTATGCCCAGAGGCTTTAACACATTAACCAGCAGCTTGTCTGGTGCTCTTCACCGTGCCGGAAACACATTCTAACGCATTACATGCAGGCAACATGCATGTGTGCAACTTAACTTTTTTTCCTCCCATTTGTAAAGAAGTGGATTATACCATCCTGTTGCTGTAAATAGGGCGGTGGCCATTCAGAATTGGCAAACTTTAAGGGCCAAACACATAAGGATAAATACATAAACATGTCTTCTCATAATTAACCATCATGGTCCTATAAAAATCATTCATACAAGCACATAAATAGCCACTGTATGGCTGGGGTGTAGACAAACGTCAACAGGAAACTGCGCAAAACTTCCCTGACTTCACAAATGAAAACTTTTTTTGTTGAGGCGGTTGTTAAAAATAAAACCTATACTATTTAAACTAAACCTTAGTAGTCATTTTTATTACCTGGTGCCTCCGCCCCTGCAATGTACTTTTACATGTTCCATTGTTGCTAGTCATTTCACATAGTACGTTTACAGCTTGGGTTATTTCTTAACGTTCTTTTAAAAAGGTGCAAAATGTTGCCATCTAATGCACTTCTAAAAAAAAAAAAAAAAATAGAACTTTGACTCTTTGGTCTTGAGACCAGTGTAATTTGTTGAATGTGATCCCATTTCATGTTGCATATTCCTTTTTTAGTAACTTTTACTTGTGCTATTGCAGCTTTTATTCCCTGGCCAATGTTTTACTGTTTTGTTTTTTTTTTTTCCCCACAGCACTATCTTTAGGATTATTGTACCGGTCTAGTAAGGCGACTGCAGTGAAACTCTTCTTCCAGTTCTAATTGAACGCTGAACAAAAACTATTTTTTATTTTATTTTTTAATCTTTAATGAACCAGCTTTTACTTCCCCAATTTTTCATTTAGAAAAACGGCCGTCTCTTCCCCTTTCTGACAGCTGTCTTGTCTACAACTGGCTGCTAGCTGGCTTAAGAGGGCGGGACAGAGCGTGGGGAGGTGTGACCTAAAACCTAAATCTGATTGGTTCAAACAACTCTAACAGCCAACTTCCTCAGCCAATCAGCAGTCCAGAAAAGGAAGGCCGCGCTCGAGTTGAGCGGCGTCACATGCACGTCTATGAGTATGGTTTTATTAATGACCGACCTCACGTGTACTTTCGGTTCTGAGTCGTAAATAAGCCACGGAGCGCACACTGTGATCTCAGCCCAAGTCGCGGGTTCAAATCCCCCTCGGTTAGACCCAAAAAGAGCACTTTTTGCGCGCCACGGGTGTTCAAAGCTCTTAAGCAAACGGAATCAGACCTACCCATCCCCCGTTATCCTGTATCCAGCTGCCAAGAGGTCCATTCAAATATTCCGTCATCCACTCCGCGATGTTGTCCACCTGCGATGACATGCCCTCCTTGGACGCGCACTCCACGCACACCGTGCCGCCGAACTCGAAGAAAGCGATAATCCGACCCCAGTTCACGCCGTCCCGGAACAGCTCGTCCACGACCTCGGCGAACCTCGTCCTCGCCGTGTCCCTGGTGATGTACAGCTGCTGCGACATCTCCGCGAAGTCCAGCTGGTACAGTCTCTCCAGCTCGTCGCCGGCCTCGCGCAGGACCCGGTGGATGTCCGCGTGCGGGTCGGACTGGGAGAGCCGCGCGCGGACGCGGCGGGGGTCGCCGTCGCTGTCGGGCCCCGGTGCCGCTGCGTCGCGGCAGCGCCGCACCAAAGTCGGCGAGCGGTCACCCAAGCCTCCGTTAGCGGCAGCGTCGTCGTCCCGGACCCCGTCGAACCTCCACGCGTACCCCCGCTTGGAGAGTTTATGGAAGATGTAGTTTTCCACGATGTCGCGATTGCAGTCGTTCGCCATGCCTAAAAATGTGACACTTGGTATATAAATCGGAGCCTTGTCCTAAACGGAATGCATTCTGGTCGACATTAGATGCGCTACCGGACCCACAACGCACAGCAAGGGCTCGTCCAAATCTGGGTTAATGCTGAGGTCTAAGCAAGTATTATTCCACACATGGGGCGAAAAAAAAAAAAAAAAAACATTTAACAAACTAGACAAAAATAGCTATCTGGATCTCCCCCCGCAAAAAAAAATTCCCTGGTTCCGTCTCCGCAGGAGTCTTCATTTCTCGAATCCTTGCAGGGACGCGTCTTGTGGAGAGAAATTCAATATGCGGAAGAGCTTGGAGTAGTTTGCTTGTTCCTGTGCACACATCGCCCAGGCGCAGCTGAGTAGCGACGGGAAAAGAATATATGAATGAAAGCCAAAGTTGTGCGCGCCTGAAAGGGGGTTTTCCCGGCCGGCTCCGCAGATTTCAACGCCACCGCAAGCCACGCAGACGCGGGGCTGTGAGTCAGACAAGGTCGGACTGGGTCCTGCTCAGCGATCGCTCCACATATCAGCAGCAGCCGCAGCTCCAGCCCACCGCCAGTGGGCTGCGCTCACTGACGTCAGCTCAGACTCCCAACATAATGGGTAAAAAAAAAAAAATAGATGTCAAAATTATTTTTCCTCTTGCACAATAAAACTATGCTGTGTAAATGCCGAACATTCCCTAAGCGGACACACCCTTCTTTTTTTCTTTTTTTAAAGATATGCAATAAAAAAAAGGACCTTTAGCTTTCACTTCAAGTCCGTACTCCCCCTTGTGGTTGGAAGAGGGTACGACACGCATTTTGGCCCATATACAGTGCAAGGGTATTTAAACCTTATACACGTTGTCACTTTACAAGCATCAACTTCAACGCATGCTGTTGTGATTTAACGAGACAGACCAACACAAAAGAGGACGGTTTTCTATCTTCTTTCTCCTAATTCGTTTGTACGCAGCCTAATTTATTGAGAAACCCGTAAAATCCAGAGCAAACAACCACTTTCAGAAGTCAGCTTATTACCAGAGTAATACGTGTAATTTAAACCCAGCTGGTGTGTGAAGACCTCAGAGGTTTGCTATGAAGACATGGAGACGCAGCAGACGGATGCTGTTAGGGAGTTTACAGCAGGGTTAGGTTATCAGACCCCATCCCAAGAGTCTTTTCAACTGAAAACAGTACGGTCAACGGTAACTTTGGAGGAGCTGCAGACGCCAGGAGCCCAGGTGGGAGAGTCTTTTGACAGTGAAAAAAAAAACGCTGTGTGGCAGAAGACCAACACACCATCCCCGTGGTGAAGCACGGTGGCGGTGGATGCATCATGCTGCGGTGACACTTTTCTTCCCCAGAGTGAACAAGATGGATGATGCTATAAATGGACGATCATGAAATAAAAATAAATAAATAAATAAATAAAAAAAAAAAACGAGGTCACAGAAGACAAGACCGTGGGGCGAGGTTCACCCCCAGCAGGACAATGAACCCAAACCTAGAACCGCAAACATCTGCACCGTAGTAAACGTCGCTTTTATCAGAGGGGCTGTATACAAACCTCTTCACAATTTGACTTGTAAATTATTTTTTAAACGGGTCGTACTTGCGGTCTTACTGCGATATCCTGAAGAAGGAAGAAAACTAAAAAAAAAAAAAAAAAATAGGCAGTTATTCATTTTCAATACAATTATTTATTTTTTCATCATGTAAGAAAATAAAGACATAAGAACGCTCCACTTCTGAAAACTTCTTTCAATGGCACACAAGGTGAAGGTGTTAAATCATTTTGGCAGAAAAAAAAAAAAAAAGAGTGGTGGAATGACTTTCGTGTCCATTAAACTCGTTAGTAAACACACAGACAACACTACTGAGGGGCGACTATAGCTTCGGTCTTCGTCGGATGTTCAAACATACTGTAAGCGTAGGCTTCGGTTGCATAGCTTAAAGGCGTTCAAACAAAAAAAAACTGCTTTTCACGTAAGCTACATGTTCCACTACGCGTTGCTACCTCGGGGGTAAAATGGAGAACTTCGTATAAAGCAATGAACGCACGACGACGGGAAAACGATCTCCGAGTGCAGGACGCGGGGGCCCTTCAAACCAAAAATCTAATGAGAACATCGTCAAAAAAAAGAGTCATCCATTCCCACCTTCATGTGCTGGATCAAATAAGGCTTGTCTCGTCCAGAAAAGACTGCAAACTGAGAGAAAAAACAACATATATGGAATTTTACAGGCAACAGAATAAAAACGGTAAATGTGAATTAAGTCACGTCGTTAAACTCGTTCTGATTGTAGCTCCTGACGGATCTGTTGTCACCTCTTAAGGCTTAGAATGGGTCAAGCAGCACTACTCCAGTTTTTTTTTTTTCTTCTTGTACAAACCAACGTCAACAGAGCAGCAAAACCCAGATTAAGTAGATTTACCATATTTTGCCGTATGAATGTTGTAGCTAACGATGATAACCCAAAAAGCCCGGTTTGAATGTTGCCATTAAAGTACATTCGTTGTAAAACGGGCTCAAAGAGACCGGCGAGAGTCTACATTTGTACTTAGGAAAGATGGAAGATTGTTCACGGCTCGACAGAGATCAGATGGAAATTTATGATCAACCGTGAGACGAATGGTCCAAAGCTCCCAGGAATGCGATATTTTGGACTTTGTGGGAAAAAAACAACAAAAAAAAAAACAAATCTCTTTGCTGTCAGTGGACCCTAAAGGGACGGGGATCGAACCAGCGAGTCCCGCCTCGCTCTGACCCGACACCAACCGGCGGATCCTGACGGGACCCTGACTCGGATGGCAGAACTTGTGCGTCGGCACGCGGATAAAGAAAAGGAGAATGGCGGAACCAATCAGAGCCGGGCGCGGCGTGTGAGCTTGTGCGGGTGAAAAGTGAAATCATGTGCTGGCTCCGCGCCTCAAAATAAAAAAATAAAAATCCTACGACTTCATGGCTTCGACTCAAACGAAACGCTTGTCTTTCAAGCTGGAATGACGAAGAAACGGCTTTAAGAGTCTAAATCTAGACGGAATTGAGTGGAATGGCTTTTCCGTCCCTCGCCGGGTCGGCTCAGTCACAGTAGAGACGCACACATTCACGCACACAGTTCACCCACAATTCTTCTACCCGCCGCTGCATTTCACACGTGGAGAAAAATCAGTATTATTTGGAAAGCATGTCAAGTTTTTTTACATTTGCAAAATCAGAAGTATGGCAACAAAAAAAACAACAACAACAACAAAAAAAAAAATACTCTGTCACTCTGTGCTATGGATAAAGAACACGGTCATCTCACATCACAGCGCGGTACGCACACGGAGCACAGAGACAAAACAGCCCGCAGCAAAAAAAAAAAAAAACCCACAAAGAGCCTTTCAATCAAAGGTCGTTCAGTCAAGGGGAGGTGCTTCGCCTGCAAAGACTTGAGGTACAGACCTTTGTTTTTTTTTTTTTTAAGTGAAAATTCTCCGTAAAAAGTGGAGATCCTTTAGTGATGCGCCAACGCGACTGAAAGTGAAGGTCTGCCTTCTGGTTTTCATTAAAGTCCCGGGCAGGAAGGAATTTTAAGCCGTATTTGGTACGACTGGTCAAGCTATCTGCTGCTTTTTTACGGATGGAGAGAAGGAAAAAAAGAAAAAGAAAAGAAAAGCCTCAGTCTTGACACAGCCAATCGGTGCTTCAAAGGCGATTTACCTGACTATGTTTAGTCTGCCCCTGTTCCCCTCCGCTCCTAAAGCTGGGACGTCACATTTAAACAAACGACGCGTCTCGTGTTCCAAAGGGGCAGACGATGTAAAACGAATACTTTATGAGGTGATGTCAACAGAAGGTAAACATCGTACGCAGTTTTGTTTTTTTTTCTCCCCGCTCTCGTCTGAGCTGATATCGAACTTTTTGGCTCGGACTCACGTTCCCACCCAGATGTGCACGTTTGTAAAGACGGAGGAAAAAAAGGGGGCTGCTGAGGAGGAGCGGCGCTGGGCTGGGGAGCACGTTCGGGCGGCCTTTACTCCCTCTTGTCCGCCGCTTTCGACTGCTCCCTCTGAATCATGCAGCGCCGCACGATGCTGTCGAAACTCCCCAGGTAGAAGAGGGCGATGGTCCGGAACAGCCCCATTGTGACGATCTGTGGGAGAATTGAAAACCGTCATCGAGATCACAGCAAGCTGGCATTTCTGTGGTCGCAATAATTTAATTCAATATTATTTATATAGCGCCCATTCATGAAACATGTCATCTCGAGGCACTTTACAAAGTCAAAATCAATCATATTATACAGATTGGTCAAAAATTTCCTATATAATTCAGGTGGATCTGAATCAATTAGAACATAACTGGACTGTTTATTTCAGTAGCTGAATTCAAAAAGCTCTAACTCATTATTTAGACTCATTACACATAGGGTGATGTATTTTAAGAGTTTATTTCTGTTAATTGTGTCTTATAGGTATTGAAACCCAAAAACAATAGAATTAGAGTCAAGCTAATTCAACTATTTTTAAAACACAAAATGCTGTTTGTGGTCATTTCATTGCCCACAGCATCATGGGGAAGACAACCATGGACACCCTCCATGAGATGGAGGTGGAAAATTGTGTGGAAGGAAAAAAGCATGGGCGGAAAAACGGTGCAAAGGCAACGGGGATTACTGCAACCATAAGATTGTGAAGCAACGACTTTGTGAGCGAGCCATAAGTGGTGAACAGGTCTATGCAAGACTGTTGTGGTCGTTGCTTTAAGCCATTTCTGAACCAGAGACAACATCACGAGAGTCTCACTTCAGCTAAAAAGGAAAAAGGATCGGACTGCTGCTCAGGGGTTTCGAATCCGAATTTTTAGCTGGTAGTAAAGTTTGTATTTTATTTGTGAATCAAGGAGCAAAAATCCAGAGGAACAGAGAAGAGCCACAGAATCCAACTTGCTCTGAGGTCCTGTGTGAAGTTTCCTCAGCTAGAGATGATTTGGGGAGTCACTAATTAGTCTATAGAATATACATTAGGAATCCCTTTTTTCAATTGAATCACTAAAATAAATTCCCTTTTCACTAACGCTCCAGTGATGGACCTGTGCGTACCTGCTGGAGACCTTCTGTGATGGAGGTGACGGGTGACATCCCACAGGTGAGAGCTGAGAGCATGTAACCGTCTGGACCGACTGAGCTGTTAAAGTTCCCCTGCTGCAAAGGTAAAAAAAAGTATTGAAGCTTAACAAACTTTAAAACAAATGCAAAAAAATAAATAAAAAAATGTTTCCTACCACTGCATCCTTCACGAGGATTTTAGCCACTTGGTCCGGCTGCCAAACTCCAGATGTTTCAGAGATCAATTTGGTTTCTAGAGGCTAAAGAGGGAAATAATGACAAGTAAAGGCTGTGAGTAAAGGCTAATTATCGTCTCTTGAGTTGCAACATTTCAAATTTGCTAATCCTTAGATAAGTACAGCCAACTGTTCAGTGGAACTATGCGTTTGCCGGCTGATCTTTAACCCAGTTTAAGATCAACGTACCTTTGATTTGTTTTCCTCGGCCAGCAGTGGAGTGTCCGTGTCCGGGGGGAACGCCAATGTTACATAAATATTGTATGGCTTTATCTGGAAATATGCACATGAATCAACAGGACCTTGGTAAAATGACCACGACATGAACTTAATTATTTCACGATAAGACATCTTCTATGAATCCTCTGTCCTGGGAGTCCTTAAACCCCTCCTCCATAAACATAAACATCCTCTCCTGAAACCACTCTAAAACATTTTAAACATGCCAACCGCCTGTATTTGGCAGATCATTTGAGCTGCCATGTCTGATAGGTATGAAGATCAAATCAATGAGTAGTGGGGTGGGTAAAAAAGTAAACAGACCTCCATCTGCAGTGCTTCTGCCAAGCCCCGCAGAGCAAACTTGGACGGGGAGTAGGCGGTGTACCCGAAGAGGCCGATCTGACCCGCCTGGGACGAGACAAACATGATGCGGCCCATCCTTCGCTCCTTCATGGTGGTTATGACCGCCCGCGTTGGGTAAACGCTGCCCAGGTAGTTCAGTTCCATCATTTCCTGCACAACACACAGCCCCGAGTTCACATCTGGTGCGGGAGAACGGCCCGTAATGACGTTGCGTTTGGCGATCTAAATCCTCTCGGAAACTCTCCATCAACAGAAGCCGTGGTTTTTATCCCAGCCAAATAAACGGCAGGCGTCGCTGCTGCTGTCGTTATTTCCGCCGGCGGTGCCGTTTATCGTCTTAATTGGCCGCAGCAGAAAAAGCTGGGTCTGGTTAGGGTCGCAACGGCTGACCTCTTTGTAACTCTTCAAGCTTATTGTTGTTTTACTCAGGGAAGAAAGCCTTCATAGTCCAGAGATGATTTGATTGAACCGATCAAACGTTTTTCTGAACCTTATAAAATCATGAGGAAGAAAGTGTTATCATCCTCTTCTTTTTTAAATGTGGAGTTTATCCCCCTAAAATGCTGCAGAGCTCCTACGATTGTTTCCTAGCAATATTTTCTGCTTTCCCAGTTTAACATTTCCAGAGCTCTCAATTCCCCCCCTTTTTTAGTACATTTTTAAAACAAGTACAAAAATTCATTAGAACCCCACGAACGGTGGATGGAGTGACATATGGGTGGATAAACAGATTTATGACACACAAGTAAAACTTTAAGAGGATGAGATTTGGGAGAAAGTTTGGAAGTTCATCTTTTCCCAACACAATATCATATTGGTTCTTTACCAAGGGCCTACTCCTCTAAACCAGGCTGGGTGGAAAACATTTGCTGCTCATAAATGCCGAGCCGTCGCCACGTTTTATTTTGCTTTCGGTGTGAATTATTGACAGTAATATTGAGAATTTACGGCAGGCGTGTCCAAAGTGTGGCCTGGGGGCCCCTGTGTTGATTTTGTGTGGCCCCTCAACTGCATTTCAAGAACGATTTGCCCGACCGGCACTGGATGGAAACTTCTCACTTTTAAGAATTATTACAGACAAGTTAAAAATCTTACAATTAAACATTAGGCACAACACAGCACATTTGTTTTTTTAATAACGACAAATTTTACACGCTCTTTAATTTCACAGTAAACAGGACCGCATCTATCCAGCGACTTTTACTCAAATGGAGACTTTGGTGCATTAAAATCTGACTGGAATTAATTTATTAAAATTGGCTAAATAAAGATTTTTCTTTTTTTCTTTCTTTTTATTCTTTTTTTTATTTAAAATTATCATATTTTGTAGAGCAGCTAAAAAATTGTGTGATTATGTAATTTTTTTGACTTGACAATTTCGCCCCATGAGCCGCAAAGTTTGGACGCCCCTGATTTCCAGGACGCTCTGAACCTCTTTGAGACGACTGCATCGGCTGTCGGTACGTACCTTAAAGCGCTCCACCTCCATTTCCTCAAACTTGGCAGAAATGGCCGTTCCGGCGCAGTTTATGAGCATGTCGACAGGCCCGAGCTTCTCCTGAGCCTGCGGAGCGACAAAGCCCCGCTTTTACAATCCTGATCTAAATTATTAAGAGAATCGGATACGTCCTCTCACAGCGGAGAGGGTAACGTTACCTGTTTTATCACGTTTTCCACCTGAGTGTAGTCACTGGAAACATCCACCGATACGCAGAGCACCACCTTAACAAAGGAGATGAAGTTCATAAACGTTATTAGCAGAGACGGCCGTTAATTTAACACAATATGAAAATGAATCTGAGTAGGGCGAATTAAGAAAAGAAAAAACAAAGAAGACATAACTACCTGCTTGTCATTGATTGCATGTTTCTCCACCTCTTTCTTTGCTCTCAGTAATTTCTCCTAGAAGAAACGCTGCATGTAATTAATCTGTAATAAAAGCAGATTACTAGAAAAACGATAATGTCATTCAGATGCATCAACTTCCACTGGACCAAGTGGATTAAATGACGTAGCTTAAGAACAACAATCGTTTAAACGGAAGCTAAAGCGGATTTTCCTCATGATGGTTCACCTGAAGGGGGAACAAATTCACCTTCAGATGCGCAGGCTTTGACATAAAGGGGGGAAAAAACATAGTTGACTGTGACAACAGCTTGTGGAGGACTGGCTGAAGGTTTGCACTGACCTCGTCTCGTGCCACCAGGGTGATGAAGGCTCCCTGCCTGTAGCACTCAATCGCGATGGATTTGCCAATCCCACTGGAGCCCCCCGTCACCTGAGTGATACGGGCAAAAGGTCAGCAGAGCCCAACAAGCGTCGCAGAGGAGCATTGCTGGATGCTATTGAACCAATTTACGAATGGGGAAATGCTTCAGTCCTCTCTTTGCCGCCTAAAGTATATTTACCGCAGGAAAAGTGAGATTAAGACGTTGCCAGGTTTGAGTCCATAACCGTTGATGTGCGTTTCATGTCTGACTTGTTAAGCTCTGGTGTCTCTATGTCTGTTAAGCTGCTGATTGCAGGCTCTACCTGAGCAGATAGCCTTACTAACTAGCTAATTGAGATGTTGATGCGAGTTTTAGGGCAATATAGAGTGTAGAGTTATGTAGTACGATTTGTTGCTGTGGAGGCTGGTAAAGTTTTCCCTTCCTGACAAAAAAATAACAATACAAATTTATTTCCCACTTACACACACAGAAGAATAAATAACCCCCCATCATTCGTATTAAGTTAATGCTGTTTTAAAAGTACTGTTAGTGAGCCGCAAGTGACTGGTCTGTTAAGCAGACCAATCACATGCTGGTGGCTCCTAAAAGATACCCTGACTTATTAACCAGCTGATATTAACTGGTTATAAGAGTCCTTTGGGCTGCTCCCTTATTCGGCAAGTCGTCACGACTCGCACGCAGAATTTACGCCGGATGCTCTTCCTGACCCAACCGGGAAGCAAATCTTTCTTCCTTTTTTTTTTTATTTCTTAAAAAAATTACAAATTGAGGGAGTTAAAATTGGATTTAGCAGGTCATAGTTAAAGAAAATCAGAGAAAAAAAAAACAAAAACAAAACAAATCGCTGATAGAAAGGGATAGAAAAAAACTGGGATCAGTATCAGCCTTATCAGTGCGTCTCAACTATGCATTTTTTATTTATTTTTTTTACACACCTGTTGAGTAAACAGTGAAATAAAAATCCGAACATACAGGTCCGACCTTAAAGAAAACAGGGAATGGGTAACCATCATGAAAAACCTGATCAGCGCATCTCGGGTAAGGAAATCAGGTTTATTCGTGCAATTCTTTTGTTTTTTTATTTAAACAAATAAATTATTATTATTATTATTATTAGATCAAAGACCGTGCAGCACATACATGGATCAGGATCAGCCAGGAAAAAGCTAAATACTGTGATGTGTAACACTGTGGTACGTTTTGTAAAGGTTTATAATCTGGTCAGGCTCTCAGCTCATGCCTTGTCAGTAACTCAATTATAACAGAGTTTAAAAAAATAGTTTTTGTGGAGCAATACAAAAATAAAAAAACAACCAATGTACGAAAGACTAAAAATAAAATCACTGTTATATTTTGTCTGAAAATGTGAATCATTTCCATGCTCAGCTTTTCTCGTTCTTCCCCCACATTTGTATACACTTTGAAAAATACTAAATGAATCCATTCCATACTTTTCCATTCTACGTAAGAACCCCATTGATGTGTGTGGGCGTGTCACTTCACAATTTCCAAAAACCTTTTTGGGGATCTAAAACCACGATCTGTGGTCGAAACGTTCAGGCAGACCGTCTACTAGGACGCAACAGTGTCTACCTGTAAACTATATCCCGTGAGCAGAGCTAAACTCCGGCGCTCCGGCTGCTCTCCAAGGCAACGAGTGGACGTTAACTGCCGTTACCGAAGCAGGGGTACTCACCACGACGTGGGCCCCGTTCAGTTTCAGAGGTTTGGGGCTTATGAGAGGCGATATCATGTACAGCAACAGCACAAAGGCAACAATGAAGGCAGCGACAACAAGAAGCATGATAAACGGCAGAAGGAGCCACCAGGAGTGGATAAAGAGCCAATCTGCAATCGTTGAGCTGAGCGCTTCTTCCTCAGAGGACATGGAGTGAACCTTAGCTCGCGTGCTAACTAGCAGGCCAGTTTCTCTGCTCCGTTATAAGAGCTACGAGACAGGCGGCGGCCCCGGGGGGGCTGGCGAAGCGCGGAGCTCTGGGGAGGGGGTCGCTCCAGGTGTTGGACGCCAGTCAACGACGGGCAACGGCCAGGCTAGCGAGCCGCTGTGGACTTTAGTCCCTTACGACAAAGCGCTGTCTGTGGAAACTAAAACAAACTGAACTGTGTACAGTAAGCGACCGAACAATGGTCGCACCTGGTAGTTGTAGTTCCAAAGAGAACCGTTGAACGGAGTCTGAAACACTGGTTCACGGGCAATGTGACAACAGTTCCCACAATGCAACGTTTTATTGGGGCGGTTTGAACTTTAGCCTGAAACTGGAGTGCTGGGCACCATTGGACGATTGTGTATGCCTCTAATAGACTTTTAAAAAATATTGTAAAGAAAAAAGAAAATAAAAGAAAATATATATATAAAAAAACATGAAATGTATGATTAGAATACTTCATCAGATAAATTAAAAAGCAGGTTTAATGCCTGGTTAAAGGCTATTTTCAAAGGGTACTTTTAATCTGACAAGCCTTGTCGGAATGCATATTGTTTTTCTTCTATTTTTCATAAGCCTATGGCTTACAGCTAATGAAACTTCAAAACTCAGTTTATCGGTAATATTACAATCTTGGAATATTAAAAAACAGATAAAAATAATTTTACTATGCTTGCACAAGCATGACTTCAGTTGTCCAGCAGTCAATAAGTGACACTTTCCAGCCTAGTTTTATTTCCAAATCAATTCTAAAGGGCTATGGATCACTAAGTTGCAGTCAGTATTTTTCTCTTACGACCGGGTAAGAGGTTTCTGACGTCTTTGATTCAGGAGTAATTCAAATGAGCAATGCAACAGCTGTGGCCATTGCCCTATACACATCTGTATGCTATAGCTCTTTAAGCCATTATTCAACCATGGTCCATGAATGGTGAATCTCCCTCAAATTCTTAAAGGGCTTTATTTCCTCTCAAGGCTTCTGTTGTCCATGTTTCTTGTGCACCTTTTTTTACATTTTTAATTAACACATGCATTTGTTGTATTGCTCCCAAACAAGATTAGGCTGCAGTTCAGATCACATGTCATTTTTTTGGGTGGACTGTACTGGTCTATTTGAATGGCTCTTTTCCAGAGTGCCTACATGAGGAACACCCAAGGCAGGTAGGATCCTTCTGGTAGCCTAACACACACAACCATAAAGACCACCCATCAAAAAAGCTTTAATACGCTTAATTTTGGATTTTAAGTACTAGTAAGTCTAGGGTTAATAGAAATAATTACAAAGCATGAATTAATAACACAAGTTTCACTTTTTGAATTGCACTGTAACTTTTAAAAAGGATTATTTAGGAATGAAAACGACTTATTAAATGTGTAACCTTACCTTCTAAATTTATGTGCAACTGTCACAAATTCATTTTGCATTGCAATAAATAAAACACCACTTGGCATAGCTTTAAGTTTTATTTACACTGAGGAAATGAAAAAGGGAAAATTGGATGCATCGGTGACCTCTTCTTGCAGGAAAAGGCCCAAGAGTTGGTTACAGTAGGTGTAGACAGACATACGGTAAAATAAGAATCCCCTTTAAAAAAAAAAAAAAATTACAGGAGACAGTTTCCACATTTCAAGAGCAACAGAGTACATTTGTATACAATCTCTAAAAGAGCATATGAAATGTACATATATTGTACATTTCATAGTTGTAGTGACAAAGCACTTGATATATATATATTAGAAGTACGACTTAATTTAGAAATAAACCAATAAAAACGTGCATTTTCCTGGAAGGCACATGGTGCAAACCGCCACTTATGGCTATTTTTAAAGTTTAAGCTCAAAAAAATGCAAGTCTTTGCTGTTAAGTACACACAACGATCTCTCATCTGAGCCATCAATGTCCATCTTTCACCTCTCAATCTTGCTTGAAACTAAATAGATTTTATTCCAAAATAAGGCAGAGTTGAAGTTGATGAGCTTTTGAAGTTCTCAAAGATCATCAGCAAAGCCTTTTAGTATACATGGATATGTACAGTTGTTTATAGATAGAAAACCCTCACTGAGTTGCAAAACAATTCATAGCTATTAGGTCCTTCAGGAATGGTGAAATAATGCTGGTTTACCCACAATGGTGATACTTTTTTTTAAGGCCTGTGTTAATTTCAAATAATGAATGACTAAACACATCAGCCTGCAACTAATTTCTCTGAACACTGCATAAATAAATGAAAGAAAAGAAAATCCTTCCAGGCTTTTGTAAAGCTTTATAATAACCTCCACTCTTAGAAAAGGTTATTTCACCTAGAAAACCTAATCCTATGAAGCTAACTTCTTTGATTTGCACGGCCCAAGGTTTACGTATTCCTCGATGTACGATAAAGGGTATAAAATGCTTGTTTTATCTTTTATTAAAATAAAGGATGATGTGAAACATAATGTTGGATGTAGTTCATAAAGCAAGATCCCAAATGTCACCCACTTGCAATAAAGGTGTTTGTGTTTTGTAGGTTTCTCAAACCTGTTTTAGTACTCAGACCATTAATACTTTAGGTCTCTAGCACTTAGGCCAAATTAACCTCTAAAGTTTCCAGTTTGGGCTCTTTAACTTTTAAGCAAGACGACGATGTTTAGCAGGCTTTTGATTTTCTTTGGCCTGGAGTGAACATAAGACGAAAAAAAATAAATTCTTCCACCCTTTTTAAGTGTGTACTAAGGTAACCCATGGGGCTTAGAGAATAATCAGGATGAGGCAGAGAGGGAAAAAAAAGGGTCAAAGACAGTAAAGAGACAATCACACTTCCATTGCTTTGGTTTGACTCTTTGGATCCGACCTAGCCTTCCTGTCCGAAGTCTTCTGTGAATTTTTTCAGTTTTCCCAAGTCCTGTTCGTTAACTGTTGGCTTTGTGTTGGACAGAGACCTCAGCATGTCAGGCTAAAAGCAGGAAGAAGAAGAACAAAAATGGTTCAAATATGAGTTTCTATTAGGAGTTTATAGAATTATAATTCTGACTTTTTTGTATAATTTGACATCTTTGAAGACGCTTGTTTTGAGTATTGGTTTGAATGCAAAAATAAAAAATAAAATAAAATAAAAAAATAACATTGGACGTGCTCGATTACAGATCAGAGCCGTTAGAAACAAAATTGTCCAATTTCAGTCTGGATAATTGATTAGCACATCTCTAAGACATTAGTACCACCTTTTAAATATTCTTACCATGGACACCACCGGTTCCAACAGCTTCTCTCCAGGAACCTCCATCCAGGTCATTTCAATTGCGTTGGGATCACCGGGAGAGCACGGAGTCAAGAGGTCATCAATAATAGTATTTGGGTCGGATCTGGATGGACCTCTTACCTTTTTTAAAAACACAAAAAGGTAACGTGAGTGAGGTTAATTTGAACGTATTGTACCATTGCATTAAATCTTATAAGGGCTTTCTGAAGACATACCCGTTTGAAGTGGGTTGCTGACTGGACTTTTCGAACAGGCTGCATTAGAGCGTCTCTGACAATGACGCTGATATCTGCTCCTGAGTACCCGTCTGTTTTCTTGCCCAGAGTGACAAAGTCCGAATCAGTGAGGCTGTTGGGGGTCGAGCCCAGATTGAGCTTAAACATGAAGGAGCGAGCGTGCTCCTCAGGCAGCGGGATGTAGATCCTCTTCTCAAAGCTGAAACATCATTGAAATGGTTTGCTCTGAGAACAAGACGATGGCGACAAGACATTACGCGGCTTTGCAAACATCTGTTGACATTTACCGTCTTCTGATGGCAGAGTCTAGAGTCCAGGGGATGTTTGTGGCTCCCAGCACCAGCACGCCCTCGTTGTCGTTACCCACACCTGTAAAGCAGACAAAGATTGAATAAAACCGATCATACAGTTGAAAATAGATACTTACAAACACCATATTAGAAGACATTTCTTTCTCACTATCTTGACATTCCTAAAGATGCATTAATCGCCTTTTCAAGCTCTGCCCATAAATGTTTCTAGAGGACAAAGATCAGGGCTTTGTGATGGACACTTAAAACATTAACTTTATTGTCTTTAAGCCACTCTGAATCCATTTTCATGACGTGCTTTAGGGTCATTTCCATTTGCAAAATCTATCTGTGCTCAAGCTTTAACCATTCCTCCAGCAGCAAAACACCCATTCAACAAGATGCTGCCACCAGCATCCTACACAGGTGGATGCCACGCCTGTGCTTCACAGTTCTCATACAGGACATGTCCCCAAAAGGGAAGGTCTTTGTCCCTGAGCGCAGTCACTACCAGTAATCTGGCTTTTGACATTGCTTGTGAGTAATGGCTTCTTCCTCTTCGAGTGACCTTTCAGGGCTCATTTAACTTTGCATGATGACACACTTACCAGCTTTAGCCAGCATCTTCACAAAGTCTTTCGCTTTTGTTCTGGGGTTGATAAGCAAAACTTCTCTTACCAATTATTTTAACATTAAGCATAATAATAATAATAATAATAATTTGGTAACCCTAACTGACCTAAACCAGGAAATATTTACCGTAGTCTCATTTAATGACAGTGGGGACAAAAAGGGTTGTATCTTTCTGCAGAGTGAATGCAAATACCTGGTTTCAACTGCATAAGCAACACCAGCGTGTTGAGTTTATTTAAATTTAAATGCTACATTGGCCATGTATGTCTGAGCCTCACCCAAAAGCTTAGAATAAAATGAAGATCAAAAATATATTCAAGAAAACATTGTCCGTATTTAAAAGAACCCATTTTATTACACGCCGTAATGAAATTATGAGCTTTGTTTAAATTACTGGAACTTTCTAAAAGTACAGACTTTTTAAAAAGGTCTGGTGAAGTACCCCTTATTTTCACAATAAAAGCCAGAGGGATAAACTATACATCATCTAAAAAATAAAATAAAATAAAATAGATAAATCAAAATCATGTTAAAAAAGCAAATAGTTCAGCACAGATTCACAATGGGCAGTTTAAGATATTTCTAATATGACAAGTACTTCCTCTTTATTTGAAGTCTGTCTTAACCATTTGTCAACTTGTGTTAAGAATTATTTTAAAAGTTGCCAACCTTGAGTTGTGTTACAAAAATAGAGTTTTTAACGCTTCAATAATTCCGACAGGGACAAAGCAAAATGCACATTTCCCCTTTTCACTGCTTTTGCAACATCCCCTCAGGCTTGTTACAGTAGTACAAATTTGCATGGCTTTCTTGAAACTTTTAACCATGATGGAAATGCAGAAAACAAATGTTTTAGATATTTTGAAAGCAAAATGACATGTAGGCATTTAAGCACAAGAAAACGTTTAAAATGAAGCCCTTTCCTCATTTCTACTGCTTTTAAAGATAATCTATTGGTGAAAACTTACGAGGCTAACCCTGAGTCCGATCACTGCTGATTAAATCAACCATTTTTCACATTCTATATGTTGCAGTGCCCGCTACAAAGATACTGAGCCTCACAATAAATGTTAGTCTGTTCTTCACTTGTAGGTAAAACTATCTACTAAAAGAATGCAATGCGGTATAATGCAATAAAACATCCGACTTTGATTTATCACACTGACAGAGAAATACATAAACAGTATATTTCTAACAATCTGTGTTTAGTAACTATTGAGAAGGACTGTCAGCGTTTACACTCACCCTGCATCTGAACCAGGAACTCTGTTTTAATTCGACGAGCTGCTTCGCTCTCGTTTTCACTCCTTGAGCCGCACAACGAGTCAATCTCATCGATGAAGATGATTGAAGGCCTATGCTCCCTTGCAAGGCTGAACAGATTTTTCACCAACCTGCAAAGTGAAATAAAGTGTTTCAGACACTTAACTCCTTGTCAGTAAATCTTCAATAAATGACACTATTCCTGATTATTTACCAGGGGAACAAATACATATTCTTTTTACTTCAGGAGTTACTGTGTCTATAACTCACTTTTCACTCTCTCCCAGCCATTTGGAGACAAGGTCCGATGAAGAGATTGAGAAGAAGGTTGAGTTGTTTGCCTCCGTTGCCACAGCCTTAGCGAGGTAAGACTTCCCTGTACCAGGAGGCCCAAAGAGCAAGATCCCCCTCCAGGGAGTTCTCTTTCCTGAAAGTTGCATGAAGAACTCATTAAAGTCCATTTACGAAATCCTTAATATGGTATAAACTCCTTAATAAATAAGGCATACCGGTGAAAAGGTGGGGGAATTTGATGGGAAGAATGACAGCCTCTTTTAAAGCCTCCTTGGCTCCCTCTAGACCAGCAACATCATTCCATTTGATGTTTGGCTTCTCCATAACAATTGCACCTGGGAAGGAATTTCATTATGAAGCATAAACAGTAAGCTTATTTAGAAATGAAATGAAATGAAATGAGATGAAATGAAATATGTTCATCGTTCAATACAAACCTGAGAGCTGATTTTGGAATTTCTTTTTCTCTGGATCGTCACCCTCGTCACTTTCATTCCTGGGCACAGCGATATCAGCGGTTATAAATCTAAGTTAGCTGTGATTACATTTTCATACCCATGAATGGAAACCACTTCATCAATGTACTAATGGCACAAACAACACACACACACGCAAACACACACACACACACACACACACAGCGCTAGGACACACCCATTAACGCACCCTTTGTCATCGGACTGCGACTCTTTGACAGGCTTAGCGGGAGGAGCTTTTTCCTTTTTCTTCAGGTACTCCTTCAGCTTCTCTGCCCTATCCAGGTATTCAGCACATTTTGCCCGGATGCTCTGTTTTGCTTTGTCTCCCTGGGCCTCATCTGTCGAAGATAGAAAACAAATAAAAGAAGCTAGGAATTAGGAATGATGACATAAGAAATGATCATTCTTTGTCTCTCTGAATAAACAGATTTTATGCATTTAAGGCTCCTCCACTGATTCATCCCAGTATTTTATACAGACCCGTTGCCTATCAAATAATTTTTCGTTCCAGTTATACATTTCCAAGAATTCTGGAGATAAATGCAATAATTAAGCATTGATTTTTAGCATAGTTAAATCACATTTTCTGAAGACTTAAAAATTAGGAGACATTTTTATTAGATAGTAGAAAATTACTTTAGTTGTTAAAGCGGTTAGAAAATGTCCCTCTGAAGCAGGAGTCCGTATCCTGCATCTACAGAGCTACATGTTTCTCTTTAGCCTCCTCACAGTTGCTCCTAATAACAGCATCTGATGGGAAAAACAACTTGACCAACAAATATACAGCAAAGCTAATCAATGCAATATAAAAGACTAATTCATTTTCCAAAAATATTAAAAAGGCCTAATTTGGTCTAATCCTGGTCAAGGTGTGATTTACTTGTCATCCTTTATTTGTTTTAAAAGCTAGAATAAAAATATCTATGTTTTTTCTACAATAAAACTAATCTTAAACAGCATATATTTGTTAAACCTTTTTCTTTATCTTTTTCTTTGGGTCAAGGATGATTTGCAGCTCCAGGCAAATGTTATTTAGTAGGAAATAAAGTAAAATGGCCTTTTGGATTATTGCTGACCCCTTGCCTAGATGGGTATGAACTGAAGCATTGCTGAGACAAGACGCCTCCTATTTGTAGCTGAAAATGAAAACAGAACCAAAAAAAAAGAAAACACATTAAAAAACACACACCAAAATTACAAATGCACAAAACGGTGAAGGGTCAAAATGTTCAGCACCCTCCAGTGTTTTTTCCCCCATACAAAATATACTATTTTACAGAATACATACAGCTAAAATAGGTCATTACCAAGCAGTGATTCCGGATGAGCAAAATGTGTTACTAAAACTCTGTCTTACATTTTACCACATGAAGAAAGTACTGAACAGCAGCCTGATAGAGACGGAGCGCCTCCTCGAAGTTCTGGGCTTTATCCTCTTGAGCTGCCTTGCTGGCGAGATCAATCGCTTTCTGAAAGAATAGAGAGGGGAAAAAAAAAACCTTAATTATAACAGCACTTGTTTGTGCTGATGTTAAAAGAAGAAAAACAAATCTGTTTAGTGGTTATTATGATTGTACACACTGATTTATGAAACTATCGACCTCAGACGTCACAGCACACTGACAAGATGAAGCAGAAATAACATAACTTTGTAAAAGCATAGAAAATACCATTCCTTAATGCGCAGCCTTTCACACAGCCCTAATCTCCTTAGATCAGACTTACTGTTACACTTGTCCCGTTTGGTGACATCAAACACATAACGATAGGATCCTGTAACTAACCTTTTTTTTTGGCTCACTTCCTTCTCGTTGCTCAAAGGTGTACCTATTAAAATTATGTCTAGCGCAATTAAAATAATTCAGTATTTATTCTCCAAACGCATGTTTTGAGAACCCACCTAAAGCCTGTTAGCTAGGTGCAGGTAATCTGTTTCCTTTAGAGAGAGATTAATAGCTAAAAACTCTCAATAAACCGGACCTAAGTGCGACAAAAGCGGCAGAATATACACACAGGAAAAAAAAAAAAGATGTCAGCCACTGCTGGTCTGTGTTCATAACAGACTGCCGACCTGTCAGCTAGTTTAGCTAGCAATGCTAATTAGCCGCTATTGTTACAGACGTTAGGCTCTCTAAACTGAATTTAAAAGGGCAACACCTCGCAGGAAGTACGACGAACATTTTGTGGTTGTTTTTATTGTAAGAATAGAACACGTACAACATTTTAGGGGGTGACGTTTAGGCGCAAAATACTTTTTTTCCAAAAGGTTCCCGTAATGTTTTAGCCAAGCTCAAGAGTTGCTCCTAGCACTTACCTGTAAATTATTGTTGGCCATAAGGGCTAAATCACTGGCTCAATACCCCGCAAAAACGCCACACCACCGTGGAAAAACTTATTTTAAACACTCTGCGTCGGAATTCAGCCGCACATGTAAACTGCTAGCTCGATAATCGAGGTTTTCAGCGGACTTGTTTTCGTTTGTCAGATCACCCAGAGTCAGAGTTGGGAAGCTCCTTCCGCATTGAAAAGTCGATGTTCGCGTGCACAGAATGCGATGACGTCAAGACGTCGCTCCAACTACGCCCTTTTCTTTTCGAGAAGGAAACAAAACATTGTTGTTTTATTTTACAGGAGCCCATATAAAACATTTTCAATTAGAGGACATTTTACTCCAAAATATAAGTGCAAATTTCTAGACGTAATTATGAAAGTACAGTTCTTACCCGAACAAGAACCTCGATTTATCTGCCTGGATCATTACGATGCATCAGGACAAGAGTCTAATCTTTTCCCCAGTGATTTTCTTTTTAAGCAGCTAGAGTAAAACACTAAGAAAAGAAAACACCTAGAGCTGTGCGACTGAAAATTCCCCTAATTTTTATTTTTACAGCTGAGCCCTGCATATTCACATCCGGTTTGATTGTTGTAAATTCAGCTCATTAAAATCATGATAATAATCTAACTTGAGGTTTTCATGTTTTTAAAATGATGGTTTACCCAATCCCTTAAACACTGAATTTATTAAAAAATATATATATATTTTAGTTCAACGAATATTTGAACACTGGCCAGCCTTCAAATAAGGTTAATGTGTGATCCTTTTTTGCTTTAATACCTTATGTTGTTAACAAAGCTCTGTGAGTTGTGCATTTCAAAGGATGCTATCTTGTTTTGATCCAATTTTATGAATAGTCATGTCATATTCTTAAGTTACCTTATGAGTTCTGTAATTCTCTATAGTGGGCTTTAAATGAATAATTACCGGAAGAAAAGGTATGCCTATCTTACAAATACATAAATATTTTGAGAGTTATATACCGTAAAAACTATTTACCCTTTTTTATTCTTCTTTCGGCTGTGACCTCTACAATAGATGCGTCCTCTAAAGCTGACTTTGAAGACTTCATCTTTTTTTGTGTGTGTGTTGAAAGTCAATAATTTAAGAGGGAGCATTTGTCCTTCAAGGTGTCAAACATTTGTTTCTATCTCTCCACCTTCCAAGTCTCTGAATATTAAAAAGTATTGGTAAAAATGGGTAAATGTTGTCAGTCAGTAAAGTACAAGTCAGACATTGAATGTTTAGAGGGTGTTTATTCCTTTTCCAAAACCTAAAAGGAGTCTAGAAAAATGTAAAAGCTGGATATGCCACCGGCTCACAGGGAGCTGAACACAACAGTGATCGACAGGGAACTACCACATGTTCATCTGTATGACGTTAACTCAATTTTTGGTCATAATTGCATGCTCAAATTGAAGGGTAATGCTTAATGCTAGTTCTGCTATGTTTTATGTATTTTGGATATATGTATATCGCGACTTCTGTTTCCCGAAGTTGAGTCTTTGTGCAAAATCAGGCCTGTTAACTGATCATAGCTGACAAAGTGTTTAAAGCTATAGTTGGTATTCCTGTGAAATGGTCCTTCCATCCTGACAGTAGTAAATACTTTATGTATTCAGAAAAAGGAGGTTAAAAATTAGATCTCTGTGAAAACTGCGGCCTGTAAAAACTGACCTATCAAGGTCCAAGGGCAGGGATGGGTCAGAGAACGGATCCTGCCCTCACTCTCCTCTGTCCCTCAAGTTGCAGGGGTATCACCTTATCTATTGGTTGTCCCACATGTCATTCATTCTGACGCGCCTATGGAGCGTCAATATGCGTGCACGTTTCTTATTAGTTTCCGCTTGCTGGCTGCACATACGCACTTCTGGTGTTTATGAATCCAGATAGCTTCAGTTAGCTTTGGTGTTAGCCGTTCGTTGTAGCTCCGCTGCTCTCACCGTACACTTCGAACATGGCGGAGAGTTGCAAGAAGCAAACCGCGCACAAGTTTAAGAGAAGAAGAGAAAGACCTCAGTAGCAGGTAAGACGGTGCAGTTATTTAAAAAGGGACTTGGGGGGGGGGGGGGGGGGACTTCTGAAAAAATAAAAAAAAAAAATCGCAGACTCTACCTTTAATAGGTATAATGTAAAGTCACATTTGCACACCTAATACAGAATTTCCCTGTAAATTTATAAAGTCAACAAACTTCAAGAATATTTTAGGTTTAGGAATTCAACTTGCGTTCTGCGTTTGAGTTTGCAAAACTTAGTATTTTAGGTTTTTGTAACTTGAAATTCCAATTTATATCAAAGTAGCAGTGACTTAGAAAAAGTGATGTATAAACTATGAATCTTTAATTTCTTAATTAACCAAAATCATACTTATTAATTAGCCCTTATTGTCCTTCAGTGCAGAAATTTGTCATCTGCATTATAACTCAGCGCTTTTTTGTTTCAGGGACAGTAACAGTCTACGTTTTGAACCGGCGACCTTTGCAGCCTCTCTAAAAAGCAAATTTTCTGCCCTCTATCCACTAGGCCACCATCTAACAGCTCCAAACACTGACCTCTGGTAACTTAAGTGTGAGTTGCAGTAACTTTAAACTTCAATAAGAAATAAATGAGAAGCTTTATTGTCATTGTACAGAAAGTACAACAAAATTTTGTTTGCCAGCAATTTATATTGTTAACATTGGACAATAAAAGAACACTCAGCCTCTAACTCAAAAGGCAACTCCAAAAGTTGGTTTTCCTGCATTTCATAACAAAAGCACGAAGAGTAGCAGAACTTTCACTGGTTTAAATAACCTAAAACTTAAAAGGTATAAGTACTGACAACTCACTCTACCTTGGCTTTCTGAACTGACTTAAATCACCGTCCCTATATGTCACACTTAGTTTTTCAGGTTTTCACAACTGAAAGTGTTTTTTTTTTTACAGCATCAGTAACAACTTTCTGACGCATTTGTCGTCTCACTTCTAAATCACTCAACTGTCTAATCCCACTCTGAATGCCTGAAAAGAAAAGTCACAATAATGTCACACTGCCACAGGACAGCACTTATTACAAGCAAGTAATCCCATTTTTCAGACTTTAGTGAACTCTTGTAAAAAATATCTCCTGTTATGTGTTACTCCATATTACCTGTTGGGCTGCTGCTGTCGCTCCCTCACGTTGACTCCCTTTCTGAAACCCTTGATGTCCCTGCATGGCATTACAACGTTAAATATGATAACATACAGTATCAGGATTTGACTTAAAAAGAAGATTAAAAAAAAGAAAAAAGCAGCATCTGTGGAGGCTTTTCTTATGCATACAGATTTTTAACAACAAATGTGCAGATGTGACTAGGCTCATACACTATCAAATCTGTTGACAGTAAAACCTAACCCAGACATTAAAAGCCTTACCTCCGGCCCTGTACCATCCTCTTGTTTTTCTGTGCTGCATTGCTGCTCCTAAACATACAAAATACAGAGATTCATGTCTAAATGTACAGCTCCTGAGCATAATGGTGGCACATTTTTAAAATAAATGGGGGGAAAACAGCCACCTCTCAGTTACTATGGCGTAGCATTTCAGCATACAAGTGTGCAGAACACTTTTGGGGTGTTCTATTGTAGCCGATAACCAACCCAGACCTTTATAGTACTGTGGAAATAATGACTAAAAAAAAATCAATTCTCCTGATAAGATATTATTGCAAATATCTAATATAATGTCAGGCATGTTATATAGCCAAGTATGATTAGGTGTCCCCGTTACACTGATGTTACTTAAGAAAACTAAGTAAGTCCCGCTGTTTTTTAAGCCTTTTCTTTGGTAGTAGCACTTTGCTGAGAGATGACAAAACATTTTTTGGATGGTGTTGACATTACGAGGGAACACTGACAAGTTAGCAGTGCAATAATGGACGGGTGCCCATTCCCCGATGAAAAATGCCAACTAACCACAATACGCATGTTTGGAACACGGACCGATTATGTGCTGCTTGTGTTTTTGAGCAAACATGTCATACTATTAAAAAATAATCTCTTAAGGCATGATGGTTAATTATTCTGAGCCCATGTGATGCATTTTAAACAGTTTAGATTTGACATTTGGGGTTAGATTTCTAAATACAAAGACCTACCATCACCGATATAAAACATATATTTTACTTGATCATCACAGGCAATAATGTCTAGAATAAAAATGCATTGCAATGACCTCTTTATTCACGAGGTACTCTTGAAGCTCTTCCACTCTGTCCAGATACTTCTTACATGAATCTCGAATCTTCTGGTTACCATCTTTCCCCTGAGGTTCTCCTGAAAAGGGGGGAAAAAAAACAAAACACTCAGACATTTTGTCAACACATGTCATGAAATATCTGTTACTGTATCATAACGCAGGCAATTCAAAGCCTCGACTCCAATTTTAACAGTTTAGAAAATTTCCTACTGCAATAAATGAAAAAAGGGGTTGTTTATCTTAAATATTTTTTTAATAGTCAAGGATTTATGTTTACAAAGGCAAAAATCAATCAAGCAAGGACATTAACAAATTATAATTTGAAGCTGTAAAGACGTACTAAACCCCAGGCCAGTAATACAGAAGAAGATAACGTTAGTCACCGTTTTTGACGCACGTTTCAAAATGTGAAGAAAATACTTGACAGCATGCTGGTAGGATTGAATGGCCTCCTCATAGTTCCCAGCCTGGTCCTCCTGTGAAGCTTTCTGTGCTACAGCTATAGCTTTCTGTAAGAGCAAGAGATTAATGGTACCACACCGTTAGATTTAATTTCAATCATAATTTCTAGTGACGAGGCCGCAATCCTTTTCACTCATAATAAATGGTTTAGCTTATCCCATTGGGGTTGCCACCATTAATCATGCACCTGCATTTTACCTTATCCCTAGATTTATCGTCTGTCCCACCGATATTCTGTTTATCCTCTTTCAGTACTGCCTGCTGTCTTTCCTGTTTTTCTCCTCCCTGCAAGCTTCATATTCAAACTCACTTGTCCAATATTCCCACTATCCCTCTTCTGTGCCTTAACTGTTAGACTTTCTGTACAAACCCATCAGCCTAAAGCTTCCCTCTGATCCACCGTCTTTATCCCTTTAAATATTGGTCCCTGTGAATGAAAATCTTGACGTGTTCCTTAGTCTCTTAGTGCCAAAATGTAGTGTTACAGCTCGCGTTCAAAAAACAAAGTCCCGTTGAGGTTAAACTACTTTGCATCGGAAATGTAGCTATACCTTCCATAGCCAATGAGAACAACAATCAGAGACCCAACGTAACTCTGGAGGAACTGCAGAGATTCACAGTTTAAGTGGAAGAATCTGTTGACTGGACAACTACTACTACTACTAATACTACTACTACTACTACTACTCATCCACTGTACACATCTGATGTTTTAGGAAGTGTGGCAAGAAGAAAGCAATTGTTGGAACAAGCCAAAAGAAGTGCCCTCTTCAGCGTGCCACAAAGACCACGTGGGGGACACAGCAAACATGGAGAAGGTGTCTGCTCAAATGAGACCAAAACAAGACTTTTTTGGCCCATATGCAAAACCACTATGTGTGGTGGGGAATTAATAACACTGCACGTTATCCCCACAGTGAAACGTGGTGGTTGCAGCATCATGCTGCGAGGATGATTTGTCGTCTCCCTGCCCGGGACAGGGAAGCTAGACAGAGTAAATGGGATGATAGAAGGAAATAAATACTTTGCTAGATTCTAAATTCAATCGCTTAGATCAAAAGTAGGAAACATAACTCTGAATCATTTACTGCTGATTTATTGCTAAACCACACATGATGATGTTTACACACCCTAAAACAAAATTTATCCCTGGGATTGTTTGCTATCATCTGTGTGTGTGTGTGTGTGTGTGTGTGTGTGTGTATATATATATATATATATATATATATATATATATATATATATATATACACGCACACATTCTGTGTGCATCCAGAGCCAGTGTCTGTCTCAAAAAAGATTTCCCTATGGTAACACGGTGAAAGTAAAGATTCTATCTATCTATCTATCTATCTATCTATCTATCTATCTATCTATCTATCTATCTATCTATCTATCTATCTATCTGAGTTCCGTACAATGCATATCAAAGCAGTATTTGTGTTTTCTGGGTTCAGATTGCAGTGACAATCACAGCAATACAATCTATAGCCACGACACATTTTTAATATTCAAATCGTATTCAGCCTAGACAGTGTGGAAAAAAAATATGCAGAAGGGAAAGTACAGTTCACAACTAACACAAGAGAGGTAAAGATATTTGCTGTGTATAGTCATCATGAAAAGTGTTGCCATTGTACAGATAAATAAATAAATAAATAAAACTGAGTATAACCTCCTTAAAATATTAGATTACATATACTGCGTCAGATCCCGTAATCTATCGACCTAATGTAAAGAACAGTTTTAGATCAGTAGGGAAACTGCAGCGGGCAAAACGGAACATGGCACGTATAAAATCTAACTCTCTACACAGGAAACAGCTGAACCAAGCTGAAGAATGGTTGAACTTCGTTCTAAGGCAACCATACAAATGTCAAAAATGAAACCAGGAAGCTGCCGGTCTTTCAGAAAGTTAGACATCCTACCTGGAGATTTGTGGGCTCCATACGGAGTGGGCGGCCTAATAAAAGTAGAGAAAGATCCCAGCGAGTCCTTTGGTTCACGCTTTCAGTGTCGCCACGACCAGTTCCTGTGCGCTTATCGCTGCCGCATCGCTGACATAATAATAAGGCGTATGCGCTCCGGCCGCCTGTCTGTCCCGTTTAAGAGGAATGGTAACAATGCTGTGACCAGCGAGCGCTCCTGCCAGTGAGTCACCGAGAGGAGAAGCTCATTTGTTGACGGGCAAGTTATAAACACAAGTTGCCAAGGACATAATCTAAAAGTCACCAGAGCATTTTTCTACATTTTAAAATTCGATTAGATTCGCTTTGTTCAAATGCACAAACAGCAGAGAGAAAGCTTTGACATTTCTTTTGTTTTGAAGTGTTGCCGTTTGACCTGAAACATCGCGACAAATTGTTGACTTTCATGAGAGCGGAAAATGAAACCGAGATCTGAACAGGACACCGTGTAATAGGAAACTGAGTCCACTAGATGGCGCTCACACACCACTGTCGTTTGGACGGCGTCACATGTTGAGGATAATGTTTTTTTGTTTTTTTCCCTCTACTAAATCACTGTTTCTAAACTACATATTTTGTAGCAGTAAGATAAAGAAAATAAATCAAATGAAATATTATCATACCGTGTTTTAAATACCACACTCTAAAAGCAGTGACCAGCAGGATAACGTTCAATACATGTATGTTTTTTTTTTTTTTTAAATACACAGATCTGGTCAGAAGTTAACATACACTCATGAGTGGCATGGATGCTAAATTAATTTTGGACAAATTTGAATATTTTCCCCCAGAGGACTGTTAGTATAATATACAAGTTCAGTGGATGCTTGAAGAAAAACTGGGTCCTCTAATTCACACGGGGTCACAGTTATACATAAAGGCTCAAATCTTTACATTGACTCCCACTGATATTCGTATAAATTCTCTGCTCTTTTAAACACCAATGATTGCAGGTATTTAAAGTGATTGGTTTCCTGGAACAGACTAAGCTTTCAGGTTCAAGTATGTTCAACAGGAATGATTTGAGGGACATTCCAGAAGCGTGATGCTAATCCACTTTATTCACTCCAAAGTCCACTTTGATGTGTGATTGGGATCATTGACCTTTTGGCGGTTCTTTCCTGCTCTGCATTATCTCAGGCTATGTTATTATTAAACTGGTTTCACTAAAGTTATTATCTAGACATGTGGCATCCGATTATGTTCGACTTCCAATCTTAAATATTCAGACTGTCCAGATCTCAAATGGATCATTAATCTAGGACAAGAGATTCTTTAAACAAAAGGGTTTCCACTTAATGAAACCTTCCTCACTCTGCAAAATCACAAAAAAAAAAGACAAAAAATATTTTTTCTTCTTTTTTTCCCCGGATCAATATGGATTGAGGCTGAGTTACATAGGAGAAAACTGGACTGAGTGATTCTTCAATTGATATGAGACCCTTTAAAATAAGGCTGTGATGTTGTATGTTTTTATTCTATAAAAACAATAGTCTCAATTTTCTTTCTATCTATCTATCTATCTATCTATCTATCTATCTATCTATCTATCTATCTATCTATCTATCTATCTATCTATCTATCTATCTATCCATCCATCCATCCATCCATCCATCCATCCATCCATCCATCCATCCATCCATCCATCCATCCATCCATCCATCCATCCATCCATCCATCCATCCATCCATCCATCCAGGGTTGGCATAAGGAGCCCGCTTGCCCAGTGCCTTATTTATGCAAGAACCGCCACTGCGCTACTTATATTTTATAGTCCAATCATTCCCCTCTTAAAAAAAGAACCATGCAAATAAATCAGCAAAATCAAAACATGACATTCCTTCCTATGATGTGAGTAAGCTTCCGCGCTGCCCTGCAGCACAATGTCCCACGTCCATAGAGGCGCGTATATAAGAAAGTAATTGTTGAGCTTGTGGGGAAACAGACCCACGCGTCTCTGGGGAGGGAGTGAAGGCAGTGCTAATTGTGCTAACAGACCTTTGGCCCCGGCTCGCTCTCTGCGCGCCCAGGAGTGCAGCTCATAGCGGCTGACACCTGAGAGCTCTGCTGAGGCGCTTCAGTTCAGCTCCGGACAAGGAACACTCGCCTCGCTCGCTCCGCGGCGGATATGCGCCGGAAAGGAGGGCACAACTCCAAGCGGCGGGACGTAGACCTCAGTCTCTCTCTCAGCGTCTAACATTGGCGAAAGAGCGCAGATCCACCAAAAGGGCTGTTCTCGCGTTAAATAAGTCAATCAAACCACTTCATGGACAGCTCCGGATGACGGGAGCTCCTCCACTCAGGCGGCGGGTTGCGCTCAGCATCTAGGGTCTCCGATGGAGAACACACCGAGGCGGAGGACAGGAGCTCGTCTCCTGGCTGTGCTGCTGTGGACCTTTTGGACGACAGTGGACGGCCAGGAGACTTTTAACGACTTGACGGGTTTCAGCTTGAATCCGCCGTACTTCAACCTGGCAGAGGGCTCCGGCATATCTGCAACAGCAACCTGCGGCCAGGATGAGGCTGGCGCACCGAGAGTTGATTTGTTCTGTAAGCTTGTCGGAGGACCTACTCTGGGTCTCCCTACTCAAAATATACAGGTAAGGGAGTAAAGAAGATCTACATCACATCTCTATCGGTTGTGTTTTTTGTTATTATGATTATGATTGTTAATAAATTAATTGATTAATAACAACTATTATTATGACTATTATTACTGCTGTTGGTCAATTCCATTTGTAAAGGCCTAGTTTATAGCACCCTAGGGAACACTTTACAAGACCAGGAACAGTTTTTCCTTGCCTTGACCAACTTGCACAACTGCCAGAAATAGTTTTACACTCTAGAGTTTCCCACAACTCCTGAAGGAAATCTCCTTCAACAGATCTTGAGGGTTCTCACAGGAATTTCACTCTCAGGAACTTCTCTGACACACATGATTAATGCGACCGATCTCCATCCGATCTGTGTAGCTGATGTGTTGGCTTTCTCCACACCTGAATAGTGCTGCAGCTTTCGATTATTTTATTATTCGATTAATCTATTGATTAATTTTTTTATGATTACTCAATGTACAAAGAGCTACTGTTGGCAAATAAGCAGACCTCAATAAACAAGTATTTTGAACTACTGCCCCAAACATTTATTGTAAATGACAATAAAAGAATTAGCTCAATTCAATGCTCAGAATATATATATATATATATATATATATATATATATATATATATATATATATATATATATATATATATATATATATATACACTGTATAGTCATATAGCAAAAGGTGGTTATCTACAGGAACCAGGTGAAGCTAAAGCGCTGTCATTTCGGGAGTTCTGGATAGAGCATATTTACACGCAAATAATCTTTGTTTCTTGGTACAATTTTGGCTTAATTACTGCTCTGAGTGGGATTTTCTTTCAGCAGATGGCATGTCTCTGTACTCCAGTTAACAAATAGTCGAATAACAAATAAATTGTAATTTTTTCAGCCATGTCTCTAAATTAAAAAAAAAAAAAAAATCTGTGTTTTTAGGGTCAGTATTGTGACCATTGCAACGCGTTGGATCCAAACAAAGCCTACCCGGTGACCAATGCAATCGATGGGACAGAGCGGTGGTGGCAGAGCCCACCTCTCTCCAGGGGATTGGTCTACAATGAAGTCAACGTTACCCTGGACCTCGGGCAGGTGAGATTAGCATGTGCACAAACAGATGTTTTCTAGCTGTTTTCTGCTGGGTGAATAATAACAGGGGAGGACAGGTCTGCACGCTCATTGGCGTTTTTTTTAGTGCTGCAGAGAAAAAGGAGCTTTAACATCTATGGGAAGTTGCAACACAGCTTTGCTTGCACCTATCCCTTCAGAATGGATATTTGCAGTGTTTTTGCACCTGCTGTCTCTCAGCCTGCTCTGTGTTTTTGGACATACGGCGTGACTCGCACCGCTTGTATCGCAGGTATTCCATCAGGTGTTCCATGATTATGTTTTCAGTGTGAGCTTCATCACCTCAGCAAGCAGTAATCATGTGCTTTGCGGCTGGATTCCTGCCAGGAATCAGATTCACGCGCCTTTGACTGGAGAATTTGCCTTCATCGCGACCCGTGCCTCTGACAGGAGGTTGGCCAGCGGCCCGTGAAGCTGCCCCCCTGGACCTCGGTTATTTGCTGCAAGAAAAGAAAGGATCGCTGTTTCTGGATTACAAATCAGAAGCATGCGGAATTGGCTTTCAGATGTGCAGGTGGACAAGGGAGCATTGACCAGTTTTGGAAAAGCAACAGAATAAAACCCCTGTGCACCTTTAGCCTCCCAGTGGACACGCTGTCTGACAATGGGTGTGGGCTTTTCTGTCTTCTGTTTTTAGCCGGGCTGAGCTGCGCTGAAATCCTGCGCTGCTAAATATAGTGTGCCCTGACAAAAGGATGGACACATGCGGGGCCTTTAGAGATGTCTGACTTTAATGCGTGGTAATGCTCAGTTTATTTGGGAGCAGGGAAAGACACATTACTGTATTATAGTGTGCTAAAAATGAGCGTGACTAGATCTGTGAATGTGACTACCACCCGCACAATACTCAGCCTGCCACTAATCACATGGGAAAACATATAATGTCACTTTTGAAATGCCACGTGCAACCAGCATGGCTCACATTTTCACCAAGTTCCTTGGTTGAAGCCTTAGACTTCAGAAGAGGTTTGCTAATGCAAATTTCAATCCCAAAACAGGAAGGAAATAGCCCAGTCTCTTAATGAAAAGTATTTTCAGCTGCTTTCAGAAATATTCCCATCCTTTGCACTTTACCACATTTCTGCAGCATGACAGCCACAGGCCTGTTATTGAGAGTCTATTTGCTCTAACTGGGATTATTAGCATCATCCATCTAAAGAAAAACATCCCCAATAGCAGGATGCTGCCACCACCCAATATCACCATGGGGATGGTGTGTTCAGGGTGATGTGTAATGTTAGTCTTTCACTACAACACACTTTTTATGGCCTACTTGCTACTACTCGTACCCATAGGCCAGATTTGGGGAGTGCTGAAAAAAATACTTGCCCTCTTGACAGAGTCTTCCACCTGAGCTTGGGATCTTTGAAGTTCCTCCAGAGTCACCAATGGTCATCTTGGCTGCTTCTTAAATGCTCATAGCCTGGCCTGGCAGTTCAGGTGGGCAGCCAGGTCTTGGTTGGTTGATTTTAGGATAAAGATTTGAGCCATGTTTCATAAGAAAGTATAGATTGGGACATTGTTTTATACCCTAACCGTGCTTAAAACCTCCCCACATATTTATCCCTGACTTTTCTGGTGTGTTCCTTGGTCTTTATGGTGTTGTATGTTCAATAATATTGAGACTAGTTCAACTGGACCTCCTGAGATTAGATTATAAACACGTAATCCTCCTCCTAATTAGGGGGGCTTCTGGAGGCATCTAGTTGCTTTGGGTTTTATTTCAAGGTAGCAGAGAAAAAAACGTGCTCAAAACGGATGCACCTTTCTAAAAAGTGTGGATAAACATGCAAGATTTTGCCTTCAATTTTGTAATTACACACATAAAGGTCCCTCCCATAAAATCCCATTAGAATACTTAGGAGTTTGCAGTTCTCAGTGGTAAAACGTGGAAAGCTTAGTGTGATATGCTGGAGGTTGTGCTACCCTTTCCTCTGGCTCAGGCGTTATCTAAGACAGTGCTAGCTGTCAAATGTTTGACTGTTCTCCGTGGTTCTCTGATAGCTTTGTAGATTCCTTTGAAACCCGCAGGATAAACGGTGTGTTTAATGAAAATGTGTGGGCCGGACAGACCTGAATGGGTGATGGGTGGTTTTCTTTCAAGGCAAATGCAGGTGGCTGTTCAGCTGGTCTCTGTATAGCTCCAAGCAGATATCTAAGATAGTGGTAGAGTCCATGTTTATGTTAAAATGTAAGCGGTTCAAAGAGAGGCGGCTTTTTTTTGACAATGCTGTTTCCGGTTTCTTTGTTGCAAAGATCGTCTGAAGCAGATTCTGCCAAATTTACAGCTGAGCAAAAACTAAAAGCAGTGTTTTTTTTTTAATAATGAAACTATTATTCAAGTTTACCATGTTTGTATGAGTCATCACTAAATAATCTCAGTTACACTGGGTATATATTGCCATGAAATACTATGCAGGGGTGTGCTTATGTCTCTGATCATGTGTTATGTAGTGTAGGTTGTTTGCAGGACCAAATGGCTGACAGCACCACGGAAACGGCACAATGAATAAAAGGATTTAATAACACCAAATGGCAAAACCTACAGAGGTGCAGTAGGAGAACAGGACATGGAGGATAGACAGAGAATCAGGCAGTGGAGCAGGGTGACGGAGAAACATGGCAGATTGCCTTATAGAGAGCAACGGGCGTGGTAGCCGAAGTAACGGCAAGATCCAGCAAAGAACAATAACCGATAGTAAACTTGACTGCTAAAGGAAGAGTGGAGAAGGACAGTAGGTGCATGTGAATTAGGCCCTGTTTACGCAACGTTTTCTGGTAAAAACAAAATAGTTTTGTTACGTTTGTACTGTTCATTTACACGACAATGGCGATGAAATGAAAACGGATCCCGGTTCGAAAACGACCCGGTTTCTGTTGTCACGTAAACAGGAAAATAACTGAACTTATCTTCCAGGAAATCTCTGGCTCATGCGATCTATGACAGATATCTGTCGAAAGTATTGCACACGAACACAACATTACAGCTGAGTACAATTTAAAAAAAAAACGCAGAAGAAGAAAATGACAGAAAGCAGAGTACTGCTTTTGTATACTGTTCTTTATAACCACGGCTGGGCATGAATATAATTCAAAGTTACCTTAAGCAACAATGAAACAAGACATTCCCTGCCATCTCAAAGGTTTATTAGTTGCGGCAGCTTTTAGGCATTACCCATGCACATGTTGAGTTTCAAAGAACATAGCACCACTAGTGGCAGGGCATGGGAATTGCACAGTTTTCGAGTTTCTACTGCTGCTGTGTTAATGGAGATATAGAATCACGTAAACATGTTAACAGTCCTATTTTCGATGGATCGTTGTCATGCAAACAGGGCCTTAATCAAGTGATAATGTAAAGCAGCTAAGTCAAATGGGAAGCTGTGGGACTAAGGGCAGGAGACTATTTAACACAGAGAGAGTTGAACTAAGACATAAGAAAACAACCAAGGCATAAAATCTGACCACAAGGAATAAACTATAATACACAAGAAACAGAACACTAGAAATAAGAAAAACACTTAACCTTAAAGAGATTAGCCTAGATGGCAAACCCTTCCTGACAATAATGAAAACAAAGGGATGAACTAATTACGGCAATACTATATAGAACATAATAAACATCAGGGAAATGATGAAAACAGAGACACCAAAGAAAACCAGGACCCAAACAACCTAAGCAATATAACATCCTGATCACTGAACCTGCGTTGTGTTGCCATCAGAAGGTTTATGCTCTTGTTTTATGGGGAATGTTTTGACAGTTGCCGCCTTGTAATGAAATTTGACAGATATTCATGGTTATTCTTGAATGGTCTGACGGGTATGTGTAGCCTGTAGTGCTGACTACAGGTCTGAGATTCCTCTCACTCTGTGGAGCATTTCCTTTTGCTGGCTGAATGTATCAAGCACAGCTGTAAAGCCTGTTGTTTGAATCTACCGCATTTGGTACTTTGGCTTTGATAACATTTTGTTAATGATTATTTGTATGTAAATATGGACGAGTTGACTGTAATGTAGGATTAATAAGTACCAACCACCATAAAGATGAGTTGTTCAAACACATCAATCTTCGCTTTATCAGTAACTTCTTAAAAGAGATGTGCAGAAGAGAATATTTCAAGAACTGCTCGTGCAAACTAAGTTCTGATGACAGTGAACCGGTAACAAGTGCTGATGGCCATATAAGCTTTGTTTAATTTATGTTTGACATCAGATTTAGGGTTTGAGGACATCAAACACGGCTAAAGCATGTTAAATGCAAAACCATGAAAACCAAGTCACTGAGATGGTTGACTATTGCTATAAAAGCTATTTTATAGTAGCTGATTTATAGAAACACAAAATGTATTTCTCTGCATTTTGTACAGTTAAACAATGTAGCTTCATTATTATAGTAGGAGAACCATTAGAACTGTCTGAAACATTTCCTTTGAGCTTAACTTCAAAGAAGTGCTAATAAAATATCACCAAGTTTTATATACAAGGCAGCCAGATTATATATATATTTTTTAGGTTTGGGTTAGTGAACACCTTTGATTTTCACACTCTCTAACCTATTAACTTTTCCTACTTTGAACTTGGAAAGGGTTGCACAGCAGCACAGTTGGTAGCACTGTAGTCTTTAGGTAAGGAGGTCCTCGGTTTGAATATTTCTACATGGAGAGTGCTTGTTCTCCCTGTGCGTACATGGGTTCTCTCTGGTCTCCCTAAAAAATGGCCTTAGATATGAGAGTGTGTGTGTGCATGATTATTTGTCCTGTGTGTCTCTGTGTTGCCCTGTGATAGACTGGTGACCTATCCAGAGTGTACCCCGCCCCTCGTCCAATGACTGCTGGAGATAGGCACCAGCTCTCTTGCGGCCCTGCATGGATAAGCGGGTATACAGACAATAGATAGGTAGATGAACTTGGAAATTTCCTCTTCTGAGTAAAAATAGAACACAATATTACCCCTTCTCCATCAACCAAAATGTGTGTCCTGATGTTTGTACTTGGAAAACATAGTATTCGCTGAGAAGGCACTTGCAATTAAAAAACTTGGAGATGAGCTGTTTTTGGCTCTGTTTGCATTTTTTTTTCAATGGCAAAACAGCAAGTAAACACGAAATAGCTACAAAAATATTGTAAACCTTTCTGGAATCAGTTTAGAATATTTTCTTATGAGCCACTGTAAGCTCCTCCTGTGACAGGATCCGTCTTTAAAATGTGTTCAGCTTGAACAGTTCCTGATAAACTTTGAGCTTCTGACAGACCCAGACGAGCGTGTAAGCTGCTCCCTGTTTGTGCCTTCTTGCCCTTTGACCCATGACCCATGACAAATCCCTTCTTCAATCTGGAAATGACCTCTGCGGTCCCCAGTCTGCACATTGTAGAGGAAATTGCAGTAACTTATCAAACTCCTTGGAGGAGTGTTGATGTAAAGCTATGTTGGGCAATGTCTGAAGAGCTTTCTACTACTGAGTCCATAGGAAAACAAACCATTCAATGGGAAAGGCCGTTGTGTTTAATCTAGCACAGACATAATGTCGTCTTTCTTTTGGCTTAGAAAATAATCCATGATGTAGTTTTTTTAATTTAATTTTAAACCCCTTGCCATTAAAAAAAATGAAAAGTTCACCAACAGAGCTGACTAGCTCTTCATGTTTTACATATCTAAAACTTTTTAACAGATTTTTTTTAAGGATTATTTTAATAAATTAATTGCACAACTATCAAACTGCCTGCTGCTTTTCCTGGAAATTTTCGCACTTGTTAAACTATTTACAGGACACAGTAGGTAAGCCATTGTTCTGCTAAACATTTACGCTCTGTATCAGACTGCCAGTCGCTCACTCACTCACTTCTTTTTTTTTTTTATTCTTGGGAATGTATTTTAGGAGCCATGACCACACGTGCTTATCTGCCTGAGTGAACCCAGAGTAGACCATGTGAGGCAAACATACCAGGGCTGACTGCAGTATGCCTCCTCTCTGATGGGTTTAAACTGGGTCTGATTGGTTTCACTGGATGAAAGACAAAACAATGTGGCATTAATTCTTGCAGTCAGGCATTCAGTGGATTATACTGATAATTTACTGTGACGGTTAAAGATGTACGTCATTCTAGAGTTCAGAATGATGTACATCTGTTCAACTAGTTGTTTAATATGATTTATCAGTTATTTGCTATAAAAGCACCAATGGTAATCTGACAGGACACTGGTTTAAGAGGATGTAAATGATTGTAAAATCTCTGGTTTTGTAATTAAACTGTGACATCCAGGTTGGTCAAACAAACTTGAAGCCTCTCACGACTCTGCAATCTCCAAATCACAAAGCCTTCAAGAACTCAATTTTAGAGACATTCCCCCAGAAACTAATCCTCTCTCTCAGGGGTCCACCTCCCACCAAATTTGGTTTGGATGTTTTATTTGTGGCTGTCGCCCCCTTTTGTGCTTAGAATCCTCCAAGGCAGGTTTTGTGTGACATCTTTTCTGTGCTCTCATGCTCTCACAAAGCTTTGGTTCTCCTAAAGCCTCATTGAAAATGACCTGGCCCTCTCTTTTCATTGGATAAATGGGTAGAAATAGAGAGGTGGTGTAATTTTGCGGGGGAGAAAGTGGCAGAACAGAAAACAGTTATTGAACACACACAAGCAGGGTATAAAGCCGGCACATTTTTTTTCCCCCTCACTTCCAAAGTTGTACCTATCAGAAACCAATAATAGTTAAAACAAAGCAAGGAAACATTAAATAAGCCTTACTAGTTTATAGAAATAATAAACAGCAAAAACTTGTAGAACTTTTTGTTTTGCTTTCCTAAAGTCTCGGTTCTACAAAAGAAGTTTTGACTTTTTCTCCCTTTAACATTTCTGTTGTAGTCCTGTAATCTAATTTGAACCAAGCTTTAAATGAAATTTGACCTCTTTGAACAACTGGGCCCTAAGGTTTCAAGTCTCATCAGAGTTTGCAAGGTGCCCAGTTTTTCTTGGGACAAACAAAGCCCATACCGTCACCTCTCCACCTCTGTGTTTCACAGTTACGAGCTGCTTAAGTCTCTCTCTTACTTCTGCGGAGTCCGCAGACAGGTACGCGCAGGACGAGGAGTCATACAATAAACTGCTCGGCGGCAATAGGTCACCACATCAAACTGTTTTATATGTGACACCGAGCTTGATATACTGTGCTGCTCCAGGCAGGCGGTCGCACGGATGCATGAAAGCCCTCCATGTGCCACACTGACAGGTGTGCGGTGGGTGCCTGCTGGAAAAGAAACTGCTTTAGGCGCTCAACTGCTAATCAGACATGTTAACATCCCTTCCCCCCATTCATCCCACAGAAAGAAAATGGGAGAAATGTGGAAATTTGTCATGAGAAATGTAGGCAATAGGTGCGCTCGACTGTGCAGGGTAAAATGTGCTCGGAGTGTCCGCTCTGAGTCGGTGCGACTCACAGTATGTGCACGGTACGCCTGAGTATGTGGGAGCCTTTATACTGACATGCAGACATTTTTATATAAAGGAGGCATTAGTCATACTGTCACAATTTGGACAATCCAACTGTGCTAACTGTGACATCAATAGTTTGTCATTCTCCTTACTAGTTTTATGAAGATTCTTCTTTATGCTAATAAGCCTAACTCAAAATATGACATTTATCAGCTGCTGCTAACAATTAGCATGGCAGCTGAACAATAAAAAGTGACATAACCATATTGACAGCCGAAACTTTATATTATCTTACTGTAAACGCTGGACTGCATGGTATTAGGAAATTAGACTTTGATATTGGGCCTATTGCTTCCAGTATTTGTCAGGTGTCACTGTTTATTGCAGTGAGGCTCCATCCAATAGGCTAAGTATCTTATTGCCATGAAAAGCGTGGCTTTATGCCAATTAGAAATTATAACCAATAAGTACTGTATTAACAGCTGTCCATCCATTTCTTCACCTTCCTTAACCTTAAAGTTTTACTGGGACTATTCAATTCACTTCAATTCAATTTTATTTATATAGCGACAATTCACAACACATATGATCTCAAGGCGCTTTACAAATTCAATCAAATCATACAAATTGGTCAAAAAGTTTCCTATCTAAGGAAACCCAGCAGATTGCGTCGAGTCTTGACAAGCAGCATTCACTCCTTTTGAAAGAGCCACGGTGGACAGTCGTCTGCATTGTTGATGGCTTTGCAGCAATCCCTTATACTGAGCATGCATGAAGCGACAGTGGAGAGGAAAACTACCCTTTAACAGTAAGGAAAACCTCCAGCAGAACCAGGCTCAGTGTGAACGATCATCTGCCTCGACCGACTGGGAACTAGAGAAGACAGAGCAGAGACACAAAAAGCACAGAAGTGCACATTGAATCAGGAATCCTTTCTATGTTATGTGGTAATAGCAGATGATGTGCCCCCATGGATAATGTCACAGCTAACAGAACACCAGACCAGGTGTACCTACTATGAAGGAAAAAAATGACATAGAACAAAAAGTTAAAAGTTGAAATAACAACAAACAACGCAAATTGGAGAACAGTAGGAGAACTCAGCAGAGTGATAAATATACCGTGATGTCCTCCAGCAGCCTGAGACTATAGCAGCATAACTATAGAGGTAGCTCAGGGTAACCTAAGCCACTCTAACTATAAGCTTTGTCAAAAGGGAAAGTTTTAAGCCTAGTCTTAAAAGTAGACAGGGTGTCTGCCTCATGGACTAGTGCATATCTCCAGTGGTCAATGGGCAGGAGGTGGGGTAAACAATGGAGAGGTTGCCAGTGTGTAGCGTAACACAAATACACTCAGGAAACACAACCATGTCTTGTCACACTGGACACCTAATCCACTATAGTGGGGCTAAATAACCTACAATGTATTTTTTGGATTGCAGTAGGAAGCAAGAGTATAGCGAAAGAACTTGCGCTTAACACATGGAGATGCAGTTCAAACAGCTCTTTGCAATGTTATTATTACACGCTGAGTTTGCAATGGCAATATATTGTGCAGCACTCACTTAGATGTCTATGCGTTGTTTAAAACTCTGTAGTCTATATCCGTTGTTTTGTTTTTATCACAAGCCCACGTTAACACACAGTCAACGGTGCTAATGTAGCTACCTCAAAAAAGGTAAAAAAAAAAAAAACCTGTCCAGGTCTGGTTTAAGATATATGGTTGGTATGTACGTATGTGCCAAAAGAAAAATAGCGATTTGCTGTTGAAAATCCAGCCAGGCCTGCCAAAGACAGGTGCTTTGTCAGAAGGATTTGCAGGTACAGTGCAGCTGGCTCAGCCCAGAGATCAAATTGGCTGTTAGGCATATTGTTGCAGTGACAATTGAGGTGATGTAAGCGACTTTGTTTAGTGGGGCAGCCTGAAGGGAGGGGGGGTGCTGAGCTAACCCGGTAGATATTTACTGCCACCCTCCTAGCAGCCACCATGTGTGAGTTATCATTTTTCAGCCTGGGCTGAAGAGAGCGTCGCGCTTGTCTGTTGGACTGCGGCTCCAACTAAATCTGGAGCTGCGGTGTGGAAAAGCTTGCGGAGGTTATTGTGGGATCTTTTCACCTTTTCAAGGCCTTTGCCATCAATTGGTACATGATGATGCTAATCACAGGTTTACTGACGCAGGCATTGATGCAATGGGAAATGTCAGGAGAACAGCAGCTTTCCTAGACGTATTTGACAAAGGTGAATCATAAATAGCCAGCCCTTATTCGTGCTGTAAACATATATCACTTGAAAAAAACGTATTTCCCACTTTGACTAAATTAAAAGGGAATTTTGCTAACCAAGAAACAAATATTAAATGTCGTGACCTGACATAAATCCTCCTTTTAAATTTGTGTGGCTTTTTAGACATCACATCATTCGCAAACAAAGCATTTAACCCGTGGAAACAACTAAGTGCCAGCTCTCGGGCAGCTGCAGCCTTGAGCTTTTAAAATAAAAGGGATAACAAGTAGAAACACGTATCCTCATTATGTCTGTGTCACACCTTCGTGCACTTCTTTTTTAACTTTTGGCCAACTGTTCTGTTCCTGCTGCATAAATTCTGTCATGGAGACAGAGAAAAATACACCAGACGACCGCCCTTGCTCCTTTTCCCCACCTGTTCCAGACAGACAAACAGTTGTACATTGCTTTGTTACAAACTCGGGGTGGGGGGTTATAGGGGGAGGGGGGTTGGTCCACCCACCGCAGAATGTTCTGTCTGCACGATTGATCCACTCCAGCAGAAAGTGATGCCCCTGCTTTGAAATGCGTTCTCTGATCTCCCATCAAGCTAGCAGGAGCTTTCTCACATGCTTTCTAGCTTTATGATTTGGCTTGACTGGAATTTGTGACAAAGGGAATCACATCTACATCTGTTTGTTTGTGGTTTTCAAAACCAGTATGTTTTAAATTGCAGGCTAAGATAAGATAAGATAAGAAAATAAATTCCTTTGCTGTCCACGAATGGGGAAATTTGGCAAAGACCCAGACAGAGTTACACACAATTAATAGTAATAAAAAAAACAACAGGGTAATCTAATCTAAATTAGTTCTAAAGCAACAAAGGATGAGCTTTATCACAAATGCCAAGGGAAAAAGTAAAAAAACTAAATGCCAGAGTAAATATCGCACAATTATTGATAATATTGCATTCTCAAGTAAAAAGATGAAATATTTTAGTTAAACATTGGAAAAACTTTAGCCTACTTACAGAACTTGAGATAGTATACAATATGCATGACAGTACAGGAGCATCTTGAAGTAGCTAAGGTGTGTGCCTTCGTATCTGGGAGTCAGTGTAAAAGATTCCTGATCAGATCAGAACTTGTGCAACCACTTGCATCTTGTAAACAGTTATGGAGCTTGATGTGTTTTTTTGTCAGGAGGGTATAAACATAAAACAGCTGTTATTAGGTATAACTATAAACAGCTGGTAACTTAGCATCTGTAATGGCTACATAGAAAATTCTCCTACATTTATCACATAGCAGATTGTTTTCTTGACAAAACAACCAGATTGTACTGAAAGGATGTGTGGCCACTTATTGGTGACCAGAGGTGGGTAGTAACTAGTAACATTTACTTAATTACATTTACTTGACTAACTTTTAGAGGTAGTTTTACTGCACCGTACTTTTTACTTTTACTCAGGTGATATTAGTGAAATATACTCTTTGTTAAGTAGAAATTCTGGGCGTTACCCACCGTGAGTAGTTTTATTGAATAAAGAACACACTTGTTTTAAACAGAAATGCACCAGAGAGAAAAAAAACACCTACAGCTTATATTAAAATGAGGCCGTTTGTTTGTTCACCAGCTTTGTGGTTTTAAAGCAAATAAATCTCCTCTTTCTGAACTCAAATCTGAGCTGTACACTGCTATCGCTACTGTTATGCATCAGTAGTAAAAGTTATTTTTTTCCAAATTGAACATCATCACTGTCAGCTCTCAGATGCCTTATGCTCATGTTTTCACTTTCACACCTTTTCACATGTTTTTCAAGTTCATTCATTGAAGTGAAAATAACTTGTAAACTACAAGCCTGAACAAAGAAAATATTAGAATGTAATATAATATAATAAGTTTTATTGTGCTTAATTTATATAAATGCATTTGCTGATTGCATTTTATACTGGTTTTTCTATTTTAAGTCATTATTTGTGCATTCGAACATCTGAGAAAGACAAAAAAAAGGGCACCAGTCAAACAATGACTGATTTAAAAAAAGTATTTCCAAAAAATACATGTGGTGGGGTTAACTTATTTTTTAATAGCTGAGTGGGCCAAGATTCCTTTTTATTTCTCACAATATCTTCAGACAATCCAAAAAAATTATCTTTGTTTTCTTAGATGACAGTTGGCACAATTTCTTCGTGCCCCCTCTCATGAACCCTCCAAAATCTCTGAGTTAGACATTTTTGCTCTTTTGAGAGTTACAGGGGGCTTGGAGCCTATCCTACAGGTCATGGTTCATGAGATGGGGTGCACCCTAGACAGGTCACCCATCCATCACAGAATCAGCACAAGGACACACAAGAGAAAACAGCCAGGCACTCACATAGTCACTTGAAATCATCAATCAAGCTAATTCACAGACGTTTGGTGTGTAAAGGGCACCCAGTGAAAAAGCTCACATAGACACAGAAGAACACACTAACTCCTCAGCCGAGATTTGAACCAGAGACCTTCCAGCTCTGAGACAACAATCTTAAACTATGTTGTGCAGCAGAAACAAAACTAAAGGGATTCAGAAATTCTGTTCACCTTTTGTGGCTCTAGATTATTTATAATGCACTTAAGCAATATGGAAAACAGTCTTTGATCTGTCACAACTTAAAATAATTGAGGAATTATGACTCCTAATTTCAAGTCAGTAAAGTTTTTAATATCACAGCTTTATTAGGTAAACCTGTTAAATTTCTTCTTAACACAACTAGCAAATCAGCCAATCACATGACACCAACTCCCTGCATTTAGACTTAGGACTTAGGACATGGAGAAGATGACTTGCCGTAAATAAAACCAAGTACCAGAATTGGTACCACAAATGGAAATTAGGTTACTTTGAACATGTTGTGGTTTTTGGTGCAAGTTGGGTTCTTCTGAGTATTTAAGAAACTGCTGATCCACTGGGATTTTCACCCACATCCATCTCATGGGGTTTACAGAGACTGGTCAGATGGTGTGGAAAAAAATGCCTTGTTGATGTCAGAGGTCAGAAGAGAACAGGCAGATGGTTTAAAGGTGATGGAAAGTTAACATCAGCTCAACTAAGCACTTGTTACCACCAAAGTATGCAGAAAACCCATCCCTGAATGGACTACATGTTGCACCTTGAAGCAGATGAGCTACTGCAGCAGAAGACGTCAGCAGATGCCACTCCTGTCAGCTAAGAACAGACAACTGAGGCTACAATGCACCCAGGCTCACCAACATTGAATACTTGTCAATAAGAACCAGAATTCATAAAGTCTTACTGTACTTTATTTTATAACACCATATTAACGCTATGCTGCAAGAATTAAGGCACTTCAGAAAGCAAAAGAGGGTCTAACCTGCAAATAGCAAGGTATACCTAATACATCGGCAAGTGAGTGCATACTTTTTACTCTTTCAGAATGAAACATTTATTAAAAAGCATTTCATTTTGTTGGTGTTACTTTGTTGGTTTAACAGCTATCCCATGTCTGAGACCAAGAAGCTGTTGCTTGTGCAGGCCTCTCTCTCTCTGTGTCTGCTACTCTCCTCCCACACTCGGACAACTTATATGTCAGGTTAATTGGTGACTCTTAATTGACCCTGGGAGGGAGTGTGAGAGTGTATGGCTGTTCGTCTCATGTGTCTATAATTGACCAGCGACCTGTCCATGAGAACCCGCCCCAGTGACCCTGAATGAGACAAAGCTGTTACAGAAGATAGATGAATGGACGTGTTGTTTTGTGTTCATAATGTCTCAGTGCAATCAAAGGTTAGGTCACAGTCTTCCTGGCAATAACTCTGATGACTTTGTTGTTATTGTTATGACTATTGTGCTATCTGTGACCCTGATAATGTTTGTCCCAAACCATGCCCGCGCTGAAAAAAAAAAAGTGTGTTTTTACTTTCTTGCAAGGGGGTATGCTAGAATAAATAGGCTAAAATTATCTGGCTGGTACACAACAGTCTAGACCTGTAACCCAGAGAAGATGAAAGGTTATTGCAACAACTAAAGAGAAGACATTTTGCGTTTGAGTTTGCAAAAATTGCTCCGACCGTCTTCCCATCAACTCTGGACAGCTTCCAGCTGACTAGCTGAATAACACACAATTTTCAGCCGTTTTCTTTTTTTTTTTTCATACAAGGGCTTTCCTATCAACACTCCCTCTAGTAAGAGCCAGATTTGTGGAGTGTGCAAGCGACTGTCAATCAGTGGGTAGAGTAGCTGTATTGCAATTGTAAGGTAGTTGGTTCAATTCCGGCTACCTCTTCTCAAATGTCAGTAGCTATATTTATATGAACGTAAGTAATAGGGAATAAAGCGGCCGACTGGTATTAAAATGCATCATGTAAACATGGCAATAGGAATATTGTGATTGGATTAAGCTCAATCAGAATCAAATTGTTTTCTGGTTTAGTGGTTTAGGTCAATTGTTAATCTGAACAGCTAGCATCCGAACACTTATTGCGATTATGTCATTCGGATCAGAGCAAACTGTCCTGACTGCGTTTGTGTGTCTCTCATCCTGTAAAAGCAGGAAGACCAGTAGCTTGTATTGCCAAGCCTGCAGCTTTATTAGCAAGTGCAGTAACACCTCAGTCACTCTTATAACCTGGCGTGGGTCCATTCCGGCAGCTCAGATGACACAGAACGAACATCCACGTTTGTTTGTAAATGTAATTGTTCGTTTTTCGTGTTTGTATATGGTTGTTCAGTAAAGTAAAATACAAACAAACAAAAACTTCAGATTTTTCTTTGACAATGGTGGAAATACAACTTCTTCTTGTGTGATATTTAGTGAAATTTGATACTGCACATATCAAAGTGCCTATATTTTGGATAAAGCCTGGAGCATGTTTGGATTCATTGATTTTGTGCCCATATAAACAATGTATTCAGATTATTTTGCCTATTTCATTACGATCACATTTCAATTTGATCAAGGAATTAAACGTAAGCAAAGCTAATGTGCCCCGGGGCAAGGCACTTCACCCCGTGTCGCCTACTGTTCTCCATGCTGTTGTATGAATGTGTGGACGTTAGTAGTGCGATTGAGTTAATGTGACCACGGTGTGAAGTGCTTTGAGTGGTCGGTATGAGGGTTAGAGTCAGAGAAACACTATTGATAAATGAAGTACATTTACCATTTGCAATTAACAGCTCATCCACCTGGACTGCCAACCAGAGCTCAGAATTACCATGGGGTTATTGGCTGCTTCTCTGTCCCCTGCCTGGCTTGTCAGTTTAGGTGAACGGTGGACTAAAAAGTGCTTTGTAAGATATTCAAAGCTTTGGATATTATTTTATACCTGACACTGCTTTTCACCTCCCCACAACTGTGTCCCTGGCTGGTCTGGTGAGTTCCTTGGTCTTCATGATGCTGATTGTTCACTAATGTTGCACAGCTGTATTTATACATAGATTAAATTAAACACAAGGGGAATCCATTTATCTAAATATGGGATTTTCACTGAATTTTATTTAGTGGTTTCAGTGCAAAAGAGGCTGAACACAAATGTATGCCAGTTCTAAAACCTATGCAAGGCATTCTAAATAAGCATAGTGACATAGCAGGAAAGTAATAAGATAAAGGTAATTCAAGGTCTCTTATTGTAGACCTTTGATTTGTCTTTGGGTACAAGGTTTTCCTGTGCTGCTTTAATAACTGAGGGGCACATTTGAGATGTCACGCTGACTGCATTTCTGTCAGAAATCAGTATTTTGCTTTAGATTTGATGATTCAGACACAACAGAAAGTTCTTATAAGACTCTTATATGTTAGGGGGCACCAGAGAAAGCAGCGACAGTTTTGGTGTTTTTATCAAAATTAAATTTCACATCGCGATGAATGAGACGAGGAAGGAAAAATGCTAATGTGTAGTTGCAAATATGGTGTTTTGTCTTGTGGGACACCATTGGCTCTCTGGTCCTTACATGTTAATATGAAAGTAGGAGAAGCTTCGGTCACTTTATATCTTCTATAATGTAACAACACTTGTCAGGGTCAGGAATTAAAAATGTGTGACAGAGGGCAAAGAAGGCCATTTTGGGTGCCAAAGCTAACCCGCTGACTTTTTTTCCACGTCAAACCTCTTTGTGCTACGTATCTAAAGTGGCAGTGGATGCTGGGCAGACCTTTGTTCATCTCGAGTGTTATTCCAAGTCTATTAGCCACAAACCTGTCAGTGTGTTTAGAGTCTTGTTTGACAAAGGAATCCTCCATTCATGGTGCCCAGCGTGTCATCTTAATATTTCAAGGCACCCCTCCAAACACTACAAATGTGCTGGACATAGTTCAGGAGTGTGTGTTTGGATTAGCAGGATACAGTTGGAGAGAAAACAAACCCAAGCCAGGACAGGTTCCAGAGATTTACACCAAGGCTCTTTCTGCTATACAGGTATCCATAGATGTGACTATGTATAAATGCTATTTATGTAATATATACCTTTTTTAGTTTTGGGAAAAAAGGAACATGTTTAACATAAAACTTTACGTCCTTAATGATTAAAATGAAGACTCTCTTGATTAACACCATGCTATGCCATCAAGGCGATAACTGCTATAGCCTGTCCCGCTCCTCTCATCTATGGAGTTCCCCCTGGCTCCATTCTAGCTCCACTGCTCTTTATTCTGTAGATGTTTTCTAGAACATGAACATGAACATGGAATGTTGTCGATTTTAAAACAAAATGTACCCTTCCCACTTGTTGCCGATGACATCCACTTTTATTTTCCCTTAAAAATGATCAGTAGTTATTGACTGGTATCTTTGCAGACACTCTTGGTCCTATGCATTGCTGTGTTGAAGTTTGGGTTTATTTTTTGCCCAAAAGCAGATAAATGCTGTTTAAAATCAAGTGTTGTTAGACTAAGATACATTGCTAAGGTTGCCATGGTGAATGCATAATAGTATTACCCTTAAATGCCCACAAAAATGTAGCAATACTTTAAAGAAAATGTATAGACCGCTGTGTTGCTCTTTATTTTGGTTTAGATCAGTCTTTTGTGTCATTGCAGCATGAGCAAAAAGCAGTGGCATATCCTTTTACTAGCTCTAAGAAGTGCAAAGATACAGCTCCAGTCATTGTGTTTGGATTGATTCACAGTGTCTTACAAAAAGTATTCACCTCCATTGGCATGTTTTTTTCTTCTTCACAACCTGAGGGCTGTTTCTCAAAAACAGAACCTAGAAATCCAGGAAAAGATAAAAAGCCAAGCTTAATTTAGTGTGATCAGTTCATTCTGGCTTTATACATTTCAAGAAGGTCAAAACAGATTCAGAAGGTGAGACTATGGCTACGTTCACACTGCAGGTCTTAATGCTCAATTCCGATTTTTTTGTGAAATCGGATTTTTTTGCGTGGTTGTTCACATTTCCAAATATATTCGACTTGTATGTGATCTCCTGTGTGAGCTGAATGCGTTCAACCTAAGTGTCCCGCATGCGCACTCGAGGACGCGATGACGTCACACGTAGCAAGCGTCCTCAGTGTTTGCGGAAGTAAACAAGGATTATAATGCATTAATTTATTTTCTAACCGGTCCTTTCTCTCCATTGACTGCTCTCCTCATTTTAGTCCGCTATGGGTGTCGTTTTTCTTCCTGCTTCTGCATAGCAGGACGCAGAATAGTGACGTTTGTCACGTATCGATGACGTACAGCTCGGATAAATGCGACCCGGCCGTACAGACACAGGTCGCAGTTGAAAAGATCAGATACGTATCGGATTCAGGACCACATATCCAAGTGGCCTGGGTTGCATTTGAAAAAATCCGATCTGTGTTGTTCAGACTGTCATAAAAAGATCAGATACAGGTCGCATATGGGCAACAAAATTGGAATTGGGTCACTTCAGGCTGCAGTGTGAATGTAGCCTATGAGACTCTCCTAATAAATGTCCGTCACAGCAGGGTGCCCACTATATAAAGCCTAGCCCCCCAGCACAATCTATTTCTATTGCCCGCTGCTCTCTCCCTGTCAATGGGCCCGAATGGAGTTCGGAGACCCGCCATCATGTGCAGGCTGGACCAAACCAAGTAAAGTCACTTTTCTGTGAAATCAACAACAAAGTCAAAGCAGTGGTGATCTTTCTCAAGAAAATAAAAACTGGCCCTATTATAAAGGAAGACACAGGATAACCAAATTGTCTTCTTTTTTTGGCAATAGAGAGTTACAGGCATTCAGACAGCAGGTGCTGTCATGTGTATGTAGTAATGCTTCCTGTTATAGAGGTCCTGACTCAGAAAGTCAGATGAATGCGTTTTTGAACTACTTATCCCATTTGAAGAGCAATGAGAGGGCTGGTTGGGATTTCGCTTTTCAGACTTTTAAGATTTTTACGTTTTCTGTTGTGATATGAGAGTTCTGCTTTCTGCTTTCTTTTGTTGCTCCAATTTCTGCTGAGTGGGAAAGACCGTTGCTAAGTTAATTATTTAATGCAGTATACTGTAAACTGTGGCTACATGCTCATCAAAGGGGGATTTGATGCAATCGGCTGGATTTCCTTGTGATTCTTATTTCAAAACCAGGATCAAATTGAAATCTATCTAACTGAGTTTGAATGTGTCAGTCTGATTGGATTGAATTTACTGTTTTTTTGTAAAATGGCTTGAGAAGATATTTGTTTTTGCATAAGTAAGCTGCGCTGAACTGAGTTGAATTTATTTTTAGCATATAAGCATGAATTAAAGTGTTGGATCTATCTGAATGTGTAGGTTACCTTTAAATGCTACCATGGTGAGATACAACATATTGCAGAAAGTTTTCACTATTCCATCCTAATCATTGTTGCAGTCACTTCACTGGCCACAAGTATATTAAATCCAGCAATGAGGCAAGCAGTCTGCCTCTACAAACATTTTTAAAATAATGAGCTTTTTCCAGTAGCTCAGTGTATTTCAGTGTGGTTCTTTGATAGGATGTCACCTGGGCGATAAGCCCACATGAAAAATCCCCTCTTCTAAATATTCCACAGTCATCTGTTAACGGCAGTCTGCCAAGGTGGAGGAAATTAGGAAGGACACCTTTCCGGGATTAAAGGACTAATGTCTCAGCAGGATCTTGAAAAACTAATCCACGCGTTTATTTTTAGTTAAATTGATTACTACAACAGCGTTTTCACAGGTCTCCCAAAAAAGCCGATCAGCTGCAGCTGATCCAGAACGCTGCTGGCTGCGTTCTCACTAAGACTAAAAAAGCAGAGCACATCACCCCAGTCCTTTCATTGGCTCCCTGTATCTCAGATAATAGACTTTAAAATACTTCTGTTAGTCTATAAGTCACTGAATGGCTTAGCACCTAAATACATCACAGACTTGTTATCAGCGTATCAACCCTCCAGACCACTAAGGTCTTCTGGCTCCAGCCTACTCCGCAGAACCAGAACAAGAACCAAACATGGAGAAGCAGCATTTAGTTTTTATGCTCTACTTATCTGGAACAAACTCCCAGAGGACTGTAAAAGTGCTGAAAGCCTGAGTTCCTTTAAATGTTTAGAGTTGCCTTTAACTGTTAATGTTGAAGTTTGTAGTCCAACTTGTCTTATACTGTATCAGACCGGCTGCTACTGTTCCAGCGCACTGTGCTTGCCTCTGAAATGTTTTCCCTCTGCCTCTGTAATGCTTTATTTCCTCTGTTTTCTGTTTCGTTCATGTACAGCACTTTGGATCGTCTTATTACTGAAAAAGTGCTTTATAAATAAACCGGCCTTGCCTTCTGCGCAGTCAATAGCTACAGACCTCCAAACTTTATGTGGGCCTTCAGATAAGTTCAAGAACAGTCTGAACAGCAGCTGCGTCTAAGCCTTACAAAGTGCGGTGGAGACATGCCTCTGGGAATCCAATGAAGGAGTCCGGCTTTGACAGTTGCCAAGAGAACCGCACTTGTTTGACTGCACTGTGTCCAGTGTAAAGTTTATTGGCGAGGGGATTATGTGGTGGGCATGTCCATTTGGATTTGGGCGCGGCATCACAGTCCCAGTGAAAGGATTTCTTCAGCATAGCAGGACATTTTGGACAATTTCATGCTTTAAATTGTTTGTGTAAATTGTTTGTGGGAACAATTTGGGGAAAGCCCATTCCAACGTGACTATGCGCCAGTATGCATTCATCAACCTCAACCAGATAGTTGGAACAATCAGAGGGGAGACTCTGAACTCGGCCTTCTTGTCCAGAATTAGTGTCTGACTTGACAACTGTGCTTCTGGAAGACTGGTCAAAAATTCCTATAAACACAGCCCTGAAGCTAGAAGAGTGGAAGCTGTTACACCTGTAAAGCCGTAACAGTATCCCAGCTTCGGGGCTGACATCTTATTAAGTCCATTGGATTAAAAGTAGGCTGTCACTCAGGTTCATATGTGTGTGTGTGAAGACAGAGGATCCAACACTTTTAGTTTTGTAGTGAATATCTTTTTTTTCCATATATTTGTATTTATTGTACAGAAAAAAAAATGTTGTAGAATGACTGTCCCAGCTTACTTGTTGATATATAAAGGAGCAAAATTATTCCATTACCTACTTCATTAAAGCTCTGTACATGTTAAACATGCCTTGGGAGATCAGTTTTCGTTATCTCTTTTACAACAAGTGTTGGGGAAGGTTTTTAATCCTGCGTGGTGCTGTCAGTGATGGGCTCCTGAAAGCAGTGCCAAGCTTTGTTTCGGGGTCATTAGACCAGAGGGGGAATGTGTTGCTATGTTTGGAATTTTGAGATGGGTCTGCATGCCAGCCAGCACGTCTCTTGCCACCCCCACCTCCCTTTTTGCCCACCTCGTCTCTCCAACCCCTTCCATCCTGCCGCCGCCATGCCCTCTTTTCGCGTCACCGCAGTTCGTGCGAACCAAACGTCCCCTCGGTCCACAGCGAAATGAACAAACTAATAGTAGGTTGCTTGATCCTATTATTAGACAACCTCCTCTGTGCGCCATTCGTGTCTTTTTTTAGGTATTTGCACATCCTGATGCACGTGGGGGGAAATGTTCCCTGATTAGTTCCAAAACACACGCCTTTCAGAAGCTGGATTCAGAGAGGGCGTCTGATTAAAGACGGTTCGGTGAAGGTCTGCTCCTAATTTGCAGCCGGATGATTTACTTGGTGACAGTCCGTGTTCAAATTGTGCAGAGATGTAAGGACTCCCAGTTTACCGGTTGATCCCTGATCTCGCTCGCAATGCAACAACCAAACAGCAGCTTAAGCTCGAGGGCCTTCACTTCCTAGGATTGAGAGAGGAATTCATCCAGAATTGTGGGTACTTCTGAAACAGTAAATGACTCCCCGAGCCAAGGCTTTGCCATGCTTTTCTTTTTCTTTGATGTCTTAACCCAACTCCTCGCCTCATTCGAGGAGAGACGGATACCTGAATATTTCAAATGCCCGCTGGGCTTTTCATCCTGGCGCTGAGGGATGCTAGACGAGTGTGGGCCTGCCTTCATCCTTCTCAAAAGAGGCAGCCTGTAGAAATGTCTTTTATTAGGATAGAGCACCATATTTTAGCTACAGCCTTTTACATCCTTCAACTGGAGACTAAGCAATACCTTCTCACAGCGCCTTGTTTCCAGAACATGCTTTGCGCTAATTTAGACATAATTCAGGCGTGTAAAACATAACAGGGGTGTGGTCGGGTGAAGGCCGGGCTTTTTGTTGACACTGCAGGTGTCATGTGCGGGGTTTAGCTCCCAAGTAACGCCAAATCGCTGAAGACCAAACAAAGCGGACTGCTCCACAATGGCTAATCAAGCTTAAGCCAATCCCTTTCAGTGCTTGATAATCATACTGGTGAAATGCAAGGAAATGCACTTCACTGAGCAGCAGGAGTTGGATAGAAGCAACCACTGACTGCCTTTTCTGCCCTTGTGTGGACTCTGTATTCTGATGGGGGTTGAGATAAAGACTTCAGAGAAAAAAAAAACAGAATGAGGTGGGCTTAGCTGATGTCTTTTCACCAGCATGGTTGCACCTGCAGAAGTTGCATTCATTCCACGCTAACAAGCGCACCTTGTCTTTAAGTCCCGCTCCAGCGGAAAGCTAAAGGTAAACGACCCTCTTTAAACAGGAAACTGTTTCAGTTGAAGTCATTATTTGCACACTTGTTTTTTAGGAAGTTACAAGAACCGTGATGAATTTGTGCCCAGGAGTTTTCCAAGAAAAGGAAATAAGAATGCTGTCAGAGCCCAAAGCCAAGTCTTTCCTCTGTAGAGTCAGTAGAGCTCAGGAAACTGGAAGCTTTTGCCAAAATCCGCTCTGAGCTCTGAGCATTGAGTGCCTTTTGTTTAGCCGGCTCTTTGTGTTCTGATTTTCAGCTCTTCCATGTGGCGTATGTCCTAATCAAGTTTGCTAATTCACCTCGTCCTGACCTGTGGGTGCTTGAGCGCTCTATCGACAATGGGAGAACATTCATCCCCTGGCAGTACTTTGCTCGTAAGTTTGAATCACTTTGTTTAAACATTTTTTGTGACATAAGTGGAGTAAAAATAATCTTTACACATTTTCCCTTATTCTCCGTAACAGGTTTCCTATTTGAATAAGCAACAGAAAAACTTTCATAAGTTTACAATAAAGATACTGACTGATTTTGTCTTGAGTAAATGTTTTAACTGTTTTTATCCTTACTTGTTACAATGGTAAGAGTGGAATTGTTGCAAGTGCTGTAAAGCCCTCAAGGGATGCAATCAAATCCCCTGTCTATAAAAGACAAAAAGAGTGCTGTTATTATTGATAATAGTCTGCTTTTATCATGCTGTGACAAGTTAAACTGTCTGCCATGAAAATTTTTTTTTTGAAGATGCATATAGCCTACATCATATGTGTGTTTATGGGTGTAGGCGTAATCTGCGCACACTGATTACCTGCTTAAGAAGATTTAAGACAGGAAGCGTTTGCCACTGTCTCTCTCGTTATTTCTGTGTGTGCATATAAGTCTGTGTGAGTTTTAGTCATTTTGTTATTGTGAATCTAAAAGTAAGTCCACGTCACATAAATCAGATTAGATTAAGCTGCAGTTATTTTTCAGTGTCATAAATGGTCTCTTTTGGTGTGTTTTTTTCATTCCTTCTCTAAGATATTTTCCGCTATGATCACTGACCCAATTAGGGTCAGTTCTGTTGGAGCTTGGTTAGAGCGTAGAGTTAACTAATGTCAAGTTAAGTAAAGACCTAGGCCTAAAGTCATACTAGTTTTTTTTTTGCCAATGCTGGTCTCAGCCATTTAAGAATAGGTACTCAGTCTTTGTCCAATGTTTAAAATCATTGACATGCATATGCTTAAAAATGTGCTTTAGACTGAAGAATATGAGGTTCTGGAGACTGCTTGGTCCATTTTTCCTGACAATGATGGATATTTTGTCTCCATGTTTGCAGCTACTGCCTTCAATGAACTCAGTCTGCTAAAATACTAGGCTGACGCTAGCACGTTTCATCTGTTTTAATATCACTCTTTGATAATTCGACTCAACATATTCCAGTGTGGTTCCAGTTACTCTTGCATAGATGGAAAAACTGACAGAAAAGGTTGGTCTCCTGCTTTATGAACTTAGTGCCTAGCTTTGAATGCCTCAGACACGAATCACTAATGTTTCATTGGACTTTATGCCCGTTTGTCACAGGGCCAAACAGACATACAGAGGACACGCACATTCCAACTTAAGGGCGATTTTAGAGTGACCAATTAACCTAACAATCATATTTTTGAACTGCTGGACAAAGCTGGAGTACCCGGAGAGAACCCACACATACAAAGGGAGAACATGCAACTCAGTGCAGAAAGTGTTTCCCCTGAATTCTGACGTTCTTGCGGCTCAGCAACAGCGCTAACAACAGTTTCACCGTGAAGATTGCATGCTGTTGTACACAGAAAAAAAAGTCAGCAAAATAAAACTGATGTGGGGAAGAATCTTGTAGATTTTTAAATTTAAGGCAAAAATGTTGCACTTGATCCAAGTTTCTGGGATCTATGACCTATTTGGAGCTTAGCAACATATTTATGTCTAATTATTTATTCTCAATTATCCAAAAGAGTAGAAAAACTTGAAGCCATTCTCGTAACTGTCATTATTTGCCCAGTTTGTCACTAGAAAATAGTATATGCATGTTAATCTAAAATATTTGGTAGAGTATAATGTTCAAATTCCAAACTAGTTACCTTCAAATTAAAAATGTGCTCCAATCTTTTGCTTATTATGCCTATTATGTGACCTATTTGCACAAGCACTTGTTGATCAGTTTAATGTGACCTAGAAAATAAAAAGTTGCTTAAAATCAATGTAAAAATGTAGGCTAAGTGATGTAAACCTTAAAATTAGTAAAAAAAAAAAAGAAGAAAAAAGAAAAAGAAAATCTACTATAACCCCATAAGTGTACATATTATGTTCAGGGTCTCCTCCCAATGAGATGTGCCCAAAAACATTGGGCATGAACTGCTCCAGTGCATGCCTCGAACTACCACATCATCTGCAAAAGCAATGATCAGACTCTGTGGTTCCTAAATTGGTCAACCCTGTCCTCACTATTCATTTGGTTCTTGTACATGAAGGTAACTGTGACTTCTAAATAATGTTGACTCGTCACTAATAAATGCCACAGATTATTCTTGCAGAGAATAATTTGACAGAGTACAATCTTTCTGTCTTTCTGGTTTCAGATAGAGGTGCTTTGTTCATGGTTATCTGAGAGAACACTGAAAGTATTTAGTATTGTACTACCTTAGTGATATATAAAATATTACCATTCATCCACCATATCTTAATTTATTTTATTTATTCTTCACTTTGCCAGATTCAAAACGGGAGTGTATAGAAACGTTCGGAAAGCAGCCCAATGAACGTATTTTGAACGACGACGACCAGATCTGCACCACAGAGTATTCGCGGATCATCCCCTTGGAGAATGGAGAGGTGAAATATGAAATATTCAGGTAACAAATGCCGGGGAGGTGACAGGCCGGGACAACAATCCCCTTGAAACAAACGTTGTTCTTCCCAGATCGTGGTTTCTCTGATCAACGGCCGGCCGGGCTCCAAAAACTTCACCTACTCACCGGTGCTCCGTGACTTCACGAAGGCCACGAACATCCGCCTGCGCTTCCTTCGCACCAACACTCTGCTGGGCCACCTGCTCTCCAAGACCCAGAGGGACCCAACGGTCACGCGCAGGGTAAGACACAAACCGTACAACCTGACACTGAGGTGTAACGTTGGCATCCTTTAGTTTCCCATTTGGGGCAAAGCTCAGTTTTATACCTGCTGGCTGCCAGTTTCCGTTTTGCTGACAAAAGTCACACTGCTCTGCTCACGCATTTTCAGGCAGCAGGGGTTTGTGAAACGCCACAGCTGGAGCTGCCTGAAAAGCCATCATTAGATTTTGTTTTTGTGATAGAGGCAGATTTGGAAAGCTCTGCAGGTGCAGCTCTGCAGGTCATTCTGCAGGTGTGAGATATCGCACTTATGCTCAAAGCGCAGGGTAGCATGCTATTAATATTAGCATTGTACGACTTTTAAGTGGCTTGTAGAGAACACTCTTAGATGTGCTTAAGATAGACCTCTTAAATATGTTATCTTTAGGATTTTATTTTTTTATCAGTAAGACACTTGAGAATAAGTCATTGCAATCTTTCTTCATCTTGTTATGCAATGCTCAGATTCACCCAATGAATTTGTGAGCTTGGGGGTCACGGTCTAAGCAGAGCAGATCCAATCGTCTCTAGGCCGGGTGAATCGTTTCTGATAACACACCTACCAGTTTGTGCTGGTGCTGACATTTCTCCTTTTTTTTTTTACTGATAGTATTTTTATAGTATCAAAGACATCAGCGTCGGCGGACGCTGTGTTTGCCACGGGCACGCCCAAGTGTGTGGTGCAGGTCGCAGTCCGGACAACCCAAACAGGTCAGTAGAGCTCTATGTTGAGGCGGTTTTGTCACCAGAAAGTAGTGTGGGAGGAGATGCCACATGCAGAACACATACATCTGTGAGATCATTTGGAGGGAATGTTTATTACTGCAAAATAATCAAAAAGAAAGTGTTGCATCAGAGAGTCGAGGAATGCAGAGATTCAATGATTGATACGGCATGAAACAAAGACTGATGCCAATGTGTGAGCACATGGTGCGTTGAAAAAAGCTTTACATACATTTGTCATAAATATGGTGTAAATATAAATATGGGATACATATTGTTGGGTCCACCATAACAACACTAGATAATATATTATTGGGGGGGAAAAACATGCATTATTTTCTTTTAAACAACCGACACCAGCTACACTTGGTTGGTTGCCAACACTCCTGGGCATTATGCCAGGAGTGTAAATCTCACAGTGACCCTTTCTGAACCTATTCAATGCAATGAAATGCATTTGCACTGAAAGAGCAAAACTATCCACACTGGTGAAACACTTTATATTTTGTTTTTTTTTTTTCTTATTCTGCTCATGATCTGACCTATAATTATCTTTATTTGTTGTTTGTTGCCACCCTTTGATCGCGATTATTATTGTTGCTGTCGGCACTCAGTCAATGTTGTCACAAACATCAGCACATGAACATCTGTACAGAGTCCTTAGTGGACAAGTGCTCATGACAAAGTTTATGTCACACACGCATTGCGTAAGCACAGTAGAGTTGACTGGAACTAATAAAAAAAACTAAAACATAGTTTTCTCCATCTTGCTGGCCTACATGTTGCCATTTTGACATTTTGCATGTACCCCCAATGTGTCAACAAAAAGTTGGTGGCTCCTCCTGAAAAACAAGAAATCCATAATCTTTATTCACCGTTCGAAATGTATTCTTTGGAGTATGTTCCCCTCCGCGTACACACACGCTCCCTCAGAGGGAGACGAAGACGAGCAAACTAGCCGTCTCTGCCGGGAGGACAGAGTAGTTGCTGGACTATACTGCCTCGTTTCTGACGTGAAACCAAAATAAACTTCAGTTACATTGAATTAACTTACCTGCTGCCCAGCAGGAAGCCTGCGACCTCCGCATCTGTTTTCCCGGTCCCTCGTGAATTGTCTCCACTCCACCTGGTGATACTAGCTACGCCGATAAATACTCTAGTTTCTCCCGGTTATCACTTCTACAGTTCACAACTACTAATTCTAAGCTGTGAGAATGCTTTCCTTTTTGTTACAATGTTGTTTGACTTTGGCCGGATATATATCTATGAAAGCAATACTAGGTTTTTGTTGATAAAAAGCCAAATTAGCTACACACCGTCTCTTTAAGAAAGTATTTTTTCATTCAAGAAAACAATTTGTTCTGCAACACAACATCCTCCATAAATAGGTGGGACTTCCTCTTTTAGTGGGTGTGACATAAAAGGCTATTTCCCTTTTGAAAAAAGGGATTTTTTTCTTTTTTGTTGAGGCTGATTGTGTTTTTTATGTTTTATACTTTCAATTCAATTCAATTAAATTTTAATTATATAGCGCCAATTAATGAAACATGTCATCTCAAGGCACTTTACAAAGTCAAGTTCAATCATATTATACAGATTGGGTCAGATTTAAAGACTTTTATACGTTTGGTATGTTTGGATGTAAATTATGGTGTATGTAATATCCTTTAGGAAAGATTGCCGTCTTAATTCATAACTGAAAAAAAGTTAATAGACCAAATTATCCATAAAATACTGCACAGCAATTAAGACATCGAACAGCTTTGTGGAGGAACTGGTCTGTAGAAACCATCCTTATATGTTGTTGTGGTCTGCAGTATTATATTTCATCACCTTAAGGCCCTGCACAGAAATCTTACCTCTCCCCATATATTACTGATCTCCTTGCAGCCTGAGGCCGAAAACGGGAATAAAGCCAAAACGCCCTGGATCCCTGACAGACCGAAACATTTCCGACCAAAACGAAATGAAATGTCGCGCCGTGTTAAAGGCAACGCGTTTGTCGTACCTTCGTGGTGATAATGTGTCAGTGATGTGCAGCTCGAACTGTTGTCTCAGAGGTGTCAGACTTCACAGAATCACTATGTCCCGCTGTCTCGTCCTTTTTCTTTCAGACTCCAGTGCGAGTGCCAACACAACACCTGCGGCGAGTCATGTGACCACTGCTGCCCAGGCTTTAACCAGAAGCCGTGGCGTGCTGCGACTGTTGACAGCCCCAACGAGTGTCAGCGTGAGTGTTTTTGTGCCTTGGTTCATCCCACATGTAAAGCATATCTCCCTCTGCTGCTCCTCCCCACACTGGGGCCCCCGGAGAGGACTGAGGTGTCCTATTGTCTGTGATCTTAAACACCAGTTGCTGATGCCCTGATATGGTGTTGTATGTAGTGAGTGTCGGTGGAGATTCGACAGGGCATCCCACGTACGATTTGTGTGATGAGAAACTAGTCTGAGAATAGCTGCTTTTTGTCTGCTTACCTTGCTGGCTGGCAGGTGGTGCAGGCCGGCACCAGCCTAAATGGTGGCATCAGAGCCTGGATCCACTTAAATGTGCTTGAACTGAATCGTTGCGATATTTTCCACCAGAAAACACAATGCCTTGTAAAAATATTCATACCCATGACCATTTTCATATATTCTCACTTTCACGTCAACAAAGCTATTGTGAGGTATTTTTTAAAATAAAAAAATCGGGTAAAGTTCGGGTTAGATATTTATTCTGCAGCCCTCAACGGGACATTGTTTGGCTGCTATATAGCTGCAGCTTTTAGAGCTAAGTCTCCACCAGCTTTGCACACCTAGAGACTGAAACTTTTGCCCATTTAATGTTGTACAAGAGCTCAACCTCGGTCAGACTGGATGGAGAACTTCTGCAGACATGCATTTTCAAGTCTTGCCACAGATTCTGAGTTGTATTCAGGCCTGGACTTTTACTTTTGACCTAAAACACATTCATAGAGGCTGAACACGTTTTAATCTGAACCGCTGCATCTGTGGCTTTATATTTAGAGGGTGTGTTTCCTGCTCTTCAATCTTTTGCAGCCTCAAAAAGGTTTTCATCCATGAATGCCATGCACTTTGCTCTAATTCCCCTCAAATTTAAACCAGCTTCTGTGTCCCTGCTGAACAAAAGTATTCCCGCAGCATGATGCTGCCACCACCATGTTTCACCAATGGGAACGTGCAGAGTTATTTGTTCCTTAAGGTGTTTACTGCGTCCTCCACGTGCTTTGTTGCAAACTTTAAACAGGACATGTTTAAACATGTTTTATTGTTTTCTATAAAAAAAAGTCTTTGTTCTTGCCTCTCTTCCATAAGAGTTTCAAGTTAATCCACAACATTATCCCTGATCTGCCTGGTGCTTTACTCAGTCTTCGTATTGCTATTTATTCATTAATATTCTCTAACAGAGCAACTGTATTCATGCTACTATGCAAATACACAGCAGTACTCTATTCACCAACTGGGTGACATCTGTGGGCAACTAGATTTTATATGCACTACATTGGGAAAAGAGGAAACTGTGATATCGTTGGCAAAATTGTTGTGTAAATCATTTGCTGTATTTCCTCTGCTTAACAGAATATTGCATCTCTGATCTGATTGTCATTAGTCTCTCACATGCTAAGGTACATTTCCACACAGCTTAGCCACTCCGAGATGTTCCTTGTACAATCATGCATATTGGATATTTTTCTCACATTGTTGTGTAAATTGGCTGCTGTTTTTCCTCTTCTTAACTTTAATATCCTTTTTTTTTTTACCTGAATTTGACATATTATCATATGATCAGTAATTGTGTAATACTTAATCTGGTTTTATTTTTACCTATATTTTTAGCCTTTCTGATAAAAGCAGTCTCTGTTGCGTTCGAACTACCTTTAGATTATATTAGCTTGTCCTTTCATGGCTAATTTAGTGTGTAAGTCTCTATGTGCTTTTTTCCACTGTCACGCCCAAATTTTGTGAGACAATAGAGGAGTTTCTTATCTTAGATACTGCAACGATTGTATCAGCTATGAGTAATGAACACAAAAGTCCATCCAGGCAGACCAAATAGAATATTGTCAGACTTATAATGCTTGACACTTGAAATTTTAAAGGCTGCTACATGCTGTGTCCAAGCTGTCCTTTGTAAGTAGGATACGGCATTATAAAAATTGTGAAAATTGCTATTCTATATGTTGTGAAGCTCTAGATTTTATTCAGGGCTATCAGGGACTAAATGCAAAAGCATTTGCCACTTTTCAGATCTTGCCGTGTAAAAAACCTTATTGAGATCAAGGTTAATTTTCCTTCCCCTACACTTTTACACACAGAGCCTAATAAAATGCACTGAGGTGACAACATGTCAAAAACCTGAAAGGGTGTGAATACTTTTGCAAGGCACTGTACCATTGTGGAGATACACAACTTCAACGGAAAGGATAAAGAGAACTTTTAACAAGTATTCAGTAGAAACACATAAAATGTACCGAGTCCCAGACAGAGATGATGCTGCTTTGTTGGATTCGCATTTTACCATTTCTCTTCTATCTTAACTAGTAGCTTTAGGTGTTTAAACAGTGGGAGGCAAATGCTAATGTTCTGATTTCATGTTTGTCTGCATGACTGTCTCGGGGCTTTCCACCGCAGCCTGCCAGTGCTTCTCTCATGCCTCCGACTGTTATTACGACCCAGAGGTTGAAAAGAGGGGAGCAAGTTTGGACACCTTCGGCAGGTACAGTGGAGGAGGAGTGTGCATCGGCTGCCAGGTATGAAATGCGTCTCATGTTCAAACTGATTCTTGTCAACGCATGTGTGTGTGTGTGTGTGTGTGTGGGTCTAAGAAAATAAACCTAAAACTTGTCTGCTTAAATGTCGCAGTAGTGAAATGTGGCAAAACGCATGATTGGCTCCCAAACATGCAAGAACAAAAATTTTTTTGAGGCTAGAACAAACTTTTACAAAGTGAAATGTTTGCAAAGGACCGCAGTGTGCCGTGCCAACAAGAGATTAGACTGGACAGAATCTAGGAAACTGTTCTGATTAAAGGCTTGTTTTCTGTCTATAGACACAGAGGTTTTGCTAAAATCTTGGGTTTCATTCCAGAGCACAAAGCGGCAGCAAATGTACACATAAGATCACACATACCTGCTCAAGGACATAGCAATTAATCTTTTTTTTTCTTTTCGAGTTTCCCCCTCGCCTTTTTTAATCAAGTGCACACTTTACTTTACTTTACTTTGAAGGTTTGGTATTAAAGCTTCCTATTCTTTCCAGTACAACACTGGACTCTTAGTTCATGGCAATCAGCTATTGTTTTCACTGACTGGCGACAGTGATTTTGATATTTTAGCAGCTTATGTTCAATGGTGTTGGGAGTGGGATTAATGAAACCTAGAGCTAGTGAAACTAATTAACTGAATGTGAAAGAAAGCTGCAAGAAAGCTGCAAGAAAACATGAATCTGAGTAAAGGGCAGTAAAGACAAGGAAATACTGGGATAAGAAAGAAACAATAATGCAGCAGATTATGACCAAACAAGAGAGTGAATAAAAAAAACATAATCCACCGGGAAAAGCAACTAAGCAACAGATGTTAAAAGGAAGTCGGAAAGTAAATGGTGGGTTTTACAAAGATGAGCTGGACTTAACCAAAGCTCTACATAGAACTTAAACAATACATCAAATATTAACAGGGTATAATCACAAAATGAAGATAGAATCCGTAAGTAAAGTCCTAAGGAACGTGACACTAAATTGCCCTCAGCAGACGAGTTAAGCTTACACCCTTGGTTTCCGTAATGGGCCGAGTCCTCCAAATAAGTTGTACAGCATATAGAAATATTTATCATAGAGCTTGGATTTGTGCAAAACTCTGTACGAGACTTTTTTCTCCCTTCTGTTTAGTTCTGTGTTATGCACAATGTTTGTTTCTGTTGCTCTTTAGCACAACACTGCAGGAATAAACTGCGAAAGATGCATTGAGGGTTACTACAGACCTCACGGAGTTCCTCCTGAGTCTCCCGCTGGATGCATACGTGAGTATAACTTCCTCTTCATCCTTTTGACTTGATTTAACTCAGAGGGGGGAAATACGGGCGACGAATTTCTAATGTGCCACCAAGTATACTGTATTCAGCCTCGCTGTTATATTCAAATGCAACTACAACAATCATAATAACAATAATAAACAGGATGTTAACGTGTGTATTTTATACACATCTTTGTCATGCCAATGCAACACATCTGTCTAAAACACTTTCTTTCTGTTTGAGTTGCTGAATGGTGTTTTTGTTGTGTTTTTTATCAAATGTTGTCGTGTCATACATCTCAGGGCCTCCATAAGATCCTGTAGATAATTGTTTACATCAGCCCTCTGCTGTAGCGCCAATCGATGCAGTGAGCACGTTTCTGCAGGGCTTTCCCACATTGCAGATCCTGCTGGTCGGATCTAAATACTGTCCACGCATGGCGGCGTTTGATCTACAGCCGAACCGGTCGAGCCTGAACAGAGATTTACTGAAAGAAAGGTTTAAGCGTGTTGTTGCAGACAGTCCCAAATGGCACCAGCGCAGCGGCGACACCGGCACCACTGGGCGTGCTATCTCTGAACCGGGCTTTACTATTGTTTACCTAACTGGAATGCTTTGTAGCTGTTCTTCGTGGTAAGAACAGCTGACAGTTTTGTTTGGACTTCAACAAGTGGGGGACATAAAGTGGTGGCCCTGAACACTTTGAAAGGCGAACCGCAGCCCCCGCCAGCTCGAGGGGAATGTGCGGAGGTTTAGTAAGTGTCCTTTAGGCGATGCTAGTTGTTAGTTTGCTGCTGTTAGCAAACAATAATGCTGGTATTCAAACTTTAGGAAGTCAATTGTTTGTTTTTTAGCAACTTGTCTTGCTTCGCCTGCTGTTATTCCCAGATGTTTATGAAAGGAGTTTGATTTATTTCTCCTGAACCGTTTCTTTGTTGACCGTATGTTTCAAATAATCGTCCTGCTTTCATTTGAAATGTTCTGGTATATCAAAGAGGTGACTGTGCCATGAACTCTGATAAAGTTCCCTGAGCATCTCAGCAACAAATAGTATCAAGCCATTACAATGCCTTTGTTAGGCAGTAGTTTAAAGCTTGATGCTCCACATTACTCCAGACTTTTTGAATGGAGAAAGCTTCCTGGAGAGGAAGCGAAACGTCTTCAAACTACGGAAAACAAGTCCATTTGCTTTGTTTTTTACTTTTTTTGGGAATGACCATGACCTGGATGACTGAGAATGTTCACCAGCTTTTTGACCGTGTTTAACAACAGGCATGAGGTGATGCTCTCTTTTATGCCAGAGTGACCTGTGTTTTTTAGTGAGAAGTTCAGTTTTAGTCTCAACTAAGCAAAGCACACTTTTCCAGTTAAGATCCCAGCGGGTCAATTTAAACTCCCCGTTTGTACGTTTGCTGTGATAAGATGGAAAAAGCTGACTGGAGATATAGGCAGATTTAGGCAACTAGTTCTTTTTTCCCTAAGCCGTTCCCTAGCTTACATTTAACACACATCTGCTTTGCTTGAGAGAATTTGTCATTTTGAACAGTGACTAAGAGAAAAAGGTCTCAGTGTCGCGTCATATCCATACCCCATTTTAACAAGATGTCATGGATTACTAGATAACCGTTCTAAAATACTCTAAATATTTAATAAGTAAAGTGTACTGAAATAAATAAAAAAACTATACTTAAATGGATTTTAATTGTGTGTGATGTTGTTTGAGTTAATTGGGTGAGATTACGCTAAAGTAGTGAAAGATACATTTACGCTTAGGCTTTTGACGCATCTTTACTGGGGATGCTACAAAGTGTGCATATATTACAGTTTTTTTTTTATTTAAATGTTTGCTGATTTTAAGGAAAATCTCTGACACCCTTTAGCTTGTAGCTGTGATGAAAGGATCACAGCCGGCTGCGAGATGGGGTCTGGAAGGTGCATCTGCAAGCCACAATTTGCAGGAGAAAACTGCGATCGCTGCGCTGATGGACGTTACTACTACCCTGAGTGTATTCGTAAGTTTAGCTTTTCTTACACCCTTAACATCTTTTAAATTATTATTCATCAGTCATCTTATAAATTAGAGTTAAAGACATATGCATGTGCATTAATTTGAAACAGTTGGGTTATATATATGAGTAAATAATGTGAACTATAAGTAAAAATACACTCAATATTAAGAAGACCTCTATGGTTTCATTTTCAGTGGAAATAATGTCACCAAATACTATATGTGACCCATTCTTTGCACAGGCCTTTAACTTACATTCAGTAAAAGGAAGAATAATTTAAATCAAAATTAAATGGATGAAAATGAAATCATTCTTTTGTGTCTAAATAATGTCCTCAGCTGTCTGTTTCAGCGTTTTCGGTCTCCCAGTTTCCCTGCAGTAGAAAGGCTTATTTCTGCTGGAAAACAAGGAGAGGCAAATTCTCTCACTGCAGATTGGACTCACGTTATTACACATTCCACAAAAGAGATACTGCAATCTGAAGGAGAATTTCCCTATGTTATCACGTGAATCTTTATTGGCAAAGGCTCAGCTGTCTGTAAAGGCGTAGAGATAAGAATCGTTCTTTCATCTCTTGATCATTTTGGACGTTTTATCCAGTGTTTCCTCTGTCACTGACACATGCCGTTTGCGAGCCTCCAGGTTAAACATGTCAGGATTCAACACGTCCTTGAAAGTAATTTATGTGCTCAGAAAGTGGCTTTCAGTTGAAGATAAGAAAAAAAAATCTTAATTAGCCTTCCCCAATCCATTTTTTACCTGATGTATCATCAACAACTGTAAAAGAGGTTTTCTAATGCCACTTCACACACAGCAGACATGTCGTCTGCAGGTCTGCCCGAGGTCCTTTGGATCCTAAGTCATTTTAGCTTCACTGTTAGCTGTCATTTATATATTAAAGATTTACTTTTAAGTTGCATTAAGGGGTTTTCTTGTCTGGCAATCTCTGAGCCCTTACTAACCAGACTAAGCATGTTGACAGTTATTAGGAGGCCTGAGATGCTTGTCTGATCTCTGCATCAATATTTGCACATATTGTGGGTTGACATTTGAAGGGAATAAATGAAGCAACCCTGCACAGATAAGCAGGTACAGATAACGGTAATAGATGTTTAAAACATCTGCCTTTTTCCTTTTTTGTTACATTGTTTGTGATAATATTATTTCTTTCCTCTCGGTCACCAGAATAGCAGTCAAAAATAATACTATCTGAAAAATTCTTGGATAAAGTGTTTGGGTGCTTAAGCCACCCTAATACCATCTTCAAATAAAACAATATACGCCAAGCGTTCATCCTGACGGTGCTTACTGAGTCCTTTTTTGAGCCTGAAAAGAACTTTGCACCGGGCGTGACCAGCAGACATAAACACCGCTGCTCCATTTGGCCGCAGTAACGCCGAACTATCAGAAACCAAGATGGCGATAATTGGCACAGCTACTGTGAGAGTCAGCAGACAAGTGGCAGCTTGACGCGGTCAAAGACCAACCCGATCTACAGTGCTAGGGTTACTCAACCTCTTTCTTTTTACACTTTCACACTGCTGGACATTGCTGACTTGCTTGGCTCCATTGCTTCTCCTCGTTTACTCATTGCATGCATGCATAATATTGTACTTTCGGTCACGTGGCCTTGTTATTGTAAATATACAGTTTACAAAAGCACTCTGTTTACTGACAAATAGAGCAAAAACAAAGTGTATAAAAAACAGAAATAATATAGAATAAGCTAAAAGGGTGCAATAATTTAATCAGGAAACCATTTTCTTTTTGCAATCAGAGGGAGCTACTGGCGTAGAAATTCGTAACGTCATCGTACGTGACTAGGCCCCTGTAAAAGCTAATAAATCGGCGACTGGCTGTTCTATAAAACCGGCAACTTCACTTTAAGTGTAAATTGTTTGCTATAGAACATTTCATAGAAAGGTTTTCTATTTGTTTTGCTGTATGATCAAGTTAAACTCTACCATCCCAAAAACGAGCTTTCATGCACGCATGCCTCTAGTGACATTAATGAAGGAAGGCGGCAACTCATTACCATGTTTTTTTCCTTTTTTTCATGTAGAAAATTCATCCTTTAAAGTTGTATACCCCACTATTTTCTGTCTGAATTAGACACGTAGCCACTGAAACCCTGCAGTGGGCATCATGGGCAGTTTGAGTTAATCCAGTACGTGTATTTTTGCATGTATTTCACTTAATAGTATCTTTAATCGAAATCTGTCTGCACTGTAATGCTTTTGTTGGGGGAGTTTAATTCTTACAGACTTCTGAGCCAACAAAGATGGTATTTTGTGATTATTTTCATTATGTACTCATTCTATGCCTTTTTTTGGAAATAGCTTACCCCGTGTACCTGACGACCACCAAATCACCTGCAGGCCCAATCATGGGTAAGTACATTTTTTAGCTTGTCCAAACACAACTGAGTCTAACAGGCACTTTAAAACTGTTATTTATTTATGTTTCTCTCCCTGTGTAGTAACCACTGCCTGCCCCCCGGGCTCTTTCAATTCTCCCAGATGTCAGCGTAAGTGCGGTTAGACCTAAAATGAATAGATGTTGTCATGGCTGGACTATGTTAACTGCTTTTATTGCTTGTTCTCATGTGCATTCTCTGCATTCACAGGACCTCAGCTAGTATCTTGAAAAAGCTTTTTTTTTTATTGGACATTTTATCCCGTTTACTTACAGGGAGGGCTGGAGGTCAATCCGGTTCAAATCCTTTTTTTAATTCTGGCATCTCTTATGTTTGGGATTAATGGGAGGGTTAGAAAACTGACATTTTACATAAGAGCACACAGCAAATAATATAAGCAGTGAATTGTGATGGTTCAAAAAGATCTGGTCTATCACTGGGAATTTAAGTTAAAATACGCTCCACTCTCTCATTATAGCAGCAGTCCTGGGGGACTCTGGTGATAACTCAGCAGGCTAATATTAGTTGTGGCTCTTCTTCTAAATTCCCTTTTGTGATTTTGTTTGCGCTGGGAACCAACATTTTATGAAAATCCTCCCCCCTCCCTGTCAATTTTAGTTATTTAACAAGAAATGACCCTTTAATCTGTCAGTACAATAAAATGTCTTTCATCCTGTGAGCTGAGCTATACGGATCATTCTCAGCAGCTTTTACAAACTGGATTTTCCCGCGTCAGAAAGAAAAAAATAGCAGCAGTCTCTCTAGTGGCCTTGGCCTCTTAGTGCCAAGTTTGTTCACAAAACAACACGAAACGAGGCGCAGCTACTGTTTAATAGGAAGCTTCATTGTTTAGCTTTCTCCACTCAGTTGCATAGGAGTCGGTTCTTATTGTGAAAATAAAAATTCCTTCATTGTGTTCGTCTGCAGCGTGCATATGTGACCACAGAGGGACGGTGCGCGGCGTATGCGACGTCTATGGGCGCTGCCTTTGCCGTCGGGGAGTGGAGGGGGAGCGATGCGACCGTTGTGGACCTGGATACCACTCCTTCCCAAGCTGTCATGGTGAGAGAACCCTCATCTCAAAGGAAATATTCATAGGGATACATTTTATTTTGAACTAGATGGCTAAAGGATGTCCCAAAGTGTCTGTTTCAGCGATGCGACTCGTAGAGATACAGTATTTTGAATACGTAACCACTTAGTTTATGATGACGTATATCTTTTCTCAGCATGCCGCTGTGGTGGAGCTGGGGTGGCTGAGAGCGTGTGCGGTCCGAGCGGTCAGTGTAACTGCCTCCCCAACTATCAGGGCAGCGAGTGTGACCAGTGTGCACCAGGTTTCTATGGCTATCCAGACTGTGCCGGTGAGTTGTGTTGGTTTGATCCTGCAAAAAGACAGGGAGCTTTTTGGTTTTTACTGCAGTGCAGGAGCATAACATCTGCAGTTTCTCTGAGGATCCTGTAAAAACCCAACTAATCCTGTTTTATCTCTGTCGTTTCTAAAGGGAATCTGCATGACACTCGATAAGCTGAAATGCAGTTCTAGTCAGAATCTCTTATTCAGAAAAGATCAAAATTATACATACAGATGAAATATATTCATACACCCTCTTAATATTTGAATAAACGTCACTTAGTGAGTTGCAAACAAACAGATTTTATTACCATTAATAAAATCCAGTTGTTGTTCTGGCTGTTCTGGACATCTGACCACTTTTCATATCTGACATAGTACCTGTCCTTCACATTGGTCGTGTTCCTTTGACGGATCCAGATTTTAATTTTCAACATCGTTTTTGAGAGTCATTCTAAAGCTTTATGATAGCCTACTTTATGTATTCCAAAAAAACGAAAACAAGTTTGGTGTAGTTTTGTATTCAATGTCCTGTTGGAACACATATGTTTTCATATTTTAACATTCTTGCCCAAACAGTCACTCTAAAATAAAAGGAAAAATGGCAAGGATGACGAAGAGCAACCCAGGGACCTCCAAGCATAAAGTCTGTTATGTATTGGAAGATGCTGGAACACCAGTCTCACTGACCACAGCAAAAACAGTTTTACATAGCCAGGAAACAGCCCTTGCTCCAAAAGCAATACTTTTAGGTGAAGGGTGAAATTTATGATGTAACTCTGGTGAAACATTTTACTCCCAGATAAGCCAAAGACTAAACTATTTGACTGCAAAGACATGGTATGTTTGGAGGGGTTCAAACCTCAGAACACCGTAATAGCTGTTAAGCATAGTGGTGGTGTCATCATGCTAAGGGTGTTGGGCACCACATTAAGTAGATGAGATGATAAGGGAGGAGGAATTTCAAATTCTTGGTGTTATTCTTAAAGAGGGTTGATAGGTGGACTCAACGGGAAGCTCCAATAGGGAATGACTCCAAATACTCATTAAAATGTTTTTGGAATGGATTTTTAGCATCTGAAATGGCCCAAACCCCAATACTGTTAAAAATGGTATTATTAAAGATGTTCATGCCAGGAAACAAACCAGCTTAAATGAGTTCTATCAATTCTGCCGAGATCATTTGTCAAATTTGCATGCATGGTGCCAGTATGTCATTGATGCAAGCTGCAAGAATAGTCTGTGATTTCTCTGTATCTTGGTGAAGGACGTCTGAACCAATTTTAGGAAGGGTGTTTTAATCTGTATGAGAAAACCTAAAATCAATAAAAACGCAACAAAAGCTTGTTTATTATCCTCAGCCTGCAGGTGTTCGCCGCAGGGTTCGTACGGAACTGGATGCGATCCATTATCGGGTCAATGCCTCTGTTTGCTTGGTGTGGTGGGCCAGCAGTGTGATCGCTGTGCATCTGGACTAAGGTTTCCTCAGTGCTCAGGTAAACGCCACACTGTGCACAATAAACATTTCATGACTGAGCAGATCCAGATGCAATTTAAATGAATATTAAGTCTGTAAAAAACTTTTATTTTTCAGGCGCTATCAGTGCTTGCCACCCAGATGGAACGGAAGTGTCCAGTTCTCAAACAGTAAGCCACTCGTTATGAACTGAATTTGTGTTTTATCAAGTTTCCACTGGTTACCGCCTAACCCAGGGCGGTGAATTTAAATGGATTTACTATGCCACAGCTGATAACGCGGCTGAACTTTGGCCCAAATGTTAAACTGCACAACAAAGGAAGCCTATTCCCAAGAAATATCCTTGTAATCAAACAAGGAAAAAGAGACTTCCTTCCATGTTGAAACGGAAGAAATAACAATCACTCAAAGCAAGTCTCAGCTACTCAAGAGGGCCTGCTTTTCACGTTGGCAACCCGCACCCAGTCTTAAAGAGAGAAACTGACAATTTTCATTTCAGAATGCCTGCTTTATAACACAATATGCAGGCCCGATTTTAATCTACATGATGGTGAGCAAATGTTACCTGGCTTTCAGCGACAGCAACCAGTCTAAACAACTCTTAGATTCCTTATCTGCTGTTTCAGGGCGTCTGCCGCTGCCGAGCCAATGTAGAGGGAACGCTGTGCGACAGGTGTAAACCTCTCTACTGGAATCTGGCTGCAGACAACCCTGGTGGATGCACAGGTGTGTAACCAGAAACCTGAAAAAATAAGATGGTTGTTCAATGAATTGCAAAAGTATTTACCCATTTTTTTTCAACGTTCATTACATAAACTGAACTGTATTTTTGTTTTCATTCTATACAACTGATCAACGGAGAGTAATGCACTTATATTTAGCTCTTCCTAACTAATAATTTGTAGAACCACATTTTGCTGCAATTAGAGTGCAGGCCTTTTAGGGGTATGCCTCCGAGAGCTCTACAGAACTAGAGACTGAAATTGTTATCAGAATTTCAAGTTTTGCTGTAGGTTGTGTTAATAGAATTTAGGGCTGAACTTTGACCAGACTGTTTTAACATACTGTGGCTTGATGGGTTGAGTAGTTGTCTGGCAATCAGAAGGTTGTGGGTTCGATTTAAGCTTCCCCTTGCCACATGTCGATGTGTCCCTGGGCAAGGCACTTAACCCCAAATTGTCTACCGAGCTGCGTCTCAGTGTATGGGGAGTGTTGGCCTAGTGGTTAGAGCAGCGCGCTTGCACTCAGAGAAGGATGCAAGTACCCGGTTCGATCCCCAGTGCCGGCACTCTGGGTCCCTGAGCAAGACCCTTAACCCCAGAACGCTTCCCGGGCGCCGCACATGGCAGCCCACTGCTCCCCAAGGGTGATGGGTTAAAAGCAGAAAACAAATTTTGTTGTAATGTATGTTTCAATGACAATAAAAATGATATCACTATTACTTATAAACATATGTTTTTGTTAAAAGAAAAGTTAAGGTTTTTCCTAACCCAAGTCTGACGTATTGTGTAGCCACCAACAGGTTTTCCTCCAGCATTACCCTACATTTAGTTCCCTCCACTTTCTTATCAACTCTTAACAGTTTTCCCGTCCCTGATAAAGAAAATCATCCACACTTTATGCAGCCGACATCACCATGTTTCACTGTGGTGATGGTTTGTTACACACTTGGTGTTTTGCATGGGGACATTTTTTTTTTATATCGGTCTCTTCTGACCAGAGCACCTTTCTTCCACATTTTTGCCCTGCCCCTTAAAACTGCAAACATTCATTCTCAAACCTTTGTGTCAACCATGGTTTTCTTATTTCCAATCTTTCACAGAGACCGGATACCCTCTCAATTATTAGAGTGCACAACTAATAATTGAGCTATCAACAGATTCTCCCAGCAGAGCCGTGGGTCTCTGCTGGTCTTCTGGTGTTAAACATAGAGCGAATGGCTTATCTTGTGTACTCTTTGCAAAACTGGCTCCAGAGCTATACATATTGTATGTTGCTTCCCGCAGTAATATTTCCGTCCGCCGAGCCCAGTTTTAACCAGATTGTTTTGTTGCCAGAAGCAGTCTTAAAAGGTACTGCTCTGAACCTTAGCCCCTTTTTGCACTGAGAATATGTCAACATACCCCTGTCAACAAGGCCAGACTGGCTTTTTCTATTCTTCCGGGGGAAACAGGAGAATAGCTCATACCGTGAGCAAATTCCTCTGAACACTCTCAGCTTTAAATGTGAGATTTTATTCACACCGTAATCATTACCAGATGGTACATTACAACATCACCTATGCACTTTAAATTTGTCCATATTTCGACTGTGCAAAAACGTGCGCGTTAATCAGCTAAATGTAGCTCACATGGGGAAGATAAGCTCGCTCCCTTTATGCTGAAAAGGCTCCAAGCATTCTCCAGAAATTGCTCTCATGTTACAGCTTTGCTCTCCTGCCAGATTGATATCTCTGACGCTGTGCCTGAAAACACAGTTTTAATATCTCAAGAATGCCCCTGGTTGAAAACAGACAGACATTCAGGGAAAGTTTTTTTATATATATATATATTTATATGCAGCAATCTGTGGATAAAAAAAAGCTCTCTTAGACCTTTTGACCTTTATTTCTTTGAAGCGTGAAATGTTTTCAGCTTGCTGTGTTACACCTGTGAGTGTTACAAAACCTTGTAATCAGAGTCTATTCACAGTTTTTTACATTTCCTCAACCCATCCCATCTCTCGTCTTATTTTTTTTCCCTTCATTCCAGAATGTCAGTGTGATCTGAAAGGGACGCTGAGCGGTGTTGGAGAATGTGAGCAGGTGGGTACATTTAAAAGTGCAGTCACATACCCACCCCTCCATGCACACAGCACTGACTCTAACTAAACCACATTGCATTGGGAACAATGTTAGTAAAATTGCTCTTTTTGCTTCTATGTGTTTCTACAGAGAAGTGGACAGTGTCACTGTAAGCCAAATGTCTGCGACCATGCATGCGGGTCTTGCAAAGAGGGATTCTTCTTGCTTCAAAAAAAGACTTATTTTGGCTGTCAAGGTAAGAGCGGTGCTGGAGAATGTCTAAATTTATATGTCTAAATTATACAGGACACTGTCTAAACTAGATGATTCGATATCTCTTTCTATTGTGAAATGGGAAGTGGATTTATCAGTCAGCTTTGAACAAAACTCCTGGTCTCAAATATGTTTAAGAACTTTCAAAACGGCTAGAAACTCAAAATTACAATTAATACAATTTAAAATGCTTCATAGAGTACACTATACTGGTCAAACATTATTCAGGATGGGTTTTGCACAATCTAATATCTGTTCACAGTGTACAAGGAATAATGCTGTCAATTATATTCATGCACTATGGTTATGTATGCCTGTTCAGAGGTTCTGGGTCCAGATATGTAAGGACTTGTCAAAGTGCCTGAGATGTAAAATTTCACCTTCCTCTTTAGTCTGCTTGCTGGGTATTTTAGATGATAGCACTTTGGGGAAAAAAATCAGTTTGCATGGCTTTCACTGCCTTACGTATCGCAAACAAAACTATCCTCATGAATTGGAAAAGCAAAAGAATAAAATAAAATAATAATAATTCTCAGTATCAATCAGTACAGAGTCATGAGACAGCATCTGCCTCCACATAAGATCGATCTCTCTGGGCTCCTTTGATCGGCTGGTGGATGTGTCCTGTGGGGTGTAATGGCTGATTTGGGGAGTGCCTGGGTCTAGGGGGTCTGGGGGGTACCTGTAGCGGTGTGTCTGGTGGGTCCGGCGCCACGGTCTGTGGCTCCCACTGGGGTGGGACTTTGGGGGACTCGAGGGGCCTCCGGCAGCCACTTGCGATGCTCTTGGGGGGTTCTGCGCTGGCGGTCGTGGGTTACTGGCGAGGTAGCTGTGTTGCTCCAGACCCACATCTGGGGTGGGTCCGGGGTTCAGGGTTCCTGGGGTGTGTCGCCCTTGGGCATCTGTCCTGGCGGGGCTTCGGGTTCTGTGGAGTATGTTGCTGGGAGTTTGCCCGGGTGTGGTGCTGATTGTGTAAGCCTCAACCCTGGTGGCTTCTTCTGCCCACATTTACATTTATTTGGGCTGGTTCCTGGGACTCAGCCGGAGCTGGTGCCTTTGCTCTCCCCTGAAATGTAGGGGTAGGGCTTAGATATGGAAGGCAGGTGTGAGGGAGGTAGCACTTCAGGGTTCGTGGGGTGGGCTGTTGTTGGATGGCCCGTTCGGTTCGGTTTATGTTGGGCTCCTCTCAGCTCTTCACTCAGATGGGGGAAGCAGCTTTCCCTGTATTGGCCTTTCTTGGGCACCTTTGCTCTGGGGGTCTTTTCGGCACCTGCCTCAGTGCTCTGGGGGGGGGGGGGGGGGGGGGGGGGGCTCTTTGGCTCCTCACAACCACTATTGAGCATTTTTTTATGGATGAACCTTACATACACAAGCAAACTCTCACAAACACCTACAGATGCTTGGATTCAGGTTGTCACTTTATCAATTTTGTATTAAATAATGTTGTATATTCTTCAGTGATGTTTTCAAGGTGTTGGTTGTTTGTACCTGTAATACCTTATCGGCTGGTTTTGCTGTTGTTTTTATGTCTCTCTTTGCAGGTGTAGAAGCAGAGTCAGAGCATGTTGTATCGCTCTCTCCCTTTCCTCTCCTCCTTTTTGTCACCTTGTCTCCCTTTTAGCATTTTGCCTCATCTGTTTCTCCTCTTTTTTCCCTCTTCTACCTTCCCGTTTTTGTGTCCTTTGAACATGAAATAGTTCCAGAATAAAATCTAATAAAGCTTTTTGCATCTATAAATCAAGTGGAGCACTGTGGCAAAGCAGTAAGGCTCCACTTGTGAAAGTAAAATCTGTTGGGCTCTTTTTGCCATTAAGACAATTCTTTATTGCTACGTTGTAATGAGTATTAAGGATTACTCCAATGAGCTAGAGGTAAATGAATAGAAAGGACATTGAGTTGGAAAAAACTAACTTTCAGCCAGAAGCCGTTCAGTATGTTCAGTGTGGTGTTGAGAACCTCTTTATCAGTAATTTGTTTCATTCTTTCTTCTCTCTCTTTCAGCTTGTCAGTGTGATTTAGGAGGTGCTGTGGGCATGGCATGTGACGGGACGTCTGGACAGTGTCAATGCCGGAAGAATGTAATTGGCCGTACATGCACAGAGTAAGCAACGGTTTATTTTTTATTTTTTTAAATCGTGAAATTCAGTGTTCTGGTAAACATAAAGCAGATTAGAAAACTATTACTGTTGTTTGAACTTGTTTAGATTTAGCTATATGAAACCCACAGACTTCAGTGTATTTCATTGAGATTCTTTGTGATTTGCCAATCTAGGGGCATAAATCCTTGAGTGTTCTTCTTTTAAGTAAAACCACAAGGTTTGAGAATATCGCTCCCATCTTCAAATCTCTTCACTGACTTCCAATTAAACAGGGAATTGATTTTAAAATGCTGCTGATTGCTCCTAGATTGTAACCCTGACAGGCCTTTAAGGTCTTCCAGTAAGTGTCTTCTTGTTATACCCAGAATAAACTCCAGATCAGCACTGGGCTTTTTTGGTCATTATGGTCCTGTCCTCTGGAGTTCTCATCCACAACACCTCAGATAAATTAAAAAGCAAACTCAAACCACTCATTTTCTCAAGCTTTTAATTAGGCCTATCTAAATGTCTATTCTCTTTGTTGTTGAACTATTTCTACTTCATTTATTTTATAAGCTTGACTTGACTTTGATTGAACAGTGCTTGGTGAGATGTTGTTTTATAACCTAAAGGCTCCCACATACTCGAGCGAACTGTGCGCTGACTCTCCGCTGACGTTTTACCCTTCATAATGGAGCGTACCTACTGCCTGCATTTCTTGGGACTAATTCCTACATTTCCCACACTTTCTGTCAGTGAGACGAAGCGGAGGAAGGGATGGTAAAATGTTTGATTAGCTAGCTTAGCACCTAGAGCCATTTTTTTTATTTTTTTTTACCAGCAAGCACCTTCCACCTGCTTGGAGCAGCTCAGTGTATCAAGCTGAGTATCACATAGGAAACAGTTCATTGTGAAGATTTCTTTCCGCCGAACAGTTTATAGTGTGACTCCGCGTACGCGGTTGTAAAAATCGAGCTCTCTCTGCGCGGACGTCCACAGAGACAGGTACGTGCTAGTATGTGGGAACCATAACTTCACTTTAAACATCTCCACGCATTTATCCCTGGCCTATCTGGTGTCTTGGTCTCCATATATGAGTTTGTTCAACAATGTTCCCTAAAAAAAAACCTCTGATGTTCAAAGAACCACTGTATTAACACTAATATTAAAGTACACAGCATCTATTTACTGACTAGGCGATTTCTGAGGGCAACTGTTTGCACTATATTTTATTTAGATGTATCAGAGTAATGGGTTTTTACAATTATGTGCTTCTTTCTTCTGGTCTATAAAATACTGTTCCACTAAACTACTTTGAAGTTTGTAACATCAAAAAAAAATGTGGAAATGTGGAATACTTTTACAAATGGATGTAAATGTAAAAGTTTTCTCCCACTAGGCCTGCACCTGGTTACTTCTTCCCGTCTCTGCACCAGCTGAAGTTTGAGGTGGAGGATGGCACAACACCAAATGCTCGACCAGTCCGCTTCGGCTTCAACCCCACCGATTTCCCAGAATTCAGCTGGAGAGGTTATGCTATAATGTCACCTGCACAGGTTTGCCCATTCTCATTGGTGCTTCGGATCTAAATGCGGCAATTACGTTCAACTATAGTGGCTTTTCGGTCTCACAATAAATCCTCTGCCTCTGCTGCTGCACAAATAATCACAGAGTCTCCTGTTTTTTTTCCTGCTGATGTGGGAACATCGACACCAGCTCTTAGAACTAACACTCTCTGTTCTCAGCCGGAGGTGATTCTAATGCTTAGCCTTGGCTTTCCTGGACCCTTCCACATTATAATGTGCTACTCCACTCGCTCAAAAAAGCGGGGTGTCCGAGTGAAAGCCCGGATCTTGGTGGTGGAAGAAGCTGACTCTGAGTCTTGCTGTGACTGTAAGTGAAGGGTGGCTGCCTTGCTTTCTTTGCCTCACTAGCTGGAGGCTGCGTTGATTAACCCGTTCTGTTTGCTTAACCTTCCCGCCTGCCTTTCATCCGTCCCTCTAACACCACTCGCTCATTGTCTACTTAAACCCGTGGCCATTGGAAACGGTGTGTGACTGTCGTCCCTGCAGAGTGAAGCCAGGGTAACAGTGCATGTTGAGCCGAAAGAGGGGCGGCAGAATTTTTTCCTCGTGGTTCTGCGGTTCATTAACCCCAACAGCGTCAGTGTGACTGGTAGCATCACGGCTGCAAATAGCAGAGGCACTGCAGGTAAGACTGCCTCTGACGTAATACCCGTTCCCTCATCCCGCCATCAAACTGTGAGCGCTAACCCACCATTAAAGAAGTGAAAGCATTTCCTTCCTGACATTTATGTGAGCAAATGGTTGATGAGCTGTCTTAGTATGTGGTCCCTGCGGGAGTTCATGACATCTGTGCTTGGTGCTCTGCAGGGGAAGGTCAGAGTAAGGAAGTGATATTTCCTCCGACTTCATCCCCGTCCTTTGTCACCGTCCCAGGAGAGGGCTTCACTGAGCCATTTGCATTAAATCCTGGAAAATGGATGATTCATATAAGGGCTGAGGGGGTTCTCCTGGTGAGTTTCTGTGTAATGTTTTTTGCTCAGAATAAGAGAATAATAACAATAACATAATAACATAATAATAAGATTTACCTTATAGTCATGAAAGTATTAACGTTTTAATATTTTTATTGCATTGCATGTTTTCCTTTTTTAGGGGGTGGGTTATGTAATTGTCCAACACAAAGTAGTGAATTATTGTGAAGTAGAAAGAAAAAAAAATGGCTTTATATATATATTTTTTATAAATAAAGAGCTTGCATTCAGCGACCTTTTACTACGATACCCCTGCATAATATAGAGGTCATTTCAGTGGCCTTGGAGGTTTGTTGGAGAACATTAGTTAGCATAAACCAATCACATCAAACACATCATAGAGGTCAGGTATAAAGTTCTGAACTACTGGGGGAGTTAGGGTCTAAAAAAATACCCCAAGCCTTAAACATTACCTGGAGTGCCATTTAATTCATCTTCCAAAAATGGAACAATTAATTGTTATGGAAAACTGCAAAACTACCAAGAAATAAATATTGGTGGTTGTGTGTGTCACAAATTTATACATTATGGAGAAGTTGCAGGAAGAAAACAAGAAAAGTCCTTACATAAGTTTAATTTAACCCATGTAGGAGACACGGCAAATGTGTGGAAGGTTCTCTGCTTGACATTTTTGACAAAACTCTGTGTGTGGCGGAAAACTAACTCTGCTCGTCACCTTGAATGCTGCATTTATCCTGTGAAACATGGAGGTGGCACAGCCTGATGCTGTGATGATGGCAGAAAACCACCCTAAACATGTAGCCAGAGCTAAATTGGAATCTTTTAAATCAAAGCATATTCATGTGTGAAAACGACCTAGTAAAAGTTCAGACCTAAATGCAACTCTAAATCCTTGCGAAGACTTGAAGGCTGATGACGGTCTCTATCCAATCTGACCGGGCTTTAGGCATTTATTAAAGAACGCTAAAAAATATCTCGGCTTCTAGATGCAGAAAAAAAGCAGAGACATTCCTCAAAGTACTCAAAGTTGTAGTTTGTAGGATAGTCTAAAAGGAATTGGACTAAATAAAATTGCATGCCACACTTTTCAGATTTTTATCAATAATAAAAACATTTTTTTTCTAAAGCATGCCTCCTTTTTCTTCCACTTCACACTTACATACTATTTATTTTGGTCTACCGCTAAAAATTGTATTTAATCACCTTGAAATCCACGATGTGGGAATGCTCTTTGGAAGGTGCTCTAAATGTGAGCCAAATGAAATGTATGAAATACATAAAATAATATTATCTTCCCACTTCAGGACTATTTAGTTCTTGTGCCTCGGGATTACTACGAGGCGTCGCTGCTGCAGGAAGAGGTCACCCAGCCGTGCACGTACCTACACACTGCTAACAAGGATGCAAAGTAATCCTCTTCCTTTTCACCTTACCTTCTGTCACACTTTCTTTGCTAGCATAATTAAACTCATTTCTGTTCTGTTTTCCTGATTTTTTTTTTTTAAAGCTGTCTCTTGTACAAGCACATCACCATGGATGGTTTCAGCTCGGTGCTCGCCACACAGGGCAGGTTGTCCACTCGGAGTGGACGGAGGAAGAGGAGGCAGGCCCGCGTGCGGCGTCCGACTCCGGATCACCCGGACTTGGCAGCTCTCAACGGGAGACAGGTCCAGTGCTGCACAGGCCCGATAATCATTTGCAAAGAGACCGTAGATATTGATCGGACTCACATTAGCCACATTAAAGTGCTTGAAGAAACAAATCATATAAGAAGGTAAATTTATTAAAGGGCATATGTTCTGTGTTTTTTAGTCCCGCCTGGAGCTCAGTCTTCGTGTGCCTCAGTCGGACCTGTACGCCCTCGTCCTGGAGTACGCCAGTGAGGTGGACGCTGTCCAGAATGTCAACATACTCATCGGTGGCCAATCAGGGAGCCAGATCGTGGCAAGGGCCAATATTTACAGTTGCGTTTTCAGGTGAGAATGTGTTTAGTTTCTTTCAGGACATCTCCAATCGCCAGTGTTGTGGTCAAGTAAAGTGACTTGGAAATGCATCTAACAACAAACTTCAGTGAACTTTATTGGTGTTTTATGTGATAAAACCAACACAAAGTGAATCGGCAAGTGGAAGGAAAAATCATACATTATTCTGCTTTACATATGCTAATCCAAATTCTGACCCCCTTCGTGAAATTGAATCCAGTGCTACCAAATGGTTGTAAACAGAGTCCATCTGAATGTAATCAAAGCTCTAAAGTCTAAATCTAGCTGTTCTGTGAAAGCTTCAGAGGTCTGTCAGAGAACAGGAGGGTCGGGGTTAAAGGGGTTTAAATCAGGGTAAGGTCGTGAAGCACTTTAATCCGTCATCCAAAAAAGGAATCACCATGGCACAACCACAACTGTTTGCAGTTTGCTACAGTACATGCCATATATGGACACAACAAACATGACTGAATCTCAGATGAAAGAGAAATGTGATTCCTGGCCTCCATGCCGAACCCTGTCTGCAGCGGAAAAGTTACAGCCAACTTGAGCAGAGCAGTAAAGCACGGTGGTGGCAGTATTTTGAGTTGTTGATGCTTTTCTTCAGCAGGAGAAGGTTAAACTGGTTAGAGTCATGGTTATATATAGAGAGAGCTACATGCAGGCCAATCCAGATGGAAAAATGTTCTGAGTTCCCCCCATTTTCCCTCTTTTCATTTGCAAAGAAAATCAAATACTTGTATCCTTTTCCTTTGACTTCACATTTATGCTCAACTTTGTGTTAATCTATTACATAACATCCCCCTAGAATAAGTAACGGTTTGTGTTTGTAACGTGATGGAATATAGGAACGTTTCAGGGACCTGATTGCTTTTCCAAGGCACTGTTAAATGTGTGCAGCTGATCTTTTACTCCCCCATGCAGCACTTTGTGCCGGAGTGTGGCGGTGGACAGCAGGAATCAAGTGGCCGTGCTGCAGCTGTCCCACAGGACGGAGATCCTTCTGCAAACTTCCACGACATCATTCCTTCTGGTGAGGACAATGTTTCCAGAAAACAGGAAGAAAAACTCCCCATCTACATTTTTTTTCAAAGAAGCAACACGATATTTTTCACCTTCCCTGTGTTCCTGTGTAGTACAAGTTGTATGCGGTGCCTGCTGAAGAGTTCTCTATGGAGTATGTGGAGCCCAAGGTGTTGTGTGTCTCCAATCATGGTCGCTTCACTCAGGACAGGTAAGTACTTTGGGTCGTGTTGGACGTGCTTTTCAGTATTTACCCCTAAATCGTGAAGGATGTGTTTCTAGGGCTGGACGATATAGAAATAAAGCATATTGATAAAATATAAATCATATTTATCAATATCTATAATTATCAACAAATTCCAAACATATATTTTAAGTGCAGCCCTGGCCATTTTATGCTGTTGCTTAGCAAACTATTTTTATATACAGAACACACAAACATTGAATTCAAACTCAACCCTTTATTCAACCAACATTTTACCAAAACTGTAAGTTTAAAAAAAATATGAAAAAGAACACTGAACTCTGAACTCTTTGAAGGGGGCGGAGCTATCTTGGGTCTGCGTTTGTGATTGGTTGGGAGGATGTCGTGACTGTAACGTTAACCTACATGGCTAGAATGCAAAAGGAGGGAAAACTGTTTTATTTAACTTTTTATTGACCTTTTTTTCTATCATCGTAATTTTGTAAACCTAACTGTAAAACCTACAGTTGATTTAAAAAATTGTTTTTTTAAGTTTTGTGAATATTGCTGAAAAACGCGGTTCAAGCTTTCGGCATAACATCCATGGCCGCAAGTTGTAATTTGGAGAATGTTGGATGCTGGATTAGACCCGGTGGCAGAGAAGCACATCTGTTTTCCAGCTGTGAATACAAGCTTTCCCCCAAGCTGGCCAGGGTCCCTTACCTAAAGACGAACTTTGGAACAACTGTTGTCCTAAACTTACTCGCTGTAGAGCTAATAAGCTGCTTGGATGTCGCAGATTTTCCAGTTGCTGCTGTGCAGCTCTGTTGTCTATCTCGAAACTTGACATGAACATGGAAAACATGTAGACGGATAAAAAGCATGGAAATGAACAGAAAGCAAGCATGGCTATTTTGATTGGCACCAGTGCTTTGCAAAACAAGTTCAACTTCCTATTTCAACACATTCAACATATTTTATTAGGATTTTATGTGATGGACTAACAAAAAAAAAAAAAGTATATATTTGTGAAGTTGAATGAAAACAGTACCCAGTTTTAATTTTCTTCTACCAACTGAAAGTATTCAGCTGTATTCAGCTGTCCTGAGTCAAACTAATTGCAGTTACTGCTGCGCATAGTTTGGAACATTTTTCCATCAGCTTTGCATATCAACAGACAGATTTTTTTTCCCATTCTATGCAACATAGCTCAAGTTCAGTAAGACAGGATTGAGAGCGTCTTGTATACATGATAAATAAAGTTTGGCCACATACCTAATTGGATTTAGAATGATGCTTTCAATTGGTCATTCTATCACGTGACGATGGTTTCCTCTAACCCGTTCCATCATGGCTCTGATGTGCGTGGAGGAAGTGAACGTCTACACAGGTTACACAGCATTACTCCACGTTATGCTCCATCCTTCTTACCGCCACCTCTGATCAGCTTCTGTGTCCTGCTCAAAATCTTTCCTACAGCATGTTGCTGCCACCATGTTTCACCACACTGATGGTGCATTCAAGGTAATGTGCAGTATTAGTGTTCCCCCATGCATAGCACTTCTCATGTTGGGCAAAATCTTCATTTCTGCCTTCTCTGACCAGAGGCACATTCTTTCACATGCTTGCTGTGACCGCTTACATGACTTGTTGCAAGCTGACAAAAGGAGCTTGTTTGGATTTCCTTCAAAAATGACTTTCTTCTTGCAACCCGAGACTCGTTTTTGGAGTGCAACATTCAGAGTCTTCCTGTAAACACCTACCTACACATGTGCAGTGGATCTCTGCAGTTCCTCCAGAGTAACCATGGGCCTCATGGCTGCTTCTCTGATAAATTCTCATCTTCTTGGGCCTGGCAGTTTAGGTGGAGGGACATGTTTTAGTAACTTTGCCGCTGGGCGATGCTCTTTCCTTTTTAAGAGGACATTAATATTTCAGTGTGGAGCTCAAAGTTTGGGATGTGAGTTAATAACATAAGCCTGCTTTAAACTTCTTAAATATCTTCATCCTAGACTTCCCTGGTGTGAATACTTAATGCGCTCTAAGGCTACGTTCACACTGCAGCCTGAAGTGACCCAATTCCGATTTTGTTGCCCATATGCGACCTGTATCTGATCTTTTTATGACAGTCTGAACAACACAGATCAGATTTTTTCAAATGCGACCCAGGCCACTTGGACATGTGGCCCTGAATCCGATACGTATCTGATCTTTTCAAATGCGACCTGTGTCTGTACGGCCGGGTCGCATTTATCTGACCTGTACGTCACCGATACGTGACAAACGTCACTATTCTGCGTCCTGCTATGCAGAAGCGGGAAGAAAGACGACACCCATAGCGGACTACAATGAGGAGAGCAGTCAATGGAGGGAATGCTCCAGTTAGAAAATAAATTAAAGAACGCAAACTGCGCGGCAGCATTATAATCCATGTTTACTTCCGCAAACACTGAGGACGCTTGCTACGTGTGACGTCATCGCGTCCTCGAGTGCGCATGCGGGACATTTAGGTTGAACGCATTCAGTTCACACAGGAGATCACATACAAGTCGCATATATTTGGAAATGTGAACGACCACGCAAAAAAAATCTGATTTCACAAAAAAATCGGAATTGAGCATCAAGACCTGCAGTGTGAACGTAGCCATAGAGATCTTCAGTATTAAATTTTACACTGCAATGCCATTCGTTGCACTGGACGTTATTTGGGGTTCAGCGTAACAAAGTCCGGCTACAAATGCACGCCACACTGTTCAGATTCTTTAATTGCAAAGAAATGTCGAAACGCGTGTGTGGTTTTCTTCTTTTCACAGTTGTGCACTACTTTATCTTGGTCTATCACATAAAATCCTGGCAGAAAAAAAAACATTGTACTTCGGGGTTTGTAATGGGACCAAAATTTGTAGAAGTTTGTAATTACTTAGTAATTGTTATTTTCTATAGATGCGACAGTTATTGCTTGGCAAACAGGAATTTCCCCTTAACAATAATTTCTTGGTGCTTCATGTTGACAGTCGGCACTGTGTAGTAAGGCGGTTTGACAAGCCGTCCCCGGCCTGGATTCTGTACGCGGCCCGCGACGGAGAGCTGTCGGCCGTACCAGCAGCTCCTCTCCAACAGGGCAAGAATCTGGACTGGAGGCAGAGAAGACAGTCCAGCCTGTTCTCTGTCCATGAGCCTCAGAGCGATGGGACAGTACTCAAATTCCCTCAGGTATGTTTATCTGAACAGCATCCCGTCTGGACAATACGTAAAAAATAAAAACAAGCTGAATCCTAGCTGTAAATTCTTATTTTCCCCGCAGACTGAGATCAGGTTTACTCCAGCGGTTCCTCTCCCTGGCCGCTATGTTATTGTGGTGCATTATCATCAGCCTGAACACATCTCCTTCCCGGTGGAAGTGCGAGTAAATGCCGGGCACATGTGGCAGGGTGAGTATTTGGGAGGGAGGTTGAGTCTTATCAAACTAAATTTAGGGAAATGCACGCTTATTCTGGCAGTGAACACAGCAGATTCCTTCTTAAGCTCAGATAACAGACGTGGCCAAATGACCAGATCCTCCCAAGGCTTTGGAGACGCTCCCTTCAGTGTCATAAATAGAAAAAAAGAGATTACTGAGCAGCATATTGTCTAACTGAGGAACTGTCTTCCCCTCCAGGTGAGATAAATGCCACCTTCTGCCCGGCGGTGTCAGGTTGCAGGGAGGTTGTTGTCGCCGACGGCCGCATTGCTCTCGACTTTTACAGGGATTCTGTGCAGCCACCCAGCATCTCTGTCATCGCGCCACGTGGGAAGACCCTTATTTTGGTCAGTGTATTATGTTTAATTTGTTTCACAGCAACTCAAGCAATTCTGAAATGCAATAAGCAAAAAAAAAAAAAAAAAAAAGCAAAAAAAAGAAAAGATGCATGTCTGGCAAAAGAAGTTTGCTCTTGTACAGCTGCAGGTTTTCAGAGCCTGTGGTGGTTCAAGCTGAAGATTTGGCATGCAGTGGTCCTCTCTCCTCAGTGTTATGCCATATCTCCAACAACAACAATGAAGTGACTGTTTTCTACCTGGCAGCCCCACAAAGCTTTATATAATGGCTGAAGCTCAGGGCTGTGTAAGACAGGGGACAGGTTAAGCTTTGTTTGCAGGGTCAGAATGTTTTAATTTACTGTCTTTGGAAAGTATCAACGAAAAAACAAAAAAGATGTAATTTGGTGCCCTACTTGCAAGGCGGCTTATTTATGTATTTTTTGTGTCTTATTCAGAATTATATCTTGCTGGTTCCTGATAGCAGTTACACCCCAGAGCTCCTGCAAGAGAGGCCACTGGATAAGTCTGCAGATTTCCTAAAACAATGCACAAGAGAAGGCTTCTATATAGAGTAGGTATCCAAAAACCAAGACGTTTTTCTCACCGTATGACATTAAATTAGACTAAAAGTTACCTGTTTTATCTCAGTTAGGATTACCAAAATGACTTCTATTTGCTAAATGATGAATAGTGAGAAAGCATTTTTTATATGTGTACATACATTTGCAAATTATTTGATAGATTCGCCTTTTAAACTGTATGACTTGGGTCAAAAGTTTTGGGTGTGTCCTTACTCAAGCTCTCATGATAGTTTGGTCAGATTTTGGTCAATTCCTCCTGACAGAACTGGTATACAGAGTCCGGTTTGAATGCTGCCATGCTTGCACTCCCCTTTTCCAACTATGTACATAACTTTTTTGTGATGGCCACTCCAAAACAACAACTTAATTCCCTTTGTATAATGAAACCTTGTTATCTGCTTAACATTGCTTTTTTAAAAGGTATTTTAATATAGTTCTGGGGATGATACGAACACATTTCAAATTCTTCTTTGGGACACAGAACCAGTCTCCTTCCTAAACATACGCTTGCTAACCATTTCCACGCTGTTCATACCTGCATATATTGTGGTGCATAATGTGGCACCTTCTATTGTCTGGAAATCATATCCAAGGGCGATAATCAATCAATAATTCTCTGCCTGATCTTTAACTTTTATTTATTTATTGTTTATTTATCCATGATGTCACACAAGGTTTTAGCTGTTGCCACAAAATACATCTGCGGGTGTGTCTCCCCATTTAAATCTCAAAAGAATATCTCTCACATTATTGTGGCATGTGCCAAACACAAAAAATGCAAACAATTCGAACGGTCATACAGCAGGGAGACTCGTAAAACAGGGAACATTTAGTCTGATTTAGTTGTCTTTTTATGCAATGTATTTATATATCTGGTATCTGTAACCTGAACTCAGTCCTCTAATAATTTATAATCTGATTGCTGTGAATATCTATATGTGGTAAACGTCTTTAGAAATAACCCTTAGTACTGTCAATTTATTTTAGAAATGCTGCCCCCTAGCTGCTGTTGTGTAGTATCAAACTCTTACTGTGTTTGAAAGAGATGTTTCATTTACCTTTTATGTCGTGCCAGACCCAGAGCCTCATCCCAGTTTTGTAGAGACTCTGCCCGCGCTCTCGTGGCAGCTTACAACGACGGAGCGCTGCTTTGCGACTGTGATCAGTCTGGCTCCACCGGGCCGGCATGTGATCCCGTTGGAGGACAGTGTCCATGCAGGCCTCACGTCATCGGGCGGCGGTGCAACAGATGTGCCACAGGATACTACGGATTTCCCTACTGCAAACGTGAATGGCTATTAGCTTTCGGCTCACAGCATTAGATTCATCTAAAATATATTTCATAGCCAGCACGGACATGAAGCTTTAAAGCTGTGGGGATTTCCGTTTCTGTTCTTGCAGCATGTGAATGCGGACGGCGACTGTGTGATGAAGTGACCGGACGCTGCATCTGTCCTCCTCAGACAGTCAAACCAACCTGTGATGTGTGCCTGCATCAGACTTTCAGCTACCACCCTTTGCTGGGCTGTGAGAACTGTGGGTGCTCTCCAAGCGGGGTGAACGTAAACGCAGGGCTTCAGTGTGACACTGTTACCGGACAGTGCAGGTAACCTGTGCAGGGTTTACACGAGCTACTGTTCATACCCAGAAATCTGCTTTTATGTGCATTCGTAAATCCTCAATGAAACATGAACAGAACATCGGAGAAAACGAAAGTGAGAAGTTCAGAAATATAAAACATCACCCGAGCATGTTTTCTTTCTCATGAAATTTCTCAATGCTTTTGCTAAAAGCTCAAAGATTTTCCCTTATGTGTGTGTGGCTGATGATTTTTCCTTCTGTGCCTGGATGCAGTTCTGGGATTTTAATTTGGGCAAAATATGCATTTGTCTGCTTGGGTGATGTTTTTGTCTTAAGCGGCATTACAAAAGGGACGCAAACAAGCCCTAGATGAAAAAATGCAAAACTTATCTTTCCGTTGCACCTTAAATAAGCTGTATTGCATTTTATTCAGGTCATTTTAGGTAATTTCCTGCATTTAAGCATTTACACTCTGATAAGCTACACTTTGTAGCCACAGCTGCCCGGGGGCAGACTGACAGAAGCTAGCTTGCCATACATCAGCGTCAGGGGGTTGAACCACTGAGCTATATTATACACTGCTATCTGTTAGAACGAGTCGCTTTGAAGCCACCAGCCGCCATATTGGTACTCCCTATTTCCCCCCAGTAACTAAGGAATATGTGCGCTACAGCATGGAATAACGAGGATTTTCTCATGTTCAGGGGGGGGCTTAAGACTTTTAAAATGTCAAATGCCATATACTTTTATGTTATGTTCTAAAAATATCAAGTACTGAGAAAGTCATGTGCTGAAATATTTTGCATTTTATTCATTTAAAAATATATATATACACAACATTTATAAATATATAAATAACAATATACAAAAACATATTTACATATGTGTATATATGTATATATGTATATATATATATATATATATATATATATATATATATATATATATATATATATAATCATACTTATATATACATATATATATATTTAATATGAATAACATGTAAAATATTTCAGCACATAATTTCCTATTACTTGATAGTGTTAGTACATCCACTGTCTGTAGAATTACCTGTGAAATGTTTTCACACATCCACAAAACTGCTTGTTGTTGCAACCAAATCCTATGGGATTCTGTGAGAGTAGTTTACAGGACAAACTCCCTAGATCCTGTGCCACTGTACCCCAAAAAATAAAGAAGGCTAGTCTGGTTCCAAGAAAAGGTTTGGTTTCTAGGAACCTAGTTTGGTTCCTAGAAAGCTAGGAACCTGACTAGGAAACCTTTCTAGTTTCCTGTTGTTCCCCTCTTGATCCCTTTTGCATTGCTAACCTCGCCAAGCAGTGCCACCCTGGGTAGAAAACCTGAAAGCTGCTGACGGTTAAAATGTCCTTTTTTATACACACATGACTTTGTAATAGACTGTAAGTTTACTGCCTGAATCTTAATCAGTGGATTTGAAGAGCTAACAGTTGTGCGGGATAACATGAGAGATATTTTTTTATTTTGATAGTGCTCTGATGATTTAAATGACATGAATGCTTTTGCGGGCCTTTTGCAGCTGCAAACCTCGCATCGGAGGCCGGCAGTGTGATCGCTGCGCTCCGGGCTATTACCGCTTTCCCGACTGTCTGCCGTGCGACTGCAGCCAGGGGGGAGTCACGTCTGAAGTCTGCCATCCCGACACAGGCAGGTGCCTCTGCAAGGTGAGCTGGGCTCAGCGAGCTGCTGATTCGGAAAGTCCCTTGGGTTTGTTCTTGCGACGCCTGGTCGTGACTCCCGTCTCATGAATGCTGTTGTGTTTTTGCAGAGAAACGTCGTAGGTGTCAGGTGTGATACTTGTCGCGAAGGGTCCTTCTACTTTGACCCCTTGAACCTCCTCGGCTGCTCCAGCTGCTTCTGCTTCGGAGCCACTGATCGGTGTCAGAGCTCCAACAAACGGCGAGGAAAGGTTGGATGATTTTTTTTTAGAGCAAGCGTGTCATACTTTTAAAAATCACATCCTTTTCAGAGCTTATTTGAGTGTGAGACAGTAAGGAGAACAATACGAGTTGTTTGATTGGAGCTATTGTTGGTGTTGTAGAAAAGACAGAACATCATTAAATAGCAAATTGTTTCATGCCATGATCATTTTTATTTTACTTTTTCAGAAGATCAGATTTTGCTCATGCTCTGTCTCTCTCTGATCTTGTAATCTTGGATGGTTCTCTGATTTCCAATGAAGCGTTAGTGTGTGACATCAAACCGCAGTAGTCCAGTTGGGATCATAATATTTACTGAAGTACAGCACAACTCCCGTGGGTTTACTCCTAAAATGTCCTGTCATCAGTTTGTGGAGATGCGTGGCTGGCGTCTGGAAAGCCCCGACCGGGAGGAGGTTCCTTCAGTGCTGAACACGGCCAGCAACACGGCAGTGGCAGACATCCAGGAGCTTCCTCCGACGGCTCAGACTCTACACTGGGTGGCGCCACAGTCCTACCTGGGAGACAGGGTGAGTCAGCTCATCCTGGACCGCTGTGCCCATGAAAAGCTGAATTTCACTGCATTTGTTCTGCTGCTTCAACACAGAAAGGAACACTGGGTGGCATTTTGCTCAAAGAAATGTTGCTAACGAGCTCACACCTTCACACGCAGCCGTTCTTTGTTCCCTGATATGTTATATAATAACTTTTAAAAAATCAAGCTGTTATTGGAGTAGCTTCCACTGAAATGTATATATAAAAAGTCTTAATATTTCACATGAATACATTTGTTCAAATACGATGTTATAAGTTAGTTGTTGTTTTTTAGAATTACTGGATGGATGGATTGATTTCTACTTTAGGTTTTTAAATTGATCAGAGTTTCTATGAACATTTTATCAGCAATCAATGACTTCCTGTTGTAGGTATAAAACGGGCTTGACACAAAGGTCTGTTTCTCTTAGCCACTCGTCAAAACGAGACAGACAAGAGAACATGCTACATGTATGAAATGATGATAAATCCCTCTTAAATGTAACAGATGCTACCAATGTTTATGTATCAACAATCTTAGCAGTCTCATTATTTAAAATTAAGAATGTTTTATCAGTCTAAACTATATTACCAATTATAATGATGCCTATGTTAAATCGGTAAATAATTTTTCCCCATTCAGTTAAAATGATAAATTCTTTCACCTTCTCAATGAGCCCAAATTATCTACTTTACAAAAAGGAAAGTGAGGAAACATTCTGAATATCATTTTTTTTTCAGATTCACAATATTTGGACTTTAGATGGATATTAAATCTAGTTACTCATAGAATCAATAATTAACTTACTAGTAATTACATTGATAAATTTTAATTCACTGATTAAGTAAAGAAGCAAAAATGCAACATAAACAAGCAAGCCATTAATCTTACTGCTTAAAGAGATAATCTGAAGTGTTTTTTTATCTAATCAAAAATGCTTCAATTTGAGATTAAAGAAGCTTTGGAGAATAAAAGGAGGAAGGAACTCCTGCTGAGCCCCCTTTTGGTCCATTGGCTCTCAATGACCCTTGGAAACAGAGAAGTGGGTTTTTCACTTCCGTCCAAAATCAGACCGTGGCATCTTCTCACGATGGTTACAAAATCTGGACCTCAGTAGGTGTAGCTCCCCCACTCCTGTCTCTGATGCTCCAGACAATAAATATCTCTACTCGCAGCTGTTTGGCTGAAAAGGTCACCCAAACCGTGTACATGTGTACAACAATCAGATTTCGAAGAGTCTCCAGCGCTACACATTCAGGAAATAGCTGCAAGATAACAACTGCTTGGCTTAACTCGCCCATATCTATAGTCAACTGAAACAAACCAGGCTGGATTAGGATCCTGGTTGGTCACTCTCAATCTCTAAAACTCTCTGTTGACGAGCTGCAGCAACGAGTTGCATTTATGCCTGCATAAAAAGTATTTATTATTAGGCTTGCAGAGTGGAGGGTGCTATATAAAACAACCATTAATACTCATATACAGATGGATTTAGTTGAATACAATATGAAACATTTTGATTTTAAATATTTTATTGCCTCTGCCAAAGGTTACCGGTGAAATTATAAATGCATACATCTTGTTCTATTTCTGACACTTTCTGTCTGTTTCTTTCTAACGTTTTAGCCTGTATTTCACTAACCCTATTTCAAGTAACCTAACAGCCGTTTTATCTTTCTTACTGACTCTTAGGTTTCGTCTTATGGCGGCTTCCTCACCTACCAGTCCAAATCCTTTGGGATCCCGAGTGAGGGCATGACTCTTATTGACAGACAACCAGACGTTGTGCTGACCGTACGTAGTGGTCCCTCTATTTCAGCCTTACTGAAAGTGTTTTTTCCTCTCAGTTATGAAAAACAAAAACAGCCATCCTTTCTTTATTATTTCACCCCCTTCAGGGTCAGGATATGAGCCTGATCCACGTGGCGTCACAGCCTCCCCTTCCAGACAGGCTGCACCAGGGCAGAGTCCAACTCTTGGAGGTAAAATAAGCGATGTTATTGTTCTCTGATGCCTGCAACTAATTTGAATGGGTACTACTACAATATGATGTTTAAGCTCACTGATTAATCCTAAAATTACAAAATATGTTTGTTAATGGTTGGATTTTAAACAGAAAATGGGGGAAATCTAACAAAAAGAAACAATAAAGAATATCCTAAGGATCAGATCAAAACTGTGACACAAAGTCGGAGGACTTTTTTTTACCTTCATATCATCTGAAATGTTCTTCTTGAGTGCAGTGGTATTTTTTGAGGATTACATTCAGTGCTCTGGTTGTTTGCAGGGAAGCTGGCGGCACGCTGGCACCAACAGGCCCGTGTCCAGGCAGGAGCTCATGATGGTCTTAGCGGGTCTGGTGGGCCTGCGGATCCGAGCCCTGTACTTCACCCAGAGCCAACGACTCAGCTTGGGGGAGGTGGGCCTGGAGGAGGCGACAGACTCGGGGACAGGAGGTCCAGCAAATACTGTGGAAGTCTGCTCCTGCCCCTCTCAGTACAACGGAGACTCCTGTGAGGTGAGAAGTTATGCTCAGACAGCCGGGGACAGAGACGTCTCTTGTTCCACATATAATGTGACATGTCCTTTAGTCCTGTACAATTCAAATGAAAAACTGGTTTGTTGAAAACATGCACTTAAACTAATCCTTTGTTAAAGTCCCTTTTGGGGCTTCTTTGGTTGGAGTCGTTCAGGATTCACATCTTGATTTGATCAGCCTACCTAGCAATAGTTCCTCAGATCTCTCAGATTGCGAGGAGACGTCTGGTTCACGTCTCTCTTTAGCAGTGGAGCGCACAGTCGCCATGATAGGAAAATGAATTATTGTGGAGCAAAATTTAGTTTTCCGTATTATCAGTCACGCTGAGCTTAGAAATGATTTGCTGACTGGGTAACGTTCTTTGTATTGGGTTTTGATAACTAAGTGCAATAACGTTCACAAGACACTCATCCCCTGTTTACAACTACAGTAAGAGTCACGGCTCCACACACACGCACACACACACACACACACACACACACACACACACACACACACACACACACACACACACACACACACAAAAACATTGCTAATAACTGTGCTGATTTCTTTCTACCTTTCTTCTTTCTTCTTGTTATGATGCGGTCGGTTCCCATAATTAATAGTGTAACTGAGCTTTCTGGGGTTGTCACCGGCACTGCATAAGGTGGATGGAGACTGGACTCAAAGCTGGGCTTTTGGGTCGCTGTAGGGCTGTGTAATGGAGATAGCTTGCATTACATCAGGAAACTTGATTATTGATTGAGTTACAGTCTAAACAGTTGCATTGTTGTATTATTTTTGTTGTATTTTTGTTCAGACATTTAGGTGTACCTTCTTGAATGCAGGGGGACTGGCCATCCATTCTGTGTGAAGGAAGTGTCAATATATGAATGTCAATTTATGTTTCCTTAAATTTACAGATGTTTATTTTCTTGTTTTGACAGAACTCTTGTTTAGTTGTAAGCACCTACCTCTTCCTGGTTTGGCTCCTCAGCAGGGTGTGGCAGCAAATGGGAGAAACAAGCTGCAGGTGCTGCTGAAAGCTCTTGGAGCAAACCATTTGTAAGGAGGGTAGAGCTTTAAGGAATTATGTTTAATTTGAAGTATTATTTTGATTGACTTTAGATTTGTTTAGTTAAATGATTTGCATTCATGTAAATATTTGTTAGGTTTCATTTATCGTTTTTGGGTGTTTTTGTGTAAGTATGGTTGTTTATTATTTTCTGATCATCCCCTTCGTTGGTTCATTCTAGCAAGACACTCAGGGTGCACTGCTATAAAAGGCAGACGTTGTTGTTGTTAAGTGTGTTTGGTGCAAGTCCTTAAATAAACCACCTCAAAAGTTATTGATGGTCCTGCTTCTATATTCAACGTGGAGCCTCCGTCGGTCGAAAGCTGACAGGCTGTTTTATTTCCAACACGTCAGTATAAAACATCTGGTGGCTTACTGCCTGGCTGCCCCATGGCAATCCTCGAGGAACATTTTACCAGCATGTATAAGAAAAACTTGTTTCTACACAACAATGATGAAACTGATTTTTATTTATGCCTCTCTAGTCAGAAATAGTGCACATTAAAGATAATACATCATTGATGTTGCAACAATAACTAACCCTAAACGTCAGGATTTATTGCCCGTTTGTTAAAGAGTGATGACAGAGGGAAAGTGAAGACCTCCATAAATGTTCTCAATGTGTTTTAGGCTTCCAGCAGTGCAGTGCTGCCTGTTCCACTTATTATCAGTGACTTTGGGCTTATTTGCAAGGTAGAGGCAATAGAGCTGGTTGCTTCTTTCTCTCACAATAACAGTGGAGTGACTTCCTGACTCGCACAAACTATTTTTACTAAATGCACCTATCAGGGCACAAAGGGATATAATTTTCTTATCACAAGCTTCCACTGCCACGTAAAAGTTAAACTTTAAAAGTAATTTATCCTGAACTACAACAGCTATCCCCTCAAACATGCTGCACACATTCGTCATGTGCCGTGTGTGTGTTTTGTGTGTGTGCAGCACCGTTTGTCTCAAGACGTGTGATTGATTGACACGTTGGTTATCGGTTAGCAGCTAGCATTAGCTTCCTCAAATTTCCTTATCTAACATTGGTTTAACGGTTGTGAAGCTAATAATTTTGGTTGCGGGATATGAGTTTTCGAAGCAAACTTTCTGCTCTTCAGGTGTAGGTACAATTGTTCTATCAGATTTAGGTCTGGACTCAGACTTGGTCAATCCAAAACTTTATATTTTCATATCAAGAATTCATTTATTCGTTGTTTTGGATGTATACATGGACCCACTATAATAGTGAAAAAAATCCGTTTTCATCTTCAGTATTCAATCAGAAAGATTTTGGTTCCAAACTGGCTTGCGTTTGGAAGTATTTATAACTTAATCCAATTTAGCAAAAGCATCAGTTTCATCCTATGAAAACCCCTCAGCATGATGCTGCCACCACCTATCACTCTGGGGTGGGTATTTTTTTCCAGTAATGTACAATATTGGTTTTGTGTAAAATACACCACTTTGAATGATAGTGTAAAAGTTTTTTTATTTATTTATTTTTTATCAGACTATAAAATAGTTAGCCAGATACTGTATTTAGCCTCCCTTGCTCCACTGTTTTCTTTAACCAGAGTCATTGAAAAAGCTTTTCAGCTATTATAAGAAACATATTGTTGCTCTAATTCCAAAAGAGCAAGGGCTAAATGAGTCCATTACATAGACTCACAATATGTTACCTGAGTATGCCATATTACCTATAATTGTGCAATATTCCCTCTGCCTGCCAAAAAAGGCAAAATTAAATGTAAAAAATAAATGCCAGACTCCGGTTATTTGTTTGTTTTACATTTAATTTAGCCATTTCTGATAAATCTAATCCTCTGCTGCTTTAGAACTATCTTTAGATTAGATTAGCTTGTTTTTTTCCCACTACTGTGAACTGTGTGTAACGTTCTGTGTGTCTTTGCCACTGTCACCACCGAATTTCTCCATTGTGAGACAGTAAAAGATTTCTTATCTTATCATATCTTATCTTATCTAGTGTAAGTATGCTCCCAATTTAAGTGGTTTAAGACAAAATAAAACAAACAAAAATGAAAAAAAAAAAGTGAAAGGATAGGAAACCGGGTGGGGCTGAAGTGGCATCTTTTATTCTTAGGGAGTTGGTTTTCGTCCTCATACTTTTTGGACTGTTCCAACATGTCTGCACAAAGTATCACACCCTTTTCCTGGAGGGAAGATTTATCAGCTGGGGAATTTGCTGGAAAATACCCATTCTGAGATCTCTACAGCAACTTTGTGCAGCCCCAGGCGGTGATATGTGGGACACTCGTACAAGCTTAATATTAGGGATTCTATAGCTGTAATAAACAGCATAGTTAATGCTTGTAGTATTGTGGTACCTGAGTATTAGTTTGATGTAGTTGCTACGGGGGAAAAAAAAAGCTTATTTTGTTTTTCTTTTGATCCAAGATATGGAACTAAGTCAATCTGCTTTTTAAAGAGCTCCTCAAAACCAGTTTGTACTCATAACATTTCCGCCGTTTTGCCCACTAAATCAAACTAGAGAAGAGATTCAAGCAACACCTAAGTAAAGAGGAGCTATTCCTGTAGATTTATTAGAGACATTATTATAAGGGAACAAAATTATGTTGTGTTGCATCTTGTACGTCTGTTTTCATAAATCTACTGGTATGCGTTTGTGTGTGTGTGTGTGTGAACCCTGTAAGATTGGGCATGTTTAAAGGAAGTTGATTATATGTGCCCAGAGGTGCTATGACATGGTGCCTTGCCTTAAAACGCAGGGTGTGTCTCTAGGCAACATAACGTTACTCATAAACCTGAGTGTACTCACCTCAGTGTTCCTCCGACGTGAGCATTTTGTCTGCGAGTACAGCCGACACACCCAGTTGTGTCTGATGAGTGTGTGTGTGTGGGTAGTGATTCACAAGTGAGTGTCGTCTGAGGATGTATGAGTTTTCTTTCATTTTAAGACAGACCAGTGGTTAAAAAAATAAATTGTGAAAATTACCACCCAAGTAAACGCAAAGTTTTCAAAGTATCAGGATCTTCACTGACTTTTAAAAATATTCATACAGAAGGACTTGAACTGTGTCAAAAAAAACAAAAAACCAAAAAAACAAGACAAAAGAAGAAAAACATTATCCATCTGGACTATATGATGAATTTAAGGGTGCGGTTTTAACTTTGTCTGCTAGTTTTATTTTAAAATAAAAGATTCCATTTTGGTTCAGTTTGGTTTATTGTCACTAACAAATCCAAGTTTAAATTTCAGAGGTAAACAAACACAGTTGCATGTGGGATGGAAATTGGCTGGGTTGTCTGTGGGTTACATATTGGCCCCATGCTAATTCCTTATACAGGTTTGATGCAGGTCAGTTCTGGATAAAAAGATGGACCGATATTAGTTCTAAAAGAGTTGCACAAATTGAAAACATTTTCTCTATACTCATGTGAAACTCTGCTAAGACCTACATTAAAGTTTTATTTTGTCTACACAAATGGTGCCATGAAAGAAGCCGATTGGGAGCCAAAGCCCACTCAGTGCTAATCCAGCTGATGTAGCCCATTTATAGACATGTCGGCTGGAAGGTAGCCCCCAGCACTATTGTCCACTACCTCATGGTACATAGCTTTATGTTTACTATACACATAATAAAATGCTTTTTATTGTGAATGCTATTGAAGGTAGCTGAAGTACAACTAGTGGCACACATACCAGACTTTGAAAACCACAGTTTCTTTTAGCTTTAACTAAAGCCCAACAGCCATCGCAGTTCATGTAACTTTGATGTTTTTACTTTAAGGAGGTTTGATGGCCGGTCCATGCATATCCTTGGGCTTGAGCTTGTTCGTCTGTCTAAATGCATATTCAACCATTAAGGTCATTGTGTGCGTGCGTTTTTGAGTAGCAAGTAAAAGAGAGAAAGAGAGACGAGCATGTAAACACTTGCATGTGAGTGCTTGTATGCATCGAACAGACTCATGCTGTTCTGTCCGGCTGACTCAGGTAAATGGGGTGTGTCCTCATTGTGTCTCCGTGTGTGCACGTTTAAGAGCCTGAGACAAGGGGGAGCAGGGAGCTATTTCGCAGAGGACAAACTCTGGGAATGTCAGATACCTGCATGGATAGGCGTTGGCGTAAAGGGGATCTGTTGTGGAGCCTGATAGGCTGGGCTGTGGTGGGGCTTTGCTGTGCTGGGCACAGACCCAACAGCAGACGAGAGCAAACCGGCCACGCTCAGCATCATGGCATTTCGGATCAGAGGACTGACTACCAGGCATCTCAGCGGATAGAGTATCCATCTCTCAACAACCAAGGACAGGTCATTCAGTATCCCTCAGTCTCTGATGCTGGTTCTCAGCTTCAGGTAAAAACCTGCGCTGCCTTGTATTTTTGAAGGGATCTTAGTTCACCTCAGCTGCTGCTTACTCCGTGCTTCGTCCTCAGACTGTCACTGATTAAAATGGCTGTTATCTCTTAAAGCAAAGGGCAAGTTTCTTTGTTAATATGTCATGAAGCTAAAGTCAGCCTGAGCCGATTGTTATGTGTGGATAAAAGCATCAGAATCTATTGTATGTGGGATTAAACACGAGACCCAGTTTGGAGGAGATTGCTAAAGTTTCACTATTGGTAACTGCGATCACAAATAAACTGCAAATCAGTGTCCTGAACTGTGTGCGTTTGTTGTTTGTTTTCTTTCAGAAATGTGCTCCTGGATTCTACAGACAGGGCAGCAATCTGTTCTTTGGCCGTTGTGTGCCCTGTGAGTGCAATGGTTTGGCTGACGAATGTGAAGATGGGACAGGGAGGTGTCTGGTAAGGAATCTCATGAACTCTTAACTGGAGATGCACCAAGAAAGCGGCTCGTGACCAGAATCGGCCGATTTCAGCACTACCGATGTGCTGCTTGCTAAATCTAGTAACAAAATGAGCACTTTTTAAAATATTAATTGGAATAGCAAAATCTCAATCAGCAAATGACCGGTGAAAAATCAATTTTTCTCACACCGTGAATGCACCAAACTTTTAAGTGCTCCAAAATAAGGCTAATAACACTTTTTAGTGTAGAAGTTGCTTCTGAGGGAAGAAGACTTTGAGTCAGGTATTTGTTGGATCGGTACGGTGTTTTAAAAACTGTCAGTGCGGGTAAAGAGATAACGAGACCCCAGCCGTAGCTTGAAGGCTAAACGTATTACAGGGGAGCTGTTCTGTTTTGAGCCCGTCTGTTATCGGACATGCCAGATGTTGAAACGCCGTCAGCCTTTTGGAAAACTCAAAATTTAACAAAGGTTTACTCTCTGGGAAATACAATCGGAGAATGCTGTTTCTTGATAGTATTGCTGCCTATTGGTTTGTCCTTGTTTTTAAAACGGTATTAAAACCCTGTTTTTACGGCTTCTTGTATAAGTAATTAACAAACACATGTGACAGGAAAGACTGGAAAGTACTATTTACCGCAACAAAAAGAAAAAAGCTTCTGAAGATAAAATGTGTATCGGCAAGTTAAAGCTTAACAAGACGTGATCCTCAATAATAAACACTCCGTTCAATTTCTCCCAACAATTTCCCCTCTTGCCGTCTCCTTTTGTTCTTCTCCTCAGAGATAGGAGTGAGCTTTTATGCTCTTTTAAGCTCTTCAAAGTTATGTTATGCAAGACACTCAAGACTGTGCCTGTGCATGCTTTGCCCTCATTGAGCCACATATTTACAGCTTCAAACCAAACAGACACAGTTGACTGAACTCTCCTCTTTGTGGCGTTCATCCACAACATTCTTCGGTGGGCTTGGGAGAGAAAGACATCCGATGGTGTAATGTTACTCTGACTTCATCGTGCATCCACTCAGGCGGCGGATTAACGGGTACAATTATGACGTTTTCAGAACTGTAAGGACAACACAGCTGGGGACCGATGCGAGCGTTGCAGAGAAGGTTATTACGGCAGCGCGGCACAGGGGACGTGCCGGCTGTGCCCGTGCCCATTCACTGTGCCCTCTAGCAGGTGGGTGAGAAATGTAGCTTTACTGCTTTTGCTGTTTTCTAATTGCGACTGTTTCGGGAATAACAGTGTAATCCCCGTGATTCGTGTTCAGTTTTGCTGTAAGCTGCGGAGACGTGTCTGGAGACATCCAGTGTGTCTGCAAACCGGGCTACACCGGAGTCAGGTGTGAAAGGTGAGTAACCCACAACGCGCAGTCTGGACTGCTGCTGGGTTATGTATTCATTGCCCAATTTGATGCTTATTCGTTAATGCCTTCCCTCATGCAGCTGTGCACCTGGTTACTACGGTGATCCGCTGATCCCAGGAAGAAGTTGCCAGCCATGCAATTGCAACGGAAACGGAAACAGCTGCGATCCCAAGACTGGAGGTTAGATTCTGCGCTCGTTCTCTTCAAAGTATGTTATATTTTCAAATCACTTTTAAATTCAAACATACCGTGTTTTTTTTTTTTTTTCACTGCCTCGTAGTCTGCAAGAACTCTCTTGAGCCAGGAGACACAAACACAGATGAGCGCTGTCAAGGTAAAATAAATAAATAAAAAATAGTCACACCAGAGTTCAGATGGGATCTCATGCCGCTCATAGTAACCCGAGTGGGTTCTTCTTCTGTTGGACCCTTTTTTATCTTTCAGAATGTGACAATTGTGCTCAAACTTTACTAAATGACTTGGAAAAGCTCGATTCTGAGCTGGCAAGGATCAAGGCTCAGCTAGACAACGCTTCTGTCAGCGGAGCTTTAAAGGAAAGACTCGACAAGCTTGAAAAGGCTGTCTCCGACACTAAGGTAATATGTGGCACAAAGCTGCACCCACAACTCCAAATGCTTTAGGTGTAGCAGGTACAATATACACAGAATATGTTTACAGTTTCACAATAGCTTCATTTAACGCCTTGCATATGTATTTACACCCCATATCTGGTTCACGTTCTGCCACATTACAACCACAGACTTCGGTGGGCTTTAATGTTAGCTCCTAGCAGCACTATACACAGCTGTGAAGTGCAGGGAAAATGCTACATGGGTTTTTTGCTTTTTTTCTCTGCAACATAGCCTATCTTTTAGAGACTCTTACAAGTTTTCTTCCAGTCCTGCCTTGTATTTAGCTCTGTCCATCGTCACATCGGTTCAGTCCCACAGCATGATGCTGCCACCTCCATGGTTCATGGTGTGAATGGTGTTTCCATTAAGTTTTCTGACTTCTTATGACTTTTTTTTTTCAACAAAAGCTTTTTTTATTCCCATATTCTAAAAAAGTCAGGTTTGTGAATTGCAAAATTGATAGCTGTTCTGTAAATGGATTCCCACACCGAACCCTATTAATCTTTTCCTCGTCTGGCCTATCAGTTTATATTCACATTGATGATAGACTCAACGCTGCTCTGTGAGATGTTCATGATAATCTTTCTCTACAAATGTTCTCTAACCTCTGAGGCCTTCACAGAATAGCACTTCACGGAGCAGCTCACCACATCACACCATCCCATTACAATGAACTCTAATCAGCCCATTTAACATTTTTTTTTTTTGTTGTTGTTGCAGATTCTTGTAAACAAATTCAGCTCTGCCATTAACACGCAAAAGTCCAAAGTGGACGGGCTGGAGGAAGACACCGACAACCTTGCAGATGATATTAAATCCCTGAAAGACAAGGTTTGATAATAATGCCTCACATTTTAACAGGCAATTCTAGTATGCAATTTGAGATGCAGGTCTGTAAATGTGACTTTATTTTATTTAGGCTGATAAGAATGCTGGTGAAGCTGACAAAGCAGTGGACAATGTTGAAAAAAGCTACAAAAGGGCAAAAGAACTGGAAACAGAGATTGAAAAATTGCTGAAAAAGATTCTAGGTAGAAGGAAACACAAAGCTCGTTTTCCCTTACTCTATCATGACCTTATTATTTTAATTTTTTTGCCTGTGCTATGGCCTCCTTCTCACATTGCTTGTAATCTGTTGTGCTTTAAAGATTTACTCAGTCAGATCAAGAATGACGGCAGAGGGGATTCATTGCCTGCCAATAGTTTGACTGAAATGCTGGAGAAGGCTCAGCTCATGGTGACAGAGATGAAGAACAGGAACTTCACCTCTCAGAAGACAGCTGCTGAGAAAGAAAGAGATGAGGCGATTAAATGTAAGTTTCCTTCTACGGAATACCCTAATGGTCATCACGGAAGTAGCGGTTTAGGAATAAAAGTCATGCGTTACAACTGAGTAGCATTTGCAAGGACACACTGTGCTCCATCTTTAACTTTTAGTGCTCGACTACATCAAGACTAACTTTAGCAAGCAGTGCGACCAGAACGAGGCTGCAGCGGAGAAGATCCGGAGCCAAATGAAGGACTACAATGCCAAGCTGAAAGAGTTGGAGAAAGCTTTGGAGAAAGCAAGAGACCTGGTGAAAAAAGCGAACACCCAAAACGGTCTGAATGATCAGACTCTGAACATCCTGAAGGTAATCAGACAGACGCTCATGGTGCTGAGCTTGTTAGTTAATAATTCAATGAAAAAAAAACAAGTATAATCACATTTGTAATGGTGTTTTGTGGATATAGTGCCAGATGTGTCATAGGTTATGTGAAATTGTACAATGAACACAGTTGTCAGCACACACGTTCAGTCGATTTATATGTTCCCCACAGAAAAGGGTTGAGGACCTAGAAAAGGAGCAGAAAACGGTTAAGAACCAGATAGCTATGGCTGAGGACGAGCTGAAGAAGACCGAGGATTCGGTCAAAATGCTCTTGGACGGCAAGACGGTACATTTCACAAGATCTTTTAATCAAAGTTTTATCCACAATTTAAGCCATAAACAGGCAGATTGCTTCCTTTTTTGCCTTTTTCTGTCACGCTTAAATATTTTAGTTCGTGAAACACATTTTAATGTCAAACAAATGAATGACGAGAAAAATATAAATTGCAGTTTTCCAATTATCATTTGATTTTTTTAAAGGGAGAAAAAGCTTTCTGTACCAACCTGGACCTAGGCGAAGGGCACAAATATAATGCACGTAATCCTCTGCCTTCTTTTTGTTCTGCAGGACTTTGAGCAGCTGGCTGCACAGCTGGATGATGCCAAGACTGATTTGACCACAAAGGTGAACGAACTCACCAAGGCGGTAGCAAAGAAGGACCTTGTGGAAGATGCTGAGGAGCATGCAAAGAATCTAACCAAGCTTGCTAAAGAACTTGAGGAGTAGGTTTATTATTGTTTGCATAACAAAGGCGTATTAAAGAAATTACTACTCTTGCATCGAATAATTTAGAGCTTAGGCATTGCTGATCGGTCATAAGCTCTGAAAAGGTTTCTGTAACAACCTTTTACCGTGTTATTGTAATAGGGCTGTGAAGAATGCAAGCGGACGTTCTGAGGTGCGTGATGCGAAGGATGCTATGGAGGCCTATGAGAACATTACACGTGCCATTAATGCTGCTGAGGCGGCCGCTAAAGAGGCCCAGGATGCTGCAGACAGCGCCCTGGATGTACGTATTTAAATTCAGTACATGAACCTGCAAACTTGACACAATAACTGTAAAATGCTAAACAAAGAAAATTACATCTTGGAAAATTGTTATTTCTTCACCTCTTTAGAACATAAACAATGAGAAACTCACAGATAAAGCCAAAGACCTGAAGAAGAAGAGCAATGAGCTGCTGAAGCAGGCCAAGGATTCAGAAACAGAACTCCAGGGTATTAAAAAACAAAAAAACTAATTTTGATTCAGAATTTTCTAATTACTTAAACTCTTATGTATGGTGCCTTTTTACAATTTCATAATTTTTTTTACAGGCAGTTCCGCTGACCTTGATGACTTGAAGAATCGTTTGGCCAAAGCAAAAGAAAAGAAAAACAATCTTGAGAAAGACCTCCTTGACTTTCAGAGGGAATTAGGTGACATTAATAGAGGTGAGGTAGAGAAAAATCACGCTGCCTTTTAGAATCAGCGTTAAGGTTTTATTAAGGATATGACAATACATCCTGATCACAAGACGACACGGGATACTGGGTTCATAAACACTACACAGGATTTCAGGAATAATTAAAAAACAGCTAAGAATCTTGAAATTTTTTGTTTATTATGACCAATAGAATAAAGGTTAAAGGTAAATGTGTCTATTATAAAAACCTGTAATTCATGTCAAATATTCCAGTCAAGGGTTTTAAAAAATCTCTGTCCAGTGTACAGTTCTCCCTTTCAAGTTTGAACAGTTTAAAGGAGCAATAAGCAAAATTTCATTATTTTAGAAAGAACAAAAAAAAATTGTTTCGTGAAGAACTAAAGGTATCTTTTTAGATGGACTGTGGTTAAACGTCACACAGCATTTCTCTGTGTTGTTCTCCAATCTCTGGTTTAAATAGCATGCGGGTACATGCAGCTGCCGCTCAGGGCTCAGCCACTCCCTGCCCTTAAATGCCACCGCCAGGCACAAAATCACAGAGACCACGCCCAGTTAATCAAAATGTTTTCCTACTTGCAGCATTATACAGATATGAGTTACTTACTTCTTCACTTGACATGTTCCTCTAAAAGGTGAGGCTGTTTTGCTGTTTTTTTGTCCTTTGCAAATATGTGCATACGGGTGCCGAGTGCTTGAGCGAGGTAGGGAGAGGCGTGGCTCGATACACGGCTTGTTTTGGTCTACAGACAGTGTTCAAGCGCTACCTAGAGGTGAAAAATCGCTTATTGCTCCTTTAAGGATTGTAAGATTTACTCCAGACAGATTCATAAACTGCGGGTTTATTACTTTATTTATTATTAGATTTCTTATATCAATGTAAGGATCTGCTTAAAGCATTCGTCTTCATGTCCATCACTCATAACATTAGTATAAACGTATTTCACCAGACAAAGTCCTATGTCGACAGCACGTGCAACGCATAATCTGGGATAGACCTTATTTTGACAATAAACATAGTGACATTTTAATATGTTGAGATCTCGTTATGCTCCTGAGTTTGATACGAATTCTCTCTTGAGGAAGGCATTTCTGTCTGCTTTAACTGCTTTGTATTGTGTTTTGCAATTAGACGAGATTGGGAATGTGATTGACGAGGCCAAGAAGAAAGCAGCTTCAGCCAATAACACAGCTGCCAACACTATGGAAAAACTCAATAAGATTAGGAAGGAGATCGGTAAGATCAGCGTGACTCCTGTTAACGCCAACCTGAGCAACACCCTCAAAGATGTGGACGCCACTGGTGAGATTTCTGATAACTTTAAGGATACTTATCTGTGCTTTTTCGTTTAACGTCGCTAATTATCACACTGAACAGATTTGTGCGTAAACAAAAAAAAAAAATGACGACAATACCATTTTTAGACATTAAGCTCTTTTCTTCTCCCAACTTTTAAACCCAGTAAAGGATTTGCTGAACACAATACCATCTCTGAACGACAAGATCTCCGAGGTCGAAAACCTGACCTCTGAGTTCTCAAGTACCAGAAACATATCTGAGAACATAAAGAAGATCAAAGAGCTCATTGAGCTAGCCAGAGATGCAGCTAACAAGGTGAGGGCTGTCAAACTCTTTAGAGCACTCGTGTCTGCTAACATGTGCCATGACAAAATACTGCCGCCCTGTAACATTTCTTCTGTTTTGGTTTCGCTGTCACACGTCGATGTTCATATAAAAATAATTGATACAAAACACACGTGCCTCCCTCTTTAAATCGATAACTTTTATCAGCAAAATTCATGTTACTTCCAGGTCATTAGAATCAAGAAATCACTTAAACAGAACTACCATGTTTGAAATAGGGTAAAATGTATTAAAATCCAACACATCAAGCTCCAATCTAAAGGAATTCAAGAACAGATGAGAATCAAAGGTAATGGCTCTTGAAAGGCCTGCAGAGCCCTTTTTGAGGTTTCTTGACTGCAGGGAAGAGGCATCATCTACAAACTGAGAGAACAAGGAACAGTGGTGAACCGGGCGACATGCCATTGTTACTCCATGAAACCATCAACAACTCGTCCAGGAGGCCACAAAAAAAAAACAAAAAAAAAAACACTGCAGATCTCACTTGCCTCAGTCAAAGTCAGCATCCATAATTCAACACAGAGAAAAAAACAAAACACTAAGCGGAAATGGCATCAGTGGGAGAGTTCAAAACCACTGCTGGCCAGGAAGAACATTATCTGATTTTTTTTTTATTTTTTGCCATGGACTAGTCAAATCCATATTTAAGTCTGATTAAGAAGATGTAACATAGCCTTAATTAGGCTGTTTCTCCTCTAAAACCCTCCAAATGTGGCTGAATCACAACAATTTTACAAAGAAGTGTGGGTTTAAATCTCCCCACAGCGTTCTAAAACACACATCATCAGTTACAAACACATGACAGCAGTTGCTGCTGCTATAGTTGGCCAAGAAGTTAATATGTTACAGCGGCATTTATTCCCTTACTTGCATAAGGACAATTTGGTTTGAATACCATATCTTCTTTAAATGAGATAATAATTTAAAAGCCGGATATGGTATTTGCTCAAGTTATCTTTATACAATATCAAAATTGATATGAATTATTTTGTGTCAGATTTGGCAAAAAACTAAAGAAGAAATGTGAAAGGGGCAAACACTTTATACAGCGCTGTATAATCTACACCTTTTAACGGCATAGGGCTGAGTTTGTACATGTTCTGATAACATCTCGTCTCACTTCCTTCTCAGATTGTGGTCCCCATGAGTTTTACCGGGGAGGGTCATGTAGAGCTGCGCCCGCCAAAGGATCTGGATGACCTGAAAGCCTACACCACCATGTCTCTGTCGCTGCAGAGGCCCAAGAACAGAGGAGACGGAAGACGCAGGCGCAGACAGGTGGCAGACAGTGGAGACGTGTTTGTGTTGTACCTTGGCCACAGAGATGTGAGTGAATCGAAATCCAAGCTGAATTTACCTGGAAATTTTCCTCACAAGTCTAACAAAACGATGCTCTGCAGTCTTCTAAGAATTACATAGGCATGGTGCTGAAGAAAAACCGCTTGTACGGGCTGTACAAGCTGAACGGGCAAGAGTACGAGATCGAATCTGGTTCAATTTCCACCTCTGCCGACAACCCGGCCATATTTGATAAAGTGGACCTGCGCAGGTAAACTGCTGCTTCACATCAGTTCTGCTCATACCTTTTAACATTTTGTCTTTAAATATAATGGTGAAGTAGAAGGCGTACGTGTAATGGTTTCTGACTTAAGGCGTCGGAGGTCTCTTCACAGAACATCTGTGAGCAAGCAGCCACATGACTACCAAGGAACATAGGAGATAAGTCAGGGGAAAAAAAAGTGTGGAGGAGTTTAAACCAGGGTTTGGATTTAAAACAGTATGGCAAGCTTTGAGAATCTGGTGGAGCGCTGTTTAGGTGCATCCTCTGAAAATGGCTGTTTGCCTAATCTGACAGCCCAGAGAGGGAGGACGTTAATCCGAGCAGCAGCCAGAAGGCCCAAGAATGGTCCAGAGATGCATATCTATAAATTAAATGACAATAATATATGTTAGGGTTTGTAGTTGTGATGTAAAGAAAGAATAGTAGGGCACTATATTTAAATGAAGCTAACTTTATGTGGAAATGGCAACAAATGGGAGCAGTGGAACTGTAACGAAAACGAGGACCTTCTTTTCTTTCTTATGACTCAGAATGTACCAAGACGCAGAGCTGAATCTGACTAGTGACGTAACCTCTGGAAAATCCAGTGAGCCTTTTCAGAAGACCAAACAAGGAATGGAGAGCAAGAACCTCCTTGACCTCAGTCCTGATGACGTTGTCTTCTACGTTGGAGGCTATCCCTCCAACTTCACAGTGAGGAGCTGTAGCATTAAATTCATGGAGAAGGTTGCACGCTGAATAGTCATAATCAAGGTTTTCCCGTGCTCTGTTTCTCTGCAGCCGCCTCCCTCCATGAGATTCCCAAAGTACACGGGCTGCATCGAGTTCAACTCGTTCAACACCAAAGCTGTGAGTCTCTACAATTTCCAAAAAGCAGAAAAGATCAATGCCAAGACTCCCTGCAAGAGGTAAGAAGACTAAAGATTTCAAGGCAGTGGTATCCATTTGTTGCCATTGAGTCTACATATAATTTCCAGAGTTTGGACTGAACTAATTTTCTGTGCCTGGTCCCTTCTAGGTTGTCAGCTGCAAAAGACTCAGACTACTATGAAGGCAGTGGATATAGCAGGGTGCTGTTAGAACAAACACTGAGCAATTTTGAAATACAGGTCTTCACTCGGTCTGAAAATGCTCTACTCTTCTACATAGGAGATGAGGTGAATGCATGTTTTATGTTAATAAATCCATTTCATTATATTTCTAAATGAATTACATTGTATAACAAGGTTTTGGCACTACTTCTTTTTTTTTAACACAGGACAATTACCTAATGGTGACTATAGAGAATGGTGTCCTAGTTATGAGAAATGGCCGGAACCCAGAACCGGAACCCGGAAAACAGTTCCGAGTAAGGAAGTTTTTCTTTTTGTCCTCTGATTGGTCTTCTTTTGAGTTTCATTTCCTTCAGAATTAATCATTTTGCTTCACTTTTCTTTCCAGACGGACAATTGGTTCACATTTAGGATATTTATAAGAGAGTCTGTCATATTTGTGCCTTTGTCTGGGGATAGACTTGAGACCACAAACGAAGGATACAATTTCGACACTTATAAAGATTTGTACATTGGCGGTTTACCGCGAGAACTGAGGGAAAGGTACGTATTCGTCAGCATTTCTATGATTGATGATTGTGTTGCTGCCTTTTTCCAATGAGAACTGTAAATAACTCTTTTGTTTTTCTTACATTAAAGATGGAACATCACCACACAGCCATTTAAGGGATGTTCAAAAACTCTAAAAATAAACAACAATTTTAAAGTTCCTGATGAACAAGTGGGAATCAGCAAACGCTGCAAGGAGGATTCACTGGTATGCCTTTCAACATATTAACACAGACTAGCTACATTATTAGTGAGGTAGAGTGCACATTTCCATTATGAGCACCATAAGTAATTGTTAAAATCCCTAAAAATTAATCCCGGGTGATTTTGGAAAAGTCCCACTTTTATATTGAGAGAAACTGGTTCAGTGAAAAGAGATTCACAGGAGGCACAAATGTCGACACCCTGCTGTTAATACTTTCCGTAACCTTCAGTCTTTTCTCTGCCAAGTTTAATGAATGGATGTGGTCAAGTTTTCTTTTGATAAAAGTGGCTAAATGTTTGTGGCCCTATTTACTATATTATTAAAGCGAACGCAACAGGTGTGGTTAATGAGAATCACACACTTGTTGTATTTGACATTTTCCATTTTTAAGAAGCGTTTTTAATTATTTTTGTATTTATAATTACTGCTGGGGGCCAGGTTATATTATTATATCAGTGGTGCCTGGGGCCCACATTTTGCCATTTCAAAGGCCACACTTTGGAAATCCTTGGTCCAGATTGTCCAGAGTTCTGGGTTCTCATCAGATCACACCACTTGGTTTCAGTGCAGTTTTCTGGGAGAAACCCACAGATTTTTTTTTTCAAATGCTCATGATGCCATGCACTCTAACAAAGTTACCTGGGCCCTTGGAGGAGAAACCATCACAAATTTGGCAACCCACTGCATTACGGTGCCTACACTGTACCTAACAGTGGGAAAGAGGTGCTTTCCTATCTTGTCCATATTTGTTTCATACCAGGCCTATCCGGAGTGTTTACTAAAAACTAAATCTTAGTCCTAATTTACGAAAGCACATGGAGTCTGATTGTTGCCATGGAAACTTTGATGCCACTCCTTACTGCTGTTCTCTAGCAGGGAGCCTTGGAGATTAGTTTACTTCTCTTACCATCCTGTTTACTGTGTAATGAGGCAAGATGAACCTAAGTTCTCATCCAGTCAATTGTTTAAAACCTTTTAATTATTGTTCACACTGTAGAAATGGATGATGTCTGATCAAAGTCACAGAGCACGAATTAATGAAAGTAAAAGTAATTATTTGATGCTGAACTTAAGTAAGTCCACTTTATTTTCAGTTGAAATTCTTGAAATTCACATCAAAACTCATTTTGCATGAATAATTTCACAAACGTGGTGGGTGTAAGTAATCTTTGCATGTGCACCTAAGAGAGAAAACGATAATAAGGCAACTCCTATTTCATCAGTTTTCCCCACCTTCAGATATGGGTAACCGAATTAAAGTCCAGATTTTTATTCGTTTCAGTATGACATTGTGCTACTGTAGTCACAGATTATTTTACTTTAAACCTTTTTGCACATGTGTCAACTACTGTGTGTATGTCGGTTCTGTTTAGGGTTTATTCAAAGGACAGTTCAGCTTGGGGAGCTACCTCAAAGGAGACCTCCAGGGCTTCAGTCTGGACAACGATGTATCCTTGTCCCTCGGATTCAAGAGCACCGAGACTCAGGGCATTATCTTGCAGAACAAACAACAGGTAAATTTACCACGTCATCTTGCAATCATCCCTTTTAATATGCATATTTTTGTAAGCGCAAAAAAGGCTCATCGTGGTTTAATCCTCCAGGCAAACCATATCAACCTTGCAATGGAAGACGGCCATTTAATTCTGCACTTCAACAACAAGAGGTGGAAATCAAACAAGACGTACAACGATGGGAATTGGCACTATGTTACTGCCACCAAAAGAGATGGAAGGTATAAAATAGAAATTTGTTTCACGTGCAGAGTAAGCAACTAATAATGTGATCTGCCTCATTCTATTGAGACTGTGTAGTTTAGTTTTGTTTTGTAATTTTGCACCGGCTCATGAAATCACTTAAAATAAATTGAAAGTGGTGTTATTCTAAAGTAAAATACCTAAGGGATTCTCAATGTTCACTGATAAAAAGCTAAAAGAATATCAAGTATAGTACAAATCAGAAAACAAATATGCATTCAAAATAATTTCTGCTGTTTTTAAGAATTACGCTGCAGGTCGATGATGAAGACAGCGGTAAAGAAGAAAGTGGCACCGCACCTGTCATACCTAACACAGATGGGTCTGTGAGGCTTGGAAATGAGAATTTCAAAGGCTGCATTTCCAACTTCTACACTAGACGGTAACTTTTTATTATTTTCTGGGCTTATTTAAAGTTGAACATTTGTGTGATTTTGGTTGTTTTTGTACCCACTGTTTCTGCTTAGGTATGTTTTGTATTTGATTTGGTTTGTGATTGCAGGCCAGACAACCTGTACAAGCCTGAGGACTTAAGCAGTTTCCAGAAAACTGGAAATGTCCTGATAGATATGTGCACTGCCAGCAATCCTCCTCAACTGATAACGGACAGCATGGCTAAAAAGGTGAGCTTTGAGATAATTACCCACCTGAAATACAGATCAGAAAGTTGATTTAGGTAAAGTTAAGGGTATATATATATATATATATATATATATATATATATATATAAAAGATCTAGTAAACAGGCAACATTTGGAGGGATTTAAAAGCGCCCTGTGTTGTGCCCAGTCTGCCTATATCCCACCACAGTGATGAATGACTGCCTGAGACAAAAAGTTAATCTGAAACACTAAGAATTAGCAGCATTCAGGTAAGAGCTTGTAGCATGTGCTCTGGTTCTGACTAGCATTGTTACACTGCAGCACATGGGCACAAGTATTGGGTTGTTGATTCCCTTAAATCCAAGATTCATGTTGTTTCATAGTCCTTGAGTTAAAAAAAGTTTCCGACACAATGCCTCTTTTGTTGAGTGAGAATAAACAGTCACACATTCGTCTGATATATTCCAGCCAAAATGGATTTTTAATGAAAACAATCCATTATATGCCCACAACCATAGAGGATGAAAGCTTTCAAGATAGATGACTTTGCATCAGGAACAGCTCCATGTGTGGTGGAGCCTGTTTTGTTTTAGTGGGCGTGATTCTAAAGGCTCTTTTTCTTCCTTCAGCAAAGCATTTTTTTATATTGATCTGCTTTGGAAACAAACCAAAAGATTGATTTGATTCATTTTTGTTTTGTGCTTTCAATATTTTAAGGTTTTCTAGTTTTGAATATTATATGCACAGTTTAAATAAGTTTACCATGTGTCTACTTACCTGGATCACTATTTAATGCTGTGAAAAATCTATGTTGTTACTTATTAATCTGTTACCTAAAACGATACTTGCTTTGTCTCTCGTGAAGTAAGTCATTTCTAGCTTAATTTTACTGTCACCTTTATTAACCTTACCTTGTTTGCATTAAATTTTGCTGCCTCATTTTCCAGAGATGAAGAAGAAGAACCCAAATACCTGCGGATCACGACAAGAATCTAACCCTGAATCATCCAACCCTGTTTGTCTCCAGCTTATGCACGAGCTATTTACAGTGTACTCCAATAATAAAAAAAAATCTTGTATGAATGCTTCAGTACCCATGCCAACAAGAAATTGTATTGTATTTTATCCTCTATTGTCAGTTCTATTTAAATTCACCCTTCTCCAATCTTGTGAATAACAACCTTGAAAGGATAATGGCTCTTCTCTTTCCTCCATGTAACCCTTTTAACAGTTATTCACAAGCACCTTGCTTTTAATGCACTGATGACGCAGAATCATGCCTGATGGTGAAATCATAAAAAAACATGTTCTGATCACAGCTGGTTTTAGCAGCTACTTCCACCACCTACCTCCTAATCACATGTCGTTCTAACACACTTTGATATATATCATGTGAATAATAAATAACCAGATAGTTGCATTTCCTGCAAAAAAAAAAAAAAAAAAAAGCGTAAATGCTGTGTGTTGAATGGGTTAGCTGAGCTGTTAAAGAAGCTGGCTGTCATGAATCGGAGACAAGGGACCCAGAATTCAGCCAGACCAGCAGAGGTTCAATTAGATCTTTTATTAACAAAAGGCAAAACAGGGAAAAACCAAAAAGGACCGTCAATCCAAAAACCGGTACAAAAACGAACAGACTAGCGTGGCAGGCAGGACAGGAACAGACAGGAACAGGGTGGCTCAGATCTCTGGGTACAAGGGGTCAAAAATCCAAAAGTAAACCAATAAACAGAAACTTGCAGGAGGAGACTCACCCATACTCAAACAGACGACCTGGCACTGATGTCTGGTCTCAACTGTTTATATGGAGGTGGAAGCAGGTGAAACCGGTCAGAGATGATTGCAACAGGGGTGGAGTAAGGCAGGTGTGCAGAGTGGGTAATTAGACCAGACATCAGTGCTGAGGCTCAAAACAAGAACAGACAAATCTAAAAAGCTGACAAGACAAGAGGACAGAAAGAAACTACACACACAACTTACAAAGAAACAAAATCACTCTAAAGAAAAAACCTAAAACAGAAAATAAAGCTTAGACTAAAACAGATGACAAAACCAGATAACCTAACAGTAAATAAAAACCCAGACAGGACAAAAACTCAAAGCAAGCAGAGAACCTAAAGCAGGAGAGTAAAATGACTCAAAAATAAAACCCGAACAGAAACCAGAATATTACACTGGCGTGAAGTGGAAACACCTGTGACTCGAGTGTGCAAAATCAGACGTGTCAGGAGAAAAGAAATTCTCACAGAAACGTGTTGAAGTGATGAAGTCTAATCGTATTCAACAGCAGTAGTTGAGGTGGTAAGGGTGAAGTCAGGTGTTAGTATGTTGTGTATAGTCATGTTATAACGAGTTTTAACCTTTGCAATACAAACTCTAGTATGCAGTAAACCAGATGGAACCTCGGATTTTGGCTTATTTCCTGAACCTTTGACAAAGATCTCTAGACAGGTGTCTACATGAGCCCAGATGTGCAGATTTCATTGACCCGGTGACAGAAATATGGAGACAGCAGCAAGATAAAAGTGATTACATATTTTGTAAGTCTTGGAAACTCAGCTTGCATTAGGTTTATTGAAGAGACAGGAGAGATTTTCTTGGTTGTGAAGCATGTAGTTCAAATTTCTTAAGAGACTGATGTCTGGATGATTTGAAAACTTGTCCCGGTCATTTTACAGAAGAATAAAAGCAGAAGATACAAACACCAACGGTCATACATGTCCTCTCACAAATCTTTTGATATTATATTGGTTGAAAAAGCCCTAGTTTGTTTAAGATGCCAAAGAATGTAGAAAAGAAGCTGAAAGTGGGAGAGGGTTGCGACAGCATTCACACAACAGTCCTAAAAAATAAGTTTTTGAAAATACCGAACACCATGAGAATGCATTATTTATCCACTGAAGGACAAAAATAAAGAGACTTTGAGATGAAGTGAGAAGATTTCTCATATAAGTTTCAGTTTGAGATAAAATATGTAGGCTTTTCTTTGCTGTCATTGCTGATTTATCTATTTTTTTTAATCATATCCACAATTCCTCTAATTACCCCTGTCCTTGCATGTTCATCTTCACTGGAAACAATATGATATTCTGGTATGGAGCCATATATTCAACCTGAATCTGCAATCAATGAATAACATTAATACTACATTATCAGCAGCTGCGTGGGTTCACAGAAGTCCAATAATGAGCTGCCACTACATGCTACACTTGGTGAAAAAATAAAAAAATTGGTCGAGAGAGAGAGAGAGAAAATAGCTTATAACCATAAAGCTTTATATGGAAGAGTTAAGAAATAGGTATCATAATATATAAGAGGGAGTGGGTTCATATCAGCATTTACCTTCAGTTTATCAGAACCTAATGAGTCATTTTGGTAAAGAAATTTATAATCAATACCAGTGTGTTGCTAATGAAGGTACTGAGTGCATGATAAGTTCATAAGTGATAGAAAGCACACAAACTATAAACTATGCATAAAAACAAACACAGCTGTATGAGTACAAGATCCCTTATGCATTCTGCCCACAATGCACAACTTTAATTCCAATTCTTACTTTACCCGATTAATGCAAGAATAACAAAATACAAGTCAATGTTATTTTCGACAGAATAATACCACAGTCAATCAGCCAGTTTTCCCTTAATTGGCTGTGATTGTTGATAGGCAGGTCATACCCCACCCCCCCAAAAAAATAAAATAAATAAATAATCCAAAACAAAACAAAAAACAACAAAATCAATAAAGCATGAAAACAAAGAACTACAATATTTGGTCTCTAAAAACATCAACCATAAGCATGTCCTATGATGCGCTTTTTTGATTTGAGCAAAAATGTAATAAATATTAAAGACCTGGGGTTTGATGCAAAAATTGACCTTCTTGCACTTCCTCACAAATGAAATAGGTTTAATTAGGTTTGGAAAAATATTTGATAAAAATAAAAATAAAATAGCAGAAACTGCTGCTAGATTAAAAAAAAACATAGCATACAGTTAATACAGGCAGACCTGCCTTTTATGAAAATAAATATACTCAATTCCAAGGGTAATTTTTGTAACCATGAAATATACCTTCTTATTTTCCAGCAGGGTGGGAGCCATCTAGAAACTTGCAGCAGCTCTGATCTGAAAGGGATTCATGTACCAACTTGTATTGACGCTCTTCAACTTTTTTTTTTGTTTTGTTTTTGTGCTGCTTTACAGGACAACGTGAAGCAAATGATAAATGAAAGTTCATCAACCTGTAAATTCCCGGCCAAGCTTCAACATGCATATCGCATGGGGGGGCCTGGAAGCAGCCTGAGCTACAGCTTACCATTACAGGTCTTGCAGCCCAGGTGAGTGGCCAGTTTCCTTATGATCCTAAATCTACGAATGCAAAGACGAGAGCTGTAATTAAAAAAATATATAATTGTTTTTTTGTTTTTTTCCCCTATCCAGGCCCCACTTCTCCCTGGATGTCAGGACTCGGTCTCCTGAAGGCCTGCTGTTTTTCGCAGCCACCAGAGGAGGGCACTCTCACCTGGCGCTGTACATGTCTAAGGGCCGGATCAGACTGTCTGTGGGCAAACAGAAGGAGATCTTCAACAGAGAGAAGTACAATGATGGAAAGTGGCATTCGGTCAGTAAACATGCATGTCCCTATACAAGCCTTCATATATTTACAGCTGATGTTTACATGCACTGCATAAAAAATACACTTATTAAAAAACTCCCCCCCCCCCCCCACCTGTTTGGAATCAAATCAGACTAAACCTTTTCTGTTTTAGGTCAGATAGGATTACCAAAATTATTTGAATTTACTAACTGTCATAATAATAAGCGAGAAAAGTTTTCGTACAGATCCTTAGTAGTTTATTTGTTGGGTCAAACATTTTGGGTCTCCTTCCCGTAGGTTCTCACAACAGTTTGCTGAATGAACTGGTGCAACTAAATAAATCTGTGTGCTACCTTGAACAAACACACACTTTTTTAGCTCTGCACAATTTTTTTTTTTATAGGACTGAGATCATATCATTGCTAGTAGTCACTGCAAAACATTGACTTTGTTGTCCTGGTCTAAACTGTAACTTATTAAGTGATGCACTCAGGGCCATCGTCCATTTGGAAGACCCATTTTTACCCAAACTTTATATTCCTGGCTATTAATTTTAGACATCGCTTCAATATTTCCAAGTAAACCACAAACAGGTTTTAATCGGAGGCAACCGGACTTTGCTTAACGGTACTATCTTTATGCAAATCTTGACATGTTAATGCAAACTTGTTTGATTCTGCAATATTTGACCTAAAACCCTCTTAGTGCTGACCTCTGTGGGTAGAAACATAGCTACCGCTGTGGAATTTTCCTACTGGTTCAAACAGCTCACTACATGTCTACGTCACAGCTCCGGATTCGGGTGTAAAACCAACTCACTCAAACACATGCTCTTGTGGCGAGTCAGGAGTTTGAATGTCAAGCATTAAGAGCATTGATTGATAGTGTTTAGCATTTGTTACTGCTTTGAATGTTAGCCTATGTTAGCAGTGATGCTGCTAACATCACTTTACCACTCAGAAAATTCACAAATTCTGTCCTCCACTGCCTCGGCAGAACCAACTTCAGGCTTCTCCGACTTAATGCCATAAACTGATAACGATCAGGCCTGCTGAGCTCCACAAAGCCTCCCTCAACCTCTCATCACTGCGTAACCCCTACCACTCATCCCCACTCTTGGCCATGCCCCTTAGGTGTCTCTTGGCACCGCCCACTTTGGTGGGATTCTTCAAAATTTGTCTGAGGGTGAGATTATCTTTCTACATCTGGGTTAGTTACCCTTTAAGTAGACTTTTAATGGTCCTGACTGTCCTCTCACCCTCTCCATTGCTCTGAGGAACATGGGGACTGGATGCCTCGTGGCTAAAACTCCAATTCATTATAAACTTTCTGAAGAAATCAGATTAAAACTGAGGCTCATTATCAGAGTGAACCTGCTCTGGTATGCCATGATGTACAAAGGCTCACAATGCTCAGTAACTGCCTCTGATGTCAGTTTGGCGACTTGAAGTAATCTAGAAAAGTATTCCACAATGGTAAATGGTAAATGGCTTGTACTTTGCTTTAACTAGTCTTGACGACCTCCAAAGCGCTTTACACTACGTCCAGTCATTCACCCATTCACACACACATTCACACCCTGACGGTGGTGAGCTATGTTAGTAGCTACAGCTGCCCTGGGGCAGACTGACAGAGGCGAGGCTGCCATACACCGGCGCCACCAGTCCCTCTGACCACCGCCAGTGGTCAATGATCAAGTCCTGTTTAATACCTATGTGGAACAGGTATCCACCATGGCCCAGGGGCATTGTGGGAGTTTGGTAGATTGGCTGCTTTCTTTTTGTTTTGTTTTCAGGAGCACATGGCCCATTTCACTATTAATTTAATCAGTTCACTGCACAGGCCTTGCTGCCACACAGGATTCTTGGTCCTTCACAGTTCTCCTGTGAAGAACCAAACCATCTTGGATTGTGAGGTTTCCTAAAAATGGCAGATAGGGCTGGAAAACCTGTTCTATAGAATACTTATTGAATACTCCGTCTTTCTATGCAGAACTTGCTGTCCTTGTCCTGATGTGTCTTGATTTCACACCATTTCATCATGCAGTTTGGAAGCTATCGAGCGTCTTACCCTTCTCTTGTTGACGCTGGTTAAATTTTACTCGCTCTTTTTCTGAGTGGCCTTTCAGCTATAGGTACAGGAGTTGTGTCACTGTGGATAATGATGTGTGCACATTTTGACACAAACATGTTCATCTCTGGGACTCAGAACGTGTCTCTTTCCTACACAGTGGAATAGTTGTACATTTCTGTTGTGTTTCAATTTATGTAAATTGTTTTAAAAAATTAATGCATTGTTGCTTCCAGATATTCAATTCAATTCAATTCAATTCAATTTTATTTATATAGCGCCAAATCATGAAACATGTCATCTCAAGGCACTTTACAAAGTCAAATTCAATCATATTATACAGATTGGGTCAGATTATACAGATTGGTCAAACATGTTCTATATAAGGAAACCAGTTGATTGCATCAAAGTCCCGACAAGCAGCATTCACTCCTGGGGAAGCGTAGAGCCACAGGAAGAGTCATCTGCATTGTACATGGCTTTGCTGCAATCCCTCATACTGAGCAAGCATGAAGCGACAGTGGGAAGAAAAACCACCCATTAGCGGGAAGGAAAAACCTCCGGCAGAACCTGGCTCAGTATGAACGGTCATCTGCCTCGACCGACTGGGGGTTACAGAAGACAGAACAGAGACACAACAAGAGAGACAAAAAAGCACAGAAGCACACATTGATCCAGTAATCTGTTCTACATTAGATGGTAGTAGCGGGTGAGCCGTCTTCTCTGGATGATGTCACAGTTAACAGAACGCCAGACCAGGTGTACCTACTATGAAGAGAAAAGAGAGAGAACAGAAAGTTAAAGCAGAAATGACAACACATAATGCATAATTGAAGAACAGTAGAACTCAATAGAGTGAGAAAATTAGATCCTGATATACTCCAGTAGCCTAAACCTATAGCAGTAAAACTATAAAGGTAGCTGAGAGTAACATGAGCCACTAGTTATAATTTTTGTCAAAAAGAAAAGTTTTAAGCCTAGTCTTAAAAGTAGACAGGGTGTCTGCCTCACGGACCAAAACTGGGAGTTGGTTCCACAGGAGAGGAGCCTGATAGCTAAAGGATCTGCCTCCCATTCTACTTTTAGAGACTCTACCACCAGCAGACCTGCAGTCTGAGAGCGAAGTGCTCTGTTAGGAACATACGGGGTAATCAGAGCTCTGATATATGATGGAGCTTGATTATTAAGGGCTTTGTACGTTAGAAGAAGAATTTTAAATTCTATTCTTGATTTAACAGGAAGCCAATGAAGGGAAGCTAAAATTGGAGAAATATGATCCCTCTTGTTGATTTTCATCAGAACTCTTGCTGCAGCATTTTGGATCAGCTGAAGGCTTTGAACTGCATTTTGTGGACCTCCTGATAGTAAAGAATTACAATAGTCCAGCCTTGAAGTAACAAATGCATGGACCAGTTTTTCAGCATCACTCCTGGACAGAATGTTTCTAATTTTGGCGATATTCCGGAGGTGAAAAAAGGAAACTCTGGAAACCTGTTTAATATGGGATTTAAATTACATGTCTTGGTCAAAAATAACACCAAGATTTTTTACTTTATTACCAGAGGCCAGGTTAATGCCACCCAGATTAAGTGATTGGTTAAGAAGTTTATTTTTTGAGGACTCTGGCCCAAAGATTACAACTTTAGTCTTGTCAGAATTTAGATGCAGGAAATTTAAAGTCATCCAGCTTTTGATGTCATCAAGACATGACTGCAGTCGAAGTAATTGATTGGATTCATCAGGATTTATGGATAAATATAGCTGAGTATCATCAGCATAACAGTGGAAATTAATCCCATGCTGTCTGATAATTTTGCCGATCGGAAGCATATATATAGTAAAGAGAATTGGTCCAAGGACTGAACCCTGTGGTACTCCACAGGTGACCCTAGAGTTTGAGGAAGATTTATTATTAACATGAACAAATTGGAATCTGTCTGACAGATACGATTTAAACCAGCCTAATGCTTTCCCCTTAATCCCTACAGTATGTTCAAGTCTTTGTAGGAGAATATTGTGATCAACTGTATCAAACGCAGCACTGAGATCTAACAGGACAAGTATAGACACAAGTCCATTATCTGAGGCCATGAGAATATCATTGGTGACCTTCACCAGAGCTGTTTCAGTGCTATGATGAGCTCTGAAGCCTGAATGAAACTCCTCAAGTAGGTCATTACTTTGTAAATGTTCACAAAATTGATTAGCAACTACTTTCTCAAGAATTTTAGATAAGAAAAGAAGATTAGATATAGGTCTGTAGTTTATTAACTCATCCTGATCAAGAGAAGGTTTCTTAAGTAAAGGTTTAATAACAGCTACTTTCAAAACCTGTGGTACATATCCATTTACTAAGGATAGATTAATCATGTCTAAAATAGTGCCACTGATCAAAGGGAATATGTCCTTAAACAACTTGGTTGGGATTGGGTCTAACATACAGGTAGAAGGTTTAGATGAAGCTAAAATTTTAGATAGCTCAGAAAGCTCTACTGCTTCTAAACAGTTCAAACACTGCGCAGATTCTAAAGATTCCTCCAATGCTGCCTCACTTACTCAGGACGAGGTAATCATGTTTGGGAGGATGCCAATTATTTTATTTTTAATGGCATCAATTTTATTTATGAAGAATCCCATAAAATCATTACTACTAAGAGCTAAGGGAATGGATGGATCAACAGAGCTGTGGAACTGGGTAAGTTTGGCAACTGTACTAAAGAGAAATCTAGGATTATTTTTATTCTCTTCAATTAATGATGAAAAATATGCTGCTCTAACTCTGCGGAGGGTCTTGTTATACAACAATAGTCTGTCCCTCCAGATTAAGTAGGATTCCTCTTGGTGTGTAGAGCGCCGTTTTCTCTCCAATTTCCTAACATTGTGCTTCAAGGAACGCAGCTCTGAATTAAACCAAGGAGCCAGCTTCCTGTGAATAATCACCTTCTTTTTCAAGGGAGCTACATTGTCTAATGCAGAACGCAATGAGGAAGTCACATTGTTAGCAAAGGTATCGATTTGTGAATGGGAAGAAACAGCAATGCTGCCATCTACAGGGCATTTCTGCAATACTGAGGATATTAAAAAGGGGACAGACTCTTTAAGTTTTGATACAGCATTATCCGATAAAAATCTACTATAATGGAACCCTCTTTTGGGGGTGGAGAACTCAGTTAGATTAAACTCAAATGTTATTAAAAAATGATCAGACAGGACAGGGTTGTGAGAGAATACTGTTAATTCTTCACAATCAATGCTATATGTCAGAACAAGGTCTAAAGTATGGAGCCGAGAGTGCGTCGGTTCATGCACATTTTGAGCAAAACCAATTGAGTCTAGGATAGTTTTAAAGGCTACACTAAGGTTATCACATTCAGTGTCAACATGGATGTTAAAATCACCCACTATAATAACCTTATCAGTATTTAACACCAAATCAGATAAGAAATCTGACAACTCATCCAAAAACTGAGTGTAAGGGCCTGGTGGACGATACAAAACAACAAACAGAAGAGGTTTTATTGCTTTGCAGTTTGGATGAGGGAAACTGAGGGTTAAATGTTCAAAAGAACTGTAATTATTAGTTGGCCTGGGACTAATTAATAAATCAGACTGAAAGATAGTTGCCACTCCTCCTCCTCTTCCCACAGATCTGGGAATGTGGAAATTTGAATAACTGGAGGGGGTTGACTCATTTATACTAACGTAGTCCTCTTGTAGCCAGGTTTCTGTGAGACAAAACAAATCAATCTGATTATCAGAAATCAATTCATTAACTAACAAAGTCTTCGGAGGGAGAGACCTTATATTTAATAGACCACATTTAATTCTTTTATTTTTTGGTTCAAAGTGATCCGTATGGATTTGTATTAGATTTTTATGATTTGTTCCTTTTAGATCAGTTTTTGATCTGTTAAGTTTTGGCCGTGGGAAAGACACCGTCTCAATAGGATAATGGGTGGGTAACAGTACAGAAGCTGCAGAGAGGTGTGTTAAACTACGGCTCTGCTTCCTGGTCTGGACCCTGGGTTGTCAGCATTTAGGAGAACTAATAAATCCGGCCAGATTCCTAGAAAGAAGAGCTGCACCCTCCAAAGTAGGATGGATGCCGTCTCTCCGGATCAGACCAGGTTTTCCCCAGAAAGTTCTCCAGTTATCAATGTAGCCCACGTCGTTTTCTGGACACCACCTAGACAACCAGCGGTTGAATGATGACATGCGGCTAAACATGTCATCACTGGTCAAATCAGGCAGGGGACCAGAGAAAATTACAGAGTCCGACATAGTTTTAGCAAACTCACAAACCGAAGCAACACCAACTTTGGTGACCTCTGATTGGCGTGACCGGGTGTCATTACCGCCAGCGTGAATAACAATTTTGCGGTATTTACGCTTATCCTTAGCCAGTAGTTTTAGGTAGGATTCTATGTCGCCTGTTCTGGCCCCTGGTAGGCATTTAACTATGGTCCCTGGTTTCTTTAGTGCCACATTTCTCATTATGGAGCTGCCAATAATTAAGGTCGGCTCCTCGGCGAGACTGTCGCTCAGAGGGGAAAATTTATTAGAAACGCAGATGGGTTGGTGGTGATCTGGGGTCTGTAATCTAGAGCTATGCTTCCTACGAACTGTCACCCAGCCAGCCTGGTTACCCAGCTGGTCGGGTGCTACTGCTTTAGGTTCGCTACGTGAAGTTACTCTATGCGGCTCCGCGCTAGCAAAAGAGCGGCTATCAGCTGGTTTTTCAACAGCACGGAGCCGGGTCTCCAATTCTGACACCCTCGCCTCCAAAGCTACAAAAACACTACATTTATTACATGTACCATTATCACTAAAGGAGGCAGAGGAATAACTGAACATCTGACACAGAGAGCAGCAGACAGGAGACTTAGTCAGAGACGGAGAAGCCATTATGAGGCTAACGCTAGGCTAAAGCTAGGCTAGCGCCCTATTATCACGCCAAAGAACAAACCGTGTGAAACACGAGGAGTTCCCAAACGTGATGAGCAGCCACAGACAATGTTTTAAAAGTGCTTATGTTTGGAAACAGATGTTACAGCAAAGAGGTTTAAAGATAAAAAGCGAGAGAGCCTGGAGCAAAGCTCCGTCGTTCACACAGCAACAACAGGAAGTGACACAATACGCCTTACCGCAAACAGGAAGTCCGCGAGCCAAAATATCTTGGCTGATTTGTTTTATTTCTGTTTTTGCATAAATTCACAAAAGGAAACGTTAAAAAAAACCATGACATTTCGGTTTTCTCTCTCATTACTGTGGCAAATAGACATCATTTTGTACTCATAACGGAACAACAGCAAGGGGTTTAATCTGACTTCATGTCCGACAGTGAGCAAAAAGTAATGCGTCTTTACAGTTTTACGGTGTTGAATCCTTTCTGGTTTCAACTGTGCAACAGCATTTATCCTTGCATCACTCAGTTTATTTTGCAAAACAAATGCATTTACAAATGCATGCATGCATTGGATACATTTGTCTGCAGGTCATATTCAGTTTGGAAAAGAAGAAATTCCGGTTGGTTGTCGATGGGATCAGGGCTCAGGATGGCCAGCTGACAAATGCTGAGTTGAAGTCCATGCAGAACTTCCTCCTGCCTGTGTACCTGGGCAGCGCACCAGAATCCCTTCAGAAAGAGTTAAAGGTAGCAACAACAAAAAACGGCTGTTAACATTTTTTTGGGAGAATATTTGCTTGAATGAACGCTTTTCATGTAGTAAAATAATAATAATGCTATTTTTACTTTCAGTCAAAGGCTCTGCCAAAGCAAAGTGTGTCCGGCTGTGTGCGCAATTTTAAGATGAATGGAGCACCGATGTCAAACCCATCAGCAAACCATGGTGCAGGACCCTGCTTTGAGGGACCGACACACAGAGGGGCGTATTTCGCAGGAAATGGGTCCTATGTCATTATAAGTGAGCGCTCCACATTTATAATAATTTAATATCACATTCTTTTTATAATTTGTTGTCAAAAAAACATTTTGATGCTTGATTAAAAGCTAGAGAAACTTTATTGTTCTACAGCACTTTGAATCTGATGGCGATCTTCGGAAGCCAAGAAACTTTAAAAAGTGCTTTTTTGCTAATTTATTGGTTAGCATCATTACTTGGTGTATATAACACACTGTCTACTTTTGTTTCCCGTACTTCAGATGACTCCTTTGTCTTCGGTTCTGACCTGGAGCTGCTGTTTAACATACATCCCCGGAGTCAGACCGGGCTCCTGCTTTATGTCGGTGATTCCACCAGAAGCACTCATGGAAACACAATGGGCCACTTTTTTAGCATCTACATGCTCAGAGGAGAGGTGACAACACGCGTGTGCTTCATGTTGCCATAGAGCTGTTTTAAATGTTTGGACACCTCTTTATTTCTCACAACATATGTTGTTGGTTGGTATCTAAAAGTTAGAAAACGTTGTCATTTGCAGGTGGTTGCACATGTGAACAATGGAAGAGGAGAGTACATGACGTCAGTGAAGCCCAAAACGTCTTTATGTGATGGGAATTTTCATAAAATCTCAGGTGAAACACAACATAATATTGTACTTTTACCCGATAGACATAGTAAAACACATCTTTTATTTTGTTTTTTATAAATAAAAGATGTATTTTTGGATCAGAAAAACATAAAACATTGAAAAAAGATGCATGGTGGTAAGAAATGGCCTTTAAGGGTAATTCAAAGCAATAATCTGATGCTAGTATAGCAACAAGCAACCATGTTAAAAAAAGACTATCACCTACTGTTTTACTTATAAACAGTTGGAGTGCACATCAAAGCAGCAGAATATAAAATGTAATTAAAAATAACTTTATATAAAAACTGAATTATAAGTATTTAATTGGTATGCATAAATCTGCATTTCTAAACCTGTCCTGTGTAAATTCAAGTAGTTGCACAGGTTGCTTTACCTTTTTGTCTGGCTTTGATGTCTAGACTGTCTCTGTAGAGTTAAAGTCTGGATCCAATTTTTTTATCAGGTAAATATTTTAAGAAAAGGCTGTTGAGGATTTCTATTGACTTGCCAGAAGTCTTTGTTTGCTCTAGTATTGAGTTGCACACTAGCTGAGATACTCGCTGGTATAAGCTCCACATAATTGCAAGATTTTCACCCTCTCCGATGTGATCAGGCTTGTGTTGCGTATCACGTTACCTGTAATAAATAACCATCTTCTTGGTTTTGTCTTTATTCAAGCAAAGATTAAATTTCTGACATCAGGCTATAATGAATCCCACTCACTGTAGTTTCTTTACCCCACATGTGACAAAGCCCAATGACTGTGGTGTCATCAGTGAATTATTTTGCTGTTGAAATTCCCCCCTCAAAAATGATGTCATCTTCAATCTTTGACTGTTTGTCCTTTTTTCTACTAGTAATCAAGAGAAAAAATGTTGTACAACTATCTGTGGACACAACGGACAACTACAAGATAGGCCCACCATCTCCTACCTTGCCTTTTACCAAAGACCCTGTTTATGTCGGTGGCATTCCTGGTGAGTATTAGTGTTCCTAATGTTCTTAATTATTTTAAAGCCAAGCTACCCAGACATTACATTTAAATGTAAGAATAAATGATGATTGAAGGAAAAATAGAAATATGACTAGGATCTCTGGTAAAGATGCGTAAAAAGCCTTCAGATGTCATGTATTGTTTCACTAGCATAAGGTCAAATCGAAAAACTTGAACATCTACCCTTAATTTTGAGTATGTTCATACAGTGGGGAAAAAAGTCCCACATAGTAAATTTTAAGATTTATTTACATGATTTTTACAACAAAATCCCATGTGCCTTGATTGTTGGCAATCCTAACTATACCTATGAGCTCCAAAAAGTAATTTATATTTTACTTTTTTAAGTTAATCATGATGTCCACGAACATTAAGTTATGAACAACTTCATGTGAGGTATTTGTTTGATGTGAAATTGGGGTCAGTTACTCCTCAAAATGGACTTTTGTAAAGTAAATTCTGTGACAGTACCTGATTCGTATCTTCTTGCCAGGATCGAGGATTGTGTGGACAACATCGAGACTGCAAAATAGGTTACAAAGTTAGATCTTGTTACTGAGAAGTTCCCTTAGCTGACAGGGCTTCCAACATTTCAGCCTTCGCAACCTCAGATGACTTTTTACAGTACACTGTTATGGCGTTTGGTACGTGTGACGCTCCAGCTACCTTTTAGAGTCTGATAAATACAGTATTGCGTAGCATCTCCAGCTGCAGTGCCTATTTAGATGATCTGGTGGTATATACTGAGACTTGACAAGACCATTTGCAAACCTTACACCGAGTATTTCACAGTTCGGCCCAGGCTTCTTTGACTCTTACCCTGGCGAAGTGCGAGTTTGCCAAGGCCACCGTGAAATATTTAGGCAGTGGGACATGGACAGGTCCGTCCCATCAACGCTAAGGCTATAGCGATTATTGACTATCCCACATCCAAAACAAGAGGTGAACTGCGGCGGTTTCTTAGAATGGTTGGCTATTACTAAAACCTTTGCAGGAATTTCTCCTCTGTTGTCCAGCCATTAACCAATCTACTTAGCCCAAAGACTGATTTTGTTTGGTCAGATGAATGTCCGGCTGCTTTCGAAAGTGCTAAGGTTCTTCTTTGCCATACAACAGTGCTAGCTGCACCTGATTTGACCCAACCCTTCAAACTGGAGGTTAATGGAAATGCTGTTGGGGCCGGCACAATGATGTTACTAACAAACTTGGAGGGTTTAGACCATCCTGTTTGCTATTTCTTCTCTATGTTTAACAGAAACCAGCTGAACTATTCCACCATTGTAAAGGAAACTTTGGCCTTGTTATTGGCTCTTCAGCATTTCCATGTTTACCTTGGGTCTAGTAGTTTACCGATTGATTTGTTTACTGATCATAATCCACTTATTTTTCTCTTATTCATGTATAACCACAACCAGTGGCTTATGCAGTGGGTGTTACTTTTCCAAGAATACAATCTGAACATTAGACATAATAAAGAAACAGAGAATGTTCTTGCCGATGGCCTTTCAGCAAGACGCACTATACAAGTAAGGCAGGTGTTTGCTGACCTTCATAAGTCAGGAAATGGCTGAAAAAAGAAAGCCACTCTTCTAAACTTACCCAAATCTACATTAAAAGCGACACACAAAACATTTTAAAGACCTGAAACTAGGCTGGACGAGATGATAAGGTCATCTTATCCCCATACACGGTGACAAGGAGGGTAAGGGAGTAAAAATAAATTTATTAATTCTCCAAAACTCAGTATTAGATAATTGCAGTCAAGAATGGCTTCTTTTATACATCTTCTTGCTTTCATTAAATCTCCATAACAGCCTTTAGATGTTATCTACATGCAAAACAAACACTGATGTTAAAAACAAAAGGTTAAATGTATGCAAGACACCTTAAACACATTATTATGTACCGCAGCAGCCAATATTACAATAATAGGCAATAATGCAAAACCTACCAATAATCTAATTAATTTAAAACAACAAAAACAAAACAATTAAAATAAAACAACAATGTCAATTTTGTTAGTTAATTAATAAGTAACATATTTAGGTCACATGACCTCTGTTCCACTAAGTGATCCATGCTCCAAATGCAATTTGCAAAAAACAAAACAAAAAAACAGATATCTAATATTTCTCTTTCTGATTCTTACAACTGTAATTAAGTAGAGTGAAGCATGGCACACACTTTTGAATGAATGAATGAATGAATGAATGAATAGGACAACTATGTTGTCCACAATACATATTTAATATGCCATATCGTACCTTATGCCATATATATATATATATATATATATATATATATATATATATATATATATATATATATATATATATATATAAATATACACTCACCGGCCACTTTATTAGGTACCCCATGCTAGTAACGGGTTGGACCCCCTTTTGCCTTCAGAACTGCCTCAATTCTTCGTGGCATAGATTCAACAAGGTGCTGGAAGCATTCCTCAGGGAGTTTGGTCCATATTGACATGATGGCATCACACAGTTGCCGCAGATTTGTCGGCTGCACATCCATGATGCGAATCTCCCGTTCCACCACATCCCAAAGATGCTCTATTGGATTGAGATCTGGTGACTGTGGAGGCCATTTGAGTACAGCAAACTCATTGTCATGTTCAAGAAACCAGTCTGAGATGATTCCAGCTTTATGACATGGCGCATTATCCTGCTGAAAGTAGCCATCAGAAGATGGGTACATTGTGGTCATAAAGGGATGGACATGGTCAGCAACAATACTCAGGTAGGCTGTGGCGTTGCAACGATGCTCAATTGGTACCAAGGGGCCCAAAGAGTGCCAAGAAAATATTCCCCACACCATGACACCACCACCACCAGCCTGAACCGTTGATACAAGGCAGGATGGATCCATGCTTTCATGTTGTAGACGCCAAATTCTGACCCTACCATCCGACTGTCGCAGCAGAAATCAAGACTCATCAGACCAGGCAACGTTTTTCCAATCTTCTATTGTCCAATTTCGATAAGCTTGTGCAAATTGTAGCCTCAGTTTCCTGTTCTTAGCTCAAAGGAGTGGCACCCGATGTGGTCTTCTGCTGCTGTAGCCCATCTGCCTCAAAGTTCGACGTACTGTGCGTTCAGAGATGCTCTTCCTCCCACCTTGGTTGTAACGGGTGGTTATTTGAGTCACTGTTGCCCTTCTATCAGCTCGAACCAGTCTGGCCATTCTCCTCTGACCTCTGGCATCAACAAGGCATTTCCGCCCACAGAACTGCCGCTCACTGGATGTTTTTTCTTTTTCGGACCATTCTCTGTAAACCCTAGAGATGGTTGTGCGTGAAAATCCCAGTATATTAGCAGTTTCTGAAATACTCAGACCAGCCCGTCTGGCACCAACAATCATGCCACGTTCAAAGTCACTCAAATCACCTTTCTTCCCCATACTGATGCTCGGTTTGAACTGCAGGAGATTCTCTTGACCATGTCTACATGCCTAAATGCACTGAGTTGCCGCCATGTGATTGGCTGCTTAGAAATTAAGTGTTAACAAGCAGTTGGACAGGTGTACCTAATAAAGTGGCCGGTGAGTATATATATATATATATATATATATATATATATATATATATATATATATATATATATATATATATATATATATATATAAAATATATATATATATATATAAATATATATATATATTTAAATATATATAAAAATAATTTTTTTTACATTTTTCAGGAAACTGCACAAAAGCTGCGAAAAAATGAATAAATGAAAAAAACAAACAAAAAAACAACAATCAAAAGAAATGTTATGCATATTGTTAAAATAGATTTGTTTTTCTACACTGAATAAATGTACTAAAATATAAGGTCTAATTTTTAAGATTTTTAAGACTGTAATAAAAAATAACAATTAATCTTAAGAGTTTTTTCCATCTCTACCAGAGTGCCAACAATTGCGGGGGGTACTATGTTAGAATACTTACAATAAAAAAATAAATAAAAAAAAATAAAAAAAAGAATACTTACAATACATAGGCACAACATTAACATAAGACACAACGTCTAATTTTTTAAATATAAAACACACTTTTAAAACAGTATAATATATATTTATTTTTATTTCTATATCTATATCTGTATCTATATATCTATCTATATCTATCTATCTATATATATATAAACTGTTTGCTAACTGCACAATTGTTTTTACAGAGACATTGATGCAACAGATGCTTCCTGTCAAATCCTCCTTTGTGGGATGTATCCAGGACATGAAGATCAACAATGTATCAGTCTCCTTTCACAGGTCGTCAGGCGTGTTTGGCCCCATCAACCTCAAGGAGTGTCCGGGCTAAGCGGTTACACCTCACCATGTTAAGACTGAAAAAACCTTGGGACCATGTCCTTCACTAAATATGTGCAATCTGTTAAAAGACAAAGAATGTGCCTGTGTTTCAGAATGTGTGGTGTGTCTGAATGAATGTGGGCTGGGTGGAGGGCGAGCATCGGCTTACAGCTAACAGGCTCCTCTCTCATACATTTCTGTATTTATTTTGTGTTAAAATCATGGCACCAACTCTTGGACACATTTCTAATTGCAACAGAACCAGACGTGTGTCTCATGATCTTTTGTCAACAACCAAATGCTACTGAATAGACTGGTGATTTGATTGATCAGGAGAATACACTATGAAGAACCCAGCACTTTAAGAAAACAAATGTTGCCTTCTCAGATGGTGCTGCAAATGCGATCAAGATTACCAGCTTTGTTGCTTGAATTGTTTTGTTTTCTGTTTTGTTTTTCTGTTGGACTCCAAATTTGATTCTAGAATTATCATGTTTACACCTCCGGTGCTTAAGTCATTGCTGTTTCAGGGGTTTCCAAGCTATGATCTATTTATTTCCACCTGCCTGCGTGTAGAGTTCTGCTTTGTAACTGGTTTGAAACACATGTACGCCTCACGTTTGATCTGAGTATCCTTCCCATTTTGCATTCCTTCTGCATGAAAAATATTATGTTCTCTGTGCCTTCTGTTCACATCATAACAAAACGTGAATTTTATTTTCTATTTATTCTATTTTTTCCTGTTAATTAACCTGTACCTTATGCCATTGGCATAGGTTTCACATTTGTGGCCAGTCATGAATCGGGACCATTACCAAAGACCTGAAAGCTATTCAGCACAGAACTAATTGTATTAAAGATGCTAAAATTTCCCAGAAAGTGTTTACTTTTTTTTTTTTTAGTTTCATATCCACAATTATTAAGAAATGTGATATAAAATGCAGCATAATTGGACACATTTGGACATGCATTCCTGCCTTATGATGACCGATTTGTAAACCCGTTCCATCATTGTTGTTTTTAGTTCATGTGACAATAAAAGATGATTTGATTTGTGTTTTAAGGTGGCCCTTGCTTTCTTAAAAAAATATTTCAATATTGTAACCAGAAACATATATTTATTTAACTCTAGAAATTTTAGGATAGTTTACGTGTAATGAATTGGGTTATACAGTATGGGAAAGTGCATGCTACTAATATTTAAAACAAATGATCCAATATAGAGGATTCCTGTTTTCCCCCCATAAATTAACCATTAGAACATTGTAGGGTAGAGGCTTTTGGCAGGGATACAGAGTCTTAGTTTTGATTCTATGGCACTTCTCTAAACTTTCTTTAAGATTAACTATTTTTTTACACTGTCCTTTATTTCATTGGACTGGGCTTTATTGGTTGAGTTTACAAAATCCTTTCTTATTAAAACACTCAAATTACATTTCCTGTGAAAGACAGCTGACAAAAATAAATGAAAGACATTGTCATAGAGAGAGAGGTGCGGTCAGACAGACAGACAGACAGACAGACAGACAGACAGACAGACAGACAGATAGATAATCAGACAGACAAAAGGCAGTAAAGTGTAACTCAATGGGACATTCCTCAAATGATGTCACATTTGCCCGGAGACAGTCTGGGTTTCCCAGAAGGTCAAACATGCAGAGTAAAAACCACAATGCAACAACCGCAATACCAATCATTTTGGATGACAACGTCCCAGGAGCTTTATTTCAGCATGCTTTGATCGAGAAACACAGCATAGAAAAGCTTAAACATTGCTTAAAGCCTCAAAATGGGCGGAAAGAAAGCACTATTTATACTATATTAAAATATAAAGGTGGGAGAGGCTGTCCTCCTGTCACACAACGGCTCAAACCCGAGAAATAAACCCGCTGAATCCACGTAGAATTACAGCAAATACTAAGAAAAAAATATATTTATTATTATTACAGGCCTTTCCATTAAAGATCACTAATCTTGTGAGGAAAACAGTCGACTCGATCCATGAAAACCTCCACACTGGAATACAGAGGCTGATTTTAATCATCACAAATGCATGGATTTAGCTGGTATTGATTTTCCTGCGCATAAAATATTTGGTGGTGCTCTTGTTGCGCGGCATGATAACCAGAAAAGTGGTTTCCCGAATTTTGCTGCCAAATTTCCAAATGAGTGTTGACTCCTTACCAGCGAGGAAATGTAAAGAGTACATAGGTGACTTTGATAAGATTCCACAGTAATGTCCCCTCTGTTACAAGTTTGTGTCCAACACTAACATTTCTCTGCAATCCTCCAGGGTTTTGGAAAATCAATGAAATTAAAGAAAAACCTCCATATGGTCACGATCATCATATTGCGAGTCACTCTGGCAGAAAAAAGCGCAGCAGCAGCGGTGTTTTGTTGTTGCCAGAATACAGTATGTCTGTTGAGGCGACATTCAGGATAGATCTGTTCACAATTTGACTTGTACAAGTAAACTATTGAAGCCTTACGGCTCTGTTTGTATGACCACAAGATGACCATGTTGCTGTTCTAAATGTAGTAATCTGATGTCATTTGAGAAATGCCAGGAAGTGAGTTCTGCATGTCTATAATGACAACATAGATAACTTCAAGGTTGAGGCAATAAAATAGTATAGACTTGAAAGATTTGATAATGGCTTGCTTTGTAAATTTCTGATTTGTGTCATTTTTCTACACTCTAAAAGTGTGTTTTTCCTGTTTGTTATTTTCACATAATATTCTGTGTCAGTTTGCCAAAGTCTTGTAGGAATTGTATTAATAGTGACTCACCAGTTAAATCAGGTCAAGCTAAGCTTCTAATGAAATGTTCATTTAAATCCCCAAAACAAACTTAATTGGTGAACTATATTTACTTGACTTGGGAGCAGGCAATGAATGTTGGGAGCAGGTAATGGAAGTGGTTATTTGTTTTTTGTTTTGAAATACAGAAATAGTAAAATAAAATGCAAATTTTGTGTTAGTAAAAAGAATTGTAGAAATTTGAATTTGATTTAATTTTAGTTTTAAATAATAATACAAAATTAACAAAAGAATATGTTGGTATACGGCTAAGGATTCTCATCCATCATGGACATCGCAACCCCCCCCCCCCCCCCCCCCCCCACACACACACACACACCAAAAATAAATAAATAAATAATTAAAAAAGATCAACAACTGAATAAAAACACAGTAATAATTATTATATAGCCTACTGTGGGTACAATACATTTATTTTGTATTTAAAGGTTTCCCACAAAACAAAGATGATAAAAAGAATAGAAACTTAGGACGAGGTTAAATCTTTTTTTTTTTTAGCCTGAAAAAACACCACAAACCAGGCAGTGGCATGATGAGGGTGTAGCATCAAGCCTTTGCATAGAGCAACCAGAGGTGAAAAGGGTGCCAAGATATAGTCTCTCTCGTTGCAGGTGTTTTTGTTTGTTTCTTTTGATTTATATATGTATATAAAAACATATGTCACTATTTTAATTTGAGAAGAAAATTAAATTAAATGTTGATAAATGCTCATCTGTTTTGGATTTTGATGAAAACCCTGTCACTAAAACGTGCATAATAATAATAATAATAATAATAATAATAATAATAATAATAATAATAATAATAATAATAATAATAATAATAATAGTTATTATTATGATTATTATTATTTTATTTTTTCACGTTGAAGCTGTATGTGTTCGATTTTACAGAGCCGTGTTCTCTGGTAATTCCGGATGCGCTTGAAGGCAGCACATCATTTCCTGTCTCCACAGGAACACAAACCGGGGCGGTCAGACAGGCGGCAGAATACGGAACACAGCGGCGGCACGACTGTTGAGACGAGACAGCGGCCAGCCCACACGCTCCCGGTTCTTTGCAGCTAGTTATGTCGTCCCCGAGGGTCATTAGCCTCCGGATATAAACAACACAGACATGACAGTGACGGTTCAGAACTGCGCCACGGGTCGGGACTGTTTTGACTGTGAGTAAACTATCCACAGCCACCGCACCCCCCCTCCACCGCCCAGAATCTACCGGGTACCTACCACCACCACCGGCGGCGGCGGCGGCATCGGGTGTCCTAATGGCGGACCCGACAGAACCGGCTCCCGGGAGCTCCGGCCAGGGGAAGCCGGAGCGGATAAACGACGCAGAGCTGGCTCTGAACGGAATCAATATGCTGCTCAACAACGGATTCAAGGAAAGCGATGAGCTCTTCAGGACATACAGGTCTGTGCGGGTCTCCAGGAGGCGTTCAGGTCCACACTCTGCCTGCACACCTCCCCACTGATGCCTCCTAAGATTAACCAGCAGGAGAAACCTCCTCATGCTTATTTGTTTGTTGTTGTTTTTAAACGCCAGCGTCATAGAACAACTTGTCTGGTGGGTTTACTTTCCACTGTTATGATTTGGCCAAAAAGCTGGATTAGCGTCGTTTAATGCCTTCAGAACATGCTGGCAGCCAGACTAACTTGTTTGGGGACAAGTAGGACATGACAGAGTGGCGGATATGTGTTTGGTGACAGGGCGTTGTAGTTATTTTAGCAACATTTACTTTCAATATTGTCTTTTTTTTCTATTTGTTTACTTTCAGGATTTAGCAGGTTGTTATTGTTGAAACGCCTCTCCCAACTCCAAAGTTTCCATGGGTTTACCATACCTTTCCCTTCTCTTGGGTTGTTTTAATTTGATCTAAAATGCTGATGTGAACACCAATAAGCCTATATATATATATATATATATATATATATATATATATATATATATATATATATATATATATATATATATATATATATATATAAAAGACCTAACTAAACACTTTTTTAGAATAGTTCACTTTATTTGTTTCAGACTTGGTGATTATTACCATGTCATGTTGTGCTGTCATAAGAGCCTATTAGGCGAAGTGAAGGGTACGCTTTAAGCCTGCATGTTGATGCCACAGAAGGCAGTCCCTATGTGTCCTGACCCCTGGTGAAAAGCAAAATGTCACTTCTCCCACTAATTGCTCTAAGCACCAAGTGGCATTCTGCTCTGACAGCGTCGGCAAGAAACCATGGAAGGAAGTGAAACGCCAAAATGCACGGCGCACCATATTTCACCCGTGGAGCTTTCCCCGGTTCAGACGACATTAGGCGTTTTTTTTGTGCATCACTAGCAGACCTGTTGCTGCAGCAGTTGTTTAGATCTAGTGCATGTTTAGAAAAAGGCTCCTTACTTAGATTTTATTTCTTGTTTTCCTCAGGAACCACAGTCCTTTGATGAGTTTCGGGGCAAGTTTTGTGAGTTTTATGGTAAGTAGAGAAGCACATAGTCATGTCCCCGTGCTATTGGTTTAATTTTATGTCTTTCCTCTTTTCATTTCTATTCTAAAAAAGTAATACAGTTGCAGTTTCATAAAAGCTGACATTCGTGGACAATTTATGACCCTCAATTTGCACTGAAACACCAAATCAACCCAAGGTGCTTTATAAACATGTAGTAAACCATGCAAAAAAAAAAAACAACAACAATGTTTTCTATTGAAAAAGTTGAGAAATATTTAAGAAAGAGGCAGTACAAAGCATAAAGAGTAAAAAAAAAAAAAGGAAACTAAGTACAAGGTATCCGATCACACAGCCAACACTTGATGAAAAATGAGGATATTATGTATAAAACACTGTACTCGGGCCATTCATGCATAACATACTGGCCCCTGAAGATGAAATTAGAGATACAAGAGTCTCCAGCTCAATCGTGACTCTGTAAGGTGAAGATTTATATGGCAGTCTGTCCGAGGAGGAGGTGAAAGTCATGGGGAGACGGGTTTAAATTAGAGGCCTAGCAGACCGGGACCCTAGCCGAGGGATTTAAAGTCCCTCTACGAGGATCCCAGTCTGTCTGTAATTCACCTCAGAGGTGAATTTTAATTGAAGAAAACAAAAAAAACAACAAAAAAAACGTAGCACAGTTCAGGTAGACTTCATTTCTGCTCTGGTTCTGACCAGCATTAACGCGAGTCACCAGTATAGTCAGCTTTAAAGCAAGCCATGCAGTAAAATAAGATGCTTTATTTGTCATTGTACATACAACGAAATTTTGTAGATCAGACGGAGGGTTAGCCTGAGCGCTCTGCCACTAATGGCCGACCGGACCAGCATGTCTTTTAGTGCACTGCAAAAAGGGAATTAAAAGTGAGTAAAACTTTCTTGAAATTAGTGTATTTGTCCTGGATTTGGGCAGGTAAACATTATTTGCCAATGGAATGAGTATTTTGATGCCCAAAATAAGATAATTAGATAAACTGCACTTGAAATAAGATGGTGGAGATCAATTGTTCCTATTTTAAGTGCAAAAATCTTATTCCATTGGCAAATAGTCTTATTTAGCTGCTCCAAACAAGGAAAAATACATTACTTTCAAGAAAACTTGACTTACTTTTAGTTCGCTTTTTGCAGTGTGGTAGGAGAAAACGGAGGAACCTATGCAGACAGGGGGACAACATGCAAACTCCACACAGAAAGGCCCCTGAAGAGCCCAGGACTCAAACCCAGGACCTTCTCGCTGTGAGGCAAGGGCGCTAACCACTGTAGCACCGTGCCGCAAAGAGTTACAGTGAATGAAAGTAGCTGAAAGTATTACGTTTTACCAGTTAGGTTTTGTTTTCTTTCTTCTTTTTTTTTACTGCAATACAATAATATAGCTGTATAAACGTTATTCTGAGGATGCAGTCTGTCAGTTCATCTAAATTTAGTTTTCTCACCACAGCGCGTTTATCTTGCCCTAGAAAAACTCGCCGGCCGTAAGAAGAGCAGTTTCACAATGCTGATAAACAATCTGTCATTCATTTGGCTCTGACACTGAAGAAAGAAACACTGTGGGCACACCTGCAGGAGGAAGCTTTGGAGAGAGCGATGATGTTTGATGTCAGCGGACGTTTTTTGTAAAAAAAAAATATATATATATATACAACACGTACAAATCTCTCATTCTGTACTGTTTTAAAGTCTAAAACTTCCCGGATTTCAATTTCATTTCCTTCTTTTTGTGCTCTGCTGTTCACCCAAAGATTCAATAATCAAAGTTTTTTTGCTTCACTTTCATCTTTCTGTTGTCAGAAAGTTACACACACACACACACACACACACACACAGAGAAAAAAAAGCTTTGTGTGTTTTGTTTGTAGAATGCCGTAATGACGTTCGAAGAGGAGAAAATGCAGATGGCCTTTGAGGACCTCAAATCCACGGAGAGGTTGTGCGAGAGTGAAAATGCCAGTGTTATTGAAACCATTAAAAACAAGATAAAGCGGAGTGTGAGTAACCTCCCTGATCTAGAAGTCTGATGGTTGGATTTGAGTGCCTGAAACCTGCCAGGGGGGATAAGTGTTATGTGCTTTAGCAGGGGGACTCCCAGAGGTCGGGCATGGCTGCGGTGGACCGGCTGCAGCGGCAGATCATCATTGCAGACTGCCAGGTCTACATCGCAGTTCTTTCTTTCATAAAACAAGAGCTGTCAGGTAATGAGCGGGTTGAATGACTCCAAAGCTCGTAGCGTCCTCAAAATACCAAAAGAAAGTTTCACTGAGCTCCGCCCTCACTGCCTTTCAGCCTACATCAAAGGAGGCTGGATCCTCCGCAAAGCCTGGAAGATGTATAACAAATGTTACAACGACATCACGCACCTGCAAGAAGGCAACAGGGGCGCGTCTGAACAGCAAGCGGCGGCGTCTCCGGCCGACGGCAGACGATCCTCCTCAGCCGGACCGGGCCAGAGCCAGAGACCGGACGGCATCGACCCGGAGGTTCTGGGCCGGCTGAAGGGCTCCGTCAGCTTCGGCTACGGCCTCTTTCACCTGTGCATCTCCATGGTGCCGCCCCACCTGCTGAAGATCGTCAACCTGCTGGGCTTCCCGGGAGACCGCCACCAAGGCCTGTCGGCGCTCACGTATGCCAGTGAAAGTAAGGACATGAAGGCCCCGTTAGCTACGTGAGTATGTGAGTGAGCATGTTTGCGAATACAGCGCCTGGCCCGAAAGGATTCGTAGCCGTTTAACCGCGCAACACGTAGCAACGCCACAGATTTTATGTGCTACACGAACACAGAGCGATGCATAGAGGAAAAGTGGAGGGAAAATAGTTATGTTGATCGATAAGTGGAGTTAGCCATCTAAACCTCCCTTTACAAATCACTTTGATTACGCAACCCAAAGGGGGTGTGGCGTACAACTCGCACCATTTAACCTCGAGCTGTACGATTTTGGGAAAAATCAAAAATTGCGATTTATTTTGTCCATCATCGCGATTTAGTTTGGACTTTTCTCTGCATTAACCACAAGCAACAAAAATGGCCTGTAGGCAAAAATTTGTAAACAAGGACTATTTGAAATAAGAAATGTGAATGTTTTTTTTATTAATCAGAATATTATTATTCAAGAGAATGGCTTGTTGAGTTGGACATCAACACTTGTTGAACATAAAGTGCAACCAACGAACAAGTGTAGGTATTAAACACAAACCGCTACTTAATGCTATGGTGAGATTCCTGAAAGTTTCTGGTCAAAAAAAAAGTATAATTTATGTAAACTCTAAAACAAACAAATAATACAATTAGATTATCTCACTGCTGCAACTCTCTTCCCTTCCATGTGGAGGCAAACCCACTTTAAACATATTACGACAGATAAAAGACGTGTCTTATCCATTCATTATATAGCCAAAAATTGCAGACCTCTGCGATTCTTTTTTTTTTTTTTTTTAAATTGCGATTATATTTGAAATGTGATTAATTGTCCAGCCCCAGTTCAGCTGAGCAATGCGTAAGGCGTGTGGAGGATTCCCTGAGGGGAATACCCAAAATGGCGGTGCTTACGTCACACTCCTCATGTAATGTTTTTTTTTTTTTTTTTTAAATGCATTCAGTGCCTTAAATGTCAAACTTGTTCTTCAACCTCGTGTTAACCGCTACAGTTCAGAGTACTTACGGGGTTGTGACTTCCTCCAGTGGTAGATTGGGGGCGAAAATACTTTCAAGCAGCGTTATAGGTTGGAAGCTGGAACATGTTTGGTCACGAAGCAATAGTCTAAAAAGGGGCTTATGGGTGTGGCGAGTTCAGGGTGATGTGCATTGTTGGTTTTCCACCAGTTTTCCATCCAACAATGTGTTGCCACTCTTCTATTTAAAAAAAAAAGCCAGATTTGTGGAGTGCATAGATAGCAGGATTTCATGTCAACACATTTTCCAACCTGAGCAGTGGACTTTTGCAGCTCCTCCAGATTTGCCACAGGCCTCTTTGATTAAAAAAATAAATAAAGAAATAAAGAAAAACACAACTCTCTGTTAGTCTTTGACATTAAAGTGAAATGCATTAATGTCTGCGGTTGTGGTGGGAGAAAATCAGTCAACGTTCAAGAGGTTAAAATACTTTTGCAAGGCACTGGACGTGTAATAGTAGCAACAGAAACAAAGAGAAATGAAAGCAAAACGTGGCATGCCTTATTATTAAATCATTTCTTAATTTCAGTTTCCTTTTTTTTTTTTTTTAAATCAAAATCACGAGCGTACTCTCCCTTGTTACGAAATTGTCATGTGGTATTTTTTTAATTTTCCCAGTCGGAGTCGAATGATGTTAATCACAACCAGTTCCGTTTTAATGAGTTGGTATCATTAAATTAATAAATACGTTTTCCGTATAGCCTGGCCCTGCTGTGGTACCACACGGTGGTGCAGCCCTTCTTTGCTCTGGATGGCTCAGACACACAGGCAGGATTAATGGAGGCCAAATGCATACTCAAACAGAGGGAGGCCGTCTATCCAAACTCCTCCCTCTTCATGTTTTTCAAAGGCAGAGTTCAACGCCTTGAGGTACAGACACACAAGGAGCGAATCGTCATTTTTGCTTTCTACCTGTAAACATCTCACCGTGGGCTCAAACTATGACATCACTTTTTATTTCCCCCCCCAGTGCCAGATCAGTAGTGCCTTGACGTCCTTCAACGAAGCCTTACACCTGGCCTCTGACCAGAGGGAGATTCAACATGTGTGTTTATATGAAATAGGTAACATTTCTCCTCCTTTCTGACCGCCGTGCTCGCCACCAGTCTGTGGTCATTTCTGAGTTCTTCTGACGGCTGGCTGTTTCAGGCTGGTGCAGCATGATCGAGCTGAACTACAGCGAAGCCTACCGAGCGTTTGAGCGACTGAAGGCAGAGTCTCGCTGGTCCCAGTGCTACTACGCCTATTTAACAGGAGGTAATCCACATTTGTTTTCTTTTTATTTATATTACAAACAAAGATCTGAAGAGTGTGGCCTAGATTTGTATTCAGATGGAGTCGGAAGCTTGTAGAAGCCCATTTTGCTACAATTACATCTAAAGTCTTTGGGCATACGTCTTAGGGACTTAAAACCGTCCTTTGCTCTTTTGCAAACAGCTAAAACTCAATCAGAAGGACTTGAGAGCATCTGTGAAAATCAGTTGTCAGGTTAGAACACAGACTCTCATCTAGATTCATGTCTGGACTTTGACTAGGCCCTTTTTGGAGCCTGTTGATGCGTAGGTGACTTCGTCCGTCAGCAGGTTGCAGTGGGTTTTATGTGGGACTGCCACAGTAGAGGGGAGCAAAATTCAAATGCCCGTCACACTTTTCAGATTTGTATTTTTAAATAAACATTTTGAAAACCATACATTATTCCAGCATTTTCACAGTTTTGCATTACTGTTTTAGTCTATCACAAAAAAAAGTGTGTATGTCAAACTGTGAAGACTTTGAAGAAGCTTGAATATTTCTGCCAGGCCTGTGCTGCCGTAGCCTTTAACCTGCAGTACCTGCCTTGTGTTGTAGTGTGCCAAGGGGCCACAGGTGACCTGGAGGGGGCCGTTGCAACCTTCAAAGATGTTCAGAAACTTTTCAAACGCAAGAATAATCAGATAGAGGTGTTTTCCTTGAAGAGGGTGAGCAATTATCTGGATAATTGTTACTTTTTTTTTGCATTGTGAAATGCAATTTCACTCCCTGACTTGTACATGCTCGCATCTTTTCTCAGTCAGAGAAGTTCCGGAGCCCAGGTCTGTCCAAAGAGCTCTGCATCTTGTCCGTGATCGAGATCCTGTATCTGTGGAAAGCCCTGCCCAACTGTTCCTCTGCCAAGCTGCAGGCAATGACTCACGGTAAACACTGTAAAACACGCCAGCTGGTTAAGAGACTACCATCTCTCACACTGTCTTCTGATTGCTTATATATTGTGAAACTTAAGCACAACGATTGGTTTTGCCTCAGTTTTGCAGGGGATTGAAGATGCGTCATGCACTGGCCTGAAAAACCTGCTCCTTGGTGCAATAAGTAAATGTCTCCTTAATACTAAAGATGCCGTGCAGGTACGAGTGGAGTTAATAATGCAACGTTTTCCAGATTCACAGCATGCTTCAATTCACTTAAAAGCTGCTCTCACAGAGTTGTAATTAATACTAGGGCTGGACGATATAGAAAAAAAGCTTATCGATAAAAAAAAATGCATATTGATCGATATCGATAATTATTGAAAATAGTTCAAACCATATTTTATGTGCAGCTCTGCCTGGACATTTTATGATATTAATAAATGATTTCATTTTAATGAAGAACACAAACACAGAATTCCAAATAAATCTTTATTTCACCAACTTTTTTAATCATAACAGATTTGTTTTTTAAGAAAAATAACTTGAGACCTGAGTTATGTTATTAAATAATGACAAAGAATAAACTAAAGTGACCAGTAAAATGACCAAAATACCAAATAAATAAATAAAATAGCCTATTTAGGTGGGAATAGCACACTACTTACTTCTCAGGTTTCATAATTGAGAGGCTGACGCAGGCTGAGGTCCGAGGCTGTGGTGTGTAAGGACGCAGATTGCAGCTCATTTTGCACTGATTCTCTGCACTCGTTGCAGGGAATCAGTTAGGGAGCGCTGTTAGAGAAAAACTTGCGTCCCGGAACTTTATATCGCGGATCAAGAGTGGCGAGTAGTTGTTTGAAGCCAGGTTTTTCAGCTGCAGGCAACAGCAGCATATCCGCGGAGTCGCGCGGGGCTGCACAGCTTGCGCAGCAGCGCGTGCGGAGTGAGCGGCTTACGTGATGAAACAAGTTGGTTGCGTTACCAGACTTTGTTTTTACCGGTTCCTTGCAAGTTTTACAAGTCACTGTGGTTTATTTCAGTCAGGCTGGCGAACTAGTAAAACCCCGTTTTGGGACCGTTTCCTCCGTCGCTCCTTGCTGCGACGTATTCAAGTGCTCTGTGTTGTGGTTTGAGAGGGCGGCGCTTTGTGACGGCGTGCCTGGGTCTGCGATTACGATTGGTCGAGAGGAAGTAGTGAACTAATATGATAGGCCGAAAGGAAGGAAAACTGTTTCTGTCGAACTTTTATCGACCCTATTTTTTCCTATCGCGCCGTCGATTTTCCTATTGATCGATATATATTGTTATCAGTGCTCTCAACTCTCACGCATTGACCGTGTGACACACGCATTTCACTGACTTCACACGCTCACACGCAACACATGACATTTCACACGCAAACATGGCATTTCTCACGCATAAAAATCACAAAGCCCATCTGGGCTGCGGACAACAAAACTCCTACTTTCAGCTGAGCTGTTTCGGCTTCTTTCACAGCTTGTGGCCATCAGTAATTCCTGCTGCAGTTCATGTTAACAGAGCAGCAGGAAGAGTGATCAGAGTTATGAATAATTTTAGTCTTAACAGTGGTGAAAGTGAGCCGGTAAGGTCCTGTACTACCGCGTACACAGGAGGGGAGGGGGAGAGCTGCTGCCAGATGACCAGTTCATTCAGAACCAGTCATGGCGGCACGCTGATCATATAACAGTTCTGCTAACCAGATGCAGTTTAAAAAGCCACTTGGTCTGTTTATAAGTTTCGTTTTTATTAATTCTGCATTTTTTAACTACATGCACGGTATTTCTGTGCCTCCGCGCTTGCTCCTCTCCCCCCTCCTTTCCCTCGGAGCAGGTGCTTTCTGGGCGTCAGAAAGCACTGACGAGAGCAATAGAAATTTGTCTGGTCAGCGCGGCGACTGACTGAGAAACCTGTCGCTGTGAAAGGTGATGAGAATGTTATAAACTGTAACAGTCTAGAAGTGCATTGAGCTGAAAAGAGGGAGAGATCAGCAGCTGGATCGTGCGTAAAGACGCAGCGGGAACCTCTGTGTGCTTCAGTGTTGCTGCTGAGGGGAAGATGTTGACCATAAAGGCTTGATGAAACTCAGCCTGATTCACCAATCAGGTTATAGATTTACAATGATAAACAACCCATAGATGAATGTGTAACAGTATAATAATTCGGTCAATAACTTAAAACTACTTAATTTTATTCAGTATTATTTGAACAATTGTGTATTTTTTTATGTTTTAATTCATTAACTGAACAATAAAGTATTAATACGTCTCTTTCTCTTTTTAACACAAGTAATACATGTCTACTTCATTGTCTGGTGGGATAAAAATGAGATGGAGTTGACTCCACCGGCTCTTCCAGGGTCCGGTTAGCCCCGCCCCCAAACAAGCCCCGCTCCCCACATTAGCATAATCTCACTCTTAACTTTTGATAAAAGTTGAGAGGTCTGTTGTTATTGAATTATCGTCCAGCCCTAATTAATACATGCACTCTTAAGTACCCACTATAAATTGATATTATGGTGATTAGCTAACCTTGTTTTCTTTACCGCGTATAATTACAATCCGTTCCCAACAGTATTTCCATCTGGCTGCAAGGGACGAGGTTGGGCGTCAGTGCAATTCTTACGTGCAGCCCTACTCCTGCTATGAACTGGCCTGTGTACTACTAAATTCCCCAGAGGTACAGTTTCAGTGTGTGTGATGGAGTGAGGTTTTCCCATCTCATCTGAAGAACTCACATAATATGAATATTGAATTTTGTCTCTTTTTTCCCCCCTAGAGTGCAGCAAAGGGTCGAATGCTAATGCTTCAGGCAAAGGTACTCCAAGGATTCATTGTTTTGACCTTTTCTCTTTTTAATTCTTCTTCTAGGATTTTTGAAATCCAGTTGTATTTATGTCAAATATTTTTGGAGGTAAAGGTATCCTAATATTCTAATAAGTCCAATGACTGACTAAAGAAGCAAAGCATGGGTGTCAACCCATTGTTGCCTTACAGAGTAATTTTGCCTACTTCTGGTCTCATTTACAATAGCAAAAATGAGATGGTAGCAATAAAATATGAAGGACAAGAACTGCGTTCCAGGTTTGTTTTCTCCAGTCTCCCTAAAGTTATGTTGAAAACTCTTCAGTTCAGTCAAGCTGGACGGCTTCAGGGACCCTGTTGTAGTTTGATCCAAGCAGAAGGAGCCTTGTAAGAAAGCCCCTTGTTCCTAGGTTCTATCTATAAAAGCCAGTTGGAGGAAAACTATGCTGGCTGTATTTTTGGGAAATTTTATTCCCATTACAGAATAAAATCAAAATGGTGGAAATTCAGTTTTGGTGATTAAATAAAAAATGTTGAGAACAAGGTTAAAATAATACCTTGAAGAAAAGGCGGAGTGCCTAAACTACTGTGTTCTCTCCAACCGTATCTTCCAAGTTTGTTTATCCACAGGATGTTTTATTTGCTAAAGAGATTTTTTTTATTAAATCCAGTTCTAACGACAAAAAAAACATTTTTTATTCTGAAGTACAAAGTTACCCCGCTCATTTATACCAGTTAGTTTGATGGTTGCACTTTATTCTCACCGCTTCGACTGGATTGCTGATATGCTTTTTAGACTTTTTCCCGTCATTTTGACTTTTATTCCAGTTTTTATGATTATCCCTAAGCAAAAGAATTAATAAATACAACAAAAACGTATGTACTATTCCTTTTTTCTTGAAGTGACCCTAGTACTTCATGTCATGATTTTGTTGAGGGTGAACCCGGACACAGCACGCACACACAGAGTAGGATTTAAGAGAGTTTATTGCAAGTGGATGGTGGAGACATGAGGAACCAGAGTTGTTACCAGACAAAGGTGAATGATGCAGGAGCTGACTGGCAGGTACAGAGTCCACGAGACAGAGAGGAGCTGGGCTGCTGCAGGACCAGGGACGAGACCAAGACGAAGACGGAGAAAATGAAGCCAGCAGCGCAGCCAAACAAAACCAAAACTTGACGGACCGGGAACCAAGACGGGGGAACAGGTGCAGGCAGACACGAAGGAGAGCAACAAAACACTACGAGCCAGCGACGAGGAGACAACAGAGGTGAGTTTATAAAGGGAGCCTGACAGGTGACGGGAATGAAAACTAATTAGAGTAGGTGTGACTAATGGCTGTGGGAGGGAGAGCTGGGTGAACTGCAAAACAAGAGGAGCCAGACAACTTAAACCATGACACTACCCCCCCCTCAAGGCCGAACACCGGACGGCTCGGAACCTCTTACCCTGGGTGGGTGGAGGGGGTCTCAGGACGGCGGGCACGAGTCAAAAACAAGAAACTAAGGAACCAAAAGGTTAAGAACACTGGGGAACCAAGGGGCCAGAGAACACTGGGGAACCAAGGGGCCAGAGAACACTGGGGAACCAAGGGGCCAGAGAACACTGGGGAACCAAAAGGGGCCAGAGAACACGGAGGAACCAAAGGGGCCAGAGAACACGGAGGAACCAAAGGGGCCAAGAGACACGAAGGAACCAAAGGGGCCAGAGAACACAGACGTGCCAGAGCACAACCAGGGTGCGGCACATCAGGGAAAGGTACGGGCGCTTGACAGCGCCAGGGGAAAGAGCGAGCGCAACACAGCGCCAAGGGGAAAGAGCGAGCGCAACACAGCGCCAGAGGGAAGGAACGGGCGCAACACAGCGCCAAAGGGAAGGAACGGGCGCAACACAGCGCCAAAGGGAAGGAACGGGCGCAACACAGCGCCAAAGGCAAGGCAAGGCAAATTTATTTATATAGCACAATTCAGTACAAAGACAATGCAAAGTGCTTTACATGATTAAAATATAGCAAAATAAAACAGAATAAAAGCAAGTAGGAATAAAATATAGATAGAAAATAGAACAAAAAAGTGGTGATTCAGTTAACTAGGACAGTTGAAGGCAATTTTAAACAAATGTGTTTTTAATCTTGATTTAAAAGAACTCAGGCTTTCCGCACTTTTACAGTTTTCTGGAAGTTTGTTCCAGATAATTGGAGCATAGGAACTAAATGCTGCTTCTCCATGTTTGGTTCTGGTTCTAGGTATGCAGAGTAGGCTGGAGCCAGAAGACCTGAGTGGTCTGGATGGTTTATACGCTGATAACAAGTCTGTGATGTATTTAGGAGCTAAGCCATTTAAGGATTTATAGACTAACAGAAGTATTTTAAAGTCTATTCTCTGAGATACAGGGAGCCAGTGTAAGGACTTTAGAACTGGTGTGATGTGCTCTACTTTCTTAGTATTAGTGAGGACGCGGGCAGCAGCGTTCTGGATCAGCTGCAGCTGTCTGATCCACTTTTTAGGCAGACCTGTGAAGACACCGTTGCAGTAATCAATTCGACTAAAAATAAACGCATGGATTAGTTTTTCTAGATCCTGCTGAGACATCAGTCCTTTAATCCTAGAAATGTTCTTCAGGTGATAGAAAGCCGACCTTGTAACTGTCTTTAGATGCTTTTGAAGGTTCAGGTCTGAGTCCATCACTACTCCCAGATTTCGGGCATGATTAGTGGTTTTTAGCTGAAGCGACTGAAGCTGTGTGCTAACTTTTGATCTTTCCTCTATTGGTCCAAATATTATTACTTCAGTTTTGTTTTTATTCAATTGGAGAAAATTTTGGCACATCCACGTATTGATTTCTTCTAGGCATTTACTCAGTGCTTGAACTGGTTCATAGTCACCTGGTGACATAGTGATGTAGAGCTGTGTGTCGTCTGCATAGTTATGGTAGCTGATGTTGTTATTTTTTATTATCTGGGCTAGAGGGAGCATGTAGATATTGAAAAGGAGGGGACCCAGAATGGACCCTTGGGGAACCCCAAATGGGATTTTTGTCATCTCTGATGTAAAGTTACCTACTGATACAAAAAATTCCCTGTCCTTTAAGTAGGATTTAAACCAGTGGAGAGCTGTACCAGAGAGGCCGACCCAGTTCTCCAGGCGTTCTAACAGAATGGAGTGATCAACAGTATCAAATGCTGCACTGAGGTCCAATAGAACCAACACGGTGGTTCTTCCACAGTCTGTATTTATATGGATGTCATTAAACACCTTGATAAGGGCGGTCTCTGTACTGTGGTGAGCGCGGAAACCTGACTGGAAAACGTCAAATCGGCAGGTCGTTGTTAAGAAGGTGTTTAAATGTTGAAATACAGCTTTTTCAATAATCTTACTGATAAAAGGGAGGTTTGAGATGGGCCTGTAGTTCTGGAGTAGAAGTTTGTCTAAATTATTCTTTTTCAGCAGTGGTTTGATAATTGCTGTTTTTAGGGACTGGGGGAAAACACCTGACATGAGGGACGTGTTTATTATCTAAGGCAAATCAGACGCTATGACAGGTAAAACTTTTTTAAAGAAAGCTGTGGGTAGAACATCAAGACAGCATGAAGAGGAACTTAGCTGCTGAATGATCTGCTCTAAGCTTTTGTGGTTTATTTGGCTGAATTGGGACATTTTGTCCGGATAAGTTCCAGCTTAGTAAAGGGAAGGAACGGGCGCAACATAGTGCCAAAGGGAAGGAATGGGCGCAACACAGCGCCAAAGGGAAGGAACGGGCGCAACACAGCGCCAAAGGGAAGGAACGGGCGCAACACAGCACCAAAGGGAAGGAACGGGCGTACACAACGCCAAAGAGAAGGAACGGGCGTACACAACGCCAAAGAGAAGGAACGGGCGTACACAACGCCAAAGAGAAGGAACGGGCGTACACAACGGCAAACGAAAGGAACGGGCGTACACAACGCCAAAGGGAAGGAACGGGCGTACACAATGCCAAAGGGAAGGAACGGGCGTACACAACGCCAAAGGGAAGGAACGGGCGTACACAACGTCAAAGGGAAGGAACGGGCGTACACAACGTCAAAGGGAAGGAACGGGCGTACACAACGCCAAAGAGAAGGAACGGGCGTACACAACGCCAAACGAAAGGAACGGGCGTACACAACGCCAAAGGGAAGGAACGGGCGTACACAACGCCAAAGGGAAGGAACGGGCGTACACAACGCCAAAGGGAAGGAGCGAGCGCAACACAGCGCCAAAGGGAAAGAGCGAGCGCAACACAGCGCCAAAGGGAAAGAGCGAGCGCAACACAGCGCCAAAGGGAAGGAACGGGAGCAACACAGCGCCAAAGGGAAGGAACGGGCGTACACAACGCCAAAGGGAAGGAACGGGCGTACACAACGCCAAAGGGAAGGAGCGAGCGCAACACAGCGCCAAAGGGAAAGAGCGAGCGCAACACAGCGCCAAAGGGAAAGAGCGAGCGCAACACAGCGCCAAAGGGAAGGAACGGGAGCAACACAGCGCCAAAGGGAAGGAACGGGCGCAACACAGCGCCAAAGGGAAGGAACGGGCCAACGGCAGCGCTAAAGGGAAGTAACGGGCGCACGACAACGCCAGAGGGAATGTACGGGGGTACAGAAACGCTTAGGGAAGGAACGGGCATATGAAAACGCCAGGGGGAGGAACGGGCGTATGGAAACGCCAAGGGGAAGGAACGGGCATATGGAAACGCCAAGGGGGAAGGACAGGCGGACTGATACGTTAGGGCTCAACAGCGTAAGGAAACGCTGGGGCACAACTAACGTACAGAAACGCCGGGGGAAAGAACAGGCGTGCGGAAACGCCAAGGGAAGGAACAGGCGTATGGAAATGCCAGAGGAAGGAACGGGCGTACGGAAACGCCAAGGGGAAAAGACCGGGCGTACGGAAACGCCAGGGGAAGGAACGGGCGTATGGAAACGCCAGGGGAAGGAACGGGCGTATGGAAACGCCAGGGGAAGGAACGGGCGTATGGAAACGCCAGGGGGAAGGACAGGCGGACTGATACGTTAGGGCTCAACAGCATAAGGAAACGCTGGGGCACAACTAACGTACAGAAACACCGGGGGAAAGAACGGGCGTGCGGAAACGCCAAGGGCAAGGAACGGGCGTATGGAAACGCCAAGGGGAAGGAACGGGCGTATGGAAACGCCAGGGGGGAAGGACAGGCGGACTAATACGTTAGGGCTCAACAGCGTAAGGAAACGCTGGGGCACAACTAACGTACAGAAACGCCGGGGGAAAGAACGGGCGTGCGGAAACGCCAAGGGAAGGAACGGGCGTGTGGAAACGCCAAGGGAGGACACCGCCGAAGGGACGAGATTGCCGGGGCGTGAGGGAACCGCCGGGGCCCAAGGGAGAAGTTCGCCGGGGCGTGAGGTAAACGCCGGGGCGTTAGAGAAAAGATCGCCAGGGCGTGAGGTAAACGCTGGGGCGCAAGGGAGAAACTCGGCGGGGCGTGAGGGAAACGCCGGGGCGCTAGAGAAAGATCACCAGGGCGTGAGGGAAACGCCGGGGCGTGAGGGAAACGCCGGGGCGCTAGGGAAAGATCGCCAGGGCGTGAGGGAAACGCCGGGGCGCAAGGGAAGAAATTGCCGGGGCTTGAGGGGAATTTCTAAAAAATACCAGGGACCAGAGGGCGTCCTAACACGCCGGGAACAAGAAATCTAAAGACTAGGAGTCAGAGGGCGTCCTAACATGCCGGGAACACGAAACCAAAGCACTAGGAGTCAGAGGGCGTCCTAACACGCCGGGGAACCAAGAACAGAGGGCGTCTAAATACGCCGAGAAACCAAGAAAAACGCCAACACCAGGAACTAGAGGGCGAGCTAGGCAGCAACAGGCCAGGCGCGCCAGAGGGCACACACGGCGACACGGATGCACCGGAGGGCTCTGGCAGCGACAAGCATGCGCTGGGCAGCAACTGACCGGGTACACCAGAGGGCACAGACGACGACACAGGAGCGCCGGAGGGCTCTGGTGGCTACCTGCGTATGCTGGGCAGCGACTGACCGGGTACACCAGAGGGCACAGCCGACGATTAATGAACGTCGGAGGGCTCTGGCAGCGGTACCTAAACTGGGCAGCGACAGGCCGAGAGGACCAGAGGGCTCAGCCGGCATAAAGGTGCGTCAGAGGGCTCTGGCGCCACCTCCCGGGGAGGGGAAGAAAACAGAGAAAGGTGATCAGAAACCAGAGACCTTGGGATGCCAAACTAAACGAAAACAGAGGACTAAAAGGGACTAACCGAACTAAACCAGGGCACAACAAGGAAATAAAAAGAAACAGGGAAATCTAAAATGAAACTAATGGGGGCTCGGAAACATCAAACTAACTAAAACAGGGGAACTAAGGATGTAGAGACCTTTAAGAGCGCAGGGACCTTTTTAGAGCGCAGGGAACCTCTTTAGAGCGCAGGGAACCTTTAAGAGCGCAGGAACCCAGACAGCGCAGGAACCCAGACAGCGCAGGAACTATGACACAGACATTAAGGGGATAAAACAACAAAACTAAGAACAGATACGGAACTAAGACCTGAATTGACAAACTAGACAGGGATCCACAGGGAAAAACAGAAAACTACTGGGCCAAATAAGAACTACAGGGGCTACAGCTAGAAAACCGAAACAAACCAGAACACTAGGAAGGGGGCCAAAACCTAAAGAAAAACTATGAGACTAAGCCAAACAGGGAGACGAGGGCAGGGGCAGCTCAACTAATAAACAACTAGATAACTAAAACTAAAAAAAAGAACACAAACAGAATATCTAAGGTAAAATTAGAATTCAGAAACAAAACATGAAAGACTAAAGACAAACCCAGAACAATAGAACTGAGCTGAAAGAAATAAAACCCCAAGCAAGACAAAAACTCAAGTAATCTAAGCAGGAACACAAACCGAAACTAAAGAACTCTAAGAAAAACTCTAAGGAACACTGAAAAAAACTCTAAAACCAAAGATTGTTAAGTAACTCAAAACCCCAGTGCAAAAATAACTCAAAACAACAACAGAAACTAACTAGAGAACTAGATGTCTAACTAGAAAACAAGAGAACCAGGAAACTAAGGCAAATCTGGAAAATAAAGCTAAACTAGGAAACTAAAGATCTAAGGCAGGAACTTGAGCACGCAGACAGGAACTTGAGATCGCAGACAGGAACTTGAGAGCGAGGATCTTGAGACGCGGACAGGAAGTTGAGCATGCAGACAGGAACTTCAGAGCGAGGATCTTGAGACGCGGACAGGAAGTTGAACATGCAGACATGAACTGAGACGCTGACAGGAACTTGAGACGCTGGGCTGCGTCGGAGGTGGGCTCCGCGGAGAACGATCCCTCCAGCGGAACTCATCTAGCGGCGAAGGCACCCACGGAGACATTTAACTGAGGCGGAGCAGATCCTGCCAGCTCCTGCATCGTGACTCTGTGCGTGCTCGGGTTCACCCTGTGGCTGGCTCGTACTGTCATGATTTTGTTGAGGGTGAACCCGGACACAGCACGCACACACAGAGTAGGATTTAAGAGAGTTTATTGCAAGTGGATGGTGGAGACATGAGGAACCAGAGTTGTTACCAGACGGAGGTGAATGATGCAGGAGCTGACTGGCAGGCACAGAGTCCACGAGACAGAGAGGAGCTGGGCTGCTGCAGGACCAGGGACGAGACCAAGACGAAGACGGAGAAACTGAAGCCAGCAGCGCAGCCAAACAAAACCAAAACTTGACGGACCGGGAACCAAGACGGGGGAACAGGTGCAGGCAGACACGAAGGAGAGCAACAAAACACTACGAGCCAGCGACGAGGAGACAACAGAGATGAGTTTATAAAGGGAGCCTGACAGGTGACGGGAATGAAAACTAATTAGAGTAGGTGTGACTAATGGCTGTGGGAGGGAGAGCTGGGTGAACTACAAAACAAGAGGAGACAGACAACTTAAACCATGACACTTCATTGTTAATTTCTGGTATGTTCCCCAAAACATCTGTCTACACTCACCATCCTTCTTTATTAAATGTTTCAAAAGGCTTTAATGGCTTAATCAGAAAACTAGGTGCAGGCCATCTGGTGTTGGACCTGCTGCAGCACCATTCTCTATCCTTGTATTGGCAGCTAAGATTGACTGAGAAGAAAAGATCTCCCACTCTTTAGCCCTAAAATCCCTACATGACAGCATTGATGCACCAACGTCTGACCTGACCACATGCTGTCTATTTTTAATTAAGCTGGTGTCATCCATGTGTCCGCCGCGTAACAGGGCTGAGAGGGAGATGAGCGGCTGAGATCTCGCGAGAGCTGTGAGCTGTGCGTAAGTAAAATGGCGGCATACATGTAGTTCAAAATTAAATCCACTCAGGTAAGTAATAACCAATAACTGAAAATTAAACAAAGTTTAAACATTAACAATTGTCTCATTTTCACGAGGGAGCAAACTGGAAGAAGAGACCTTGACGAGCCTGGAGAGCTACCTGGACGAGTGTTTTGACAACATCGTGATGGGGAAGAAAAAAAATCCCGCAGCCACAAACACACCTTCACTCAAACGAACCCGGTCTAGCTCTACCGGTGCCTCAACTTCCACTCTGTCTCCCGAAAGGAGCTACAGCGACGTCCTGGAATCCATCGACAAAAAGCTTACCAGCCTGGACGCTCGCCTCGCCTTGGTAGAGGTGCTCCACAAAGAGTTCCAGGCTTTGAGAGAAGCGGTCGAATTTAGCCAAGCCCAGCTAGCTTCTGTTGCCGCGGAGAATGACGCGCTGAGAGGGAAAGTCACGGAGCTAACCGAGGGGTTGACGCGGCTGACCGGCGAAAATAAGAAGATGAAAGAATCCATTCTGGACATACAGTCGCGAAGTATGAGAGACAATCTCGTCTTTGCAGGCATCCCGGAGCGCCAAGAAGAGGACCCTGAGTTTGCTATACGTTAGTTTCTCCAGCAGAAGCTGAAAATACCGGCGGATCAGGTAAAAAACATCACCTTTCATCGCGTTCACCGGCTCGGAGGTAAGAAACCCGATAAAATCCGCCCTCGTCCGATTGTAGCCAAATTTGAGCATTATAAACAAAAAGTGTTTGTTAAAAGCTATGGCCGCGAATTGAGAGGAACGGATTTCAGTGTTAATGACCAGTTTCCTAAGGAAATCCTACATCGTAGGCGAGTGTTATTTCCAATCAGGAAAAAATACATTAATGATGGCGTCAGAGCTAACGTTGCAGCTGACAAACTTTATATCAATGGTCAGTTGTTCAGGGATCAGAAGATCACCCCTTGGCTTTATTAGATGCGCAAAGGGTGGATTTATAGCTTTTCACACTTGGAAAAAAATAAAAATAAAAATGTGTTCGGAACACGGTGATAAAAGAAATAAACGCACAGCTCAAGAGCACGTTTGCACGGTATGGTTGTTAGTCACGGATGGGTACACGAGGCATGGGTGATGGTTATTTCTCTTTCATCTTTTCTCACTCTTTGCACTTTCTTAATTCTCTGTCTTTCTTTATCTTATTCGTCTGCTCCTGACCAGAAAATCACAAGCACGTCAGATGATGCTACCTGGATCTTTGTATAACTATTCTTCTGAGGACATGCACTTTTCAACTTCTCACTTTCACCTATGATGAATGTAAAGTTTGTGTCATGGAATGTGCATGGAGCAGGCACCAGGGAAAAACAGCTAAAGATATCTAACCAGCTTACAAGATTAAAGGCAGATGTTGTCTTATTGCAAGAAACCCATAAATCCGATGCAACTGTAAGTGATCTAAACTCACCTGAGTTCCCCAATGTGTTTGCTGCCTGCTATAACTCTAGACAGAGAGGAGTAGCAATTTTAATCCACAAAAACGTTAGTTTTAAAATATTAGACACAATTATTGATCCCGAAGGTAGATTCATAATAATTAAAATATCTATTCATAACCAGAAGTTATGTATTGTTAGTGTATATGGTCCAAATGTTGATGAACCCTCATTCTTCCACAAACTATTCCATGCACTTTCAAAACACGGGGATTGTTCTCTAATTATTGGGGGTGACCTCAACTTTGGTCTAAATTAGGAAATAGACAGGCTGAATACTGCAGGGACTCAGCGCAGTTGGCAGTCATTAAATATAGTCAAACAATACATGAGTGATTTTGGTCTTTGCGATGCACGGCGTTCTCTTCATCCTAATAGTAAGCAATATACTTTTTTTTTCAAATGTTCACCACTCGTATTCTCGTTTGGACTATTTCTTAATCAGCAGTTCGCTGCTGTCGGACGTTTCAGATGCTGTAATTCATCCTATCACTATTAGTGATCATGCTCCTGTTACTTTAACCCTAACAAATAAAAAAATAACCCCACAAAACAAGAGCTGGAGATTTAATACATCGCTGCTTAAAGATGAAGAATTTAATAAATTTTTCAAAGAAGAGTGGGCTTCATACTTAGAACACAATGATCTGCCAGGCACTTCAGCATCTATACTTTGGGAAGCAGGGAAAGCAGTGATGAGAGGTAAAATAATTTCATTCTCATCTCACAAAAAGAAGTTAGAAAACAAGAAGATTCAGGAATTAGAAGAAAAACTCAAGTTACTAGAAACTTCCCTGGAAGAGGGAAAGTTGGGTAAAATCTGTAAAATAAAACTAGAATTAAACCAGTATATTGAAAAGCAAAACAAATTTCTATTACAAAAACTTCGATTAGAAAACATGGCAATAAGTCAGGAAGCTTCTTAGCTAATCAGTTAAAAATAAATAAAGAGAAAACGACTATATTTGCAGTTACAGATTCCAATGGGAATACATTACATGATCCAGAATGTATAAATAACACCCTCCGTGATTTCTACAAATCTTTATACACATCACAGATAAATTCATCAGACAATGTCATCAAGCAGTTTCTGGATAAAATTACACTTCCTAAACTATCAGATAACCAAAGAACGACACTGGACTCACCGCTGACAACAGTTGAAGTTCAGGAAGCTTTAACAAGCATGCCCAATAAAAAGGCTCCAGGTCCAGATGGATTCCCTACTGAGTTTTATAAGGAGTTCTGGAGTATTCTGGCACCAACGTTTCACAGAATGTTCCAAGAAATTCAGGAAAATGGCAGATTTCCAGCTAATATGAACTCTGCCACCATCAGTCTTCTGCTTAAGCCAGGCAAAGATCCTATGTTGCCCACCAGCTATCGTCCCATATCCTTAATCAACATGGATATTAAAATAATATGTAAAGCTTTTGCAAAACGATTAGATAAAGTCACTCCTTTCATAATCCACCCAGACCAAACTGGCTTTATCAGAGGAAGGCAGTCATCCACAAACACACGCAGATTACTTAATTTAATAGATTATTCCTACAGTACAAATAATAAAACTATTATAATGTCTTTAGATGCAGAAAAAGCATTTGATAGAGTAAATTGGAATTTTTTATTCGTTACTCTGCATAAATTTGGTTTTGGCAATTTTTTTATAAATTGGTTAAAAAGTTTATACAGCTCTCCTACAGCCTGTGTCAGGACAAATAATCAAACATCTTCCAGCTTTTGTCTCCAGAGGGGCACTAGGCAAGGTTCCCCACTTTCCCCCTCACTTTTTGCCATTTTTATTGAACCTCTAGCAGCAACAATTAGACAAACAAAGGTTATTAAAGGTATAAAATGCATGAATATAGAGCATAAGATTAGTCTTTATGCTGATGATGTATTACTCTATCTTCAGCACTCAAACTCTTCCCTTTCTCAAGTAATTAGATTACTAGAATCCTTCTCAAAGGTTTCTGATTACTCTATAAACTCGTCTAAATCTACGGTACTGCCAATTAATTGCTCTTTCCAAAACCCCCTAGATTTACATTTGCGATCAGGAAATATTACATATTTGGGTATCACTGTGTCGTCTAAACTTGCGGATTTAGTAAAATCTAATCACATCCCACTTTTTAAAAAGATAGATGACCTGGGTAGATGGAAATCGCTTCGAATTTCACTCATGGGTAGGGTAGCTTCGATTAAAATTATGGTCTTACTTAGAATTAATTACTTATTTTCAATGATCCCCAATAAACCATCACCTGACTGGTTTAAATCTCGAGACTCTTCAATCTCTAAATTTCTTTGGAAAGATAAACCACCCCGTATCAGCTTAAAAACGCTACAGAAAACTAAAGACAGAGGTGGACTAGATCTGCCTAACTTCCATAAGTACTACTTGGCAAATAGACTACAATATATCACTAAATGGATAAAGCATAATCCTTTAGACGAGCCCTGGATAGATATAGAACAGAAAATATGCAATAATATCATGATTTCAGATTTGCCGTTTATTAGCTCAAATATAAAACGGCATACATGCTTTAAAAATATCAATATCAGCTCTACTCTGACAGCATGGTGGGAGTATCTTAAAATGACAAAGTCATCACTTATCCCATGCAGTCGTACACCTATCTGGAATAACCCTGATATCCTACAAAATAATAATATGATAAACTTTACATACTGGAAGAATAAAGGTATTGAATATCTTGAACATTTACTTGATGGAACCGAGTTCATCAATTTTTCCAAACTAAATATGCAATATGGCATTAGTAAAAATAGATTTTTGGAATATGAACAACTTAAATCTATAATTAGAAAAAAAATTAAGCATATTAAAGGTGGTTTACAAATTCCAAGTAATATATTAGAGTTCCTAGATTTAACCCCCCCCCCCCCCAAACTACTGTCTAAATCATACAGGACACTGACTAAAATAGATGATTCAATATCTCTTCCTATTATGAAATGGGAAGAGGATCTATCAGTCAGCTTTGAACAAAACTTCTGGGCTCAGATATGTCTAAGAACTTTCAAATTGACTAGAAACACCAACTTACAACTAATACAATACAAAATCCTTCACAGAGTACACTACACAGGACAAAGATTATTCAAGATGGGTTTGGCACAATCTAATATCTGTCCACACTGCATAGGCAATCATCCTGATAATTACATTCATGCGTTATGGTTATGCACACCAGTCCAGAGGTTCTGGACACAGATATGTAAGGACTTATCAAAGTGCTTGAGCTGTAATATTACACCTTCCCCATCAGTTTGCTTGCTTGGTAATGTTGAGGAAAGCCCTCTGGGGAATAAAATAGTTTACATGGTTTTCACTGCACTATGTATCGCAAAGAAAACTATCCTCATGAATTGGAAAAGTAAGGAGAATCTCAGTATCAATCAGTATAGAGATCTTTTGTTGGATCATATTAATCTTGAGACAGCATCTGCATCCACATCTGATTGATCTCTTTGGGCTCCTTTGATTAGCACTATCACTTAGTGGAATGGGGGGCGGTGGGCTGCTTCCTGCAGGGCACAGTGGCTGGGTGGAGGGGTTCCTGGGGCTCTGGGGGCACTTGGAGTGGTGCGCTTGGTGGGTCTGACTCCAGGGTCTGTTGCCCTCATCTGGGAGGAGCTTGGGAGGCCTACGGGTGGCCTACGGGTGGCCTACAGCGCCGCTTGCGGCGCTCTTGGGGAGCTGCGCAGTGACGGACGTGGGTTACTGACCTGGTAGCTGGGCTGTCGCCGGGTGGGTCCTGGGTGGGTCTGGGGGCCTGGGGTCCCTGGGGCGCGCCGCCCTCGGGCGGGGGCCCCAGCGGGGCCTCGGGGGTTCCGGTTCCGGGGGGTGTGCCGCTTGGGGTCTGGGCCGGCGTGCGCCTGGGTGTCTGCTCCTGCACGGGGCCTCTAGTGCGCTGGGGGGCCTCGGGGCCTGTTGAGCTGGTAGGGGGGCATGGTCATTAACATCTCAGGGCAGATGCTCTTCCCCTTCTTTGGGTTGGCACTCTGCTAGTGGGGGAGGGGGAAGGAGGGGGAGTAGTGACTTACCCAGCCTGGATGTCTACTGTCGAATGTATGGTGAGATGTTTGAATGTTAGTGTTGGGGAGGGGTTAAATCTACGGGTGGGGGGGGGGGGGGTTTGGTGGACGTTCTGGTGGGCTTGTGTCCAGCCCCCTATCCCGGTCCTGGTCCGTGTAGTCTCCCGGTGCGGGTTTCGCCTGGGGGGTGGGGTTTGGGATGGCTCGTGCTGGCTGGCTGGCCAGGCCCCCCATCTTATTAATTTATTTGTTTATTTATTTATTTTTATTTATTTATTTATATATATATATATTACTATTATTATTATTATTACTATTTTTTTTTTTGGGGGGGGGGGGGGTTAAAGCCAGTAGGCTTGGTGGGTGGGCTGGGGGGGGGGTTGAGGTGTTGGTCCTGGTGGGTGGTTGGCTGGCGGGCCCTGCGGCCTCTCCCCGGCCCCGGGTTATGGTGGTGCCGCTGGAGGGGCCCCTTTCTCCGGGTGGGGCTTTCGGGGAGCGGGGGTGCCTATTGGAGTCAGTAGGGGAGCTGGCTCCCTGGGTTGGCTCCCTGGGTTGGCTCCCCAGTCATTTGCTCCCCATCCCCGGACTCCTCCCTCTGCCTGCTCCATCACCACACATCTGCCACACATGTAGGTCCTTGGGGAGGGTGCGTTACTGGAGGTTGCCACCTTCTCGTGACGTCCCTCTCCCCAATTTTATCATGCATTTTAGACACTCTCACTTCAAACATTTTCACAACGCACATTCATGTAGGCCACGATATGGGGGGGTGGGAGGAAGACGTCTGTGGGGGGGGGGCTTATGTTGTGGGCTCCCTTCTCCCCTTCTCGCATTTAGACATTGAGGGTTCTGGGTAGTTGCTTGGAGGGGGGGCGCTGGCACCAGCTTCCTTCCGGAGGGGGGTGGGCTGTGCTGTGCACCCCCTTCAGCGCTCTCAGTTTTTAAACGCACTTGAGAACAACATGCAACAACACAACATCTGAGCGGGCGTAGGGAGGATCGGGGGTCTTTTGCACACCCCCGATCTCCGATCGCGGCACGGAGTCTGGGGCCTGGAGGAGGTGCGGGCCACTGGGTCCGGGGTCTTGGCGGGGGGCTGCTGCGGGTAGCCAGCGGCTTGCCGGGTCTGGGGCTGACACTTCTGCTCTCCCCAGGAAGGGATGGGGGGCAGGGGTGGCTAGGGTAAGGTCGGGGTGGGAGGGGGTTTATTAAGTATTTAGGTGGTGAGGGGGGGTTCTGGTCGGGTGGCCCGTACGGGTCGTGTTGGCCCCCTCTCTTTGGGGGGCCTGATCCAGGGGGCGTCTGGTCCGGGGGCGGGACCGGGGGTCGGGCACAGGCAGTCGTATTGTTGAATGGTGGTGACCCCCCCCCCCCCCCCCCACTTGGGATTTTTGGATGTGAATGCTATGTGGGAATGTGTGTACAGCGTCCTTTTTTTTTTTGTCTGTGGGGCACAAGGGAGGGATGGTGTGAATGAGTTTTCCCTTTTTTTTTTTTTTTTTTTTTTTTTCCCCAGGTATGGGTGTGGTCCGCTCCCTCCCCCAAGAACATCTCAAGTCTCCGCTAGGTGTGGAGCCCATCCCCCCACGTCCTGCCCTCCTCCGCTGCGTTGGCGGGCACCTTGGCCCTCTGCCGCATTGATGGTCCTCGGGTTTGGGGCGGGTTCCCGGGTGGGCGCCGGCCCATTCCAGGCGGCGGCTTCGCGGGGCCTGGGACCACTTCAGCGCGGCTGGCTGCCGGCGGAGCCCACGGGCTCGTCCCCGCAGCTCTTGGGGGCGTCGGCATTGCGGTGGCTGGGGGATTTCCTCGGAGTCGTCTCTCCTCTTTCCTCAGGGGTGGGGGGGATTGCAGATTTCCTGTGATGGCCCTCTCGGGCGCACTGCTTTGGGGGTCCCTTTGGGAGTCCGGGGTTACGGGTCCCCTGACTCCTGCCTCTGTGCTCGGGGAAGGCGGGTCTTTGGTTCTCCACAACCACTATCAAGCTATTTCCTTCTGGATAAGTTTCACCTAAACTAGTGCACTCTCACAAATTCCCACAGGTGGTGGGTCCCAGGTATTAAATGTTCACTTATATACAGAAAGGCTATCATTTATTTATTTTATTTTACTTTCTTTTTTCAGGTATCACATTACACATGTCAGCTTAAATAATAATACATATGATTTAGCAATGGTATTAAGGTGTTACTCGATTGTATCTGTTGCTTTATGTCTGTTGGTTGTGCTGTTCTTTTTGTGTCTCTTTCCAGGTGATGGAGCAGACAGAGGACGTTTTATCATTCTCTTCCTTTTATCTCTTCTTTCTTTTACCTCTTCTCTTTCTTTTTTTCTCCTCTTGTTTTTCTTTTACTCTCCTACTTTCCCATTGTAGTGTCCATATAATTTGAAATTCTCCCTGCAGGAATCACAATAAAGCTATTTACATGCACAAATCAAGCGGAGCATTATGGCGAAAGCTGTTTGCTCCACTTGTGAAAGCAAAATCTGTCGAGCTCTACTTGGCATTAAGATATCAATTCTTATTGCCACATTGCTAGACAGGACACTGGGGGAAAATAAATAAATAAATAAATAAATAAATTTAAGCTGCTGTGAGCTGATTGGCCAGCAGGCTCATTGATCTGTTTGTGCCCACGGCAGAGCTCGGTAAAGGTTCAGGGCATGAAGGAGGCGGGAGATTTTATTCACTCTTTCTGGCTCCATCTATGCAGGAGGAGTACGCCGGCTATGACTTTGAGAACAGGCTCCACGTTCGTATTCACTCGGCGCTCGCCTGTACGAGAGGAGCAGCACAGCCTTGATGTTTGATCATCACCTTAAAACAAAAAAATCGAAATACAAGTGTGAACCCTAATGTTTTATTGCAATGTTACAAACCAAAATGTCTCTATGAAACATTAAAGGCTTCATGGAGGAACCTCATGAGTTTTTCAGACCTGTTGCTGTACTGCACAATACATTAGCACATATTTCGTTTTTTTATATTGTTGGTGGTTTGTTTTAAAATGTAGGGGTTTGTTAGGTCATAAGACATAAGGGCTGCACAGTGGCGCAGTGGGTAGCGCTGTTGCCTTGCAGCAAGAAGGTCCTGGGTTCAAGTACACCCCTGGGTCTTTCTGCATGGAGTTTGCATGTTCTCCCTGTGCATGCGTGGGTTCTCTCCGGGTACACCGGCTTCCTCCCACAGTCCAAAAACATGATGGTTAGGTTAGTTGGCTTCTCCAAATTGTCCTTAGGTGTGAGTGTGTGCAAGAATGGTTGCTTGTCTCTGTGTTGCCCTGCGACAGACTGGCGACCTGTCCAGGTGAACCCCGCCTCTCGCCCAGTGAACGCTGGAGATAGGCACCAGCGACCCCATGAGGGATTAAGTGGTTTGGAAAATGGATGGATGGATGGATGGGTTTGTTAGGTCACCAATCCTCCAAATTTGAGGTATCAAGGCAGATTTGTAAAATTTGACCTCAGATCACAGCAAGTCATTTCAAGTAGAGAGACTGCACGTACAAATTCTCTGAAAGCAAATGATCTTAATTGTACTTGAAACATACCTTATTCTTGGTTGCTTGATGTGTTAATAGTTTGCTAATTCATTGACATTAGAAATAAGCAACTTTTTTTGTCCTTCTTGGAGCAGAGTTGTTGTTGGGGTTAAATCAACCCCAATCTAATGTTTTAAATCCAATGTTTAGTGAATGTGCAGAGATTGTTCCACTTCAAAGTGGTGTAAATGCACAATAATGCTCTTTGTCAACAGGCTTTACTGTATATTTGTTACAAGATTAATAAAAACTATGTTGGAACATTTCTTTATTGTAATTGTGTCAGATTTGTTTTAGGATGAATTCAGAATGCACGCCAGACAAGGAGCTTTATTTTTGAGAGTTTATTGAATAAAGGATGAGCAGTGGATGAAGGAAACCAAAGAGGCTGGACTGGACTGGAACAGGGGTGTAGATGTGAAGCAGGAGCTGACGAACCGGAGAGAGTTCTAGGGAGAGCAGGGCTGCTGGAGAACAGAGGCAGCAGGAGATCCAGGTGACAAGGCAGCGAGCAAACTAGGAGCTCAGAGGTGACAGGTAAATCCAACAGTTAGCAAAGGCCTTACTTGAAGTTCAGAGGAGACATAATAATCCAGCAGCTAGCAGAAGCCTGTTGAAGCTCAGAGGTGACAGAAAAATCCACAGTTAAACAGGCCTTACTTGAAGCAGAGGGGTGGCAGGTAAATCCAGCAGCTGAAGCACAGGTGAGGCAGGTAAATCCAACAGCTAGCAGAGGCTTGACTGAGGGAGGCTGGCAGGTGGAGTGAGTGCTGACTAATTAGTGTCCAGCAGGTGTAACAGATTGCTGAGGGAGTGAAGGGTGAGCAGAGTGAAAGGAGGAACTGAAAAACGGCAAAAAAGGCCACACCAAAACTGAACCATGACGAATTGTACTTTAGTTTTCTACGGCTATGAACAAACTTCGGTAACTAAAATATTCAGATCTGGCTCCTGAACACAAGTCATCTGGAAAATGCCAAAATATAAAATTTAACTGGTGTAATGTGTCTGAAATACTTGATAAATCGTGATTATGGGTTTGACTGTATCTTCCCACATTAATATGGAATATTAATGTCTATTTTAAGGCGTTCTGATTAACTTTAGGAGTAACCGATTTTAGCAACCGGTTGCAACAGCGACCCCTACCTCCCGGAGGTATAATCACATTGATCAAATCGGGCATCCTTAAATTAAATTATTTTACTGAGCAAATCATTTTTTTAAATGTTATTTCCTCAAATACTGTTTTGTGTAACTTAGGATTTGCATTGTTAATGGGTTGAAACACATACCAAATGTTCTGAATTAGTGAAGCTAATTTAAGCTCATTGCATGTTCTTTAAGGTGAACTTTATTTTGTTAACTCAAACAAAATGTTATTTCATCAAATAACATTTTATTTAACTCAAGATTCACATTGTGAATGGATTGAAATACATGCCAAATGTTGTTTTAAATTAGTAAAGCTAATTTGACTCCATTCCATGTTTTTCTTAAGTCAGATGTGCAGTGTACTAGGATTCACTGAATTATTCTGATTATGATCAACTACTTTGTTTTGTCTTTTGTTTTGTTTTTGCATGTAAATAGTTCCTTAGCTTAGCTTCTTTTTGTCTTCATTTTGCTTAGTAGTTTGGTTTCACTAGCCTAGTCGAGAGGATTTATTGAGTAAAATATTGTGGTATTATATAGTGATGTTCTCTGAATGTTAATTTAATTTCTGTTAATACATTTTTGAACTTAAAGAGAAGTTGTCACTCCTTTATTTTATGTGTGTGCAGAGTTTGCTGTTAAAAGATCGCTAGTGCTCAAATTCATCCCTTTCAACCATTGTCCTGATATCAGCTTAAGAGCTGATATTTACCGGACAATACTTAACAGAGTTATTTATTAAACATTAAATAACTTTAAACAGTGTATAACTGCACAACAGAAAGTTTCATTTTACTAGGGCTGTCAAAGAGGTCCTGTTTGCATGTTTTTAATGAAACCTCTGAGAAGGGATTCATGATGAGTAGACACCCCATAATGTGTTTGAGCGCATGCTTTTCGAATTTGTTTTACACATTTGTTTTCATTTTTGAAACTAAAAGGTAAACTTTAATATTAGAATCTTATTAAGCACAAGGTGAAATGTTGTTATAGAAAAAATTAATTATAAAATACCTGGAAAATGAAGCAACCTTAAATAATGCGAGAAATATTCAGGTCAAGACCGGTAATTAGATTTGTGGTATTTTATCTGATTGACCAAGAGCAGCTCATTTTGAAGTATAAGGAAACAGATGGTTTTCAGAGTATGGTCTGTGTCATTTCATCAGCCTACATCCCCCTAGAGCAGAGATGTCAAACTCATTTTGGTTTAGGGGCCGCACACATTTTAATCTGATCTTAAGAGGGCCACACGAGTTAACTCATTGCAAGATTAAATAGAATCTAAAAGTGGACTTCTTAATGATTTTTATATTAAATGAATTTTACTTTTACACAATATATTATGAATAACCTCAGCGTTTTTAAGAAAATTATGTGCAATTTCAACAACACTTTTACTCAGTTAAACATTTACTTTAAGTGCATTATGCATAAGTACTGATCACAGTGATTGTACAATGTTGAAAAGCATTTATTCACATTTTTTGGAACTTAAAAACACTGTCCTGCATGACAAAATACATCAAACAGATAAAAATTAAGAAATTATTTAAAATACATTTTCCACATCTGCAGCTCAGTGCTACCATCTGCTGATTAAAACACAGCAATATAGGAACTGAAGATTTTTAATTAAACGAAGTACATGTTTTTTTTTTCAATAATTGATTTATCATTCTCTTCCTTTTATCTCTTTTTTTCACCTTTTCTTTTTCTTCTTGTTCTTCCTTTCCTCTCCTACTTTCCCATTGTAGTGTCCATATCATTTGAGATATTCCCCGCATGAATCATAATAAAACTATTCACATTCATAAATCAAGCGCTATGGCAAAAGCCGTACTGCTCCACTTGTGAAAGTCAAATTTCATGAGCTCTTTATGGCATTAAGACAACAATTCTTATTGCCACGTTGCCAGACAGGACACTGCAAAATAAATTGTTGAATAATGATAATGCATTTAGCCGCCGAGCTGGACTAAATTGTTCAGCGGGCCCGAACCGGCCCACGAGCCGCATGTTTGACACCCCTGCCCTAGAGCTTGTCTCAGATGAACACTTTCTATAGAGCTGTCTTGAGTCTTGATTGGCTCCTCTCAATCTTTGAGCCAATTAGGGCAATAGGCACCAGCCTGCACATTGAACTTGTGGGGGAACAGGAAACAAGAGGGAAAGGATAATGAAAACACAAACATGCAAACATGTAACACTGGTTTTAAATAAATAATAGCCTTTTTTGCTCTTACATGTGTAGACTGGAAGACTAAAAAGAATTATCATCAACTGAAGAAAAAATTAAATTCAATTAAATTCAATTTTATTTATATAGCGCCAATTCATGAAACATGTCATCTCAAGGCACTTTACAAAGTCAAATTCAATCATATTATACAGATTGGGTCAGATTATACAGATTGGTCAAAAATTTCCTAAATAGGGGAACCTAGTTGATTGCATGAAAGTCCCAACGACCAGCGTTCACTCCTGGAGAACAGTAGAGAACAGTAGAGCGCAGATAGAGTCATCTGCATTGTCCATGGCTCTGCAGCAATCCCTCATACTGAGGTTTATCTGAACCATTTATAGCTTGCTTTTAAACTATAACCTTTTTTCTTTTACATGTGTAGCCTTTAAGACTATTACCTGAATCATTAAAACCTTGCTTTTAAATAACTGCCATTTTTGCTCTAACGTGTATACTTTAAGACTACAAAGAACTGTCATCAACTGAAGAAAACGTTTTCTGGACCATTAAAAGCTTGCTTTTAAATAATAGCCTTTTTGCCATTTTAAGACATCAGAGAGCGAGAGAGAGAGAGAGAGCATAAATTTGTCAGGCTCTGGCCTGCGGAGTCCATTCATCTACAATCTCCAAGGCAACCGATAATGCAGTACAGTCTCTGGGGCATTATGGACCATCCTTTATGTTAAGATAAGATAAGATAACATAGGCTTTATTGATCTCACAGTGGAGAAATTCACTTGTCACATATTGGCTTTATAAACAAAAGAAGGTGCCAAACGTAGGATATAGAAGGTATATAGAGTGTGTCCACATATATACAGTGTAACAAAAAATAAAAAATAAAATAAAAATACAAAGGAAATAAAGCTGATATTTAGGATGACTTATGTACATTCAGGTGACTTATATACAAATGGATTGATGTTGTACATTAAGTGATACCAGGTAAAGAACAACAGTGAGATAGTGAGATAACTATACAGCTGAAGTCGCTTATTTAACAGGATTATTTAACAGTATTATTGCACAGGGTATTGCACAGTGTGTTAAATAGAATTGCAAAGTAGTTATTGGACATTAATTATTATAGTTATAGTGCAGCATTGTAAAGTCTGATAGCAGCAGGGATGAGTGACCTGCGGTAGCCCTCCTTTTTACATAAAGGGTGTCTAAGTCTGTCACTAAAGGAGCTGCTCATCTCCTCTACAGTCTGGTGCAGGGGGTGAAAGGTGTTGTCTATGATGGATGTACACAGATGTACACTTCATAGGATAACTATGAAAATTAAATCCTGAAAAGTTTTTTATTATTATTTCAAGAGCTGTTCAATTTAACAAATAATGTCAAATCAATCAGGTATCCGGTACGTGACCCGGTACGTGAACCCTAAAGTCAAGATGGGGAGGGGGCCTCCACTACAGCCCAACCTTCCCGGTTCTTTGTTCCGGGCCTCCCATCCCGCACCCAGGCCAGACAGCCGACAGGTTGTTATGAGTTATAGATCATGGCTTAAAGACTGAGCTTAAGGACAGAAGCAGCCAAAATGGGCTTCCTTTAAAGGGTTGCTGGATTCAGCTATAGAGATAGTGCCAGGCAATAATAAATAAATAAATCAGCTGCTCAAAATAGATCAGCTGCTTGTCTAGATTACAAGGATTCATGTAACCCAGGTTTTTGGGGTAATCCAAATATCTTTTATAATTAAGGTTATGTCTCCCTTTCAATTTTCCATCCTGTCCACCATTTTTGGACTAAGTATGAAATCCTGTGAGATTTTGTGGGATTTTATTTTTCAAGAGTAGCGCAGTGCCCATTGTCAGAGCATGTTTGGTCTCATGAACAAGGAATTTCAAGGCTGGCTGTTGCAGTTTCTAGATGCCTCAAATCTACATTGAATGGGTTTTCTTGGGCTTAGAAATGGGAAGCCCAATTCCCTCCCCTCCTTGCTTTTATTAGGGTAACCCTGGTTACATTTGTCAAGCTAAGGGGTAGGGATAAGCAAAACATTCTGTGACCTTAGGAACACAGAGATAATACTAAGCAGTCCACACAGTACATTTATACATAAGCACTCCAGATGGCTGAATACAATTCATAACAGTTTCAGACATATTTAGAACACACTTATTATCGTCACAACAAATTTCTCTGCTTTCTGCAGGCTTTCTGCAACGATAAAAGAGAGAGAGTAAATCAATACACATACATATTAAAATTAAATAGTAACCACTGGTCTATATATATTCCAGCAAATATATGATTAACACAATAAACCTAATGAACAATAAACTAAAGTAATAAGAGATCGGTTATATAGAATACACTTTAATAAAACCTTAAAACTTCTTAGTAGTAAAGAGTATATACGTAACAAATGCAATGAACTTAGTAGATAATAGTAAAATAGTAAGATAGAAAATAGTAAAAATAGTAAATAGTAAAAATAATTCTATCTATAAATTCTGGCTAATGGTAAACTAAAAAGAAAGACTGTCCGAACAAAAAACGACACGTTTCAGTTTTGACAAGTCATTGATTGAGATTGAGATTAAAAAAATTTAATGATGTGATGTTTTTATCCCTATTTAAACTTAGGACACGACAGTAGGATGGCTCAGGCCAGGCACTACAGACATTTCCAAGAGATGTGCCGGAAGAATAGGCAAAACCAAGACGATGTCTCACAGCTCCTTGACCTTGAATTTGAGTGAAGAAAGCAGTTCATCGATTCAGAGACCCTCAAGGAAGCCGACAGACCTGGCAAAATCCTTGAGGCCTACTCATGCTTCAAGAACATAGACCATGTAAGTACACTCACTACTCAGAATTAAGGGAAGAATGTACCAGTCAGTCTGTATCCTTGTATTTTAAGAAAAACCCATTATATTAATCCCCTTTTTTTGCAATATAATGCCAAGGTTCTTGAGGAGCTGAGACGAATAGTGGCGAAGGATAACGTGCATTATGTGAAAGAGCCGAAGGAGTGCTGGGCAGACTACAGAACCAAACTGTCCTTTTATAGTGTCTATAAGAAGGTCCTGAAGCCACCGGTTGGACTTCCTGTTGGTAAGGTTTTTCCTGTTGGTAAGGTTTTGCAATCCTTCTGAAATTACAATTGCAAATTGCACTATTTCTTGTTTCATTGAGTAGCTCCAATTACTCTGTCTCTAAGTAACCTCTCTCTCTTTCTCTCTCTCTCTCGCTCTCTCTCTGTGTAGATGAGCAAGCCATTGACCTGATCATCTCCCTGCCAGATATGTTTCCTTCTGGTTACCCCGCACCAAAGAAGATGTCATCTCCATCAGAGGCGTTCATTCATGTTCTGCAGGTGAACCAACTTAATTACATAACCTTATGCAAGATAAAATATTTATTTAGCCTATGTATCCATCCTTATTATCATTTAACATTTGGCAGGTTTGAGCTTCACTCTGACTACACCATTAACGTGTCCTTGAGCATAAGTTGTATTTTGCTTTATCTTTATCTTTATCTTTCAGTAGCCATGGTGTAATGGTTAGGGCGTTGGACGGTAGATCAGAGTTGCCCGTTCAATCCCCACCCTTACTAATCCCTTTCTCCATCCATGGCTGAGGTGCCCTTGAGCAAGGCACCAATCCCCACATTGCTCCAGGGACTGTAACCAATACCCTGTAAATAGGCCTAACTAAGTCGTACTGTAACTGCAAGTTGGATGAAAAAAGCGTCAGCTAAATGTAATGTAATCTTGTGTTGATGTTCAGCCCACAGAGGCCCCAGACGTCTATCTGAGAAGACGGCCACAAGCCACACCATTTATCATGGTTAGAGAGGAGGACTGCTTCCTCTGCGCCGGAAATGCCCCTGTTGGTAGGAGCAGTCTTGCTGAGTCGGTCCTGTACGTCATGGCGTACAATTACGCATTTCACATGACGTATCCAAAATGTGTGTCATCGGTTCTGTTTTTCCTTCAGACTTAGGTCTTGGGTGATGCGATTCATGAGAAAGACCAAACTGCAGCTTTTAAACGTGCCAAAGCTGACTGGTAGACCTTTCTTAGGTAGTGTGTATGAGAGATGAATGCTCAAGTTCATTGTTTGAATAGTTAAGGGCAACAGATGTGTGTGTTCAGGCCCTGTCTCGATGCTGCAACATCATCTCTTCATTGTTAGGCCTGCCAGTCAGCTTTTGCACATTGTTGTTTTGTTTGTTTGTTTTTGTTTTTTTTTTGGGGGGGGGGGTATTTTTACTTAATTCTGTGAGAATTTAGATGTGTGTGTCCGGCCCTGTCTCGATACTGCTACATCACAATCTCTTCATTGTTTGGCCGGCCAGTCAGCTTTGTGGTTTTTTTGGGGGGATGGGGGGTATTTCACTTAATTCTGTGACAATTTTGTGTGATTTCTGCAAAAATATTAATACAAATTTTTTTTTTTGATGTTCTTGTCAAGTGTATTTTTCCCATACATTCACTACACCTAAATAATGAAACAATTCTAGCTAAGAAAATAAGTATTCTAGCTAAGAAAATCAGACTAGTTTTAAGCCTTTAAATTAACTGGAATCAAGTACATTTGCCTTGTTTTTAAGCCTGTCGTATGCTTGTTTTGAGCAATAATTGGTTAGAGGATATTTAATTCTAAGCAATAATGACTAATAAATTTGAAAAAATTGATTTTTATACTTGATTTAATTTTTTTTGGATTCTTACCACTTGGATATTATGTTCTTGTTTTAAGAAATCTTACCAAGTCCCATTTGCTTCCTGTACTGGCAGATTATTTTGCTCAAAATAAGCAATTTTTCACCTAAAAGACTATATTTTTTTCTTATTTTTTAGAGGGCCATTTTTGCAGTGAAGTAAAGGCATATGTCAACATTAGTGGCTACTAAATCAATCAGGTCACCAAAGCTGGAGGAACTCCGCCAGACTAGACGAGATGATGCTGAACTCCAAAAAGTAATCACATTCATCAGAAAAGGGTGGCCTCGCTATATGTTGCAGAAAGGGCTGTTCAGACTGCAAAGTACATCCTTAAACAACCTGACCCCTGTTTAGCTCTTATGAGTTATCGCTCCACACCAGTAGCGGCAACAGGTTCCAGTCCAGAGCAGCTTATGACTGGCCAACAGATCTGCACCACTGTTCCTGTCCTGGAGAAGATATTGATACCAAGTGCAGTCAACCCAGACCTGGTCCACGTGAAAGATGCCAAGGCTAAAGATTCTTTCAGATTCTTCTACAACCGCAGATATTCAGCTTGCCCTCTTCCCGACCTTTCCCTGGTCAAAATGTGAGAGTGAAACATGATGGGGAAAATGGGTGGACAACACCTGCCAAAGTCATCAACAAGTCTAAGGAGCCAAGATCCTACCTTGTAGAAATGGCCAACGGGACTGTGACCCGTCGCAACAGACGTCACCTTCAGGAGGTTCCTAGGACTCCTTCCTCAGCAGCCATGTGACTAAACCCCTGCAGGAGCTATGCATGGGGCCTGGAAGAGGCCACGAGCTGAGTGAGAAATCAGCCTTTCTGAAACTCAGTTCCTCCCTGGCATTGGGAGAAACTGCCAGCCGATTCACTTCTGCTTAAAAACAGATGCTGAAGTGAAGGAATCCGTCTATGCCAGCTTTGTTTTGCTTTCTCAGCGGATCCCAGACGGAGCTGGTTCCAGGCAACGCAAAGCTGAAAAGCTGGCACCGGAGCCACTTCTCCATGCTGAGGAGAAATCTGCTTAACACTAGAAGTCCCAGAGATACGAGAATTTTCGTCAGCCTCCAGTCCACCCCTTCAGTTTCGGTTTCAACTCAAGCCTCTCTGTTGATGAGTGTGTTAGGAAAATGTGAATGTAATCATTTTATTTTTCATCAAGTTACAGCCATTTGGTTTGTTTAAGAATTTGCTTTCAGGAAGGTTCTGTTGTATTTAACCTTAGACAGGGAGAACAAATGGTTCTCCCAGAGAAGGCCGCAACAAAGCTTGCTCCCATGTTTGTTTTCCACCCCCATGCTGTAAATTCCTGAAACCTCCTGGCCCATTCCTTCTGACCCAACCTTCCTGACCCCCTCTTTGATGTGTGATAGTAAAGGCAGAAGGACAGAGATGACCCGGCGCAGACATTCCTAAACCTTAAGGGAGTGTAGTTCTCTGTTTGGGTATCCTCTGTCCTTTTCTATAGAAATGTTTAAAACTTGCGTTGTGTGGTTTTCATTCTAGGATAAAAGGGGTTATCTTTAATAACCCTATCAGCCTGGTGCCGTGATGCGGATCCCAACATATCAGCTCGCTGACGAGAGGAGCGGACACGCTGAAACCCACTGGTGGTCTGAGTCACCAGTGGGTTGACTCGCTGGGCCAGCGTCATAGGTTAACTCCTTTCGCCAACGAGGGATTGACGGGATCCGACTGGGAGAAAAGCACACCACAGCAAGTAAGTTTTAAAGCGATCGGTTAAAGTCCGTCGTTCAGGGTTTCGGGTGATTAAAAGTTCCCCGAACAGTTGTGCAAGCGGTTTTAGTCCCTTGTAACGGGTGATTAAAAAAAATCCCAGAAAAGTTAAATCGAGAGGTTTGAGTCCCTCGAAGTAATACGACCGGTTTTCAGTCCGTCGTAGAATTAAAGGTTGCTAAAAAACTCAGGTTAAAGTCCTGAACAGTACCTTAAAAGAAAAAAAAAACAGAATTAAGGTCCTGGAAGGTAGATAAACACAACGCAAAAGTAATTAGGATGGGTTCAGCACAAAGTAGAAAGGGAAATCCCAGAGGGGATGAAAAGTTTGTGTATCCAAGTAAATTTAAAATGTTATTGCAATAAATATTATCATATATATTTCTTAATATTAAAAAATACTTGGAAAAGGAGGAGTATAAAATAGATGGTGTGTTAAAGGTGAATCAATGGAAAAATGTTGTGTGCCGGCTAAAAATAAGCGCTAAGGAAAAAAAATAAGGGGAAATAAAAAATGTGTGTGTGTATGTCTATGTGTATGTATGTATATAAATATATTTATAGCTATATAAGGGCTTGACGTTGCGCGCTGTAATTTAATTCAAGCACAAAATAGGCAGGATGAGAGACAGCCTCGTGCAGCAGGAGGGGTTGGGTTGGCTGATGGAACGGCAGCGACTACAGCGCTGCCGTGTCCGGCTGACAACCTTCCCCCAACACCTGTTGATCTCCCACAAAATTAGGCTCTAAATAAAAAAGAACTCGCCAGAACAATACTAAAGTAACGCAAACTATGGTAGCAACTGAAGAAGACATACCATCCGTCCGTCCGTCCGTCCGTCCGTCCGTCCGTCCGTCCGTCTTCTTCCGCTTATCCGGGGTCGGGTCGCGGGGGTAGCAGCTTCAGTAGGGAGGCCCAGACGTCCCTCTCCCCAGCCACTTGGGCCAGCTCCTCAGGAGGAATCCCAAGGCGTTCCCAGGCCAGCCGGGAGACATAGTCCCTCCAGCGTGTCCTGGGTCTTCCCCTGGGCCTCCTCCCGGTGGGACGTGCCCGGAACACCTCTCCAGGGAGGCGTCCAGGAGGCATCCTGACCAGATGCCCGAGCCACCTCAACTGGCTCCTCTCGACGTGGAGGAGCAGCGGCTCTACTCTGAGTCCTCCCCGGATGACTGAGCTCCTCACCTTATCTCTAAGGGAGAGCCCAGACACACTACGGAGAAAACTCATTTCAGCGGCTTGTATCCGGGATCTCGTTCTTTCGGTCACGACCCAAAGCTCGTGACCATAGATGAGGGTAGGAACGTAGATCGACCGGTAAATCGAGAGCTTCGCCTTTTGGCTCAGCTCTCTCTTCACCACAACGGATCCGTACAGCGCCCGCTTCACAGCAGACGCTGCACCAATCCGCCTGTCGATCTCCCGCTCCATCTTCCCCTCATTCGTGAACAAGACCCCAAGATACTTGAACTCCTCCACTAGGGGCAGCACATTCTCCCCAACCCAGAGAAGGCACTCTACCCTTTTCCGGTTCAAGACCATGGTCTCGGATTTGGAGGCACTGATTTTCATCCCGGCCGCTTCGCACTCAGCTGCAAACCGCTCCAGTGAGAGCTGTAGATCACGCCCTGATGAAGCCAATAGGACCACGTCATCCGCGAATAGCAGAGACGCAATCCTAAGGCCACCAAAACGGATCCCCTCAACACCTTGGCTGCGCCTAGAAATTCTGTCCATAAAAGTTATGAACAGAATCGGTGACAAAGGGCAACCTTGGCGGAGTCCAACTCTCACCGGAAACGAGTCCGACTTACTGCCGGCAATGCGGACCAGACTCTGACACCGGTCGTACAGAGACCTGACAGCCCTTATTAAAGGGTCCGGTACTCCATACTCCCGGAGTACCCCCCACAGGATCCCTCCGGGGACACGGTCGAATGCCTTCTCCAGATCCACAAAGCACATGTAGACTGGTTGGGCAAACTCCCATGCCCCCTCAAGAATCCTGCTGAGGGTATAGAGCTGGTCCAGTGTTCCACGGCCAGGACCAAAACCACACTGCTCTTCCTGAATCCGAGATTCGACTATCTGACGGACCCTCCTTTCCAGAACCCCTGAATAGACCTTACCAGGGAGGCTTAAGAGTGTGATTCCTCTGTAGTTGGAACACACCCTCCGGTCCCCCTTTTTAAATAGGGGGACCACCACCCCAGTCTGCCAATCCAGGGGAACTGCCCCCGATGTCCACGCAATGTTGCAGTTGCCGCGTTAACCAACACAGCCCCACAACATCCAGAGCCTTAAGGTACTCAGGGCGAATCTCATCCACCCCTGGGGCCTTGCCACCGAGGAGCTTTTTAACAACCTCGGCAACCTCAGCCCCAGAGATGGGAGAACCCGACCCAGAGTCCTCAGGCTCTGCTTCCTCAATGGAAGACGTGTTGGTGGGATTAAGGAGGTCTTCGAAGTATTCCGCCCACCGACGCACGACATCCCGAGTCGAGGTCAGCAGCACACCACCCCCACTGTAAACAGTGTTGGTACTGCACTGCTTCCCCCTCCTGAGACGCTGGATAGTGGACCAGAATCGCTTCGAAGCCGTACGGAAGTCTTTCTCCATGGCCTCTCCGAACTCTTCCCACGCCCGAGTTTTTGCCTCGGCGACCAGCCGAGCCGCCTGCCGCTTCGACTGCCGGTACACATCAGCTGCTTCCGGAGTCCCACAGGCCAAAAAAGCCCGGTAGGACTCCTTCTTCAGCTTGACGGCTTCCCTCACCGCTGGTGTCCACCAGCGGGTTCGAGGGTTGCCGCCGCGACATGCACCGACAACCTTGCGGCCACAGCTCCGACTAGCCGCCTCAACAATAGAGGCGTGGAACATGGTCCATTCAGACTCAATGTCCCCCGCCTCCCTCGGGACGTGTTTAAAGTTCTCCTGGAGGTGGGAGTTAAAGCTCCGCCTCACAGGGGACTCTGCCAGACGTTCCCAGCAAACCCTCACAGTGCGTTTGGGCCTGCCCGGTCGGACCGGCTTCCTCCCCCGCCATCGGAGCCAACTCACCACCAGGTAGTGGTCGGTGGAGAGCTCCGCCCCTCTCTTCACCCGAGTGTCCAAGACATACGGCCGCAGATCAGATGAAACGACAACAAAGTCGATCATTGAACTGCGACCTAGGGTGTCCTGGTGCCAAGAGCACATATGGACACCCTTATGCTTGAACATGGTGTTTGTGATGGACAATCCATGACGAGCACAGAAGTCCAACAACAAAACACCACTCGAGTTCAGATCAGGTGGGCCATTCCTCCCAACCACGCCCCTCCAGGTCCCACTGTCATTGCCCACGTGAGCGTTGAAGTCCCCCAGCAAAACGAGGGAGTCCCCAGGAGGGGCACTCTCCAGTACCCCTTCCAAGGACTCCAAAAAGGGTGGGTAATCTGAACTGCTGTTTGGCGCATAAGCGCAAACAACAGTCAGAACCCGTCCCCCCACACAAATGCGGAGGGAGGCTACCCTCTCGTTCACCGGGGAAAACCCCAACGTGCAGGCACCGAGATGGGGGGCAACAAGTATGCCAACCCCAGCTCGGCGCCTCTCAGCATGGGCAACTCCAGAGTGGAAGAATGTCCAGCCCCTCTCAAGGAGACTGGTTCCAGAGCTAGAGCGGTGCGTCGAGGTGAGTCCGACTATCTCTAGTCGGAACCTCTCAACCTCGCGCACAAGCTCAGGCTCCTTCCCCACCAGAGAGGTGACATTCCACGTCCCAAGAGCCAGCTTCTGCAGCCGAGGATCGGAACGCCAAGGTCCCCGCCCTCTACTGCTACCCGTTGCACAATGCACCCGACCCCTTTGGCCCCTCCGACAGGTGGTGAGCCCATCGGAAGGGGGACCCATGTCACCTCTTCGGGCTGAGCCCGGCCGGGCTCCATGGGCAAAAGCCCGGCCACCAGACGCTCGCCAACGTGCCCCACCTCCAGGCCTGGCTCCAGAGTGGGGCCCCGGTGACCCGCGTCCGGGCGAGGGAACACGAGGTCCAATAATCGTACTCATCATAAGGGGAGTTTTGGACTGCGCTTTGTCTGGTCCCTCACCTAGGACCTGTCTGCCTTGGGTGACCCTACTAGGGGCTTAAAGCCCCTGACAGCATAGCTCCTAGGATCATTGGGACACTCAAACCCCCCCACCACGGTAAGGTGGCAGCCCAGGGAGGGGGAAGACAGACCACCACCGTATAATCTCTTAAACCCCCCCAAGGATATTTCAGATCTGTATGCAGACCTGGATGGACTGAGTAAATCAGATCATTCGTTATCAACAGACCGGTCCAAAGGATTGTATCCTATGGTGCAGGTCGCAAATCCTAATGTAGGAACACAGCAGCCTTAAACAATCCTAGTTTTCTGTCCGTGGTCATTAGAAGAAGCTAGAAAGACTGTAGAAGGTGTAATTTCTCCGCAAGAAGATCCAGATTTATGGATCCAAGACATGAAGGGAATTTATAACTCATATGGTTTAAATAGACATGAGTTCGGACAATCCTTACAGTCGTCAGTGGGAAAACATTGGGAAAAAATAAGGGCGAATTATACAGGCAGAACCCGGAATATTTGAACATGAAGCGTAAATGGGGAACAGCAGCAGACGCCGTGGGAGCAGTTTTCGCAGGAGGGCGGATAATTGGAAATTTGGGTTCCATAAAACAATAAAAATACTTATATTTGTTAATGGAAGGTTTCCAGCTGCATTTATCTGCGTGGGTTAAAAAAACACTTAGTTACACTGATAACGTCTAATGTAACCACAGTTATGGAATAGGTCTATGTGCATCACGCCGAGAAACACGCTAAAAAGGGAGGTGGTGCGTCTGGAGGGGGGGGGGGACACATTTTCTGGGCAGATCCTTCATGTGACCCAGCAGAAATATTTGCTTTCCAAGCCACCGGACCGCCTTGACAGTGTCGAGGAGGTTTCCGAGGAGGTAAAAACAGATGGGGGGGTGCTGGAATTGCGGGTCACCTGACCATTTGGTCCAGGGAATGTCCCAATCAGATACAAGCACCTCATCTGCGGGGACAAGGAAGAGGCCGCAGGGGCGGCTCTTCATATGAGACGTTACTAGAGGCTAGAGTAAATTGGGATCCAGAGCCATTAAAAACAGTAGATGTGTATGGAGCATGGGAGCTTTTAAATGCATTAAAAGAAAAACCATACATAGTGCTTACAATTAATGGACAGCCAGTTACTCTTCTATGCGATTCATGAGCCTATAAAACATGTATAAAAGATAATCTAGGGGTAAAGGCATCTAAAATGTCCATTTTTGTAAAATCAGCAAATGGTCAAACATCCCAAGAATGGATGTTAAAAGTAATAGAAATAAAAGACCCTCAAACAGGAAGAAAGGTTGTATGCTCCTGTAGTAATGTCACCAACTTGTCCCATTAATCTGTTAGGACAGGACTTAATGGAAAAATTAGGTATTGCAGTTTTCCCAACGCGGGATGGAATTAAAGCTGTCCATGTGGAACATGTAATGTCGTTGCAATAAAATCCTCCAGTGTTTTATGCACTATGCTAACCGTCTCTGCTCCAAATAAAAGAGAAAAGCAAACTTATGCAAAATGCTAGATGCACATTATCATATCCAGAGGATGAAACTCGGTTAGCTGATCTACAAACCACTATGAATGTGTGCTTAACCCCAGATGAAAAGTTTGATAAACAGTTTCTGAAACAGGAAACTACAATTGTCGCTATACAAAATATGTACAGAGATTGGAGTTAATTTGCAGCAGTTACTGTTATGCTTTCTACACAGATGAAAAAATTGTATGGCTTACCATGGGAACATTTTTTGTCATTGTTTAAGACCAGTAAAGAGAAGTGGAGAGACACAGGCCCGCGTTTAAAAGCTGCAGAAATACCGTCTGATTTTCAGCGGTGTCCACACAAAACAGGCTGGCTTTATAGCCTTAGTACAGAACTATGGAAACAGCCTTACAAAGTTCTGTTCGATGCAGAACCCCGTGTCCAAGATTTGGCATGAGACAAAATATTCCAACATTCTTTGCTATCAGAATCCAATGAAAATTATTTAAAAGGTGTTCCAAATGCTTTGTGGTCTACAGGGCCAGCTGATGTAGGATTATTGACAACTGTAGAACCAGTTAAAATAGTTCCTAAATTAAAGTACAGGCTCCAGATAAAACAGTATGGGCTAAAATATGAAGAACAGGAGGGTACAATGGCAGTTATAAACATTTCATTGGATGCAGGAATAATAATAATAATAATAATACATTTTATTTCAAGCGCCTTTCAAAACACTCAAGGTCACTGTACATGTAAAAACAATAAATGGTAAAAGCAGTCGTCATAATTAAAAGAAACAACACAAATTACACAGAGGAAAGTAATATAAAATCATAATGAAAAGGCAATCTTGAACATGTGGGGTTTGAGTTTTGATTTGAACACGGGTAAAGACTCTGTATTGCAGATGTCAAGGGGGAGAGAATTCCAGAGTGTGGGCGCAGAACGTGAAAAAGCTCTGCTCCCCATGGTTTTAAGATGGGCTGAAGGAACAACTAAGTGAGTGGTAGAAGAAGATCTAAGTATGCGGGAGGGAGTAGAAATTTGAAGTAAATCAGAAAGGTATGGAGGGGAGAGATTGTGAATAACTTTAAAAGTAAGTAGGAGGATTTTGAACTGAATTCTGAACTTCACAGGTAGCCAGTGGAGCTGCTGCAGGACTGGGGTGATGTGATGAAAAGAGGGGGTTCTAGAAATGATGCGAGTTGCTGAGTTTTGTACTGACTGAAGCTTGTGAATGGATTTTTGAGGAAGACCGAAAAGAAGAGAATTACAGTAATCAATGCGCAAAGTGACCAGACTATGAACAAGAGTGCAGGTGGAGCTAGGGGAGAGAGAGGGGCGAAGGCGATTGATATTGCGTAAGTGAAAGTAAGCGGAACAGGTAAGGTTGTTAATTAGACCATGTCCAGATTCTCCGATTTTACTTACAAGAAAGAGAAAAAATATACGTAGACACGCCTGCCACAGGGATTTGTAGACTGTTCTACAATTTTCATCCAGGCTATTTTAATATGCTTAAAGAGCTTTAATCTAAAGCATGGAAATAAAGTATTAATGTACATAGGTGGCTTTCTAATTGCATTTAAAACAGCTGCTACATCATTTTGGCTAAAATGGGAAACAAAGTTAGCAAAGATAAAATACAGTGGGTGCAGAAATGAGTCTGTTACAGGCCATGTTATCTCAGAAGAAGGTAAAAAGATACAGGAAGTGAAGAATTGCTATAGTAAGTGAGCCTAAAAAACAAATGATGTCTTTTTTAGAATTGTGTAATTATTGAAGAGTTTGGATTTGACATTATGTAGAGAAAACTTAGCTTTCTTAAATCTTATTAATGACATGCTGATGGCCATGTCAGACACAATCCAGTGGACCTCAGAAGCAGAGCAGCAATTCACAGAGCTAAATGAAAACTTATCTCAGCAACTGTCTTAGCTCTAGTTTTACGACTTCTGTGTTGTTTACAGCCCCGTGGTGATAAGCTCAAAGCTTTAGCAGCAGCGCTACCCCCATGTCTGCTAGCAGTTTAAGCAACTACCATGGCTGTAGGAAGTTCAGCTGAAGTGGTCTGGTTTCATTCAACCACTAGACCCCCATGTAGTAGATGTATTACAATTTGGTCTTTCTGATATTTACATAGAGCAAAAAACAGAGCAAATCATTGTTCTAGAAGTGTTGTTAGTTAGACAAACAGCAGCAACTGTAGAAAAACACATATGGGTAAAAAATTGAGCAACAATGAATCCAGAAGGATTCTATAGTTTGTAACAAAGCAGTTCTGCCTAAAAGCCTATTCCAAGCAGCAGCTTATTTGAGCCATGGGCAATTGCCATGTCTCAAAAAGGGAGGGATAACTATAATACAGCAACATATGGATTTATTTCATAGGATTTAATTCATACAAAAAAATATTTTTTGTAAAGCATGTACGATTTGTGTTAAAAATTACCCTCAGGTTAATTTTAAATCAGAACAGTGAAGGTTTCCAGAACTAAAGGAACCTTTTGAAGTGATGCATATGGATTTTAATGAACTGATAAAGTGGCCCTTACAAATACTGTCTGGTAATGATTGATGCATTTTCAAAATGGGTTGAAATAGTTCCAGCAAAGCACACAGATGCACTGACACACAGATGCACTGACAGTAGCTAAAAGATATATGCAAAGGTTTGGCATCCCACAGAAAATTTACAGTGAAAATGGTCCACATTTTCTGAATTAGGTGATTCAGCAAATTGGCAAGCAAGTTACAGATATAACCTTAAAGAAACACACCATGCCACAAAGTGCAGAACTTGTGAAAAGGACAAATGGGACATTTAAATCCAGACTTAAAAAGTGCATGGAAGAAACAAAGAGACCATGGCCAGAGTGTCTGGACTTAGTAAAACTGTACATGAGAATAACTCCAACGAGCAGTGGTTTGACTCAGTTTGAAATAATATATGGCAGACCATATAAATTACCACTGTTCACAATACAGACACCACCTGATGAGGAAGACAAAACTCTAGCAGACTATATGAGAGAAATGTTGCAGTCTAAAAAAAGTGTCCAATGCAAATTCACTGCCAGAAGAACCTTTGTCTCCACAGGATCCACAAGCAGTGAGACCAGGAGACTGGGTGTTCATCAAAATCATCAGAAGGAAGGACTAGGCGAGCCAAAGTTGGGAAGGACCATTCCAAGAGCTCCTGACCATGCCAACAGCTGTAATGATCGCTGAAAGACCTTCCTGGGTTCACCTCAGCCACTGTAAGTTACAGAGAGTGTTAAGTACCTAAAGGTTGGAACAGTGGGGAAGTCCGACTACAAAGGGGTTTGGTTTTTTAGGGCCACTCGTCTCAACGTCGGTGAAGAAACCAGCTGATCCCTGTTCTTTAGAATCCTGGGTAAAATTAACATCTCTGCTAACCTAGCAAAAATGGAGTTCCCATGCAGAAGGGGTTTCTTCTTTTTCGTTGTGGCTGTTGCGTGCATTATTTGTTTCAGTCCAGATCCAAAGAATGAGAGGAAAAAGAGGTTCATCCACTCAACTGCCATGAAGATTTGGCTAGGTGATATCCCAAACCACCATGTTGACAACTTATGGGAAACGTATGCAAGAACTGTAATCCAGCAGCATAACAAGACTGATTGCTACGTGTGTTCTGTCATGCCTAAATCTACCAAGCAGCCTACCTTGTACATAACTCCCATGAACACCTCACAGGCTATTTGTTTTGCATTCCAGTTTATGCCTGCTCAGTTAATGAATGCCACAACTGGGGAGATTATGATGGAACAAGTGTGCAAAGGAGTAAAGTCATCACTGTTCTCTTACAGTGATGTCACAGGCTATCCCACCAAGATGAAGGCTGTTATGTCTAAAGGAATGAAACATCCAGTGTGTATTCACTCACCTAGAGGGAACGATACGGTGAAAGTAGGACATGCAGCAGGATGCCAGAGTACCATCACTGACCTTTACTCTGACTCTGTCTTCGGCATCCTCCCTAATAGAACGTACACCAGCTGTTCTACTTGGAAACCACAAGGTAACTTTCCTACAGAGGGTGGCTGGTTCCTGTGTGGAGGAGACAGCATTTACCCATCCCTGCCCCTCAGCTGGTCAGGTACATGTGCACCTGTGTTTGTTTCTGACCACACTGTTATCATCTCAGCTCAAGCTGTGAAGGACCATCATTCCTCTGATAGGATGAAAAGAGAACTCAGCTCCAGCTCAGTGTTCCAACCCCATGATCCCATATGGGGTTCCAACATTCCCTCTGAACATAAGCACTGGAGCACAGCGAATAAAATGGTACTTTCACTTTTCCCGTGGTTTGGAGTTGGTAAATCTATGCTGATGATTGAGACATTGGACTATAGAATGAAGACTCTGGTGAACATGACGATGGACATCAACAAAGGACAAAACAAACAAGTGAAATGCGTTTAATGGTACTGCAAAACAGAATGGTTTTGGACATGTAAACTGCTAGCCAAGGTGGCATATGTGTAATGATTGGAATTTCCTGCTGTACGTACATTTCTGACGCAAATGAAACTCATATTACTGAAGCTATGTCTGCTTTAGAGAATCTGAAACAAGCAATGTCCCAGGATGTTGTTCCTCTAAGTATGAACTTTCTCTCCTGGTTCTTTTCAGGACCATGGTGGCACCTTTTACTAAAAATAATGACACCTATCATTATTATTGTTCTTATTATTTTTTGTGTTTTTACTGCTTGTGTAATCCCATGCCTAAAGTCTATGATTGCTAAAACTATGGGAAATGTAATGTTTCAATATCAAATGCTTTCACAAATCCCTCTTGAAGAAATACAACCTGTAGTTTACCTTTTCCCTTGTTAAATGCTTAACAAAATGACAGTCTCATTGAAAATGCAGAATGCAAGAAAAGAATATTTGAAGTAGGTTAAGTTAAGCTTTCAATAAAATGATTAAAAGGGGGGAAATGTTAGGAAAATGTGAATGTAATCATTTTATTTTTTATCAAGTTACAGCCATTTGGTTTGTTTAAGAATTTGCTTTCAGGAAGGTTCTGTTGTATTTAACCTTAGACAGGGAGAACAAATGGTTCTCCAGATAAGGCCGCAACAAAGCTTGCTCCCATGTTTGTTTTCCACCCCCATGCTGTAAATTCCTGAAACCTCCTGGCCCATTCCTTCTGACCCAACCCTCCTGACCCCCTCTTTGATGTGTGATAATAAAGGCAGAAGGACGGAGATGACCCGGCGCAGACGTTCCTAAACCTTAAGGGAGTGTAGTTCTCTGTTTGGGTATCCTCTGTCCTTTTCTATAGAAATGTTTAAAACTTGTGTTGTGTGGTTTTCATTCTAGGATAAAAGGGGTTATATTTAATAACCCTATCAGAGTGTCTTACCTGAGAGCAGGGGGGAAAATCATATTTGTAATTAAATATAACTAGGTCTACAACATCAGTGTCGCCAACACAGGAATGATTTCAGGCAGCGGAGCCACTCGCGCAGCGAAGCCACTCGCGCAGCGATCAGCTGATAACTGATCTGTACAATGAAAATGCTGCATGAGCTGGAACACTTTTATTTTTTATTATTTATACAATAATGACCACCTGCCCTATTTACTAGGGGGCAAATATAATTCAAGTCACTTCAGCGTGATCTCTACTCCGCTGTGTGACAGAGTTAAGTTTAATAACCCTTTTATTCTGGAAAGAAAACCAACACAAACAAGTTTTAGACTCTTCTCAAAGAAAAGAGGGCAGAAAGGACCAGAAACGTGAGGCCGTCTTCATCACAGTCTTGGCTCCATCTGCGCTGGCTACCTTCTGTCTCTTTGCCTTTATTATCAGACATCAAAGAAAGGGCAGGAGGGGTCAGGAATTCACAACATGGGTGTAAAAGATAAGGGGGGTTTTACAACATGGGATTGGTACACAAAGAGGTATAAGATTAACATATATAGCAAGAGACTCCTTGTCTAGGAGAAACATCTGTTTCTACTGTGTGAAGTTAAAACAGTAGAACAGTCCTTAATAAAAAGATAAAAAGAAAATTATTACATTCACATTTCTTCTAACATTCCCTCCTTTTAATCATTTTTATTTACAATTGGAGCTTAACGTAACCTACTTCAAGTACTAATTTCTTGCGTTCTGCATTTTTAATGAGACTGTCATTTTGTTAAGCATTTAACAAGGGAAAAGTTAAACGACGGGGTGTACTTCTTCAAGAGGGATTTGTGAAAGCATTTGATATTGAAACATTACATTTCCCATAGTCTTAGCAATCATAGACTTTAGGCATGGGATTACACAAGCAGTAAAAACACAAAGAATAATAAGAACAATAATAATGGGTGTCATTATTTTCAGTAAAAGGTGCCACCACGATCCTGAAACGAACCAGGAGAGGAAGTCCACACTTAGAGGAACAGCATCCTGGGACATTGCTCGTTGCAGATTCTTTAAAGCAGACATAGCTTCAGTAATATGAGTTTCATTTGCATCAGAAATATACGTACAGCCGGAAATTCCAATCATTACACATACGCCACCTTGGCTAGCAGTTAACATGTCCGAAACCATTCTGATTTGCAGTACCATTAAACGCATTTCACTTAATTGTTTGTTTTGTCCTTTATTGATGTCCATCGTCATGTTTACCAGGGTCTTCATTCTGTAGTCCAGTGTCTCAATCATCAGCATAGATTTAACCAACTCCAAACCACGGGAAAAGTGAAAGTCCTATTTTATTCGCTGTACTCCAGTGTTTATGTTCAGAGGGAACGTTAGAACCCCATATGGGATCATGGGGCTTGAAAACTGAGCTGGAGCTGAGTTCTCTTTTCATCCTATCAGTGGAGTAATGGTCCTTCACAGCTTGAGCTGAGATTATAACAGTGTGGTCAGAAACAAAAACAGGAGCACATGTACCTGACCAGCTGAGGGGCAATGATGGGTAAATGTTGTTTCCACCACACAGGAACCATCCTCCTTCTGTTGGTATAGATGCCCACGCTACGTAGTCCTGGGTTAACGTGGAGTTTGGAAACAGATCAGTGAGGTTAGCCTGGCACCCCTGTACCTGGCCCAGTTTCTTGCTGCCAGGTTTGAAGGGTGACTATATGCATACAGGATGTTTATCGCCGCGATGCACCTGGGCCTTCAGGCTTCCTACGTAGTTTCTGACTTCCTTGGTGAAAGGGAAGATCCGGGTGGTGTTGTTGCAGGTGGAAAATAACTTCACATCACAGTATGATCCATTCAATGAGCATATGCACGCCGTGTGTTTTTTTATGTAGCCAGGTGCAAACACAGGTACGAGGGCAGTCCTCAGGAAACAAAAGTTGTTATAAAAAAAATAACAACTTTTTGCCTCGGCTGGTCGCCGAGGCAAAAACTTGGTCGTGGGAAGAGTTCGGAGAGGCCATGGAGAAAGACTTCCGTACGGCTTCGAAGCAATTCTGGTCCACTATCCGGCGTCTCAGGAGGGGGAAGCAGTGCAGTACCAACAATGTTTACAGTGGGGGTGGTGTGCTGCTGACCTCGACTCGGGACGTTGTGTTTCGGTGGGCGGAATACTTCGAAGACCTCCTTAATCCCACCAACACGTCTTCCATTGCGGAAGCAGAGCCTGAGGACTCTGGGTCAGGTTCTCCCATCTCTGGTGTTGAGGTTGCAGAGGTTGTTAAAAAGCTCCTCGGTGGCAAGGCCCCGGGGGTGGATGAGATTCGCCCGGAGTACCTTAAGGCTCTGGATGTTGTGGGGCTGTGTTGGTTAACGCGGCTCTGCAACATTGCGTGGACATCGGGGGCAGTTCCCCTGGATTGGCAGACTGGGGTGGTGGTCCCCCTATTTAAAAAGGGGGACCGGAGGGTGTGTTCCAACTACAGAGGAATCACACTCTTAAGCCTCCCTGGTAAGGTCTATTCAGGGGTTCTGGAAAGGAGGGTCCGTCAGATAGTCGAATCTCGGATTCAGGAAGAGCAGTGTGGTTTTGGTCCTGGCCGTGGAACACTGGACCAGCTCTATACCCTCAGCAGGATTCTTGAGGGGGCATGGGAGTTTGCCCAACCAGTCTACATGTGCTTTGTGGATCTGGAGAAGGCATTCGACCGTGTCCCCGGAGGGATCCTGTGGGGGGTACTCCGGGAGTATGGAGTACCGGACCCTTTAATAAGGGCTGTCAGGTCTCTGTACGACCGGTGTCAGAGTCTGGTCCGCATTGCCGGCAGTAAGTCGGTAAGTGTCATAGATAAGATTTAAGAGAAGCTGAGTTTTCTCTGCATAATGTAAAATCCAAGCTCTGCAGTAATTGCATAATCCTAAATAGGACATCATTTGTTTTTTAGTGACTGGTTTGGGCGCGCTTGCTATAGCAGTTTTTCGCTCTTCCTGTATCTTTTTTCCTTTTTCTGAGATAACATGGCCTAAGTAACGAACTTGTTTTTGCACCCACTGTATTTTGTCTTTGCTAACTTTGTTTCCTGTTTTAGCCAAATGATGTAGCAGCTATAAGGAGTCTGATCTACAGTGTTCAGCTGTTTTAGACGCAACCAGAAGGTCATCCCCATACATTAACACTTGACTTCCATGCTTTGGATTAAAGCTCTCCAAGCATGTTAAAATGGCCTGGGTGAAAATTTTTGGACTGTCTGCAAATCCCTGTGGCAAGCGTGTGTACGTATATTTTTTCCCCTCGAACGTAAAAGCAAACCAAAATTGAGGTGCACTTGTACTGAAAAGAACGCATTACTTAAGTCAATCACTGTGAAAAAATTTCTGTCAGGATTCAGTGTGTTTAAAGGGGAAGTCCGGTCAACAAGGAAAAATCAGGGTATCATTAGCTATAACTAAAACTAATACGTTTGTGGTTATTTAATGAACTTATCTTTAATCAATAAGAAAATAAAAACATAAATTGTCGTCTGAATCACTGTGTATGGGGGCTGACATTACTGCCCATATTTGGGCAGTAAGGGGCGTTTGACATCACATCCTGGGGCGTGGAAAAGCGGAAGCGGCGACAGCATTTCTCTCCGCTTTCCATGCAAAGTCAATAGGAGCCGTTCTACACAGCTGCGATCATCAATAATTTTTTCGGATTTCCAGAGGACTTCACCGCTGACATTCCCAAGAGCTTTTGCTGAAGCATCAATGCCCACGTGCATGGCCATCGGATGTTCCAACACAACTGGTAAAAGTGGAAAAAACATTGCTTATTTCAACTTCCCGATTCATGAGCCACCGGGCTCGGTGCTGGATTGCCAACTTGAACAGAACGGATTTGCCATCTAACTTCTGGCCAGAGAGAAAACACGTCATATGCAGTGACCATTTTGAAGAAGAATGTTTTGAACATGACATGAGAGCGAGGATTTTCGGTAAGTTATTTTTTATTTTAGAATTTTTTATTTAGAATTTGCGGGGATGGTCACCGAGCAGAGGGGCGGAGGGATACCACATGTGATGTGGTATCCCTCCGCCCCAGCATGTGCTGGAACGCTCTTATATTTTAATATTTATACAATAATGACCACCTGCCCTATTTACTAGAGGGAAAATGTATAACTTAAGTCACTTCAGCGCGATCTCTCCTCCGCTGTGTGTGTGGTTGTGTGCTCCGCTGCAGCGCCGGCAACACCGTGCTGCGGCGGAGCGCGCACACACACGCACACACACACACACACACACACACACACGCGTGTATACATATATACTGTAGGACCCGACTGAGTTTGCACTGGAAATAAGTACGCTGGATTCCGTCAAAAGTCCGGTTTCTGTCAAGAAACTCTTCTAAAAAAATCCATATCGCTATCAGATGATAGCTCCACAGAACTCTCATCACTGTCACTAAGTACTTCATCACTCTCTGCTTCGTACAGAGCACCAGTCGTCGCCATGTTGGAAAATAGTGCGCCGTGACAAACAGAGCTGAAACTTGCTCAACTGCGGGTCCGCCGAGTGACGTCAAAAAATGGGAGGTGACAGTACTATTCTTGACCAAGATGGATTCTTCCACATAAACATGATTAAATGAAAATTATTCATAATTAAAAAAACGTATAATTTTTTGCACAGTATGTAGTAGTTTTATATTTAAAGTACTTTCAGCAGTTTGAATTCTGATTTTGACCGGACTTCTCCTTTAACAATGTGTGTGGATCTGGGACATTCGGAGCACGCGTTTGCACAGCTAAGTTCACTGCTCGGAGGTCTTGTATCATGCACCAATTTTTTCCGTCTGCATTTTGTACAGGAAAAAAAGGCGTATGTTAAGTGTAGATATTAGGACGAGGTGGAAAATTACGTAGGCAAGGAACTCTTAACAGCTTTTATTCATAACTTGCTTAGCAGGCAGCAAAACCCTCCATTTCACTTCCTTTCTCACACTTCTTCTCCCTCTTCTTATTCTCTACTCATACACCACCTAGTGGTAGACACAACATTCCCCCCTTACTTGAAAAGCTTGCATGTACCCATTTAACATAAGACTGAACATCAAGCTCATTTAACAGTTTGTAAACATTAGTATAACTTTAGCTGAAATCAAAGTAGGTGATTACTTAAGCAACTAAACCAATCAAATATATTCGGCAACCCTGTACTTTTAACACTTGGGGTTACTATGAAACAGAATTGGCAAATGTAGCCATTGAAAATAAAATCCACATGTTTGAAACATTTTGTACCACGAAATGAATTCACCTGTACCCAAAACATGTAACACACTCATTTATGCATCCATTTACTCTTTTTTTTAGCTTCTTTGAAAGTCCTTGAACCACACTGGTTGAGCAGCAGTTCTAATACTTTTCCTTTGAACCACCAGATCACTCTTTTCTGGTTTCGTTGTTTTGCATGGAATACCTGCAGGGTATCGTGAAAGTCTGGCAGCATTCCACCTTCTATTGTCACTGAGTACATAAGTACTTCCTCCAACCTGCTTTTCAACACTTATCGGTGGCGTAAATCTAGATGATCCTTTGCGAACATGATGAGGTCTTTTTACCCTCACCATATCTCCCGGTTTGAAAGTTGGTGTCTTGGCTCCACGGCGCTTATCAGTATATTGTTTAGACTTTTCTTGTTTCCGTTGAACTGTTTCTCGTACTGTAAGGTGTTTCCTGCTTTCCTCTGAATCTGGAAAGACATTCACTTTTGTTTTCATCCTCCTGTTGTGCAATAGTTCTGATGGCGATACTCCAGTTGTGTTATGTGGCGTTGCTCTGTAGTTTTGTAGAAAATCAGTCACTGTGGTTTTCCAGTCTTTCTGCATGTGTTCAGCAGTTAGGATTGTCTCCTTAAGAACTCTGTTCCATCTTTCAACAGCACCTTTGCACTGAGGATGGTACACACTTGTACGAAGATGAGATATTCCCCTCTCTCTAAGAAAATCTGCAAAAGAGCTGGAAAGAAACTGTGGCCCATTATCAGTGACAATGTAATCAGGGTTCCCCTCCCTGCTGAAAATAGAGCGCAGAAATGTGATAACAACATCAGTCGTTACAGTATGAGCAAATGCTACTTCTGGCCACTTACTGTAATAGTCCACTAATGTTATAGCGAATCTACATGAAGAAGCAGCAGTTTCAAAGGGACCCACAACATCCAGAGCAACTTTCTCCCACGGTCTGTTCGGCAGTTCAATAGGTTGTAGGGGAGCAGGAGCAGTTTTAGCGGATTTGTCGTTCATTTGGCAAGTCGTACATGAAGAAATAACCGACTGAACCATTTTTGTCCATCTGGGGCCACCAATAGAGGTCACGAAGCCTCTGTTTTGTGCGAACAATGCCTTGATGTGTTTCATGTGCCAAGTGAATGACAGTAGCACGTAAAGCAACAGGAACGATGTATCGATGTTCACCTCTCATAACCAGGTCCTGAGATGCAGAAAGCTCATTCCTGATGTGGAAGTATGGTATTAAGACCGGGTCCACATCCTTCTTGCACTTAGGCCAGCCTTTCTCTATCTGTCCACGGAGAAGTGTGAGTTCATGGCAGTGAGACGAAGCAGAAGTGAACTCATCAACAGACAGGGCTGACACCACGGCTGCAACCATTTCAGGTTCATCAAAAGGGGTAGAGTCCATAGGGAGTGGTAACCGTGACAAACAGTCTGCAGCCTGTTTTTGTGATCCAGGCCTGTATTCCAAATCATAGGTGAAGCACAGCAAACGCGCAGACCAGCGTGCGACCCTCATTCCTGCACGCCCAATGCCTTTGGTAGCTAGTAATGTCGTCAGTGCTTGATGATCAGTCCTCAGTGTGAAACGTCGGCCCCAGAGATAAGACCTCCATTTTTCCACGGCCCACACACAAGCAAGAGCCTCCTTTTCTACTGTAGAGTATTTCCGTTCTGCAGAGGTCAGCGTCCGAGATGCAAATGCTACAGTGCGTTCAACATCATCTGGGTGTATTTGGGTCAGCACACCACCCAGGCCGTAATCCGAAGCGTCCGTGGTGACAATAGTTGGGAGGGACGGGTCAAAAAGAGCCAGAACCGGACTGTTCAGTAAAAGTTCTTTTAATTCCCTAAAGCTTTGATCAGCCCCTTCAGTCCACACAAAACCAGAGTCAGCAGTTTCTCTCAGCACAGCCCGCATTGTTTCCACTAATGTGGCAAAATTAGGAAGAAACTTACTGTACCAGGAGATCAAACCCAGGAAGGAGCGCAGAGACGGAAGATCATGTGGTGGTGGTGCATCACGGACAGCTGCACAATGATCTGGATCAGGAAGGATGCCGTCTTTGGAAATGATGTGACCAAGAAACTTGAGGCTGGACTGTCTAAATGCGCATTTTCGCATGTTGAGTGTCAGGCCTGCCTCTGTAAGACGCTGGAGCACAGCACGCAGTCGTTTGTCATGTTCCTGTAGAGAAGATCCTGAAACAATTACGTCATCCAAGTAATTGTGCACACCAGGCAGTCCTTTAAGCACAGTTTCCATCATTTTTTGGAATGCAGATGGGGCAGAAGCCAACCCGTAGGGAACACGGCAGTAACGGAAAAGCCCCTTATGTGTAATAAAAGCCGTGAGATCCCTACTACTCTCATGCAACAGGAGTTGATGGTATGCAGATGCCAGGTCAATGGTGGAGAAAACACTGGCATCTCTGAGCTCACTTAGAAGCTCATCCATGTGGGGCAAAGGGTGACTGTCGGCAACAATAGCTTTATTAGGCTCCCTCAAGTCAACGCACAATCTTGGTCTGCCCTCTTTCCTTGTTGTGACCACAATAGGAGAAATCCAGGGGGAAGCATCAATGCGTTTGATAATTCCCTCCTTTAACAGCAGATCCAGTTCCTCAGACACTGCATCACGTACTGCAAATGGAAGGCGGCGAAGCTTTTGCCGAACTGGTACTGCATCCTCACGTATTTTAACTTTGTGCACAAACCCAGCAACACAGCCAATAGAAGCAGAGTCTGTTTTTGTCAGCAACACAGGTGCAGCCGAAGAGGCATGTTCAGGAGTTGGAGCACGGATTGAATCGGAGTTAAATGTCCAATTCAGTGCATTTATCAGATCCATCCCCAGTAATGCAGATCCGCCTTTGACTACATACAAAGAAGCAGAAGCAGCCTTGTCATGAAGGGTAACTGTTGCTTCCAAACATCCTATTACAGGAATATCCTCTTTCAAGTAGGTAACTAGTTTAACCTGAGGTGCAGTGAGATGACAGCCAGGAAAATGTCTCTGGTATGATAGAAACTGATGATCCTGTATCAATCAGTAATTCACAATCAGCAGACTCGCCCGATGCAGCTTTAATGTTCACATTGCAAAACAGTCTGTCAGTAGTGTTACCTTCATTTGCGGTTAACATGAGCACAACCACTTCAGGAATTACTTCCCCTACTTGTTTAGTTGAGCGGCAAACTTTAGAAAAGTGTCCAGTCTTACCACAGCTGTTGCATTTTGCCGTGGCTGCAGGGCAGCTTCTTGCATTCGCCAGGTGGTTTGTCGATCCACAGCGATAACAGGTGCGCTCTGTCTGCCGCGCGGGGCGCGTGTGGTTGTTTTTAGATGCAGCTTGCCGTTTTTTTTCCTTGTGTTGACGTTGAGTAGGTCCGCGTTGGGCAACCGTGTTAACAGCTGTAGCTCCGGTGAGGAGTTCGGACGACCGAAGAGCGTGTTCCACTTGACATGCGTCAGAGAACATTCCAGTAAAAGTCTGTTTCTCACCTCCGGTGCATAAGCCTTCTCAATCAGCTGATCCCGCAGCATCTCGTCCTCCATGGTTCCATAAGCACATGGAATAGCCAGCTCACGTAAAGCAGCAAGGTATTGAGGCACAGTCTCATCCGCCCTCTGCGTTCTCTGTCGGAATTGGTGTCTCGCCACGACAACGTTCACCTTCGGTGTAAACTGTAGTTCCAACGCCATCATTGCGTCATTGTATGAAGTGCCGGCGTTAGGCAAGGTGTAGAATAAACGTTGTCCCTCGAAGCCAAGGGCGTGAATTAGTAGAGCACGGCGTCTAGCATCGGACCAGGAATTGCCAGTAGCATGGATAGCCGTTAAGTAGTTCTCAAACATTTTCCGCCACATGGAAAACGGGACCGTAGGTTCTCCACTGCAGGGTAGGAACGGTGCAGGCATGGGTACAGACGTCATCGTTGCCAATTGTTAAGTGTAGATGTTAGGACGAGGTGGAAAATTACGTAGGCAAGGAACTCTTAACAGCTTTTATTCATAACTTGCTTAGCAGGCAGCAAAACCCTCCATTACACTTCCTTTCTCACACTTCTTCTCCCTCTTCTTATTCTCTACTCATACACCACCTAGTGGTAGACACAACAGCGTATTACATGGTGAATCTGGGCATGGTCTAATTATTCCTGCATCCAACTAATTTTTTATAACTACCTTTATACCCTCCTGTGCTTCACGTTTTAGTGGATATTGTTTTATCCGCGGTCTGTATTGCAATTTAGGAACTATTTTAACTGGTTCTACAGTTGTCAATAATCCTACATCTGTTGGTGCTGTAGACCATAAAGCATTTGGGATGTCTTTTAAGTCGTTTTCATCAGATTCTGATAGCAAAAAATGTTGGGTTATTTTATCTCATGATAAATCTTGGACGCGAGGTTCTGCATTGAACAGAACTTTGTAAGGCTGTTTCCATAACCCCCCTTTACACTACCCTTGTTAAACCGATCCAGGCTGAGCTCGGTCCAAGCTTGGATCAGTTAACCAACCCAAGCTTGGTTCTGACGACCGTTTACACACCACGCTATCTCGGTTCCTTGGTTTCCTCACCTCCAAGTGACGATCTGCGGCACTACTGCTCTCTGGGTTTGAAGGCGGCGCCAAGCAAATCAAAATGGCAGCGCCCGTGATACGTCGTTGTTTGCGGCGAGTCAGGCTGTTTTATGAAATCTTTATTCAGGTTCGGAAGAGATCGGCAACACAGAAATAAAAACACAAACACTGTTTCTGTTAGGATAATAGTGCCCATATTTATTATTCCCCACAGAATACAGCAACACAAAACAGCAAGCACTTCTTAAACACTATTTCTGCTAGAATAACTATGTCCTTCATTATTCCCCACAGAATAGAGCAACACAAACAGCAAGCACTTTGCACACGCAAAGTAGCAAGCATCAAAGCCGACAAGCTTTCAAACAGGCGTGATGTTCAACAGGTCTCTTACCATGGCACATAACTGGGAAGTCGGTCAGTCCGGTTAGAGCGACATCAACGCAGCCGGGCATCCTCCCATGGCAGACTTCACCGGACTGTGGGCAGTCTCCCCTATATACAAACAAAGGGCCAGGTGTGGAGAAAGAATGGCCATTTTCTCTCCCAACAGCCGATCCATTTCCCAAAACATGTTTCCAAAACAAAGACCGTTCCCAGCATCTCAGCAGTGTTTGAAACGAAACAACATGAGCGCAATCGAAGTGAGAAATAAAATAACATCACGAACTCAGAGCGCAAATCAGTGTGTGAAGCACAATACAGTTCTAGTTTCACATGAAATCAGTCTTTCCCACAACACATTGTCATAAGTTCCCACCACAAGTTAAAACAAGTTATAACGCCAGGATCCTGTTTGTGGATTTTAGCTCTGCCTTAAATTCAATCATCCCAGCTCTGCTTCAGGAGAAGCTCTCCCAGCTGAATGTGCCCGACTCCACCTGCAGGTGGATGACAGACTTCCTGTCTGACAGGAAGCAGCACGTGAAGCTGGGAAAACATGACTCTGACTGTGAGGGACCAGACTCAAACAAGGACAAAAAAATGTTCAAAGTAGGAAAGAATTCAATTTAAGTCTTCCAAAAATAGTAAACAAAACAAAAACTTAACGTAAGAATAAATCAAAGGATAAATAACAAATTTGGGCCCAAGTTAATTGAGGTCAACTGAACTCTAACTCAACACAACCAAAACTGACCTTACAACAAAGAACACAAGGCTGCTTAAATAGGGATGGAGTAACCCAAGGCTACCACATGAGGGAGGCACAAAATTACAAAAGAACAAATAAATACAAAATTAACTAAAACATTCTATGAAACAAATAAAGCAAAACTAACTTATATTTAGCAGAAACAATAATAGATGAATATTTAAGTGACAAAATTAACTAATTAACAACTTGAAACAAGTCTCCCCTGTCAGTCTTTCAAACAAACAAATGGTATGATCCAGGTTTCCTCCTCCAGCTGGTTTGTATCAGCAGCACCTCAAACAAAAAACAAGTGTAAATAAACCATTCAGACAGTCATTAACCAAAGTGTGCAACCATTAGAAAATACCTGTCTAAATGGAATAACTCAAACTGTAATATAATATAAAGAAAGAAAGAAAGAATACTAACACGATGTGATGGTGGGAGGATCATCCACCACACTGACTCACAGCTCATCAGCACTGGTTCCCCCCAGGGCTGTGTTCTTTCTCCTCTGCTGTTCTCCCTGTACATCAACAGCTGCACCTCCAGTCATCAGTCTGTCAAGCTCCTGAAGTTCTCGAGTGGACAACACCACTTACATCGGACTTATCTCTGATGGTGACGAGTCCGCCTACAGGTCGGAGGCGGACCATCTGGTGTCCTGGTGCAGGGAGAACAACCTTGAGCTCAACGCTGTAAAAACTGTGGATATGGTTGTGGACTTCAGGAAGAACTCAGCCCCAGCTACCCCCATCACCTTCTGTGACTCCACCATTGACACTGTGGAGTCTTTCCGCTTCCTGGGAACTATCATCTCCCAGGACCTAAAGTGGGAGCTGAACATCAACTCCCTCACCAAGAAAGCCCAGCAGAGGATGTACTTCCTGTGGCAGCTGAAGAAATTCAACCTGCCAAGGACAATAATGGTGCAATTCTACTGCTCCATCATTGAGTCCATCCTCACCTCCTCCATCACCATCTGGTACGCTGGTGCCACCGCTAAGGACAAGAGCAGACTGCAGCGTGTCATCCAGTCTGCAGAGAAGGTGATTGGCTGCAGTCTTCCATCTCTCCAGGACCTGTACGCCTCCAGGACTCTAAGGCGTGCTGGGAAGATTGTGGCTGATCCCTCGCACCCCAGTCACAGACTATTTGTCACTTATGTTGTGCCAGTTCAGACGTGACAAAAAGCGGGCATCAATTCGGGACGTAACGGACTGCGTTACCCATGATGCAATGTGGTCAAAATGGCCACCAACTCATGTGGTCAAAATGGCCACCAACTCCCATCACGCAACACGGCAAAATGGCCGCCGATCAAGATAAGGTTGCTATGGTGATGGCTATAAAAGCCGATCACACACGACAATCTTCCTTCTTCCCTGGCTTTTAGCCAACCCGAGAAGACACACACAGCTGTCTCCGTTGGGGTGATCCCATGCCACGTGTTCGTTTGCTCGCTGGACCGAGATTTTTCGACGCAACGGTTATTCCCTGCTTTGTATAACAGGAGGTCGACTAAAATAAGTACTTTTAAATTCCCTCTGATCAAAAGACTGAGAGACGCCGTATCTCCCAGTGATCGAAGAGGACCCCGCTTTGTCTGGCCAACAAAGCGACTGTGAACCCGGAGGAAGAAACGAAGGAGCTTTTTCCCCGTCCCGCTGCAGCCTGCGGAAAACTGCGCTCGTCAAGACGCGTCCAGAAAGCCACTACTCGGAGCGCTCCGGACCAGCCCCGAGGCACCTCAAAGTAACGGGGTCTCCCCTTTTATTTCTGTCTCACCAACAGGGTGTTTAGAAGTGCCTGGGCAGGCGTTAGAACTTTGTAGGTGTTGGTTAATGCTTTTATTCCACGACGAAGTTGGAATTATTTTGCTGAACATTTTCTTTGTATGTGCATGCATTTTACAATTGATTTTGCTGTGTTGATTTGTGATCCATCAAGAACCCCGCCGTGGGTTACTGCTTCATTTCTTTTCATCTTTTTCCCTGCTTTCCCCTCTCTCTCTTTTCGCTTCTTCTTATCAATTTAATCTCTTTGTCCGAGCTCAAGTCGCGGGTTTGTTTAAACTCCCAGTTAGCTGTGCCCTCTCGAAGCGAGGCATTATCCCATCAGCGTAAGCGTGGTTACGTCATTAGGACCTCCCCTCATACGTCATCGTAGCAGCCATCTTGGGAGGGTGACGTGTATCTGAACTGTGAGTTAAGTTAAGATCTGCTAACCGCTCATTTTAATCCATTGTTTATTTTTGTTTTGTTCTTTATTTCCACACATATTTTGCATGTTTTAGTTTAGTAATGAGTAAGAATTCCAAAGTTGTTGAATCAGAGAATTACTGTAACAGGGAATTGCTTTTGGTTCAATAAAACCAACGACTGCGGAATAGACATTGTTTTGTGTTCAGTCCAATTCACAGTTGCCTGGGTATTCAGAATTCAGAGCTAACCTCCTTTGGAGTTAACATCTGATATTAATACAGAGACAATATCATTGGATGGTGATAAGGAATAAGGATTTAAACTCTAATTGCAGTTACATTGGGGTTCTCACAGCCTGCTGGATAAACCTCGTCGGTTAAGAGTCCGACCTGATCATTTATTCCAGCATAAATGAGTTCATAACAGCAAATTAACTAATGCATTAGTGGTATAAATACTTACAAGCTTATAGCTAACATCACCACCATTTGAACTATATTTGTTATAGCGGAAATTTGAGTTGAATGATTTATTATTTAAATTATAATACCAAATTATAATTAATAATAATAACAAGCATATTCAACCAGCTTATGGCATAACACTTACCTCTGGCAGGAGGCTGCGGTCCATCAGGACCAAAACCTCATGCCACAAGAACAGTTTTTTCCCCATCTGCTACCAGCCTTATGAACAAGGCCAAGAGCCGCCCGTGACACTGGACACTGTCTCTCTCCCCCGTTCAGGACTTACAAGCTTCTGCGTTACATTAATGCACAGTTTACTGAGTGTATACAGCTTCTGTATATATATCCTTTTTACTTCTTATTTTACTGTATTCTTATTTTTGTCTGCACCATCAACACCAAGTCAAATTCCTTGTAAGTGCAAACCTACTTGGCGATTAAACTTGATTCTGATAACAAAATAACATATGTTGTTCTTAGTTTTATGTGAGAAACAAAATAACAGGCAAAACTCAGTGAATGAGCATATATGTTGCTCTTAGTTTATGTGAACTCAAAAACAAGTACCAGTTCTTCCCATAATATAAGTGAAAGTTATATAAGCTATAAAAACAAGCTAAACAAGTTATATAACTGACCAGTTTTTTCCAAATTACATTGTCAAAGAGCAACAATAATTCTTTAATATATCATTCCACCCCTTGGTCTTTGACAAAACCTAATTTTGGAAAAACCGTCCCCAAAGTCTATTTTCTTCAGTGAGAAATGTAACCCGCCATTGCGTCCCTGCATATTCTTGCAAGGTCTCTACCACCAAATCAAGGAATTGTATTCTGCTCCCCAATACAAAAGTAATTACCTTTTCTACTCTATTATACCACTCCCAATATTGTATTACCAGAATATCCCTTGGTTCTGTAGGATCCACTTGTAAAGTTATCCTTTCCGTTCCAAACCACTTTTTGATTATAATCTTCATCTTAAGGTAAACAAACTAAAATAATAATTACAGACATTTCATTAAAAATGTCCCACCAATGATGTACAGAAGATTGCTCTATTAACTTAGCCACATGCAAAACCCGTCCTTGGGCCATGACTGTAGACACCTTCAAGCTAGAAATGTTGGACCTGTATGATTCGATTAAGCAATTTAGTTCCATAGACTGATTCAATGCGCATTTGAACCGATCGAGGGAGATCCGTCATGGAGTGAAATTGGTTAATTGATAGGTCACGTTATTCCAACTCCAGATGTATACATCATGTAAACACTCAACGAAAGGCACCAGAACCTGTCCTTGTTGTAGCATACATACCACCCCTTCATCAGAAGTCTCGCATAGATCAAGATCATAGGTGTAGTTTGTCTGTGGGTCAAACCAATCACCATCCAGTTTCAAAAACTAATACCCCTGTACAGTCACTACGGGCAATACATAATAATGACAGATAGCAGTACTATCGGTAACATCATATTGTGTCCAATGTCCTTCACACATAATATCATCATGGTAGGTCTTCTGTGGTTCTAGTTGTAACCAACTGTTACTACTAATGTTCCATAGTTGTCTCCATTCCTGGAAATTTCCGTTAGTAACCACACGCTTAAACCGTTCTTGTTGTATATGAGCGTGTATCATTTGTACGTTACATACCATCCAGTTCAAAGCTATAGAAATGTTCGTTAACACTTCTGCTGTTGTGTTCCACATTTTTATTTGCCAGTTTAGTTCTTCAAGGAAGATCTTTGCAGTTTCTTCTTGTGATGTTACAACCGTAGGCATCCACATTCCAACCTGATGAATAGCTCTTGATGCATGCTGTTCAGTGTTTAATAACATAGTTTTTGTTACTTTATTGTCAAAAGTGTTGGAAACACTTAACACAGTTTCTGTTCCACCCAGCAAAGTGTCCCACCATGCACGTTTCATCCTAGTGCATGTTGGCAGAGGAGGAAAAAAACACTTTCCAGTGAACTCTGTTTGTTATCGTCAATTGTGCCATTTGCAGCGAGGACACGGAGGATGATGGTCCCAGATCCTGCACCAGCCCTGTGGTGCCTGCCACGGTTTGGGACGTCCGCCATTGCGCTGTCCCTCGGGTCGTCCAATCAGCAGATCCCACAGAAACATGGATCTGAAATCAAAATTAGTACTGCTAAAGAATTTGATTAGTTTTCTCTCACATAACATTTAGACAATGGCCATTTTTTCCTCCCCTGAGTAAAATACTGACACTGTTGCATCATTTCCTTGTGAAATGATTTCAGCTGGTCTTGGTGGGCCCTTTTCTTGTCTCACCCAAACTTTAGCTCCTGGTTTATCTGTTGAGCCAACCCCCCCTGTTGCTCCTGCAGTGATGTTAGTGGGGGCAGCCACTCCTTGAACCTCTGTCATTTCATAGGGTTTCACCCGCAGTTGTGCTATTTGTTATCCTTTCTCAATTACCAAGGGATTTTCTCCTTGATAATCCCCATCAATCACTCCAGCTTGTATTGTCATTAACAGCTGAGACCTGCAACTCCACAGGCCCGGACATCATCTTTCCCAATGACACAACTTGTTGTATGGCTTTCTTAGCCAAATCTAATGCTCTTTGCTGTGCTTCTTCCCAAATAAAAATTTCTTTTTCAAGCACTTTTCAGAATTGGAATGACCACATCCTTGAGCCATAAAATGATAAATTCTAGCCAATAAGTGGCTAAATCGCAAATCTTAATGTCCTGATGTTTACACAATGTACAAACAAATGTGTAAGTAAATGTAGGTAAATTTCATGCTGAAATATTTTTAACTCCTGTATTAAGCATTTACATATACATTAATACATTTTCCATTCAGATAAAATCACAAGTTTTATTGTCCATTTATTTTTACTCTCTTATAAACACATATAATCCTGAAAGGTCCCTCAGTTTGTCAAATGCAGAGACAGTAAGTCTGCCCTTGGAGCAATTGGCCTATTATTCAATTGGGCCAATGCTTGCATCAATTTAGGCTTCCAATCTGTCAAGTCATGATTACCAGACATTTTTTTTTTCAAAGATTCTTTCAACAGTCCATTCATTCTCTCAATCAGCCCGGCATCTGTTTTCAAATCAATGCCCCTGTCCTGGGCCCACTGTTGAGTTCCTTGGACTCCCCAATGAGCTGCCTTTTGATGTGCCCATGTGGCAAATCCCACACTACACTCTCTGTCAACTTTCACTGCCCTAACAAGCCCATCGATATACCGGTTTTATAAAGCTTCAGACTGGTATTGACTGCACTTTCTCCCAAATATCTTTCCACAATTCTTTTCTCCAAACTTCTTTGTTCTAAATTTTCCAAAACCTATTAAACTACCTCGGAAAAAGGTTTAAAGACACTTTATCTATTTTTTTTATAACAAAACTAGCAAAAAAAATAAAATAACTCATGTGTTGGATGAATCGCCTCTCGCAACATCTGGGCCAAAGAATTTAATTCTTTAGCGGAAAATATATCTGTCATCTGCATAGCAATGAAAAGCAATCCCATATTTTCTAAAAATAGAGCCGAGAGGAAGAAGGTACAATAAGAAAACTAGAACTGCAAGCAGTTATTAACGGGTTCCAAGCCCACGCACCGCCCCCTTTGAGCATGTTCCTGGACTTCAGCATTCAACACCCTCATCCAAGCCCACCTACGCCGCGCCCCCGTTGAGCATGTTCCTGGACTTTAGCGTTCAACACCCTCATCCCACAGCATCTGGTGGAAAAACTGGAACATCTGTGCTTCAGCACACCCCTTCACCCCATGAGGAATTAAGCGGGTCAAAAAATGGATGGATGGATAGATATATATGTGTGTGTGTGTTTGTAGAGATCCATCCATGATCAAATCTTGTCCTCTGCTGGAATTTTTAAATGTATTCCATACAACGCCACAATAAAGCATTAGTGTATATATATATATATATATATATATATATATATATATATATATATATATATATATATATATATATATGCTGGAGATAGGCACCAGCAGCCCCGCAACCCCATGAGGAATTAAGCGGGTATATATATATATATATATATATATATATATATATATAGATAGATAGATAGATAGATACATAGATACATAGATACATACATACATACATACATACATACATACATACATACATACATAATTATTGAAGTGGACTTCTAAGTTTTAATTGAATACCCCTTACTTAGACTATTAATGGTAAGAGTTGTTGTAGTTGCAAAAACAAGCCACGAGATGGAGCCCTTGCTTCATTTTCTGAAAAGCTCTTTACAATAGGTTTTTGTCAAACTATCTAAATAAATTTTCCTTTTAAATCAACGGTTTGCTCTAAAATTCTGCCTTCTCATTATCAAAAAATATTGCTACTACTACTTCCCTATTAATCTGAGCTTTTCTAATATCTGATTCCAAACACACAACTGGATCCATTGTACTTCCTTTTCTGAATCCACTTTGACATGAAGACAACAGTCTTTTACTTTCTACATAATATGTAATCCTTTCTGTTATCATTCTTTCCATAATCTTTCCTAAACATGAAGTAAGTGCAATTGGTCTATAACTTAAAGGGTTTGTTGGATCCTTTCCTGGTTTAATAATTGGCACAATAATTGCTACCTTCTAATTTGAAGGTAATCTTCCTTCTTTCCAAATCTTATTATATAAACCTAGAAGTTTAGAAATCATTTATCCTTCTTGTCTGCTCTCCTAAATTTTCCCGTTTCTGGTAAATTATCTGAACTATGGATCTTTGCAAATGTTCTTGCCATTACTTCTAGTTTTTCTTCATTTTTTACTGCTGTTGAAGGTTTGGTAAAAATCCGATCAGCCATTCTTGCGTAGTAGATTTCTTGACATCACAGCGCCCCCTAGTGATGGACGATCCTCAAATGCGGGTCCCATGTGCAAAATCTTATTTGGACTATGGGTTATGAAGGACATGTCAAAATGTGTTATGGTTTTACAATAATCAGCAATTACATTTAGAGCTAGCTAGCTAACAATCACTTATTGTAGCGTTACTTTTCGAAAAAAAAAATCCGCCGCGATAACTTTTTTTATTTGTCCATGACACGCTTATATATAAAGTTTTGCGCGGATTGCACAAAAAATGTAGGAGGAGTTTAACAAGAAAGGTTTAACCTTTTTAGCCATGTAGCGCGAAAACTAGCTGGGAAACGAAGGGTGTGTCAATTCCCTTTATTTTGCAGAATCATCCAATAAACAAAGTGCCATCAAGTTTTTGAGTGTAGGACCAGTAGTTTGGTGGTTACAGGCGTAAACGCATTGTCCTTTATTATAGCGCCCCCTAGTTGTTGAGGGGTCTGAATTTCTGGATTTAAGTAGGGGCGCACATTCTGAACTTAGATACCTGATCCAATTGATTCGTTACAAATCCGCGTAGGCTCCACAACGCGTTTTAATTCCGTAATAATAATAATAACTAGAACTGCAAGCAGTTATTAACGGGTTCCAAGCCCACGCACCGCCCCCTTTGAGCATGTTCCTGGACTTCAGCATTCAATCCCACAGCATCTGGTGGAAAAACTGGAACATCTGGGCTTCAGCACACCCCTTCACCACCTCCTGAGCACTGTCGGTCCGGGTCTGACAGACCCCCTCTGATGTCATCACCCTCAGCACGGGCTCCCCTCCGGGCTGCATCCGGAGCCCCTTGCTGTTTACTCTGATGACACACGACTGCACCCCCAGGTTCCCCCCAATCACATCATGAAGTTCGCAGATGACATAAACTCATCAACAGCTCAGCTGTGGAGGTGGTTAGCAGCACCAAGTTCCTGGGGGTGCACATCACGGTCAACCTCACCTGGTCTGTGAACACCACGTCACTGGTGAAGAGGGCACAGAAGCACTTGTACTTCCTGCAGAGGATGATGAGAGCCCACCTGTCCCCGCACATTCTCACAACCTTCTACAGAAGTACCATAGAGAGCATTCTGACCAGCTGTCTCTGTGTGGTTTGGAGGCGGCAGCACCTCCGACTGGTGGAAAATGAGGAGAGTGGTGGGGACAGCAGAAGGGATCATAGGGGCTCCTCTTTCCTCCATTAAGGACATTTCATCCCAGCGCTGCATGTCCCCAGCCCATAGCATCAACAGAGACCCTCAAACCCCCACCATGAACTGTTCCCCATATATATATATATATATATATATATATATATATATATAAATAATGAATGTTCTTCATTTACAGTGACCCTTTAAACCATCAATGCTATTACTCCTTTTCATGACAACTCATAATGTATGAATTACATGTTTCCCGTAACTTATACCTTTTTATTCTAAGTTCAACCAAGATATTATCTTCTTATCCTTGTAGCTTGTAGTGTTAAATAAGACTAAAATCATTTCATTTGAATCAAGGTATGCAGATGTTGATAGATATATCTATCTATCAGTGACGTGCGGTAGGGTTCATAGCTGGTGAAGCACTGACGTCATCAGTCAGATTTACAAATATATACACTCTACAGAGTAGACTCATTGCAAAGTGCTGAAGGGGACTGGTTGAGCCAAATCAATTAACCAAGAGACATGGAAAAAAATATTGATTATTTGTTTAAAAAATAAATAAAACTAAATTATTTGTCATTTGATTGGTAGCAGTTTATGAGTTATGATGGATTTCTACATTTGTAACACATTCAAAAACTAACCTACATTACGCACATTTCATTACAAAAACAAAACATGAATAATTATCACTGTCTTACCTCTACTTAGAAATGAAGTCCAGCTGCGCTCTTTCTGAACAAAAATATCGGTCACTTTCCGGTAAAAGTTATTTTTATCTTCTTCAGTTTTAAAAGTTTCTCAGTCTCAGTGGAGCTCACTGCCAGGGAGGAAAGCCTTCCTTCATCAGTCCTGTTCCAGCTGTATGTTTAGAGTCTTTTTAGTGCTTTACTTGTTTAGCAAAACTCGCTAATAACACATCCATAACTTGCTTTGACTCTACTATTTTGGGATCAGAGCGGTGCCCCTTGAGCGGCCCCTGCCTAGAGGCCAAGGAACTGCCGGCCTCACCTACAACCGGCTCTTTGGCTTGTATGATCGCCCAGCAGCACACGAAAACACATAGTTTAATGACCAAAACACAATTCGTAATCCACATATATTAAATTGTGGATAATCAGTTCAGCAGTGTTTGAACAATTGAATTTATGATCTAGAGACAGGAAGATGCATTCACGGAATGGAAGTCAGCGCAGTTAACATGGGATTGCGCAATCCCAGGGGAGACCAAGATCGCTGGCTTGGTGGCGCTTCACTACCAAGGATTTACGTTAAAAATAGCCAAAAGTCTTCGATTTTAAAGAGAATATGATAAAAAAATAAGGAAATTAGATTAAAAAAACAATTATTATTACAAATGACTGAGTGAATCACAATATATATTGTTATCATTATTCTATATTTTCTTTCTTTCCATGATTGCCTCCCCTGAATGCATGTCACTGCTATCTATAACTATAACCCATAAACTTTGCACAACATTCACATATTTGCTCATTTTGCATCATTGCATCTCCAACTAGCATTACAAATGCTGTCGAGCTCTCAGTTTCTAAATGCATTCTCGCACAAATGCCCTTTGCACAATCAATTCAGTACATACAAATGGTTTTAAAAATACTTACCTGTACACTGTGACTTTCTCATGCATTGTTTACACTTCAATTGTTTACTTTTAAATCACTGCTGCACCTTATACTGTAATTTAAGTTGACTGTAATTTACAAGCTGTATTCTTGCACAAATTGCCCTCTGCACAATCACTTCTGCATATACAAATGTTTTTTTAAAAATACACACCTGTACACTGTGACTTCTCCTGATTTGTTTGCATTTCAATTGTTTACTTCAAATCACTGCTGCACCTTGTACTGTAATTTATTTTACTGCAATTTACAAGCTGTATGCAACAGAATTTCGTTCTGTACGCACTCTGTGCATACAAAATGACAAAGTTTTCTAATTCTCTCTAAGTCTATCTATCTATCTATCTATCTATCCATATTATATTATAGCGTTACTTTTCAAATAAGTCTGATCCATATCTGAACTATGGATCTTTGCAAATGTTCTTGCCATTACTTCTACTTTTTATTCATTTGTTAATGCTGTTCCTTCTTCATGTTTTAGAACTGGATATGTTCTCTCTGATCTATTTCCCTTCATTTTCTTAATCATTCCCCATACCTCAGCTATAGAAGTTGTTCTGCCTATTGAATCACAAAAATCTCTCCATTTTGTCTTCTTTGCCTTCTAAATAACTTTCCTTGCTTCTGCTTGATCTTTTTTATATTCAATTAAATTTTTTAAATTATGTGTTCTTCTCAAAACTCTAAAAAGATATCCTCCCATTTCAAGCCTCTGCTCCGCTTAGAAAAAACACGGGATGTGACGTCACTTCCGGTGATGTGCCCAAATATGGGCATAATGGCCGCCCTGTTCACAGTTCTGGATGGCACAGCTCTTGATGATGAGAGCTGTGAACTGATCACAAATTTCATAAATTTGTTAAAAATCAACGGTTTGCTCTGAAAGTCTGAAAATATTCATGAATGTCCAAGAGTGTTTTATGTAACCACACGATTTTTTTGATGGTCATTAAAAAAATTGATACAGAGAAAAAAAATATGAAACTTTAAAATCTTGTATTATTAACTTGTAAAATCTTGTAAATTGGTCAAAATCGCCTGGATTTTTACCAAACTGAAAGACATGTTTATTCTGGCTGTGCTTTACAGATAGAGGCCATTTTTATTGGGATTGACCAATATTTGTGGAAAATACATTGATTTCTCCATTTTACAAACTTTGAAAAAAGCAGAGTGTGGCACTTTCAAAAACTGGAATACATACACTAAGAGAATTGTTGCACCTTATTCAAGGAATACATCCTGAAAATCCGAGCTTGTTACACCACACAAGTGATTTTAGGTGAATTTTTGAAGTTTTCCAGTTTTTTTCCACACTTTTGGAAATAGGCCCCGCCCACTTGTTTCAATAAATACCATATTTAATACTTTAGTTAAGGGCAATGTCTGGAAGGGAATGAAGAAGGTTTGGTAAAAATCCGATCAGCCATTCTTGCGTAGTAGATTTCTTGACATCACAGCGCCCCCTAGTGATGGACGATCCTCAAATGCGGGTCACATGTGCAAAATCTTATTTGGACTATGGGTTATGAAGGACATGTCAAAATCTGTTATGGTTTTAGAATAATCAGCAATTACATTTAGAGCTAGCTAGCTAACAATCACTTATTTTAGCGTTACTTTTCGAAAAAGTCAAAATTCAAAAATCCGCCGCGATAACTTTTTTTATTTGTCTATGACACACTTATATATAAAGTTTTGTGCGGATTGCACAAAAAATGTTGGAGGAGTTTAACAAGAAAGGTTTAACCTTTGTAGCCATGTAGCGCGAAAACTAGGTGGGAAACGAAGAGTGTGCCAATTCTCTTTATTTTGCAGAATCATCCAATAAACAAAGTGCCATCAAGTTTTTGAGTGTAGGACCAGTAGTTTGGTGGTTACAGGCGTAAACGCATTGTCCTTTATTATAGCGCCCCCTAGTTGTTGAGGGGTCTGAATTTTTGGGTTTGAGTAGCGGTGCACATTCTGTACTTGGATACCTGATTCAATGGATTCGTTACAAATCCGAATGGGCCGCCCAACGCGTTTTAGCAGAGAATAATAATTACCCGTAATAATAATAATAACTAGAACTGCAAGCAGTTATTAACGGGTTCCAAGCCCACGCACCGCCCCCTTTGAGCATGTTCCTGGACTTCAGCATTCAACACCCTCATCCAAGCCCACCTACGCCGCGCCCCCTTTGAGCATGTTCCTGGACTTCAGCGTTCAACACCCTCATCCCACAGCATCTGGTGGAACAACTGGAACATCTGGGCTTCAGCACACCCCTTCACCACTTCCTCACCTCCTGACCACTGTCGGTCCGGGTCTGACAGACCACCTCTGATGTCATCACCCTCAGCACAGGCTTCCCTCAGGGCTGCATCCGGAGCCCCTTGCTGTTTACTCTGATGACACACGACTGCACCCCCAGGTTCACCCCCAATCACATCATGAAGTTCGCAGATGACACAAACTCATCAACAGCTCAGCTGTGGAGGTGGTTAGCAGCACCAAATTCATCAGGGTGCACATCACGGTCAACCTCACCTGGTCTGTGAACACCACGTCACTGGTAAAGAGGGCACAGAAGCGCTTGTACTTCCTGCAGAGGATGAGGAGAGCCCACCTGTCCCCACACATTCTCACAACCTTCTACAGAAGTACCATAGAGAGCATTCTGACCAGCTGTCTCTCTGTGTGGTGTGGAGGCTGCAGCACCTCCGACTGGTGGTAAATGAGGAGAGTGGTGGGGACAGCAGAAGGGATCATAGGGGCTCCTCTTTCCTCCATTAAGGACATTTCATCCCAGCGCTGCATGTCCCCAGCCCATAGCATCAACAGAGACCCTCAAACCCCCACCATGAACTGTTCCCCATATATATATATATATATATATATATATATATATATATATATATATATATATATATATATATATATATAATGAATGTTCTTCATTTACAGTGACCCTTTAAACCATTAATGCTATTACTCCTTTTCATGACAACTCATAATATATGAATTACATGTTTCCTGTAACTTATACCTTTTTATTCTAAGTTCAACCAAGATATTATCTTCTTATCCTTGTAGCTTGTAGTGTTAAATAAGACTAAAATCGTTTCATTTGAATCAAGGTATGCAGATGTTGATAGATATATCTATCTATCAGTGACGTGCGGTAGGGTTCATAGCTGGTGAAGCACTGACATCATCAGTCAGATTTACAAATATATACACTCTACAGAGTAGACTCATTGCAAAGTGCTGAAGGAGACTGGTTGAGCCAAATCAATTAACCAAGAGACATGGAAAAAATATTATTTGTTAAAAAAATAAATAAAACTAAATTATTTGTCATTTGATTGGTAGCAGTTTATGAGTTATGATGGATTTCTACATTTGTAACACATTCAAAAACTAACCAACATTACGCACATTTCATTACAAAAACAAAACATGAATAATTATCGCTGTCTTACCTCTACTTAGAAATGAAGTCCAGCTGAGCTCTTTCTGAACAAAAATATCGGTCACTTTCCGGTAAAAGTTATTTTTATCTTCTTCAGTTTTAAAAGTTTCTCAGTCTCAGTGGAGCTCACTGCCAAGGAGGAAAGCCTTCCTTCATCAGTCCTGTTCCAGCTGTATGTTTAGAGTCTTTTTAGTGCTTTACTTGTTTAGCAAAACTCGCTAATAACACATCCATAACTTGCTTTGACTCTACTATTTGGGGATCAGAGCAGTGCCCCTTGAGCGACCCTGCCTAGAGGCCAAGGAACTGCCGGCCTCACCTACAACCAGCTCTTTGGCTTTTATGATCGCCCAGCAGCACACGAAAACACATAGTTTAATGACCAAAACACAATTCATAATCCACATATATTAAATTGTGGATAATCAGTTCAGCAGTGTTTGAACAATTGAATTTATGATCTAGAGACAGGAAGATGCATTCACGAAATGGAAGTCAGCGCAGTTAACATGGGATTGCGCAATCCCAGGGGAGGCCAAGATCGCTGGCTTGGTGGCGCTTCACTACCAAGGATTTACGTTAAAAATAGCCAAAAGTCTTCGATTTTAAAGAGAATATGATAAAAAAATAAGGAAATTAGATTAAAAAAACAATTATTATTACAAATGACTGAGTGAATCACAATATATATTGTTATCATTATTCTATATTTTCTTTCTTTCCATGATTGCCTCCCCTGAATGCATGTCACTGCTATCTATAACTATAACCCATAAACTTTGCACAACATTCGCATATTTGCTGATTTTGCATCATTGCATCTCCAACTAGCATTACAAATGCTTTCGAACTCTCAGTTTCTAAATGCATTCTCGCACAAATGCCCTTTGGACAATCAATTCAGTACATACAAATGGTTTTAAAAATACTTACCTGTACACTGTGACTTTCTCATGCATTGTTTACACTTCAATTGTTTACTTTTAAATCACTGCTGCACCTTATACTGTAATTTAAATTGACTGTTATTTACAAGCTGTATTCTTGCACAAATTGCCCTCTGCACAATCAATTCTGCATATACAAATGTTTTTTTTTTAAATACACACTTGTACACTGTGACTTCTCCTGATTTGTTTGCATTTCAATTGTTTACTTCAAATCACTGCTGCACCTTATACTGTAATTTATTTTACTGCAATTTACAAGCTGTATGCAACGGAATTTCGTTCTGTATGCACTCTGTGCATACAAAATGACAAATAAAGTTTTCTAATTCTCTCTAAGTCTATCTATCTATCTATCCATATTATATTATAGTGTTACTTTTGAAATAAGTCTGATCCATATCTGAACTATGGATCTTTGCAAATGTTCTTGCCATTACTTCTACTTTTTATTCATTTGTTAATGCTGTTCCTTCTTCATGTTTTAGAACTGGATATGTTCTCTCTGGTCTATTTCCCTTCATTTTCTTAATCATTCCCCATACCTCAGCTATAGAAGTTGTTCTGCCTATTGAATCACAAAAATCTCTCCATTTTGTCTTCTTTGCCTTCTAAATAACTTTCCTTGCTTCTGCTTGATCTTTTTTATATTCAATTAAATTTTTTAAATTATGTGTTCTTCTCAAAACTCTAAAAGCTATCCTCCCATTTCAAGTCTCTTCTCCGCTTAGAAAAAACACAGGATGTGACGTCACTTCCGGTGATGTGCCCAAATATGGGCATAATGGCCGCCCTGTTCACAGTTCTGGATGGCAGAGCTCTCGATGATGAGAGCTGTAAACTGATCACAAACTTCATAAATTTGTTAAAATTCAACGGTTTGCTCTAAAATTCTGAAAATATTCATGAATGTCCAAGAGTGTTTTATCTAACCACACAATTTTTTTGATGGTCATTAAAAAAATGGATTCAGAGAAAAAAAATATTAAACTTTATAATCTTGTATCATTAATTTTTAAAATCTTGTAAATTGGTCAAAATCGCCTGGATTTTTACCAAACTGAAAGACAGGTTTATTCTGGCTTTGCTTTACAGATAGAGGCCATTTTTATTGGGATTGACCAATATTTGTGAAAAATACATTGATTTCTCCATTTTACAAACTTTGAAAAAAACAGAGTGTGGCACTTTCAAACACTGGAATACATGCAGTGAGAGAATTGTTGCACCTTATTCAAGGAATACATCCTGAAAATCCGAGCTTGTTACACCACACAAGTGATTTTTGGTGAATTTTTGAAGTTTTCCAGTTTTTTCCACACTTTTGGAAATAGGCCCCGCCCACTTGTTTCAATAAATACCATATTTAATACTTTAGTTAAGGGCAATGTCTGGAAGGGAATGAAGAAGGTTTGGTAAAAATCCGATCAGCCATTCTTGCGTAGTAGATTTCTTGACATCACAGCGCCCCCTAGTGATAGACGATCCTCAAATGCGGGTCACATGTGCAAAATCTTATTTGGACTATGGGTTATGAAGGACATGTCAAAATCTGTTATGGTTTTAGAATAATCAGCAATTACATTTAGAGCTAGCTAGCTAACAATCACTTATTTTAGCGTTACTTTTCGAAAAAGTCAAAATTCAAAAATCCGCCGCGATAACTTTTTTTATTTGTCTATGACACACATATATAAAGTTTTGTGCGGATTGCACAAAAAATGTTGGAGGAGTTTAACAAGAAAGGTTTAACCTTTGTAGCCATGTAGCGCGAAAACTAGGTGGGAAACGAAGAGTGTGCCAATTCTCTTTATTTTGCAGAATCATCCAATAAACAAAGTGCCATCAAGTTTTTGAGTGTAGGACCAGTAGTTTGGTGGTTACAGGCGTAAACGCATTGTCCTTTATTATAGCGCCCCCTAGTTGTTGAGGGGTCTGAATTTTTGGGTTTGAGTAGCGGTGCACATTCTGTACTTGGATACCTGATTCAATGGATTCGTTACAAATCCGAATGGGCCGCCCAACGCGTTTTAGCGGAGAATAATAATTACCCGTAATAATAATAATAACTAGAACTGCAAGCAGTTATTAACGGGTTCCAAGCCCACGCACCGCCCCCTTTGAGCATATTCCTGGACTTCAGCATTCAACACCCTCTTTCAAGCCCACCTACGTCGCGCCCCCATTGAGCATGTTCCTGGACTTTAGCGTTCAACACCCTCATCCCACAGCATCTGGTGGAAAAACTGGAACATCTGGGCTTCAGTACACCCCTCAACACTTCCTCACCTCCTGACCACTGTCAGTCCGGGTCTGACAGACCACCTCTGATGTCATCACCCTCAGCACGGGCTCCCCTTAGGGCTGCGTCTGCAGCCCCCTGTTGTTTACTCTGATGACACACGACTGCACTCCCAGGTTCACCCCCAATCACATCATGAAGTTCGCAGATGACACAAACTCATCAACAGCTCAGCTGTGGAGGTGGTTAGCAGCACCAAATTCATCAGGGTGCACATCACGGACAACCTCACCTGCTCTGTGAACACCACATCTGGTGAGGAGGGCACAGAAGCGCTTGTACTTCCTGTGGAGGATGAGGAGAGCCCAACTGCCCCCACCCCATCCTCACAACCCTCTACACAAGTACCATAGAGAGCATTCTGACCAGCTGTCTCTCTGTGTGGCGTCGAGGCGGCAGCACGTCCGACTGGTGGAAAACAACGGTTGTCAAGCTTCTGAAGTTTGCGCACGACACCACTCTCATGGGATTTATCTCTGATGGTGACGAGTCCGCCTACAGGTGGGAGGGTGACCATCTGGTGACCTGGTGCAGGGAGAACAACTTAGAACTCAACGCTGTAAAAATAGTGGAGATGGTTGTGGACTTCAGGAAGAACTCAGCCCCAGCTACCCCAACACTCTCTGTGACTATATATAATATATTTCAGTCGTCAGTCAAGTCAAGTTATGTTGCGAGTTCAGTTGTTTTTTTTCTTTTCTTTGTTCAGTGGTTTGTGTTGTTACCACTGGCAAGTTCATGTCAGTAAGAAGAATGAAGTTTGTCAATGGAGGTTCAGTTCTGCTTGGGGCACAGGCTCGCCATGTCCTTTCAGAGAGAATCCATGGAATCTGATCCAGTAGTCTGATCCAGATTTTTGATCAGCAACAACAAAAAAACCTAGCCTGCACACGATAATATTATTATTGCATTCAGCTAAATAAACTCACTTTATCAATTTTTACAGCATTGTTTTTTCTTCATTCCTCACATTTCCATTGCGATGTTTTACATGCACTTTAAAAATTTTTCCCAACTCAAAACACCGGAATCATCTTTAACCCATGTAAAACAAAAATATAAATCCTTTTTAATTATGAAACTATGACCTGTAATTTAACAAATTACAGCATAGGTTTTTTTAATCCTCTTCCAAGTCTTTGTAAATCATGAGATGAAATACAGTTATCACCTTACCAAAGAGCATGAAATCCTTCTACATCCAATACTCTCCATCATCCATTGTATGGACGAAACCCAGCGCTGAACACAGAGAAATGTCGGACTGGATCAAATACTGCGTGTGTGATGGGTTCAAGTACCTCGCTCAACGTAGGAATTTACACATGTACAGCCTCAAGCTATTTAACTAAGATGTAAACGAGGTTTAAAATGTCTACTGTTTAGTTTGATATTAATGAACAGTCATAATTTTAATTTACATGTAGTATGGTTGAACTAGAAGAATTAACAGTGGGATGTTGATAAACTGACTGTATATTTGTATTGTAGTGCTGAACCATAGATTTACTTCTGAGTCAGTTAGCTTGCAGTTAGTTGACCTCCACGCAGATTTGGCTCTGAAGGAACAGTCTGTTAAGAGTGATCCTATATATATATATATATATTAGTGCTGTCAAACGATTAAAAATTTTAATCGCGAATAATCCTATGATGTCGATAGTTTACTCGAGATTAATCGCAAATTAATCGCATATTTTATCCTTTTATTTCTGAAAGTGTAATAGCCTATTTGGGCATTTTAATATGCAATTTTGCAATAAATGACACTAATAAAATACATGCTTGTACAAAAAATATTTTTGTTATTTTTCAAGCACTTTTCAGAATTGGTATGAAAACATCCTGGTGCCAAATGTTAAACTCTGGACTATAATGGCTATATGACTAATCATGATACCCTGATGTTACACCATGTGTAAACAAATGTGTAAATACCTGTTTTCATGCCGATATATTTTTTTTTGCCTCTTAAACAAAAGGTATTATGCATACATATAAATTAATAAAAATTGAACATTTCGATAAAGTCATAAGTTTTGTTCATTTCTTCTCTCTCTCTCTCACACACACACATCTAATTCTGAGCTTTCACACCAACAACAATAATTTCTTTGAATATTTTTGCTTGCTGTTTCTATCCATATTCATAGAGTTTAAGCCTGGAAAAAGGTTTTAAATCTCCAGGTCATTCCAGCCTTACACTTTGCTTGCAACTGGGCAGGAGCTTAATACCCTGAATGAGACTGTTTAGCAACTGTTAGTAACTCCAGGTCCTTCGTTTGGAAACGTGATTCATCCCTGGGTTGTCAAATACAGAGACAACAAATTAATAAGCATTAAAGAACGGTTTATGGGTTGGGTTTCTGCAATGTTATCAACGTGTAAAAGCTCATCTTCAGAACCAATCTCTGCTTAAAATGGTGATCTGCACCAAGTAATCTACTTTCAGCAGTTATCACCGGTTATTGCACCGTAAACTGCAGAAAATACGTGCAGAGTTGCTCTGTCTGCCTTTACTACCGTCGGCTCCTATGGCGGAGGGATATTTCAGCTGGATACACTCAAATGTAGTGCAGGCAGGCCACTTAATACCCCTATTTCGTCACTTATTTAAGACCCCAAATAAGCGATTTCACTTTCAGAAACCTGCCCAAAAAAAACGCAACCCGTGACTCATGAAATTTAGAAGCGCTTTTAGAAAAAAGAAGCCCAAAGTCGCGTGTGTCCGATGTGTGTGTGTTTGTAGAGATCCATTCATGATCAAATGCGGTCCTCTGCTGGAATTTTTTAAAGCATTAGTGTAAATAAATATATATATATATATATATATATATATATATATATATATATATATATATATATATATATATATATAGATACATGGATACATACAAAATTATTGAAGTGGACATCTAAGTTTTAATTGAATACCCCTTACTTAGACTATTAATGGTAAGAGTTGTTGTAGTTGCAAAAACAAGCCACGAGATGGAGCCCTTGCTTCATTTTCTGAAAAGCTCTTTACAATAGGTTTTTGTCAAACTATCTAAATAAATATTTATTTTAAATCAACGGTTTGCTCTAAATTCTGAAAATATTCATGAATGTCCAAGAGTGTTTTATCTAACCACACGATTTTTTTGATGGTCATTAAAAAAATGGATTAAGAGAAAGAAAAAATTAAACTTTATAATCTTGTATCATTAATTTTTAAAATCTTGTAAATTGGTCAAAATCGCCTGGATTTTTATCAAACTGAAAGACATGGTTATTCTGGCTGTGCTTTACAGATAGAGGCCATTTTTATTGGCATTGACCAATATTTGTGGAAAATACATTGATTTCTCCATTTTACAAACTTTGAAAAAAACAGAGTGTGGCACTTTCAAACACTGGAATACATGCAGTGAGAGAATTGTTGCACCTTATTCAAGGAATACATCCTTAAAATCTGAGCTTGTTACACCACACAAGTGATTTTAGGTGAATTTTTGAAGTTTAAGTTTTTTTCACACTTTTGGAAATAGGCCCCGCCCACTTGTTTCAATCATTACCATATTTAATACTTTAGTTAAGGGCAATGTCTAGAAGGGAATGAAGAAGGTTTTGTAAAAATCCGATCAGCCATTCTTGCGTAGTAGATTTCTTGACATCACAGCGCCCCCTAGTGATGGACGATCCTCAAATGCGGGTCACATGTGCAAAATCTTATTTGAACTATGGGTTATGAAGGACATGTCAAAATCTGTTATGGTTTTAGAATAATCAGCAATTACATTTAGAGCTAGCTCGCTAACAATCACTTATTTTAGCGTTACTTTTCGAAAAAGTCAAAATTCAAAAATCCGCCGCGATAACTTTTTTTATTTGTCCATGACACACTTATATATAAAGTTTTGTGCGGATTGCACAAAAAATGTTGGAGGAGTTTAACAAGAAAGGTTTAACCTTTGTAGCCATGTAGCGCGAAAACTAGCTGGGAAACGAAGAGTGTGCCAATTCTCTTTATTTTGCAGAATCATCCAATAAACAAAGTGCCATCAAGTTTTTGAGTGTAGGACCAGTAGTTTGGTGGTTACAGGCGTAAACGCATTGTCCTTTATTATAGCGCCCCCTAGTTGTTGAGGGGTCTGAATTTTTGGGTTTGAGTAGCGGTGCACATTCTGTACTTGGATACCTGATTCAATGGATTCGTTACAAATCCGCATGGGCCGCCCAACGCGTTTTAGCGGAGAATAATAATTACCCGTAATAATAATAACTAGAACTGCAAGCAGTTATTAACGGGTTCCAAGCCCACGCACCGCCCCCTTTGAGCATGTTCCTGGACTTCAGCATTCAACACCCTCATCCAAGCCCACCTACGCCGCGCCCCCTTTGAGCATGTTCCTGGACTTCAGCGTTCAACACCCTCATCCCACAGCATCTGGTGGAACAACTGGAACATCTGGGCTTCAGCACACCCCTTCACCACTTCCTCACCTCCTGACCACTGTCGGTCCGGGTCTGACAGACCACCTCTGATGTCATCACCCTCAGCACAGGCTTCCCTCATGGCTGCATCCGGAGCCCCTTGCTGTTTACTCTAATGACACACGACTGCACCCCCAGGTTCACCCCCAATCACATCATGAAGTTCGCAGATGACACAAACTCATCAACAGCTCAGCTGTGGAGGTGGTTAGCAGCACCAAATTCATCAGGGTGCACATCACGGACAACCTCACCTGCTCTGTGAACACCACATCTGGTGAGGAGGGCACAGAAGCGCTTGTACTTCCTGTGGAGGATGAGGAGAGCCCAACTGCCCCCGCCCATCCTCACAACCCTCTACACAAGTACCATAGAGAGCATTCTGACCAGCTGTCTCTCTGTGTGGTGTCGAGGCGGCAGCACGTCCGACTGGTGGAAAACAACGGTTATCAAGCTTCTGAAGTTTGCGCACGACACCACTCATGGGATTTATCTCTGATGGTGACGAGTCCGCCTACAGGTGGGAGGGTGACCATCTGGTGACCTGGTGCAGGGAGAACAACTTAGAACTCAATGCTGTAAAATAGTGGAGATGGTTGTGGACTTCAGGAAGAACTCAGCCCCAGCTACCCCAACACCCTCTGTGACTATATATAATATATTTCAGTCGTCAGTCAAGTCAAGTTATGTTGCGAGTTCAGTTGTTTTTTTTTTTCTTTTCTTTGTTCAGTGGTTTGTGTTGTTACCACTGGCAAGTTCATGTCAGTAAGAAGAATGAAGTTTGTCAATGGAGGTTCAGTTCTGCTTGGGGCACAGGCTCGCCATGTCCTTTCAGAGAGAATCCATGGAATCTGATCCAGTAGTCTGATCCAGCTTTTTGATCAGCAACAACAAAAAAACCTAGCCTGCACACGATAATATTATTATTGCATTCAGCTAAATAAACTCACTTTATCAATTTTTACAGCATTGTTTTTTCTTCATTCCTCACATTTCCATTGCGATGTTTTACATGCACTTTAAAAATTTTTCCCAACTCAAAACACCGGAATCATCTTTAACCCATGTAAAACAAAATATAAAATCCTTTTTAATTATGAAACTATGACCTGTAATTTAACAAATTACAGCATAGGTTTTTTTAATCCTCTTCCAAGTCTTTGTAAATCATGAGATGAAATACAGTTATCACCTTACCAAAGAGCATGAAATCCTTCTACATCCAATACTCTCCATCATCCATTGTATGGACGAAACCCAGCGCTGAACACAGAGAAATGTCGGACTGGATCAAATACTGCGTGTGTGATGGGTTCAAGTACCTCGCTCAACGTAGGAATTTACACATGTACAGCCTCAAGCTATTTAACTAAGATGTAAACGAGGTTTAAATGTCTACTGTTTAGTTTGATATTAATGAACAGTCATAATTTTAATTTACATGTAGTATGGTTGAACTAGAAGAATTAACAGTGGGATGTTGATAAACTGACTGTATATTTGTGTTGTAGTGCTGAACCATAGATTTACTTCTGAGTCAGTTAGCTTGCAGTTAGTTGACCTCCACGCAGATTTGGCTCTGAAGGAACAGTCTGTTAAGAGTGATCCTATATATATATATATATATATATATATATATATATATATATATATATATATATATATATATATATATATATTAGTGCTGTCAAACGATTAAAAATTTTAATCGCGAATAATCCTATGATGTCGATAGTGTCATGATTTGTCTTTGGATGAACCCGGACACAGCACGCACACACAGAGCTAGTTCTTGAAGTGAGTTTTATTGCACAGAATGATGAGTGAATGACGAGAGGAACCAGAGTCTTTATGGACGGAGGTGAAGGGTGCGGAAGCTGGCTGGCAGGAGGAGCACGGGAGACTGACCCGGAGGAGACTCGGGAGCGGAGGACTTGAAGGCTTGAGCTGAGTAGCCTGACTGGAGGAGCGTAGAACTGAGGAGCTGAAGGACCGTGGAGCAGAGTTGCAGAGCTGAAGACCGTGGAGCGGAGTTGCTGAACTGAAGCTCGTGGAGCGGAGTTGCTGAACTGAAGATCGTGGAGCGGAGTTGCTGAGCTGAAGATCGTGGAGCGGAGTTGCTGAACTGAAGATCGTGGAGCGGAGTTGCTGAGCTGAAGATCGTGGAGCAGAGTCGCTGAGCTGAAGACCGTGGAGCAGAGTCGCTGAGCTGAGTGGATTCTTGGAGGTGCAGAAAGGCGCGGGCGCAGGAACTCTGGCAACCAGACGTGGGAAAATCTCTGGTTGCTGAAGATGTTTCTGTGCAGCCGAGAGGATTCTTGGAGGTGCAGGCAGGCGCGGGTGCTGGAACTCTGGCAACCAGACGTGGGAAAGTCTCTGGTTGCCGAAGACGTCACCGTGCAGCCGAGAGGATTCTTGGAGGTGAGGGCGCAGGAACTCTGGCAACCAGACGTGGGAGGATCTCTGGACAGAGGCGCAACAGAGGATGAAAACAGACAGAGACTGAACGGGAGTGAACACTACGGGCCGGCAACGAGAGCAGAGAGAGGTATGTTTAAATAGGGGTGGGACCAGGTGGAGGCAGTAGTGAGTTGATTGCAGCCTGCCAGGTGAAACCCATCAGGCTGCGCAGAGTAACGAGAGAGAGAGAGAGGGAGAGAGGCTCAGCATGCAGCCCTCACGCTGCATCCTGACAGATAGTTAACTCGAGATTAATCGCAAATTAATCGCATATTTTATCCTTTTATTTCTGAAAGTGTAATAGCCTATTTGGGCATTTTAATATGCAATTTTGCAATAAATGACACTAATAAAATACATGCTTGTACAAAAAATATTTTTGTTATTTTTTCAAGCACTTTTCAGAATTGGTATGAAAACATCCTGGTGCCAAATGTTAAACTCTGGACTATAATGGCTATATGACTAATCATGATACCCTGATGTTTACACCATGTGTAAACACAAATGTGTAAATACCTGTTTTCATGCCGATATATTTTTTTTGCCTCTTAAACAAAAGGTATTATGCATACATATAAATTAATAAAAATTGAACATTTCGATAAAGTCATAAGTTTTGTTCATTTCTTCACTCTCTCTCTCTCACACACACACATCTAATTCTGAGCTTTCACACCAACAACAATAATTTCTTTTTGAATATTTTTGCTTGCTGTTTCTATCCATATTCATAGAGTTTAAGCCTGGAAAAAGGTTTTTAAATCTCCAGGTCATTCCAGCCTTACACTTTGCTTGCAACTGGGCAGGAGCTTAATACCCTGAATGAGACTGTTTAGCAACTGTTAGTAACTCCAGGTCCTTCGTTTGGAAACGTGATTCATCCCTGGGTTGTCAAATACAGAGACAACAAATTAATAAGCATTAAAGAACGGTTTATGGGTTGGGTTTCTGCAATGTATCAACGTGTAAAAGCTCATCTTCAGAAACCAATCTCTGCTTAAAATGCGTGATCTGCACCAAGTAATCTACTTTCAGCAGTTTATCACCGGTTATTGCACCGTAAACTGCAGAAAATACGTGCAGAGTTTGCTCTTGTCTGCCTTTACTACCGTCGGCTCCTATGGCGGAGGATATTTCAGCTGGATATCACTCCAAATGTTAGTGCAGGCAGGCCACTTAATAACCCTATTTCGTCACTTATTTAAGACCCCAATAAGCGATTTCACTTTCAGAAACCTGCCCAAAAAAAACGCAACCCGTGACTCATGAAATTTAGAAGCGCTTTTTAGAAAAAAGAAGCCCAAGTCGCGTGTGTCCGATGTGTGTGTGTTTGTAGAGATCCATTCATGATCAAATGCGGTCCTCTGCTGGAATTTTTTAAAGCATTAGTGTAAATATATATATATATATATATATATATATATATATATATATATATATATATATATATATATATATATAGATAGATATGGATACATGGATACATACATGGATACATACAAAATTATTGAAGGGACATCTAAGTTTTAATTGAATACCCCTTACTTAGACTATTAATGGTAAGAGTTGTTGTAGTTGCAAAAACAAGCCACGAGATGGAGCCCTTGCCTTTCATTTTCTGAAAAGCTCTTTACAATAGGTTTTTGTCAAACTATCTAAATAAATATTTATTTTAAATCAACGGTTTGCTCTAAATTCTGAAAATATTCATGAATGTCCAAGAGTGTTTTATCTAACCACACAATTTTTTTGATGGTCATTAAAAAAATGGATTAAGAGAAAGAAAAAATTAAACTTTATAATCTTGTATCATTAATTTTTAAATCTTGTAAATTGGTCAAATCGCCTGGATTTTTATCAAACTGAAAGACATGGTTATTCTGGCTGTGCTTTACAGATAGAGGCCATTTTTATTGGCATTGACCAATATTTGTGGAAAATACATTGATTTCTCCATTTTACAAACTTTTAAAAAACAGAGTGTGCAACTTTCAAAAACTGGAATACATGCAGTGAGAGAATTGTTGCACCTTATTCAAGGAATACATCCTTAAAATCTGAGCTTGTTTACACCACACAAGTGATTTTAGGTGAATTTTTGAAGTTTTCAAGTTTTTTTCACACTTTTGGAAATAGGGCCCCGCCCACTTGTTTCAATCATTACCATATTTAATACTTTAGTTAAGGGCAATGTCTAGAAGGGAATGAAGAAGGTTTTGTAAAAATCCGATCAGCCATTCTTGCATAGTAGATTTCTTGACATCACAGCGCCCCCTAGTGATGGACGATCCTCAAATGCGGGTCACATTGTGCAAAATCTTATTTGGACTATGGGTTATGAAGGACATGTCAAAATCTGTTATGGTTTTAGAATAATCAGCAATTACATTTAGAGCTAGCTCGCTAACAATCACTTATTTTAGCGTTACTCTTCGAAAAAGTCAAAATTCAAAAATCCGCCGCGATAACTTTTTTTATTTGTCCATGACACACTTATATATAAAGTTTTGTGCGGATTGCACAAAAATGTTGGAGGAGTTAACAAGAAAGGTTTAACCTTTGTAGCCATGTAGCGCGAAAACTAGCTGGGAAACGAAGAGTGTGCCAATTCTCTTTATTTTGCAGAATCATCCAATAAACAAAGTGCCATCAAGTTTTTGAGTGTAGGACCAGTAGTTTGGTGGTTACAGGCGTAAACGCATTGTCCTTTATTATAGCGCCCCCTAGTTGTTGAGGGGTCTGAATTTTTGGGTTTGAGTAGCGGTGCACATTCTGTACTTGGATACCTGATTCAATGGAATTCGTTACAAATCCGCATGGGCCGCCAACGCGTTTTTAGCGGAGAATAATAATACCCGTAATAATAATAATAATAATAATAACTAGAACTGCAAGCAGTATTAACGGGTTCCAAGCCCACGCACCGCCCCCTTTGAGCATGTTCTCTGACTTCAGCATTCAACACCCTCATCCAAGCCCACCTACGCAGCGCCCCCTTTGAGCATGTTTCCTGGACTTCAGCGTTCAACACCCTCATCCCACAGCATCTGGTGGAACAACTGGAACATCTGGCTTCAGCACACCCTTCACCACTTCCTCACCTCCTGAACACTGTCGGTCCGGGTCTGACAGACCACCTCTGATGTCATCACCCTCAGCACAGGCTTCCCTCAGGGCTGCATCCGGAGCCCCTTGCTGTTTTACTCTGATGACACACGACTGCACCCCCAGTTTCACCCCCAATCACATCATGAAGTTCGCAGATGACACAAACTCATCAACAGCTTCAGCTGTGGAGGTGGTTAGCAGCACCAAATTCATCAGGGTGCACATCACGGACAACCTCACCTGCTCTGTGAACACCACATCTGGTGAGGAGGGCACAGAAGCGCTTGTACTTCCTGTGGAGGATGAGGAGAGCCCAACTGCCCCCGCCATCCTCACAACCCTCTACACAAGTACCATAGAGAGCATTCTGACCAGCTGTCTCTCTGTGTGGTGTCGAGGCGGCAGCACGTCCGGGGGAAAACAACGGTTGTCAAGCTTCTGAAGTTTGCGCACGACACCACTCATGGGATTTATCTCTGATGGTGACGAGTCCGCCTACAGGTGGGAGGGTGACCATCTGGTGACCTGGTGCAGGGAGAACAACTTAGAACTCAATGCTGTAAAAATAGTGGAGATGGTTGTGGACTTCAGGAAGAACTCAGCCCCAGCTACCCCAACACCCTCTGTGACTATATATATATATTTCAGTCGTCAGTCAAGTCAAGTTATGTTGCGAGTTCAGTTGTTTTTTTTTTTTTTTTCTTTTGTTCAGTGGTTTGTGTTGTTACCACTGGCAAGTTCATGTCAGTAAGAAGAATGAAGTTTGTCAATGGAGGTCAGTTCTGCTTGGGGCACAGGCTCGCCATGTCCTTTCAGAGAGAATCCATGGAATCTGATCCAGTAGTCTGATCCAGCTTTTTGATCAGCAACAACAAAAAAACCTAGCCTGCACACGATAATATTATTATTGCATTCAGCTAAATAAACTCACTTTATCAATTTTTACAGCATTGTTTTTCTTCATTCCTCACATTTCCATTGCGATGTTTTACATGCACTTTAAAATTTTTCCCAACTCAAAACACCGGAATCATCTTTAACCCATGTAAAACAAAAATATAAAAATCCTTTTTAATTATGAAACTATGACCTGTAATTTAACAAATTACAGCATAGGTTTTTTAATCCTCTTCCAAGTCTTTGTAAATCATGAGATGAAATACAGTTATCACCTTACCAAAGAGCATGAAATCCTTCTACATCCAATACCTCCATCATCCATTGTATGGACGAAACCCAGCGCTGAACACAGAGAAATGTCGGACTGGATCAAATACTGCGTGGTGATGGGTTCAAGTACCTCGCTAACGTAGGAATTTACACATGTACAGCCTCAAGCTATTTAACTAAGATGTAAACGAGGTTTAAAATGTCTACTGTTTAGTTTGATATTAATGAACAGTCATAATTTTAATTTACATGTAGTATGTTTGAACTAGAAGAATTAACAGTGGGATGTTGATAAACTGACTGTATATTTGTATTGTAGTGCTGAACCATAGATTTACTTCTGAGTCAGTTAGCTTGCAGTTAGTTGACCTCCACGCAGATTTGGCTCTGAAGGAACAGTCTGTTAAGAGTGATCCTATATATATATATATATATATAGATATATATATATATATATATATATATATATATATATATATTAGTGCTGTCAAACGATTAAAAATTTTAATCGCGAATAATCCTATGATGTCGATAGTTAACTCGAGATTAATCGCAAATTAATCGCATATTTTATCCTTTTATTTCTGAAAGTGTAATAGCCTATTTGGGCATTTTAATATGCAATTTTGCAATAAATGACACTAATAAAATACATGCTTGTACAAAAAATATTTTTGTTATTTTTCAAGCACTTTTCAGAATTGGTATGAAAACATCCTGGTGCCAAATGTTAAACTCTGGACTATAATGGCTATATGACTAATCATGATACCCTGATGTTTACACCATGTGTAAACAAATGTGTAAATACCTGTTTTCATGCCGATATATTTTTTTTGCCTCTTAAACAAAAGGTATTATGCATACATATAAATTAATAAAAATTGAAACATTTCGATAAAGTCATAAGTTTTGTTCATTTCTTCACTCTCTCTCTCTCACACACACACATCTAATTCTGAGCTTTCACACCAACACAATAATTTCTTGAATATTTTGCTTGCTGTTTCTATCCATATTCATAAGAGTTAAGCCTGGAAAAGGTTTTAAATCTCCAGGTCATTCCAGCCTTACACTTTGCTTGCAACTGGGCAGGAGCTTAATACCCTGAATGAGACTGTTAGCAACTGTTAGTAACTCCAGGTCCTTCGTTTGGAAACGTGATTCATCCCTGGGTTGTCAAATACAGAGACAACAAATTAATAAGCATTAAAGAACGGTTTATGGGTTGGGTTTCTGCAATGTTATCAACGTGTAAAAGCTCATCTTCAGAACCAATCTCTGCTTAAAATGGTGATCTGCACCAAGTAATCTACTTTCAGCAGTTATCACCGGTTATTGCACCGTAAACTGCAGAAAATACGTGCAGAGTTGCTCTGTCTGCCTTTACTACCGTCGGCTCCTATGGCGGAGGGATATTTCAGCTGGATACACAAATGTAGTGCAGGCAGGCCACTTAATAACCCCTATTTCGTCACTTATTAAGACCCCAAATAAGCGATTTCACTTTCAGAAACCTGCCCAAAAAAACGCAACCCGTGACTCATGAAATTTAGAAGCGCTTTTAGAAAAAAGAAGCCCAAAGTCGGCGTGTGTCCGATGTGTGTGTGTTTGTAGAGATCCATTCATGATCAAATGCGGTCCTCTGCTGGAATTTTTAAAGCATTAGTGTATATATATATATAATATATTATATATATAAATATATATATATATATTATATGATACATGGATACATACATGGATACATACAAAATTATTGAAGTGGACATCTAAGTTTTAATTGAATACCCTTACTTAGACTATTAATGGTAAGAGTTGTTGTAGTTGCAAAAACAAGCCACGAGATGGAGCCCTTGCTTCATTTTCTGAAAAGCTCTTTACAATAGGGTTTGTCAAACTATCTAAATAAATATTTATTTTAAATCAACGGTTTGCTCTAAAATTCTGAAAATATTCATGAATGTCCAAGAGTGTTTTGTCTAACCACACAATTTTTTTTGATGGTCATTAAAAAAATGGATTCAGAGAAAGAAAAAATAAACTTTATAATCTTGTATCATTAATTTTTAAAATCTTGTAAATTGGTCAAAATCGCCTGGATTTTTATCAAACTGAAAGACATGGTTATTCTGGCTGTGCTTTACAGATAGAGGCCATTTTATGGCATTGACCAATATTTGTGGAAAATACATTGATTTCTCCATTTTACAAACTTTGAAAAAAAACAGAGTGTGCAACTTTCAAAAATGGAATACATGCAGTGAGAGAATTGTTGCACCTTATTCAAGGAATACATCCTTAAAATCTGAGCTTGTTACACCACACAATGATTTTAGGTGAATTTTTGAAGTTTCAAGTTTTTTTTCACACTTTTGGAAATAGGCCCCGCCCACTTGTTTCAATCATTACCATATTTAATACTTTAGTTAAGGGCAATGTCTAGAAGGGAATGAAGAAGGTTTTGTAAAAATCCGATCAGCCATTCTGGCGTAGTAGATTTCTGACATCACAGCGCCCCCTAGTGATGGACGATCCTCAAATGCGGGTCACATGTGCAAAATCTTATTTGGACTATGGGTTATGAAGGACATGTCAAAATCTGTTATGGTTTAGAATAATCAGCAATACATTTAGAGCTAGCTCGCTAACAATCACTTATTAGCGTTACTTTTCGAAAAAGTCAAAATTCAAAAATCCGCCGCGATAACTTTTTTTATTTGTCCATGACACACTATATATAAAGTTTGTGCGGATTGCACAAAAAAATGTTGGAGGAGTTTAACAAGAAAGGTTTAACCTTTGTAGCCATGTAGCGCGAAAACTAGCTGGGAAACGAAGAGTGTGCCAATTCTCTTATTTTGCAGAATCATCCAATAAACAAGTGCCTCAAGTTTGTGAGTGTAGGACCAGTAGTTGGTGGTTACAGGCGTAAACGCATTGTCCTTTATTATAGCGCCCTAGTTGTTGAGGGGTCTGAATTTTGGGTTTGAGTAGCGGTGCACATTCTGTACTTGGATACCTGATTCAATGGATTCGTTACAAATCCGCATGGGACGCCCAACGGTTTTAGCGGAGAATAATAATTACCCGTAATAATAATAATAATAACTAGAACTGCAAGCAGTTATTAACGGGTTCCAAAGCCCACGCACGCCCC